>NC_135485.1:122227354-122957354 GCF_052094955.1 Ictidomys tridecemlineatus
TTACTTAATTTACTTACTTACTTACTTATTTACTTACTTATTTACTTACTTACTTATTTACTCACTTACTTCCACCACACACACACCTCACACCCCCACACACCCCCCTCACCCCAACACCACCTACCTACCTACCTACTTACCCACCAACCTACCTACCTACCTACCTACCCACCTACCTACCTACCTACCTACCTACCCACCCACCCACCTACCTACCCACTTACCTACCTACTCTCACCCACCTACCTACCTACCTACCTGTCTACCCCCACTACCTACCTACCTACCCACCCACCTACCTACCTACCCACCTACCTACCTACCCACCTACCTACCCATCTACCTACCTACCTACCTACCTACCCACCCACCCACCTACCTACCCTACCTACCCACCTACCTACCCACCTACCTACCTACCTACCTACCTACCTACCTACCCACCTACCTACCTACCTACCTACCCACCCACCCACCTACCTACCTACCCACCTACCTACCTACCTACCCACCCACCCACCTACCTACCTACCTACCTATCTACCCACCTACCTACCTACCCACCTACCCACCTACCTACCTACCTACCTACCCACCCACCTACCCACCTACCTACCCACCTACCTACCTACCTATCTACCCACCTACCCACCCCACACACCTACCTACCCACCTACCTACCTACCTACCTACCCACCCACCCACCTACCTACCCACCTACCTACCCACCTACCTACCTACCTACCTACCCACCCACCCACCTACCTACCCACCTACCTACCTACCTACCTACCCACCCACCTACCTACCCACCCACCTACCTGCCCACCCACCTACCTACCCACCTACCTACTCACCCACCTACCCACCTACCTACCTACCTACCCACCTACCTACCTACCTACCTACCCACCCACCTACCTACCCACCCACCTACCTGCCCACCCACCTACCTACCTACCTACCTACCCACCTACCTACCCACCTACCTACCTACCTACCCACCTACCTACCTACCTACCTACCCACCTACTTACCTACCCACCTACCTACCCACCTACCTACCTACCTACCTACCTACCCACCTACCTACCTACCCACCTACCTACCTACCTACCTACCCACCTACCTACCCACCTACTTACCTACCCACCTACCTACTCACCCACCTACCCACCTACCTACCTACCTACCTATCTACCCACCCACCTACCTACCTACCTACCCCACCCACCTACCTACCCACCCACCTACCTACCTACCTACCTACCCACCCACCTACCTACCCACCTACCTACCCCTTATCTACCCATCACTGTTTATTAATGCACTTATTAAGAGGCCAGCAGATCACTAGGTTGCCCAGGCTGGTCCCCAACTTCTGGGCTCAAGTCATCCTCCTGCCTCAGCCTCCTGAGGAGCTGGGTCCACAGGTGCAGACCTTCCTTCGTGGTTCTGAGCAGGACGGGGAGTGACCAGCTCCAAGACTCTGCAGGCTCTGTGGGAGGATCACCGGCCTCCACGCAGCCGAACATGGCCTCAGGTGCTGGCAAGGGGAAGGGGCTGGCTCTGGGGAACTTGTGGACGGCCACCGCAGGTGTATCTTCTGGTGCCCTGGCTGACAATCACCCAAGATCCATGGTGTCCTGACTGCACAAAGAATTCAAGGGGACATCTTCCTCCAGGACACAACTCTCTTTCCACCTGTGTTAAAATCCTCACGCGCGCTCATGCCACGTGCGCTGGCAGGGAGCCAGGGGCCTTGGGTAAGATTGCTCCCGTGGTGAGGTGCCACTGTCACACTGTCACCACTGTGCTTCACACGCGAGCCAGTCCTGTGTCTCTCAGTCAGCAAAGATGCCAACAGGCCTGGGGAAAGCCACACTGAGATTCTGGAAGCATCTGTTTGGCATTCTGTCTGGGCTTGTGCCACATCCATTTCCTACTCAGCTCTTTTCTAACTTCTCTTTACTCTGGAAAAGTCACAACGATGGAGACACGTTTGAAATCCTACAGTGTTTTCCAACTAGGACATCTGGCGAGGGAGAGAGGACGGAAGCCCTCACGGGTGTCTGCCTCATCGCCAGAAGCTTTGCTTTGTTGATTCATGTGAAAGAGCATCAAGAGGGGCGTGGGGTGCAGCTTAGCAGGCAGCAGGCCCTGCAGCCCATCCCCAGACCAAAAGAGAGAGGGAAAAAGTGCATCAAGAAAATATCTAGGGATCATATTTTTGTGTGTATGCACATTGACATAACAATATTATTAAGAAAAACCACCATCTGACCCAGTTATCCCACTCCTTGGTTTATACCCAAAGACTTAAAATCAGCATACCACAGTGACGCAGCCACACCAATGTTTATAGTAGCAAAATTCACCCTAGATAAACCATGGAACCAACCTAGGTGCCTTCAACAGATGAATGGATAAACAAAATGTGGTACATATACACATGGAATATTACCCAGCATTAAAGAAGAATGAAATTATGGCATTTGCCGGTAAATGGATGGAACTGGATAATATCATGCTAAGTGAAATATGCCAATCTCAAAAAACCAAAGGCTGAATGTTTTCTCTGATATACACATGCTAATTCACGATAATGGGGGAGGGGTTAGGGAAGAATAGAGGTAGTTTGTATTAGACAGAGGGGAGTGAAGGGAGGGGAGGGGTCTGGGGGTAGGAATGACAGTGCACATATGATTACATGATCTGCGTAACTCTACATCATGTACAACCAGAAGAATAAGAAGTTATACTCCGTGTGTGTATGGTGTGTCAAAATACATTCTGCTGTCATGTATAACTCATTAGAACAAATAAAAAATTACATAAAAAAGAAGTCATCACCATGAAATAAATTTTAGAGTAGGTACACAGATTTCAGCAAGGGAGGGGGAGGGAATATAGGGTTTACTCCCTGTTGAGTGAGAAAACATCACTCCACTTCGTGTGATGAAAACCCTGTTCATAAACTGCCTCCGTCTCCGCCAGGTATTATGCTCTTAAAACTAAATTGAGAACACATCTCCTGAGAATATGGAGGCTGAGGCAGGAGGACTGCGCGTTCAAGGCGAGCATCTACAATTTAATGAGAGCCTATCTCAAAATGAAAATAAAAAGGGCTGAGGACATGGCTCAGTGGTGGGGCATTCCATGGGAGTCCACAGTAACCTCACCAAATGAATAATGTATGGATCTGGAAGATCCTGATCAGACTATAAAACCCCACAATGCGGAAGACAAGAATCTGCTTCCTGTCTTAGAATCACCTGCTCCATGTTCTCCACGGAGTGTACTTTAATTTCACTAAATAAATCCTTTGCACCTTTTCTAAAAAGAAAGAAAGAAGAAGAGAAAAAAAAAAAAGAAAAGAAAAACAAAAACATTCCTGAAATAAGATTTAAGGCCACACATTGAAAGAGCACCATACACATCTCACACAGTGACTCGGGACAACCAACAACGAGATACATTCTAGTAAAATTGCTGAACTTTAAAAAGAAAAGAAAATCCTCTGCTTATCTTTTCAAAACCACTAAGAGAAAAAAAGAAAAGGAAAGGAAGACACTTTATTTTTCTTTTTTATAAAAGACAAAAATAGATTTTCATTAGAAGAAAACACATTCATCAGAAGAATATATATATTTAGATACTCAAGGAAGGGAGATGTAAGGAAAAATTTTATACCCAGCAAAATGGACTTTTGGGTAAAGGGTTCAAACAAACTCATCCCCTTGGCAGAACCCTGGGAGTGTTGTTTCTACGAGCCTTTCCTGAGGAATTCACTAGAGACCAGAGTCTTAGAAGATGAAAATGATCAGAGGTTCACTGATATAAGGACCCGTGGGAAACATGAGCCATGTACTACGGAAACTAAAACTCACGGCCACAGGTACAATGAGATACAGAACGACTACAGAATACAAATGGGAAACAGGAAAGAGCACAGGCAAAAAGGGTTCAAGCTATTTCCAATAATTGCCTTGGAGACAGTAGCCAGTGTTATTCTGAAACTGATATATATGTAAGTTGTCACGGCCCACGTGACATTTCTCAGTTTCCCCGAGCGAGGGCATGAGTCAGATCAGAAATATTAGAGGTATGAGAAATTGAAGAAATAAGACACAAAAATAAGTGTCACGGTGGGATCCAAAGGGGATCAGCTCTGATGAAGACTGGGTCTAACTCCCCCAATGGGGTCTGCGGGCTTTATTTAAATAGGTGGGGACACCCATGGGATTCAGTGTGAAGAACTTCCTGAGGAAACAGGAAGAAGAAGGCAGATTTTACTATTTAACAGCGAAGATGTGGAGCTGGGAAGGGGTGGTCCCAGCTACTTGGAAGGACGATGTTGGAGTCTGTGGCCAGGAGCCTGGGAGTTAGTGAAATCTCCATCGCAAAAAAGGAATTTTAAATAAAATAAATTTAGGTTTCTTTCTGATGCTGGGGATCAAATTTATGGCTTTGTTCATACATCTCCATCCATTTATATTTTTAAAAAATTAAATTGTGGCTGTAAAAGGAGGTCACCTTTTTTTAAAAAAAAAAAACATTAAAGCAGTAGATTCTGTGATCTCTTCAAATCACTTTGAAAATTTCCAAGCAAGCTATTTTATCTTCTCACATAAAATTAGGCCCTTTGAATTCAGGGAACTATTATAATGTCTTTTGTATTTTCTGCCAAGAGCATTCAAATACAGAGAGACTTGTTTTGAGAATCCCAGAGCTTCCTGAATTTGCAATTAATGATTTTCCCACCAGAGGGCACTGTTTCTCCAGGCTGCTCAAGGGAGCCACCTGCCCGAGACTGGAAATGACAAAAGTACCTTCCTCCCAGAGGGCAGAGAACAAAAAGGGTAACTTCTCAGAAAGCAAAGGAAACCCAACATCCAATGATGCCACCTCCCATAACTTTCACTGTCTCAGCCCCATCGTGTCATGGACAGGCTGAATATTACATAGTAAAAAGTAAACGATTCAATCCCCAGCCCCCAAATAAAAAAACAAAGTAGAAAGCATCTCCTTGTTGGTTGGTTTTAAGATCTTATTTGCCTGGTGTAAGGATTCCCTTTTGCCTTAGCCATGTTTTCCAGAACAAGGTGCACACAGGCACTGATGTATCCAAAATCAGTACATCTGACCACGGAGCAGGTGGTTGTTCCAAGGTAAAAATACAGACGCTGGCGCTTCCCCAGTCTTACCCCTCACTTTGCTCATTCTTGTTTCCTCATGAAAACACATCCTCATGAACAGCCCTCCGCAAACAATAATGCTTTTAAAGACTTAGTTAGAGCCACTTGCATCCAAAAAAAAAAAAAAAAACTGCAAATATGCCTTAGCAAACACAAAGACAGCAAAATCTCTCCGAATGATCTCAAAGCAAACACACAAAAGGAAAACTCAGCACTTTTGTTTACTTACAGGTCTTTAAGCTCCTACCATTGACATGGGTTTCTTAGTTCTCCTTTGCATTCTCTTACTATAGCAAACACCAGAATCTCTGCAGAGGCAAGTTTGACGGCTCCAGAAAGAGGGGTGGATGGCCGGGTGGACGGTGCGGAAGAGCAACAGGAAGGAGTCAAGGAGTCTTGGTTAGCAAATAACCTGCTCTGCGCAGCTAGAGTGATGCTTTACGGAAGCCAGGACAAAGACCCAGGAGAGAAAACAAACACACGGAAGACCAGGGATGGAGAAGGCTTCTCTGCCCTGTTTGCTCTTAGGGTTGTTTGATAGTGTGACCCTTAACTTAATAGCTGTGCCTTTCCAAAAGGTATTTTTAGAACCAATTGTGCTGAGAGCATTGAGTTCCAGCCGTGTTATCTCTACCTATATCTCTTGGCCTAAGGGACCTTGAGTCTCCTTTGAAGAGTGTCTCTGTATATAAGGAGATCGGCCAGCCTGGGGCGCAGGAGTGTGGAGGCCTTGGAAAGGCCAGAGAGCCCCATTTTTGCCAGGGACCCCATAACACCCCTGCAGACCCCGAACCTATTCAGCCAACGTCCACCCTTCCTGGGATCATGGCTTCCATGGGGGCTCTTTTTAATTAGGACTCTGGTCACTTTAATTAGGACTCTGGTCATTTTCAAGTGCAAGAATTTCCATCCTGGATCCTGGGCTCTTAGGGATGGACAGCCTTCGGGATCCGAGAGGTCCTGAGGTCAGGTGCAAAAGGTGTGGCTATAAAAATGTGCATTTTTCTTTTTCCTTAAGAGGATGACCCTTCACTTTTATTGGAGTCTCAAAGAGATTCTCAGCAACCCAAGGGTTGTAGAAAATACTCCAGAGGGGTTGCAGATGAACCCAGGGGGTGGGGATAAACCCCAGGACACACAGGCAGAGCCCCCCAGGGCATGAAGGTGACCGAGTGTAGAGACCATCTAGTCCTGTCCTCTTATTTTGTAAATAAAGAAGTTGAGTCTCAAAGTCACCCAGGGCAGGGATTCGACCCAGCACCCGAGTCTCCTAACTCTTTCTAGAACATGACGGACGGGAGGCTCAGTCCTTGTAGTTCTAACCCTGGGCACAGAGAGAGGATGCAGCAGGAGCCGGGTGTCAAATCCCCAGAGACCTCAGAGCCTGTGGGCTCGCTGGGTCTGGAACATGAATTTGAACCTCGTCTCTAAGCCTTTAGGAAACTAGATCTCTGTACTCCAGTTTCCTCATCTGTAGAGCAGGAATCAGAGCGGCACATACCACATAAGATGGCTGAGGAGTCAGTGAAGGTGTGTGTCCACAGTCATTTAGTGCACATGCATCTTATATTACAGCCTGACAGCGGGCGTGGTGGTGCACACCTGTAATCCCAGCAGCTCAGGAGGCTGAGGCAGGAGGATCTCGAGTTCAAAGCCAGCCTCAGCAATTTAGTGAAGCCCTAAGCAACTTAGTGAGAGAACATGTCTCTAAATGAAATATAAGAAAGGGCTGGGATTGTGGCTCAGTGGTAGAGCGCTCGCCTCGCATGTGCGAGGCCCTGGGTTCCATCCTCAGCACCACATAAAAAAAAAAAATAAATAAAATAAAGATTTTGCATCCAATTACAACTAAAAAATAAATATTAAAAAAAGAAAGAAAGAAAGGGCTGGGGATATGTGTGTCTGGGTTCAATCCCTGGTACAAAAAAAAAAAAAAAAAAAAAAGACTAGGGCCCGACAGCATTCAGCCCTCGTCTTGTCTTCATGGTCCCAGGGATTGCTGGTATACAATTAGCCATCACCAACCAACACTCACCAAAGCCTGTGTGAGCCACAGCAAGTCAGGAGGGAAGGGAGCAACCTTCAAGTTTAAAATTCGAGCAAATGGGAACCTTTTCTTCCAACTCCTAGTTCACTTGTCACCTGTTCTAGAAGGTTCTAGACCCCTGCTATGAGTTATGTGCCCCTCCTCTGTGGAACCAGCAGGGATTGCAGATGGCCTGCCCCTCCACCCATCAGTTCTCTGCTGTAGCCGAGTGCTGCTTCTCCCAACTTCTGCATCCTTTGCAACCCAGGGATGAATTCACTTCATTACACCTACTGCATGCAGCAGGCACGCAATTCATGCTTATTCAGTGATGAAGATCCTACCTTTGGAATTCCCTGAGCCTCCCCACCAATGAACAGGAGAATCGAGTCTCCTGACAGGGCTGGACGCCAAGGCAGCCAGCCTCGGGATGGCAGGGGGCCCTGTGTTTGTGTTTGACATTGCACTTGTCAAAACACACATCTTCCCGGTGGGGAGCTCTGCTGGGCCACGTGAGGTGCTAATGGAAACACATATTTTTCTCATCACCAGCAGATAGCAACTGTGAGTCACTTCCTCAGGAATGGGGTTTAAATGCCTGCTCTCGATGTGCATGGCTCCAAGCCAGTCCTGGGCCTATCGTTTTTGATTTCTTCCTTCGCCCTGTAAGTATTTATTGGGTGCTGACTGTGTGCTAGGGGTGCAGTCCCAGCCACAAGGAACCCACAGCCTAGGACTCCAGATTTCACTTCTATCTTTGTAAAGAAACACCGGATGCACTTGATAGTTTGCTCTCTGGAAGTGAATCTCAGGCCAAAAATATTGTGCTTTTCCATGACTTCATCTTTACCTTGGACACCACGTTGAATCTTTGGGTATTGTGCAAGATACTGGGCCATTTCAAACTTGGTGCCATTTCTTCTCTGGCTGAATGTGATACGTAAGCATGCTGAAAGCTTTTCTTTGTAATTATCATAAAATTAGCCTACTGTCGAATTTTAGATTAGAAGCTAGAAATTTGTCCAGGGCAAAACTTATAAAACGCAATAGATACAGAAGTTCAAAAGAAGATCCACCAAATGCATCTTAGGTGGTTAGTAAACTTGTCTCTGCAAAGGTACCTCCAAGGTCTCACCTTCTGGCTATGTGCCAAAGGGGTTCTATTCCTATGGTGACATGAGGACATTTACTGAGAAGTCTGTCTCCTGTCTGCTGTTTTCATTTCTATGGATGGTTCCGGATAGCACAGTCCACATGTGCATACAGAACACACTAAAAAGGAAAGAAACTAGATTTAAGACAGAAGTTTTATTAGATAATATACAATATTAGAATATTGAAGTATTTCAAGTGCATTTTAACTGTAGGTATTATGATGATGATGATCAATTATTATTATTATTATTATTATTATTAGGAACTGGGGATTGGTGCTTTACCAATAGGCCACATCCCCAGTCCTTTTTATTTTTTATTTTTAGACAGGGTCTCTCTAAGTTGCTTAGGCCTCTCTAAATTGCTGAGGCTGGACTCCAACCTGCGACCCTCCTGTCTCAGTCTCCTGAGTAGCTGGAGTTACAGGTGTGCACTGCCACACCCAGTTGGTATTAGATTTATCTGAAAGTCAAGTCTATAGAACCTGGAGAGCAGGTCTGACAACACAGCACAGTGACCTGAGAGGCCTGGTCCCCAGTGGTGTACCGTTAAATGTTCATCCACCCACTCCTCCAAAAACGAAACGTCGTTTATATTCTTATTACACATTTTAGGTGATATGTATGCATATAGATTTTATTTAGACATGTACACTGTTGACATATATGCTTATGATACGTTTTATTGAGCTAAAGGACATGTATAACATACACCTTCCAGGTAATAATTATGTCATACTCTTTATGCAAATTCCCATATAGACAAGTGATCCTCCCAGAATGTTGAATTTTGTAGAACGTTTCTATCCCTAGCTGACCCGTGGCTGCAGTTCAGCTGTGACTTGATCCAATAGAGCTGTGTGTTAATTTTAATCTGCTAATTCTTTCCCCAATAAATTTATTATCACAAAGTCTGAAATGTGATCTGCATAAAATTGTTTCTCATGCTTATATAAATCACAGAAATCAAGTCAGAACTCCCCACCTTCTTCATTCTGCTCCAGGGTTTGGCCTATAAACCAAGTCTGGCTCACAGTCTGGTTGGGAAATAAAGTTTTATTGACACTCAGCCACACCCATTTGTTTACAGTTGTCCCCTGCTGCCTTAACACTACAAGGGTGGAGTTAGGTAGTTACAAGGGGAACTCTGTGGGCCACAAGGCCTGGAGTATTTGGCTCTCTGGCCTTTTACGGAGCAAGTCTGTCAACCCTGGATCTAACTCATCAACAAACAATAAATCAGCCCTGGCTTGGAGTGTGAGCCCCAAGACCGGTGTCAAGCCCCTGGGCGCTGCTCAGCAAGTACTTCTGGGACAGTCACATGTGCCCACTCAAGGGGAGTGGGTCAGGGGGCTGTGTCACCCCATGGAATGACTGTTAGCATTCCTACAGGTCATTGTTGGTTTTTGTTTGTTTTGTGTAAGGCCCTCCTGAGAAACTTACAAGGGACCATCCCAAATCAGCCTGGCTCACTCTTTTCAGGTGAATTAAAGTTAATACACAATACATTATAACACACAGCCCTTCACCCAGGAAGCACCTCATCTGCCATGTTTGAACGGGAGAACCAGGGCCTCACACTGAGCCTGCTCAGGAGTGTGCACATGGGACCGATCTTTCCCCAATAAAGCCCCTCGCCTTCTTCGTCCAGGGAGTCCTTGCTTCGGGAATTTTCCCCAGTGCGCTCTGTACTGGCTCCAAGTAATAGACCTCTCTTCACCCTCTTATCCCCGGCTGTGTTTATGGGCCCTGGGCTCACCAGGGCAGACTCACTGTGCTTGGTCACACTGCCAGGGGACTGTCCCTGGAGTTAGAAGACGTGCCTAGCAGAACCCCATTATACATACAATACGAAATAAGGGTGGATGCGCTGCAGTTATTGGAAGTGATCAATTCTGAGTCCTTTCCTTTGTTTTTATTAGACTTTATTTGATCATGACCTTATACAATTTATTTTATTTTTGGCAGTGCTGGAGATTGAACCCTGGGCAGATGCTCGGCCACTGAGCTACGTCCCTGCCCAGTGCGATTTAATTTTTAATAACGGCTGTGTTCAGCAAATGGCCCACAGACTTCCTCAAGGATTTAACAATTGGCTCTTGTGAACTGATACTTGCCAACTCCAGGACATCATTGCTACTCCCACCCTCCCCTCCTGCAAAAAAAAAAAAAAAATGCAAGGTAAATAAAAAAATGAATCCATAATATTTGTATCTGATCTCAAAGGGAGCAACAAGTGTGTCATTAGGCTATAATAAGAAATATAAGCTGGGTGCCGTGCCACACACCTGTAATCTTGGCTACTCCAGAGGCTGAGGCAGGAGGATCACAAGTTCTAGGCCAGTCTCGGTAAATTTAGTGAGACTCTATATCAAAATAAAATAAAAAGCGCTGGGGATGTGGCTCAAGCGGTAGCGCGCTCGCCTGGCATGCGTGCGGCCCAGGTTCGATCCTCAGCACCACATACAAACAAAGATGTTGTGTCCGCCGAGAACTAAAAAATAAATATTAAAAAATTCTCTCTTTCTCTCTCTCTCTTTAAAATTTTTTTTTATTTAAATAAATAAATAAAAATTGCTGGGGGTGTAGCTCAGTGGCAGAGTGCTCCAGGGTTCAATCCTCAGTCCTGGGAGTTGGGGGCAAGAAAAAGAAATATGTACTTGATCTTCATCCCTCATTCCTGACTCAGAGCTCCTAAGACCCTGGGAGTTTCTGAGTGACTTTTGTTCCTTATACTACACTCCTTTCAACTCTTCCTGGACTTGTGTTAATGAGGTGACTCTGAATGGTGGCCGAGAGGGGAATTTCAACCCTAACTTCGGACTTCCTAGGAGGGGAGGAGTCGGGGTTGAGTGATGGTGGTGGCCCATGATCTGGTCAGCCTGCCTCTAATAAAATCCTGAACCGTGGGCTCAGAGGCTTCCTGGCTAGTGGGCGCTTGGAGGTGCTGGGAGTGAGCAGGTCCAGAGGGTGTGGGAGCCCGTGCCCGCCCACCTGGCCCGCCTGACGGTAGCCTGGGCGGTGGCACGTCTATAAAACCCCTTACGGAGGGGTACTCAGAGGGGTCTTGGGGGGTGATCACATCCAGGCCCCTGGAGGGTGGTGCTCCCCAACACTATGGGACCTGTCACAGGCTGGGAGAAGGTGTTTGCAACAAGCTGTGACTAAAGAAGCATTTGCGTGACTTCAGAGGAAATAAAGAATCCTACGATACAATAAGAAAAAGATAATGCCAGAAAATATGTGGAATTTGTGGAGTCAATAATTCTCCGAACAAGAAATGTGTATGATCATTAAAAAAAAGACATCCTACCTCATTCGTGATCCTGGAAATGGAGACTAGTCTAACCAGGAGTCGGCACTGGATGCCTCTGGAGTTGGCGAGGATGTGAGAACCAGGAATGGGTGGACGAGGCCCTGGATTGGATCCCCAGCACCACAAAAATGAATAAGTTCATTAATCAATCAATCAATAAAATGTTGGCGAAGGACGTGGGGAGATGGGAGGCCTCGTTCCACGCTGGAGAGAGTGCTAATGGGCACCACCTGGGGAGCACTCACCCCCCCAACCAAATCTGAATTTGCTGTTGAAAAACAAAACGCTGTTGGCCGTCTTGGTTCCCAGTCCTGATCAAAGGAGGCAGCCGCAGTCTGGGGAGCAGACAATGGGCCAGTCAGGATGACCTGACCCCGTGACTCAGGAGAGTCCCCAGAGCAGGGCAGGCCTGGCTCAGTCTTGGTCTGAGGTGTCGCCCACACTCTGAGGTCACCCCGGGCAGCGTGGGCCTGTTGCTGGGGCCGTGGGAACATGTCCTGCCTTCTCTTCACTGAAAGTCCACCCGTGGTGCTTCCAGACGCCAGGGCTTTCCTTCCAGCCAATCACACTGAAGAACTGTGTCACGGTCTGCATCTTAAATGTCCCCAAAGGCCCATGGGTCACCAGCCTATGCACCACTGGGAGGTGATGGAACCAGCAGGGCCTAGTGGAAGGAAGCTGGGTCCTGGGAGGCACGTCCTTGAAGGGCTATCAGGACACTGGCCCCTTCCTCTGTCTCTTTTTGCTTCCTGGCCCACCCTGAGATGAGCTGTCCTTCTCTGCCACAGGCTTCCACCACCACGATGTGGTGTGTTGCCACAGGCCCAAAGAAACAGGGCCACATAACCATGGACTGAAATCTCTAAATGTATGAGCCACGATAAACCTTTCCTTCTTTTAAGTTGATTATCTCAGGTGTTTTGTCACAGTGACAGAAAGCTGACTAACACAAACCAAGAGCCATTTACACTAGGGCTGCTGCTAACCATGGGAAGTCATCCTAGAACTAAGTTTCTAAGTATAAGACTTTCATCTGCAAATGGACCCCAGTAAATACTGGTGACCCCAGTATCATTTCTATTAAGAAAATCTCCATTCTTAATCATGAAATCCTTTAGACCTTGAGTAAGATGCTCCCAATTGCATCTTATTGGAATCATGTCTTTTTGAAATTCTTCAGTGTAGAACCGTCTTAAGTGCTCAACCATCTCAGGAAATGAAAAGTATTTATCAATTGGGAAGTGGCAAAATAAATCATAGTAATATCTATGCATTGGAATATCATATATCAGAGAAAATGAACAAAGCAGATGTACATGTGTCCACAGAGAGAGATATTTGGAAATAGTACAAAATGGTATAAAAGGCATGTGGTGATGGCATTGGAACTCCAGTGTATATATAAAGATTCTGTTCTTTTAAAAAGCATAAAGAAAACATTACAGAATGCTAGAATGTGTTCACTGTTGGTGGTTGGAGTATGGACATCTGTTAAATTATTTTTGTGCTTTTTGGGGTATTTTTTTGAGTATCTAAGAAGTAGTCATGGTGAGATCCCACCATTCCATATTGTAGGAAATTGGATGGAAAGACCCTCCAGCTCCATTTATTCAGCTTTCTTATTTTAGAAGACAAAAAATAGTAGGGCTAACTCTCTCTCTCTCTCTCTCTCTCTCTCTCTCTCTCATCTATCATCTACCTGTCAACTCATCTGTCATCTAACACAACTGTTAGATTGAGAATGCCCTGAACATTCTCTGTGATGGATTTTGCATGTAACGGAGTCAGTGAAATGGAGGGGAAATAGCCCCAAAGCGGGCATTCTCTCCCCATGTACCTCTCCCTCTTCCCTGCCCGTGCACGTGTGCCCAGTGAGACCTGTGACTTCACATCACCGTACTCGGATTCCTATGGCCACTCTGGGCCAGTGGTTTTCATGTTAGAGTCACCTGGGAACTTAATAAAAAATGCAGTTTTTTAGCTGGGCGCAGTGGCGCACGCTTATAATCCCAGCGACTCGGGAGGCTGAGGCAGGAGGATCTCAAGTTCAAGTTCAGCAACAGCAAGATGCTAAGCAGCTCAGTGAGACCCTGTCTCTAAATAAAATACAAAATAGGGCTGGGGATGTGGCTCAGTGGTCAGGTGCCCCTGAGTTCAATCCCCGGTACCAAAAAAGAAGCAATTTCTTTGACTTTGCTGCCAAAGACGCAGCTTTGGTGGGTGGGGTGGGTGGAGGGCGGTGGGGCTGGTGGGGATTTGGTGATGGAGTTTTTTTCATCTGTTCTTTTCAGACAGACATGAAGTAGAGAGTTTTGACATATCACACACATGGAGTGTAACGTCCCCTCCTTGAGGTGGAACGTGATGTGGAGTTTCCCTGGTGGCGTACCCACACAGGGACACAGGAAGGTCCTGTCTGATTCACTCCACTGACGTTCCCATCCCCGTCCCCTCCCTCCCTTCCTTCTTTTGTCTAATTCAGTGAACAAGCCCCAGCTGGGAGTCAGCATCCACATATCAGGGGGAACGTGGCGGGCCTTTGGCTTTGGGGTGGGCTGGTTTCACTTGGCACGGGAGCCCCCACCTGGTGGCGCTGTTTCTAACAGGCGCTTTCACACCCGGGATCCCGCGGGTCCAGATGGCCGCAGCCAGCACTCAGCGCAGCCTCGCGTCTGGGTGGCCTTGGCTGAACCTCCTTTCCCCAGGGAAAAGGAGGCCTGGCTTAGCAGTGAACACGAGACCTCAGCAACCAGGGCGACGCGCGTCACCCCACCCCTGGAAACAAGAGACGGGGCCAGTGCCAGGAGGGAAGTGGAGCTGAGTGGTCAGAAGGGCCAGAGCAGCTTTCCACGGCAGGGGAGGCGCCGGGACAGACGGCTGATGCTTGAGGGAGAGGGGACTCAGGGTGGGCAGAGGGAGAGGGCCCGGCAGAGCCCGCTGAGCACGTCCCTGGTGGGTGCCAGCTCTGCAGGGACACCTTCTCCCCCACGGACGCGTCTCAGCCTCTGAGGTCAACATGGGTCGCGGGGTGGCAGCATGCTCGTCTTCAGGGCAGGAAAGGGGAGGCCCAGCGTGGCCTGTGGACAGCCCCCGACACTCAAAGGCAGAACTTGTAGCAGGACGGACGTGGACAGAAGGTCTGACGGGTGGCCGCGACTTTAGAATCACACAAGTAAGGATCAGGCCAAGTGCTGCCCTCCAGCGCCCATGCCACTTCCCTGTCCCCAGCCCCAGACAAACACGGGGTTGTAACTGACCCGCGGGTCCAGAGCCGGCTCTGTGGAAGGGCAGCATGAGCCGGAGGCCCTCCGGAGGTGCACCACGGGTGTTGGTCACCCTTGAGGCTGCCCAGAGGTGACCTCTGAGGAGTCTTAGGGGAGGCAATGGCCTGTCTGCCCTTTCCCAGCTCTTGGCACGGCACCAGCCTCACCCAGTGGAACCACCCACTCAGGATTCACTGTGGTGCCAACGTGTCCCCCAAATGCCTGTGTGTCAAAGCCTGGTCCTCAGCCCACAGCATGCTGGGAGGCAGTGGGACGTTTGAGAGGTGGGACTTAACGGGAAGAAGCTAGATCCCTGAGTTGTACCCTTCAGGGGGCTATTGGGACCCCAGCCTCTTCTTTTTCTGGCTTCTTGGTGGGCATGAGGTGAGCAGCATCCTCTGCCACATGCTCTCACAAAGGCGCTGGGGCCAAATGACTATGGACTGAAACTGTGCAATATGCCTTCCCTTCCTTTTAAGTTGTTTTTCTCCAGGCATTTCGTCACAGTCATGGGAAGCTGACTAACACAAGCTTTAAACCTTGAATTAATGAAGTGGAGCCAGGGATGAGGAGACTGATTTCAGACTTAACTGTATGACATGATGGCATTACCTTCTGAGGACCGTGGGAAGGAACTCCCGGGGTGGAAGGAGCGGGCAGAAAGCGTGACACTTAGGAAATGTTAGGTTCGAGAGGTCGCTGACATGTCCCACCACACTACCAAGACGGTGTTTGGATGGTTTAAAAGTCTGGAGGCTAGAGATGCTGAAATGAAGGAATAAATGAGGGTGAGATTTCACCCAGGCTGGCGAGGGGGCGTGACGGAGGAGGAGGGGATGGGTAAGGCAAAGGCAGGGCGTCCGTGCATCGGAGCTCCTGGGGTGGGGTGCTAGGCCCAGGACAGTGGGAGGACAGGAGCTGAGACTGGCCTTTAGACATGGTGGAGGTGCCTTATCCCGCCAAGCCCGGTGGTGGACCGTGAGGCTGGAATAGCTGAAGGAGGAGACAGAAAGTTTCCTACCGAAGAGGGTTCAAGGGCGGCCTCCAAAACCCTGCCTGTGCCCTGCAACCCCGACTGTGACCTAGTTGTAAAGACGTTTTTGCAGCTATGACTGACTAAAGCTCTGCAGATGGTTCCTCCTGGGTCATCCAGCTGGGCCTTGCTACAGTTCAGCTCTTACGTGATCCCAAAGGAGCTTGTGTTCAAGGCTCAGCACCAGCCCAAGTGGCATCAGGAGGCGGCAGAACAGGGAGGAGGGGACCTAGCGGAAGGAGGGTGGGTCGTTAGGGACAAGGAGGACATTGGAACCCCGTCCTTCCTCTTGTTTTTACACTATTACTTGTAGATGGACACAGACCTTTCCTTGTTTAGTTTTATGTATTGCCGAGGAGTGAACCCCGTGCCCCACGTGGGCTAGGCAGGTGCTCTACCCCTAAGCTACAGCCCCGGCCCCAGATCCTTCCTCTTGGTCTTTGCACGCCAGCTACAAGGCTTCCTCTGCCATGTGCTCCGTCTACAGGCCCAAAGTGACAGGACCAGGTGACCCTGGACAGAAACCTCTGGAACTGTGAGCCCAAATCAGCCCTCTCTCCTTTTTAAGTTGAAGATCTCAGGTAATTTGTCACAGCAACCAAAAGCCAGCGCAGCTCTCTGTCCAGTAAATGTCCTTATGATGGAAGAGGAGAGGACACGGACACAGGAGGAGGTCACAGGGAAAGACCAGAGTTATCACCCACGAGCCCAGCGATGCCCGGGGCCACGGGAGGCAGGAGCAGGCAGGGAAGCATCCTCCCCTAGAGCCTCCGGAGGCCCGCCCTGTTCCCTGACTTGGACTTCAGGCCAACAGAGCCCACGATCCCTGGAAGAATAGACGGCCATTGTCTCAAGCCACCCCACTGAAGCCATTTGTTACCGCAGCCCCGAGAAACGAAGGCAGGACCTCAGAAGCGTGGTTGGCTCCTCCCCACGGATGTAAAAGTCACCGAAAATATTGAGAAGAAAAGATGGGTTGAGCCAGGATTTCATGGACAGGGGAAAGGTCAGAGGTGGGCAAAGGTGGCCACAAAGAAAGGTCGGACTGGAAAGAGGGAGCTCGATGTTGCCGCTTCAGATACGCTTAGTGAGGAAAGAGGGGCTGGGGGTAGCTCAGCGGCAGGACGTGTGCTTAGCAGGTGCAAGGCCCTGGGGTCCCTGCCCCACACGCATGTGCACACGAACACACTTAAAATAATCATGATGATGATGATGATGATGATATAAAGAGGAAAGAAAGAGAAGTGACTTAGCCCCGGCAGTGGGGGAGGGCCCCCAGGCCACGGCCCGCAGTGTCCAGGGGACAGTGTTTCTGTCAAGGCAGACATGAAGGGGACAGGCAGAGAAGGGGCCAAAGTCTCAGGATCCCGCTGAGGGCTGCAGAGCTGGGCGGGGCTGAGCGGCAGCAGTGCCCCAGGTAAGGGCTGGGCCCAGGCGGAGCGGTGGGGACACCTGCCAGAGGCCTGGCCAGAGTTCCCTGGCTCCAAGGCCGGCACCGCCCTCCCGTCCAGAGCCTGCAGAGTCCAGGGCCGCTGCTCCACCCGCAGCTGGAGCTTGGTGGCCTCGGGGGACCCGCCCCTGGCACCTGGGAGGCTCTGTTCTGAGGCACACCCCTGGCCGCAGCTGGCTTTGCAGAGTCTGCCATCATTTCCCCAGGGCAGGTAAAGCTGGAGCTTGTTTGTCTAGACCCAGGCACAGACTGTACCTCAGGATCATGTGAACGTCTGTTCAGGGATGAGGGTCCGTGAAAGGAATCACGATGCAGTCGCAGGACAGAGTGCCCCGCAGCCATCGCAGGTGATGAGGTTGAAGAAGTCACGTACATGCTGACAAGGGACATGTCGGGGTCCCCTCCAGCGCCTGCAATGAAGTGCCCTTGGCCTGTGGCTTAGGCACAACTGAAGTTCATTTCCCACAGTTTTGGAGATGGGGAAGTTCAAGATCCAGGGGCCGGGACATCTGGCAGGCTCTCCTGACGGCCTCTGCCTCCCGGGTCATAGGAGCCGTGTCCCCCCTGTGTTCACGAGGACGGGCCCTCAAGCCCCGATCTCCTCCCAAGGGGCCCGTCTTCTGACGCCACCACCTTAGGAGTGAGCTTTCAACCCACAGTTAGGGAGGACCTAAAGGCCAGGCCACAGCAGGGAGTCCAGAGCCCAGAGCTTCAACCAGGATTCCCATCTGGAAAAGGAGAAGGTCACGGCTGCAGCGGGTGGAGGGGTGGGGGGTCGTGGTTTCTGAAGGTGAAGGGGAACGACTATCCCTTTTATGATCTGAAGTTACAGAAAGAAAGAAGATCGGTCCCGACAGCTGCTCAGAAGCTCCCCTCTCCCCCTTCGGGAGTGTCTGGGGGAGTTCATGGCTCACAGTCCACCTGGGCCCTTCACCCCTGCAGCCCACCCACCTCCCACGGGGGCAGGGGCCTCAGACAGAAGCCTTCCCTGTCCCTCTGACACCCAAGGGGAGGGACGGGGCTGACGACCGTGGTGTCCGGCTGGCCCCGCCTGGACCCAGCCAGAGGGCTGGGCAGGGCTTGTCCCGACTTGGATGTGGCAAAGGTGCCTTGTGGGGCCTTTCGCTCCCTCACCTGGCCCCCGGTCCCTCCGGGGCCTCCAGGCGGTTCTTCCTCTGGGTTCTCTAGGGGGCGGGGTAGGGGTGACCAAGCCCCTCTCCTCCACTGGCCCCGCTTCTCTCAACCCTCCGCCTCCCCCGGCCTTGGCCCAGGTGCCCCTCCTGGCCCTGCACCTGTCACACCTGCCCTTGGGATCGACCACTACTAACTCTGCCGGCTTCTTTGGACTTAGTGTGGCCTCTGCCTCCTTCCACCCCAGCAAGCCCCAGCCTCTCCTGGACGCTCTGGGACTCTCCTTCTTGGTTTTTTTTTTTTTTTTTTTTTTTTTAATTATTATTATTTTGTACCAGGGATTGAACTCAGGGGCACCCTACCACTGAGCCACATCCTCAGCCCTATTTTGTATTTTATTGAGAGAAAGGGTCTGAGTTGCTTAGTGCCTCGCTTTTGCTGAGGCTGGCTTTGAACTTGCGATCCTCCTGCCTCAGCCTCCCGAGCTGCTGGGATGACAGGCCTGCACCACGGCACCCAGCACAGGACTATCCTTCTTGTATCTTCTCTGGTCGGGTCTTTGGGATGGGGGAGGGGAAGGTGGAGGGCGATTTAGACCCTTTTCCATGTGTCTCCAGGGATTTGCATTTGGTTCCTTGGTCCACCTGTTAGAATTTTTTTTTTTTTTTAAGTTCTAATTCGGTTTCAAGCTATTTGCAAATACGATTTGCATGCTGCCTTCTGTCCTTTTTTAAAGGCATTGATGAGCCAGGCACCGTGGTATAAGCCTGTCATCTCAGCTGCTAAGAAGGCTGAAGCGGGGGGGTCACAGGTTCAAGACCAACCTGGGCAACGCAGGGAGGCCCTAAGCCCCTCAGCAAAACCCAGGCTCAACATGAAAATGAAAAGGACTGGGCATGCGGCCCAGGGGTAGAGCTGCCCTGAGTTCAATCCCCAGGGCCAATGAACGGAATTAATTAATTAGTTCATCAGTAGACATCCATGAGCTGGGTGAATGGGCGAGGACAGAGCCCAGGTCAGGTGCCGATCTCCAGAAAATTCCAGGGACTAATGGTCACGGGACACAGTTAAGGGACCTGTCTAAGGACGCGGGTTCAGCCCGCGCGTCTCCTGTGTGGGCCAGGTCAGGGCCCCTGGCACTCCAGCTGCAGACCTTGGCACACCCTGTGTGACCCGCCCGGGGCTTCCTGGGTCACCGAGCCTCACGCTCCTGTCTGTACCCGAGGACAGTGACCACGTGGGTCTCACCGGCTGTGGCAAGATGACGCGTGGGAAGCACTCTGTGGCTCGTGATTCACAAATGTCACCCGGATGGCAATGGTGTCTGGCCATCAAGACCTTCCAGGAAGAGCCTAGGAGTCGGGCACGACGGGGTTTTGGTAATCTGGGTCCTTCCCAATGAGCACGGCTCCCTACTGTCACATGCCACAAATCGTCCACTTGATCATCTGTCCAGGGATTTTGTAGATATTTATATGAAGCTCAGTGGCCTGTCACGCAGGACGGCCCTCCTCCTCCTCCGACTTTTGAAAACTGCAGTGAAGCAGCCTACCCTGAGGTGTGCCTGACCGAGGACTCCTATAAATCAGTGAAAAAGATGAACGACCTAATGTAAAACTGTCAAAGGACAGGGATGGGCCACCTGTGCAGGAGGAAGCCGAAGAGCACATCAAATATGAGAGGACGCTCCGCCTCCTCTGTCATCAGGGAAATGCAAATTAAAATTGAGAAGAGGTGAATGAAGGGGCTCCCGCCTGTAATCCCAGCCACTCAGGAGGCTGAGGCAGGAGGATCGCAAGTTCGAGGTCAGCCTCATCAACTCAGCAAGACCCTGACTCCCAATTAAAATAAAAAGAGCTGGGATGTAGTTCAGTGGTAGAGCACCCCCAGGCTCAATCCCTGTATCAGAGAGAAGAAAAATTGTGATGAGGAACCATTTTATACCATGGAGGTTACAAAACAAAAGTCTGACAAATTCCAAGTGCTGAGAGGTGGGGGAGGAGGCAAGGCCTGCAGCCTGCTTTGCAGGAGGACAGGATGCTCTGGTCAGCACCCGTGCAAGGTCTGGTGCAGCGGGACCTGCAGACCCCACCCTCAGCAGAGGACACGGAGGTATGCACCTGGGCTCAGCCCAGAGGTGCCGTGGAGTGTTAGTGGGAGAGAAAGTGCAAGGTCCGCCAACAGGGAAGTGGGTTAAACTGTCATGTACTGACACAAGGGAGCACTATTAGGAACTGAATGACTGCTCACAGGAGAAGGCGTGAGGAAGACGTCTAAATCCAGGCGCACTCACTGTCACACATTTCTCCTAAGCTAGGTGAGGGGTCCCCAGGTGTGACCACGTCGTAAAAAAGTTCCCCCAGTCATCACTTGCAGATCTATGAGCCTCGCTGATGGGACATTACACGTCAACAGAGAGGTGTGCAAAAGCCAAGTGTCCTAGGCCCCTGCAATCCCAGCTACGCAGGAGGCTGAGGCAGGAGGATCCCTGTAGCCTGGGGTTTGAGACCAGCCCAGGCAACGTAGGGAAATGGTCTCAAAACAAACACAAAATAATCAACAAAAAACAAACAGACAAAACCAAAAAAGTATACTGAAAACGAATGAGCACGGACTAGATACTTCAGCATGGATCCATCTCAAAAACACAGGGTTGAAGAAATGGATGTGGCCACAGGTTTACATGAAAGTGCACACAAAGTTGTAAAGTCTGCCCATCTCCATGACCTGTGGTGTGCGGAGACACCTAGATGTGGCAAGTACACAGGGTGACGGATGGTGAGGAGGAGGCAGAGGGTCTGGCAGGGCCACAGGCAACAAACACCCGAGACTTCTTATTTCACTTCTTAAGGTGAGGAGTGGGCATGCAGGTGTATCATTGTCTTTATTTTTATGAACATGTTTATTTAAAACTTTTTATTTAAAAAAAATCAGGACTTACAACTCTCTTCAGTTGGCTGGTTCCCTCTGAGATTCTCACAATTTCGAGGCTGAGAATCCTGTCTGCACGGTTTTCTGATGCCACAAGGCAGCAGGGGTTAAGAACACGGGCTCTGAAATGCAGATTAAAACCACTGAGAGTCCGTCTCACTCACTCCAGTCAGAACAGCAGTCATCAAGAACACAAGTAACAATAAGTGTTGGCGAGGACGTGGGGAAAAGGCACACTCATGCGTTGCTGGTGGAACTGCAGATTGGTGCAGTCAACATGGAAGGCAGCACGGAGATTCCTCAGAAAACTTGGAATGGAACCACCATTTGACCCAGTTATGCCACTCCTTGGTTTATATCAAAAGGACTTAAAATCAGCATACCACAGGGACACACCGACATCTTATAGCAGCACAATTCACAATAGCTAAGCTCTGGAACCAACCTAGTGCCTTTCAACAGGGATAAACAAAATGTGGTACATATACAGAATGGAATATTACTCAGCCATAAAGAAGAATGAAATGATGACACTTATTAGTAAATGAATGGATCTGGAGAATGTCGTGGTAAGCAAAATAAGCCAGTCCCATGCAGCTGAGGTTGTGGCTCAGTGGTAGAGCACTTGCCTCGAACATGTGAGGCACTGGGTTCGATCCTCAGCACCACATAAAAATAAATAAATAAAGATATTGAGTCCATCTACAACTAAAAAAACATTAAAAGCCAGTCTCATAAAATCAAAGGCTGAAAGTTCTGTCTGATATGCAGATGCTGACTCACAAAAAATAAAGGAGGTGGGAAGGGAGAATAGAAATTCCTTGGGTGAGACAAAGGGGAATGAAGGGAAGAGAGGGGGAGGGAATGGGAAAGACAGTGGAATGAGTAGACCTCACTTCCCTGTGTCCATAGATGAGTGCACAACTAGTTGTGGTCATGCACAACCAGAGGAATGGGGAGCTATACTCCCTGTATGTAGGATGTGTCAAAATACCTTCTACTGTCATGTATATGTAAAAAGAACAAATAAAATATGCAAAAAAAGTAAAAGAAAAAAGAAATAGCCCCCTAAAACAAAACAAACAACAACAACAACAAAAACCACGGGCCAGACTGCCTGGACACAAATTCTAGCTCTGCCATCTGCTGTGTGAGCGTGGGCAAGTGATTTAACCTCTCTGTGCCTCAAATTTGCTCATTTGTAAAATGAGGATAATAACGGGGCTCAGCAAACAGAGTGGTCGATAGGATGAAGTGAGGTCCAAGGCCGGGCGCTGTGCGGGCCCTACATCCCGGGCATGTGCTGGTGCTCGTGGCCAACGTGCCCATTGTGCACTGGCCTGGCTTTCACCCTAGGCCGGCTCCGTCCTCTGCAGCCTTCCTCCAGGGAGGCCCGGAGACCAGATAAAGGCAGGACGTCCCCACATGCGGACTGTGTGACCCACACCAGGCCTGTCCCTCCGTGTTTGCCTTCCTGACGTCCTAAGACCCCACGGCTGTCACCTTCAGCGCCCTTCTCAGGCCCGACGACCTTGGGGACCGGGCTCCCTGACCTCTGCTCCCGAGGTCCTCGTGGTGTTGGATATCGGGGACGGTGGCCTGCGTCTGTCATCAGGAGAGTCCACATCAGGGCCCGGACCCTCAGCTCTTCTTGAAAAATGTGAAGGTCTGGAAGGCGGGTCCCGCGCGGCCTGGGGACAGCCCCCTGGAGGGTGACCTCGGCAGCCCCAGGTGCTGCAGAGAGCCGAGGCGGGGCTCCTGGCCCAGGGGCAGGGGCTGCCGCAGCCTGGCTCCGCGGGCTGAGCTCCGCCCAGGGACCAGGGCCCACTGCCCGGGGACCAGGGCCCACTGCCCAGGGACCAGGGCCCACTGCCCGGTGACCAGGGCCCACTGCCCGGTGACCAGGGCCCACTGCCCGGTGACCAGGGCCAGGGGCTCGCAGCAGCGCTCCGCTCCTGTCCGCTCTGGCCGTGAGGGAGGCCCAGCAGAGGCCACCGCTGTCCTTCACAGGACTGTTCCGACCGCTCCTCCTCCCCCCACCCCCACGGGCTCTGTGCTTTAAGGTCACTGGAGGGGACTGTCCCTGATGGAGAAGACACTTTCCTGGGGCTCAGCCATGTCTTGGAAATCCCCCGAGGTGTGGGTTGTCAGCAGTGACAAAAACAAGCTGCCACCCTGATGGCACCTTGGCTGTCACTCAGGTGGCCCACACCTGGCAGCTGCCACCATCCTTCTGAGGTGAGTCCTGTAGATGCCTGGGGGGGGGTTGGGGGTGGGGGGTGTGGGGGGGTGGTGAGTGGGTCTTGGTGGATGCGGGAGGGCAGCTGGCCGGTCCCCCTCGGCAGGGCTGCCCTGAAGGCCCTGAGATGGAGCCAAACATGGGGCCTCATAACCCTTGTCTGTCCTGGCGATCGACCACTCAAAAGGCTTACTTTGAGGAGTTTAAATGCAGATTGAGGGAGGGTCTGCAAAAGCCGAGCCCTGGGCGCAGCGAGTGGCACCTTCGTGTGGTCCCCGGTACATCGGGTCGGAGGCAGGAGCATCGCGTGAGCCCAGGGGTTTGGGGCCAGCCTGGGTCACACAGCAGGACCCCTTCTCTTAAAAACAAAAAGGCACTGTGGCCTGTGATCCCGGCCACTCAGGGGTCCCCAGCCCAGAGCCAGCCCCAGCGACCAGGAGGAGAGGCCGAGCAGCTCAGCGGGGGGACCCTGAGTGACTGAGTAAAACACAAAAACGGGCTGGGGACGCGGCTCAGTGGTCAGGCGCCCCCGGGTTCAGTCCCTGGTTCCCAGACAAACAAACGGAACATGGGGAATTCTTTACAAAGTGGAGCTGCAAGACCGTCCAGCTCAGCCAGGGGCTTGGGGGCAGAGAGCGAGGCATGTGGGGAGCCTGGCAGGGAGGGGAGGTGGCAGGACACACGGGGCAGCAGGCCTGGGCAGGGGAGGCCAGAGCCCAGGGCAGGCCAGCGGGGCAGCAGGTGGCGTCCAGGGGCCAGCTCCCCCCCAGCCAGGGCCCTCGTCTTTCTCTGCTTAGAGGGGGGCTTCGACGGTCCCCTCTGTTGGACTGACTTCTTCCTTCCCCAGGGCAGCTCTGAAGGTCAGCGATCCCCATCCCTAATGTCCTGCCGTCCCCCAGACCCCCACGGGAGGGCTGTGGCGTCCTTTAGCTGGTCCAGGGCCCAGCTTGGGTTTGCTGATGGAGCCGTTGTTCTTTGGCGCTGGGGATGAACCCGGGGCCTTGTGCGTCCAGGGCCACCCCTGCTCCAGCCTGGGGTCTCCATGGAATCAAACACCGCAACAGGCCCAAACTCCAACCCCCGCCGCTGTCCACCTCGTCTGCCAATTTACCCGTCAAGAGACAGAAGAGTGTGGCCCCGGGGCGCACGCCGGTGGCCTGTGACCCAGCCACTCGGAGGCCGAGGCAGGCGGGTGTGAGGTCAAAGCCACCTCAGCCAGTTGGCAAGGCCCTGAGCGACTCTCTGAGACCCTGGAGGTTAACGAGGGCTGGGGACGTGGCTCAGTGATGGAGTGCCCCGGGGTTCACCCCTGGCCCCCCACCCCGCAAAGGAGGTAACAACCAACAGCTTCAGAGCGTGCACTGCCCCTGGTTCCCAGCGATGTCTGAATGTTGACCATTAGATATGCCCATGGCCCTTGGAAACCGATACTGTCCCACCCCTCCCTCGTGGTCGACTTGGTGACAGTCCCCAAGCCATCAGGGGCTGCCCCTGCCCCTGTGAGGGTCGTGTCTGTGGAACAGGGTCTCGTCGTTGGGATGGGGTTAAGGCCTCGAGGCGGGGGATTATCCTGAGTTTCCAGGAAGGTCCCCAGTGTCATCTCGGGGTCCTTGTAAAAGAAAGGCCTGGGGTGGGGTCGCAGGCACCTGGAAGAGGAGACCCAGTGCCGTGTGGAGGCAGAGTCCCGGGCTGCAGACCCCCGAGGCTGGGCAAGACCAGCAGCCCCACCCCCGAGTGTCGGTGACATTGACGTCACGCTGCTGGCCTCCAGGTTTGGGAGAGAATGAGTTTCTGTTGTTTTACGCCATTCGTCTGTGTCCTTTGTGACGCTGCTGGGAGTCACGGGAACTAGGGTCCCCGGTTCTGTATATGGAAACGGAGGCCCGGGAGGCCCTGTAACCGTGCAGCCTCCCCCCCCCAGCGGAGCAGAGCCGGGGGGACGGGGCTCTGGGATCCAGGCTCTGAGGCCTCTGCCGGCCCCGGGAGCACCTGGTGACCCAGGGGACCCCGGGACCCCGCTGTCTATGTGAAGAGACAGTGAAGAAGTCGCGGAGCAGCAGAGGCTGCAGGGAGCTGTCTCCCGCACCCGTCGGGGCCTGGTGCCGGTTTGGGTCTGTGATCGCTGATGATTCAGGATCCGTGTCCCTTCCTAGACTAGCAGGATGACACCTGGCTCCTTCAGGCCTAGATACATGTGTTCTCCCCCTTTTTGACTCACAATAGAGCCCCGGTGTGTAACAGCACATTGCCCAGAATGATAACCACATTTCCTAGCCTCCCTGGCCATTGGATAGGACGGGGTGACTAGGTTCAGCTGATGGGATGGGGTGGAATGTGGGATGAGACTTTTAAGAAGTGACTTTAACAGGTAGTGCATGCTCAGCTTCTTCTCCCCTTCTTTCCTGCTGGTTAAAATCCATAGTGGCTGGAACCCGTGCAGCCATCTTGAAGCAATGAGGTAGAAGCCTTCTGTTGAGGGTAGTGAAGCAACAAAAGAGAAGGCTGAGGCATCCTGATGGGCATCACTGTCTACCTCTGGTCTTCTTTTATAAGAGCACTATTTTGGATTTTAGCCTAAGCTGATGCACCCCTCTTTCCTCAGTTATAATCACTCATATGTATCTGAGTCATCATGGTGAACTCGCTTGACCAGAGATTCTTTGCCTCCAAACACGCCTAAGTCAGCCAGCCTCACTGATTCTACTTGGAGGAAGAGAAGACGAAGAGGAGATCCATGCAGGGGGATCATTCTTGTTCTCCCTTCAATGAGAAATGGAGCAGAAATTTGAAACCTTTTTTTTTTTTTTTGGTACCAGGATTGAACCCAGGGGCACTTAGCCACTGAGGCACATTTCCAACCCTTTTTAATATTTTATTTAGAGACAGGGTCTTGCTGAGTTGCTTAGGGCCTCTCTAAGTTGCAGAGGCTGGCTTTGAATTCTCGGTCCTCCTGCCTCAGCCTCCTGAGCCAGTGGGATTACAGGCGTGTGCCACTGTGCCCAGCTACACACTCTTAATTTGCTCCAAGCAGAGAATTCTAGACTCTTCTGCCTTTCTCTATGATTCCCTTAAGAAAATAGATCAATTCTTTTCAAAATGCAAAAATCCTCATTTCAAAATTACTAGTTGCTCTTACCATTATCCCATACAACCCTCTCTGAAATTGCTGTAAAATAACAATCTGCTTGCACAGTTAAACCTGCTTGAACAAAGGCACACTGTGCTTACAGGCTTTCTTAACAGGTTTCCCTTCAATTATTTCATGTTTTCTATTTTCTGCAAAGAAATCAACCATGGCATTGAGCTATTTCATGGTCAGATGGATTTTAAAATATGTTCTGGCAGAATTCTCAGGTATAGGCTTTGATCGACTCTCACTGGGATAGAAACGGAGTGCTTTCAAAACAAGGCCAGCCCGTCTTAAGCAAGCTTCATTCACCATTCACAGGTGGGGCCAGCACCCCAAAACTGTCCACCTGAGGCTTCTCCTGATATTTGGACAGCAATCCCCAAAGGAAGTGCCCAGCCACGGCAGCCCTCTCTGCAAAACGCAAAGCAGTTTCTCTCTGTGAATGGAGCCACGTCCACGCCCGGATGAGCGGAGGTGGTTAATGATGAACCAGGGGCTGGTGAGTTGGCCGGGGCTGTTCCACCCGGACTCACAGGAAGAATCTGAAAAGAACGCGTCTCATTAAAGATGAAAGGCCTTAAAGACAGACAGAGCCCAGGCCCCTTCAGGCCCCGCAGGCCACGGTCGGCATGGGTGCCCACTCCAAAAGCACCTGGGTGTGGGGGGTACACGGAAGACCCCAGACCTGCGATCGGGAGCTGCTTTTGCATTTTGTTCCAGCGAGTTCTCCGGGCATCAGTGTTGCTGAGAGCAAGCCCCGAGCGGTCACCTTCAGAGCCGTCTGACGTCAGGTAGAAGTTGGTGTGAACGCAGGAAAGAGCCCGCGTCCTTCTCCCCCGACTGATCTGGAAGGGAACTCAGTGCCCCCAGACAAGCCACGTCCCTGGAAGCAGACACTGACGCTCCTGGGTGCCACCTCTCCGTGGCCTCCCTGTACAGATGGTGACAGCCCGCGTGGCTCATCTCTCGCTGCCGCAGGGTGAGGTCGGGGCTGTCACCCAGGGCTCACTTTTACTGCGGGAATCACTAACTCCCGCTCCTCGGTCACCTCACCCTGTCACCACGGCTGTCGTAAACATGGTTCACCAGGTCACTTCCTCATGGAAACTCTGACACTGCGTCACTACGAATCCCTCCCTCAGCCCCCAGGCCCTGCCTGCTCAGGGACCTGCCCACTTCTCGGATCCTCCTCTCCAGGGCCTCCAAAATCAGCCCCCAAATCATCCTGCTGTTTTAAGCTTTTGCCAAGATCCTCCTTCTGCCAACTGTCTCACCTTCATGATTTCCTTAAGGGGTGACTTTAACAGGTAGTGCAGGCTCTTCTTCTTCCCACCCTCTTTCCCCGCTATTAAAATCCATAATGGCTGGAGCCCATGTAGCCATCTTGAAGCAATGAGGTAGAAGCCTTCTGTTGAGGGTAGGGAAGCCACAAAAGAGAAGGCTGAGGCATCCTGGTGGGCATCCCTGTCTACCTCTGGTCTTCTTTTATAAGAGCACTATTTTGGATTTAGCCTAGGCTGATGCACCCTCTTTCCTCAGTTATAATCACTCCTATGTTCCTAAAGGTCAGTTACCCGGGAAGCCTTCCCTAACTTTTCAGGACCCTCCTCGGGGCTCTCCGTGGCTGGGGTGTGCCTCTGTTGACGGTTCGTGTCACTGGGGTAAGTGTGAGCTGAGGGAGGTCGTAAACTCGAGTGTGACGCAGGCTGCACAGGGCTGGTGTCCCTCCTCAGGGCTGGGCATGGGGCTGCCCAGTACCTACACTCCAATGGGCAGATCTGAGGTCCAGAAGAAAAGGAGAGAAGGAGTCCAACTCGGGGTGCCCTCCAAGGGGTCCGGATACCAGGTGCCCTGTGCCTTCCCTGTCTGCGAATCCCCTTCGGTCGAGAGCCATCCGTGGACCCTGGTGGACCAAGTCGGCAGGGAAGCCCAGTGAAGAGGGACATGTGGCACCCGGGACCTTCCAGGGCAATACCGCTGGTCCGACCGCCAGATCCATGCGAATTTCTACTGAGCTCTGCCAGGTCCCCCACGGCACCCGAGGTGGGGTGACCTGCTGTGGCCACTCCGCCTGGCAGGGTGGGAGTAGCCTGCCAAGATGCCCATCGACCTGCTGACTGCAAGACTCCACCCTGAAACCCACCCCTGCCTTTGAGGTACCCCCTCAAACAAGCCACCAGGGCCAGGTTCCAGTGGCTCAGCTCCAGCTCCTGTGGGGGCCGGGCCTGTCGGGCGGCCATGGGTCTGTAAGCTGTGACTCTGACTTTGTCTTATTTCTTCACTGATGATTTCAGACTGGGTTTCCCCAGGTGGCTTGTCCCTCTAGGCAGGAAGATCACCTTGGGGGGTGCTGGAAGCCTCAAATACCTCCCGTTACCCCCGCTTCCTGCCCTCCTCTTCAGATGGCTGCAGACGCCAACATGGAAGGACTTCGGCTGAAGAATTTGGGGGCATGGGGTAAAGTGAAGAATGTTCTAGAAAGGTGCATTCGTCCGTTTCCCTATCCACTTCCAGCTAAGTTTCCAGTAACCCCAATCATATTGGATGTTGGGTGAGAGTCATGGCAAGAATGGGAAGAAGGGTGGAGAAGGGGGAGGAAGGGGGAGAGCACATTTTGGGGGGGGATGGGCTCAGTAGAAACACAAGTGTCATAAATGAGGTGGTGACCGTCTTCTTCCAGAGACGCACAGTAGGGTTATAAATAACCCAAACGCTTTTTAACTCTCTACCCAGACCGGCAGGCCACGGGCTGTGTGGAGTCCTCCCCACGGACCCTCAGATCCGTCCTCTGCCCTCTCAAGGCCCAGAGTCCTCCCTGGGCCAGACCCGTGGGAGCCAGGGTGGGTGGATTAGAGGGCGGAGGAAGAGAAAATCAAGGTCTTCCTTCTCTTTTCTCCCTCCTTATCTCCCCGCTTCCGGCAGGGCTCACCAGTCCAGCTGCCACCAGAAGAGTCCCAAGCAGGAGGACCGGCTCACACTCAGCACAGAACACGGTCTGCAGCGCGGAGGGGCTTTCTGAGTGTCACGGGTGGAGTAACAGAGGAAGCCCAGAAATCTCTATGGCCAGGCTCCCAGTGAGTTTTGTGGGTCACAAAGGGACAATGCAAGGTGACACCGTCTCTGAGTTCCCCTTCCAACTCCTCTCCTCCCGCCCACAAGCCCTGTGTGAGACCCCTTTGCCTTCCTGCCCCTATCAGATACCTATCAAGTACCCAAGACCTCTCATGGCCATGAATTGGAGGCGTGGTGGCATCTGACGGCCAGGTCACTCTTCTCTTACTCAACATGCAAGGTCAGATCGCCTGTGGGTGCCTTCTTCGGTGATGGAGGAGACTCCTCCTGTGTTCAGATCTGCATGAGCCAATGAAGGGTGCAGCCATCGTAGGAAAACCACAGCACGGACCAGCGACCGTAGGATGAAGAATGTTCCAGAGGTGCATCTCCGGCTGGGGTCAAGTACAGTGCCAAGCATGTCCACATGCATCGCCTAATTTAATCTTCTTAAAAGCCCTGGAGGTAGTGAGCGTGGTGTCTCTCACTTGGTAGATAACAAAACTGATTTCTGAAAAATTACGAAATTTGCCCAGGGTTACATTCACTGTCGCTGCCAAGGCAGGATTCAGACACAAAGACGCCAGGACGCTGGCTCTTAACTGCCAGACCCTGCCACTGTGAGAACTCACACAGGCCCGTCACCCTCTTATGGCTGAATTTCTTCCATTGGGAGGTCGGGGAGGGGGGCAAGATTAAATCCCTTTAAAATCCCTCTCCCCAGGGCTTTGCAGTTCGCTTCAGGAGGCTGCCTTTCTCCCTATCGGCCACCAGGTGGCGCGCAGCCAGCTGCACCATCAGGCTCCAGGGCAAAAAACCCCATTTCCCCCTCAACCCTGTCTGGCGGTGGCGTGGGAATGAAATGGAAACTCCTTCCCAGGAGTAACTGGTGCAGAACCACACAGCTTCCACGTGGCAGAGTCAAGAGTTTAACCAGTTAGTCCGACTCCTCAGGGCATGGTGTTTCCATAGCGGCTGCTGCTACTGTTGCTGCAAATGGTTAGAACTGACACTTAGTAAGAAGTAGGTGCATGCCACACCAGGATGGACGTTCTTAATCAGTCAGAGAGGATTGCTGTCGATCCCACACCCACGCCCTTTCTTATTTATTAATTTATTTATTTATTGGTACTGGGGGAGGGGGATGTGCAACCACTGAGCTGCATCCCCGGCCCTACTTTGTATTTTATTTACAGACAGGTTCTCACTGAGTTGCTTAGCACCTCGTCATTGCTGAGGCTGGCTTTGAACTCATGATCTTCCTGGGAAACCCCTGCCTCAGCCTTCCCAGCCTCCGGGATTACAGGCGTATGCTACACACCCAGCCCCAGGAGACCTCTGACGGAGAGCCCCCATGTGTACGTGTGAAAACAAAATAAATTGAACTTGGCTTGCCAAGATGGACTTATGATTGGGACAGAAGCACAGACGGGGCTACTCCCCACCCCCAGCCTCTGAGACCACAGGGAGAGCAAGTCATGGAGGCACGGGTGGATGGTCTGACCCTGCCCACTCTGAGCATCTCGGACTAGGAGAAAGTACCGCAAACCCTGACTCACTTCCTCAGTGACTTGACTCATCCCTCCTGGTACAGTAAGGGACATTCTGGTCACCTAGCCAAGGACTGCTTCCTCCCCATCTTTTGAGACAAATCCTAGGGGGTGGAAATGGGGCATGATGCCCAGGGACTTGGGAAGTGAAAGGGAAAACAGGGAGATAAGGACTCTTCCACCTTAATATTCTACCTCGGGCGGGGGGTGAGGCTCAGGGGTTGAGCGCTGGCCTGTCATGTAGGAGGTTGGGTCCCCAGCATCGCAATAAATAAACAATAAACAAACTCTGTCTAGGTTGTGCATGTGTGTGCTTGCACATGCGTGTACACAAATGCTAAATAACAAAGCTGGCAGTGACCTCCAGACATCAAGCATTTCCACGGAGAGAAAGTGAAGTTCAAGGTGAACAGAACAATTTCATGAACGTACAGGATGCCAGATTCCAAAGACCTCCTCCCAGGTCCTGTGGGAAGGTCTGGTCCCTCCACTTTCCTTCATGAAACCCCCCACAGCTGAGGAGTTCAACCTGCCATCGTGGCTAGCTTCAGTCTTTGGAAAAGCGGTAAAAACGTTTTTAAAAGAGAAGATAATGATGCAGGTGACCACACTGGTTAACAACTGAGTTTTCCAACTTTAAATTCCTGTTTTAATAGTGAAAGAAAAAAGAATCATTTCAGACTCTTAAAGATTTTTTTTTTAATTAAAAGGAAATGACTTATTTAGAATGCTAGTGAGTTGAAAAGGTTTTATGAAGGCAAAGGTTTACACCCCTGCAGCCAGCCTGCCTGAGCGCTGTGCATCGGGCATCCACACGCTTGTGGGGGGCTGATAGCACCCAGTCAGGCTCACACAGCTTTAACGTGTGTCCCACTGTGTGAAGAAATCTGCACTGCTGTTAGCTCTAGGCCAGTGACTTTGGCTCCCCCGTGTTTATGAGCTTGGAATCTTGTCAGGCTGAACAAATACAATAATACCCGTGCCTCCTCCTTGGGTCCCACCGTCCTCTGTGGGATGGACTATTCTTCCCATGTCTGTCTGCTCTCATCAGCCAGAGAACAAAGCGGCCGGCTTATTAGCTAAGACACCATCTGGTGGCCATTTACTATAAATCTTTGCTTCCCATGCAAATGCCTGGCACAAAAGAACCTGGCCTTTTGATTTGTAGGCTGCAGGGAAGCCGTCTGTGTGAACTAGAAAAAAATTTTTCCTAAGGCATGGCAGGCTTTTAATTTTTGTCTCCATTTAAAGTACTCAGTCCCAAGTACCCATGGGGGGCGGGGGGTTGAACCCAAGGCCTCCTGCATGCTGAGCACACACTCCACCCCTGAGCTAGGCCCCCAGCCCCAAGTTTTATACCAGCATCCTAACCACAAAGCCCAGAGAGGGAATGCCCCTCTGAGATCTTTCACAGCAGGAGAGAAGAAAAAAATAAAAAGAGTCCTTTGGACCGTAGTAATGTTTCACTTTTTGGTTGCGAGAATTCCTGATTTTCTTTTCCTCAAGAAAGTTCTGTAGTAAAATAGAAAAGATATCAACAGCCCGTCTATGAGTCTCCCCTTGTCTTTTAAAACCTGCTTCACTGACGGAAGATCATTTTTACGAGATGAATGTATTGCGGGCCAACCCTTCCCCTTGTCCAGCCTCTCACCCTGGGCTCCCTGACCACAAACTGGCCTTTGTCCTCTTTGGCAGATGGCAATGACTAAAGTGACCTCAACTTGACATTTTGTGATGGGCAGCCACAGAGCAAGCCACTATCCCTGAGCAAAGTCCCCAAGCAAGTCAAAGGCTTCTGCGCCGTCCCTCCTTCCCACCCCCTGCCCACTTCTCCCCCTCTCCCCACAGGGGCCCATCCTGACTCAGGTGTGAGTCTGTGTTCCAACCCGGAGAAGCCTGGCCTGCTAACAGCAGATGCTGTCACTGTGACGGCTCTGCAGAACCTGCGTGGGCCACAGGATAGAATTTCCAGTCGTGTAATCCGGGAGGGGGTGACAAGTTGGGACAAGTTGGGTACGCTCTTCAAGATGCGTCTCCACCTTAGGGAGCCCCTCTGGTGCACCCTGGTGAAGGTGGTCCTGCAGACAGGTGGGCCAGCCCCGAGCCCTGCTCTCGACCCGCGAGACCCCCTTCTTGCTGATCTGGAGCCGGGTGTCCATGAGCACCCACGGCCCTTTCCGGCTGGTGTCTCCTCCCTGGTTGGCAGACTGTGTTTAGACTTGCCTGCTCTGAAATAAATAGCCAGGCACTTCTCAGCAACGGGCGCTTCATGTTAATTAACAGGAAGAAGATGAAACGGAACCGGTTCAGAGGGAGCCATTCACTTAGAGTAATGAGTGGGGGAGGGGGAGAGGCCGGGGGTGGGGGGTGCAGAGGAAGGAGTGGGGCCCGTGGAGCAGGGAAATGCTTTCTTGGCACGAATCAGTTTGTTTTTCCTTATCTGAGACTAGGGAGGAAGAAGGGCCACTCCTGATTATTCACCTGGCTGGACACACATCATAGTAAGGGGTGGAGGGGAGTCCCCAAGCCACCCCCCACCTGCTAAGTCCAGAGGCTGGGACGACCTGTCCGTTTGCTGTTCAAAGAGGTCAAAGGGACCTGGATTCCAACTAGCTTCGGAGAAAGAGAGGACTAACAAAAAGGGTACCACAGGGTGATTTTCAGCTAGAAGAACCCCTAAGCATCAAGGAGATGCATCCTCATGGCCATTTGCTGTCCTGTAGCCCTTTTTGGACCTGAAGTGTCCCCTGAAGGCCCATGTGTTAAAGGCATATTCCCCAGAATGGTGCTATTGGGAGGTGGCAGAACCTGTAGGAGGCGGGGCCTAGTGGGAGGAAGTTAGGTCATTGGGGGTGTGCCTTCAAAGGAAATATTGATACTCCTTCCCCTTCCTGTCTCTGTCCTTGTTTCCTGGCCACCAAAGGCAAGCTGCTTCCTCCACCATGTGGGCGGCCATGATGTACTACCTCACCACAGGCCTGAAGATAACAGGGCAGGAGACCATGGTCTGAAACCTCTGAAACCAGGAGCCAGATAAACCTTTCCTCCTTCAAAGTTTGTTATCTCAGGTATTTTGTCACAGTGAAGGAAGCTAACATGGATCCTCTTGGAATACAGAGGCCACAGTCACAGACCGGCTCAGTGTTGGGCTGATGGGACCTGAAGAGGCCCCCCACCCTGGAACACTCTACGACCATGAGGTGCTCAGGACTCCCTCCCACCTTCTGTGGCCAGTGGCCCTGAGGTCTCAGGGGAGAGAAAACCCAGGTCTCTTGTCTCATAGCTTTTCCAATTCCAAGAATTCCCCATGAGTCATGGGTGTGAGAGTTTGTCCAATGTACACAGACACTGAGAAGGTTCGAGAAAAACAAAAAGAGTACTCGGAGAGCAGGGATGTAACTGAAGGACAGGTCGAGGAGAAAGCAGAGCATTATGGGTTCAATTGTGTCCCCTCCCCAATATATGCTGGCTTTCCAGTAGCTCCGCACCTCAGAGTGCGGCTTTATTTGACTGTAGGGTGTTTACAGAAGCTAAAATGAGTTATTAGGGTGGGCCCTAATCGGTCTTTGCTAAAGGGGGAACTGGGGCTCAGACAGAGGGACACCGTGGGAACATGAAGATTTCCGTCTCTGAGCCCAGGAGAGAGGCCTGGGGTAGGCCCTGCCTCATGGCCCTCAGAAAGAGCCAGACCTGCCCACACCTTCATTCCTGACTTCCGCCTCCAGAATGGGGAGCCGAGCACTTCCGTGCTGAAGCCACCCGTCGGTAGTATGTTGTCACATCAGCCCTCGCCAACAACACACAGGTGTCGTCTTTGCGTCCACTGCCTGGGGGGTGAGAAGCCAGGCCGGGCTCGCTCCAGAATCACCCCCAGCTCCACACGCTCTGCCTTTCTGGCCTCTGGGTCCATCCGAACATGGGAACACCTGGCCACTCCTTCAGGCCAGTGGACTGCGACATGGTCCTTGTGTAACACACTGCTGACCACCACCTTCCAGACACCATTTCCTGCAGCAGCTGCGCCCACAGAGGGTGGGGACTCTGCCGCCGGGTTCCCAAGCACTGTCTCAGGATGGAGCAGACTCTCAAACACACTTGAGCATCCATCCGTCGGTGGCTTAGGGAGCCCTCTCCCTTCCTCAGGAGCCTGGCTCTTCCTCTGCTGGCCTTCCAGGTCCAGTGGTGCTGTCTCAGGTGTGATGCTGGATGGGGATGGTGAGGAAGAGGCCCCCCCTCTGGACTCACCTGGGGACCACCCTCGCTGTCCCTGCCTCCTTCCCACAGCTCCGGCCGTCAATTCCGTTGGGTTTTGCAGGGAAACTCGGCAAGTGCCGGGGAACTCGAGTGTGTGTGTGTGTGCGCAGGTGTGGGCTTGCTGAGAAGGTGCAGGAGGGGTGTGGCCAGGGTGGAGGCTGAGGCTGGCTGTGGGAGCAAGCCAGGCAACATTGTGGAGGGTCTGCAGATTCTTGAGGTGATGTTTCCTATATATACTTGTTTTTGTTTTTGTTTTTTTTCTCTTTGTAAGGCATGCATGAAGCAGGCAAGAGCTATGGAAACCACGTCTGAAATTTAACAGGTCAATTGGATAGCTTGTGGTGACATTTGAATTCCAATGTTGGCAGGATCATTCCAGAAAAAGGTCTAATTCGAAGCACCCTAAGCTCCCTCCTCCTTCTCCTCCTCCTCCTCCTCCTCTTCCTCCTCCTGCTCCTCTTCCTCCTCCTCTTCCTCCTCCTGCTCCTCCTCCTCCCTTCTCAGAAAAGGCCTTCCCTAAGTCTGGCCTAATGTGACTTTTACTCTTGGTGGGTCGATGGGGGAGGGGTGGCCTCTCCTGTGTCAGGAAGGGGGTGGGAAAGGGGGAGGGGGGAGGGCAGGTTCCTTTGAGGTTCCATCTGTGCTGAGTGCCCCAAAATGAGGGTGACGTAATGAATAATCTGCAGACTTCCAACTGCTATAATTCGGTGTGAATAATTCTGATAATGACCCTGTAGTCAGCAAGGGTGGCATCCAGATAAGCAGATTGCTAGAGTTTTCCTGTCAGCTAATATCAACAGCGCCTCTGATTGCCATCTGACATGACGTAACACACCTCGGTGACTGACACGTCCCCGTTGGGCCTGCCAGGCCATGGGAGAAGGGATGGAACAGGAACCCGTCTCAATGGGGAAAGAGCCGGCCCGTGAGGTGCCTGGGGCCTGTTCACTTCTGCTGTGTTCCTGGGGCGGTTCCCTCGTCCTGCCTTTGGTGGGCACCAGATGCCCACCATCACTTCTTAGCCAGAAGCGAGGTCAGCTGGACCGAGGCCTCACACTCCCGGGGGAAGAGTTCAAACTTTTCTTTCTTATAAGGGGACTTGTGTGCAAGGGAGAAGGTTTGCCACGAGAAAATGGCTGAGCCGTGGTTTATTTGTGCTTTTCAAAGTCAAAATTCTGACACCATCAAGTACCCTGTGTCCCGCAGACGGTGAAGTTTTACATTCACTTTTCAAGCATGTCTTTCTCCCCTCTGGTAAGAGTGCTTCCGAGTTCTCTTTGGAGAATCATCTCTTCCTGCGGCCCTCCCATGTGTTTTGGAGGACACCTCCAGGCTCTGGCTCTGGGGGGGACTCAGGGCCCAGACCTGGTCAGCGAGGGCTCTCTCTCTCTCCAGGCACAGCCCTTGGCTCAGGCCTTTTGTCAGAGTCATTGAGAAAGAGGAATTTCTTTCTGCTAAACAATGAGGATTATTCTAGAATGGCCAGGGAGGAGCACTTCTGCCAACTGGGAAGAGGAGGCTGGTGGAGAAGAGGCTGCCCGACAGAACGGAGGCAAGCAGAGCTGGGAGACAGAGGGGGAGGCGTTGATCGACCTCTGGAGTCCACTCAAGCATCTAGACCCAGCTTTTCTTGAAGCCGATCCGTGTTTTCCAGTCTTAAATACATTCTTTCCCACTCTCCCTTCCCACTTTGTGTCGTGTTTCCGCCATTTGCAACTGACAAATGTTGACCCATTTATCAAGCCCGCTGGTTTCAAGGGCCCAGGAGAGAGTCCCCGCACTGGCCCTTCATAGACACCGCCCTGCTCCAGGGTAGGGGGAGCCCCGCCACCTCTAATAGAGGGGTCACTGGATCTGCATCCGTGCTGGCCATGTCCTCACAAGGCCTCTCCTCATTTGTATTTCTCTCCCACTCACAAATTTTCTCTCCTTCTCTTTCCACTTCTCTCTTTTTCCTCATTCCTCTTAATTTCAGCAAAATGCGAAACATTTTGTTTCACCAGAAAATAAGCAAGTGCTCAACGTATGATTGGGCACAAGGTCAAGGAGCAATGGGAAGGGTCCCACTGGTCAATTCAGGAAGAAATTTAGCACTGAAATAATGAGGGAGTGAGAAGCTATTAAAAAGAGGCATCTGTCAGTCCACAGCAATAACAAATAGAGTAGAGGGCTGGATGGAGGAACTAAGGAAAGGCTTTTACTGAGAGCAGAATATTGAGCATCAGCTAATGCATGTGTGGAAAATCATTGCTGAAAATGACATTTTTCATGTTAAAAAATCACTGTTTATAAGTCATCATAGTAACCATTTTGACAGCAATGACATTGAATCTTGATCATTTTGGGTAGTTTAGACATTTTAACGATTTTAGTTCTTTCGATCCATGAACATGGGATGTCTTTCCACTTACTTGTTCTTCTTTAATTATTTAAGCAATGGTTTGAGTCTTTCAGTAAATAGACCTTTCGACTCCTTGGTTAATTTTATTCCTAAGTGTAGTCCTCTTTTTGATTTTATCATAAATAGGATTGTTTTCTTAATTTCATTTTTGGATTATTCATTGTTAGTCTACAGAAATGAAACTAATTTTTATGTGTTTATTTTGTTTCCAGAAACTTTACTGAATTAATTTATTCATACTCTGTGTATGTGTAATCCTTAGGGTTTAATTTTTTTTAAAAAATTGTATTATTGACAATGTTGATGTAAATGTTGATGTATTTTTCATAAAAAATAAATTATGAAATATTTTCAGAATAAAATAAACTAAAGGAACACAATGACTCAATGCAAAACCTGATCCTAGACTGCATCCTGTATTGGAGAAGGAAATGTTATAAAGAGCAGTGTTTAGACAATTAACAAAATTAGAGAACAGATGGTAGGGTAGGTAAAAGAATGACATCATTGTTAAATTTACTAAAACTGATATCTCTAGTGTGATTATATGATTATGGAATAACATTATTCCTAGGATATATACATTGAAATATTTAAGAGTAAACAGTTTGGATATTCAGATGCTTCTTAAGTTATGAGGGGTTACATCATGATAAAACCACTGTAAGTTGAAAATATTATAATTTGAGTATTCAATGACTACACTCAACCTATTGAACTTCCCAGCTTAGCAACACAGTACACTGTAGGGTATTGGTTGTTCTCCCTTTTGATTTTCTTTGGGGGTGGGGGTATGGAATTGAACTCAGGGGCACTCAACCACTGAGCCACATCCCCAGCTCTATTTATTTATTTATTTTGCTTTTGTACTTTATTTAAAGATAAGGTCTCACTGAGTTGCTTAGTGCCTTGCCTTTGCTGAGGCTGGTTTTGAACTCATGATCCTCCTGCCTCAGCCTCCTGAACTGCTGGGGTTACAGGTGTGCGCCACCGTGCCCAGCCTCCCTTGTGATCTTATGGCTGATGGAAGCTGCAGTTCATTCCTGCTGTCCACTGTCTCGAGAGACGATCATAAGGTATCTCACTAGCCTGGGAAAAGAAAAAAATTGCAGATTCCACGAACAATTTCTACTGAATGCATGTATTGTTTTGACACCACGGTAAAGTCAAAAAGTGGTTATTTGAACCATCTAAATTGGGGACCATCTATATATACTTCATCTCAAGTGGCTCAGGAAAACAAAACAGAAGGAAGTGGGAGAGGGAGAGCAAGATTCTACCTATGGAAGGAGGGAGATGAAGACAATGAAACAAATAACAAAATTGTGCAAATAGGTAGATCCAGTAAAGGTGTTTTAGGAATGTATCATGTACTTTTCCCGTTTTACTTCTCCTCAGTTTGGTTGAAATTATCTCCAAGTTGTTGTTGGTTGTTTTAAGAGGTCAGTTCCTGGCTCAGGACTGTTTTCGGTTGCCTGGGGACATCGGCTCTCACCAGCTGTGTGCTTTACCTGCCAGTATGCCCAGCCACCACCCCAATCCCACCAGACCCCGCTGTAGGTACAAGAGAGTAGCACATAAGACTTCCTTCCACATGAATTGGTAGTTTTATCAAGTAGAATTTAATCCTTCCAAATCAAGAGGATTATTTTGGATAAGCCATTAAAATTGTTAATTAAAATGTTAGCGTCTGATTGCCATTATTTTCTGCTTCTAAGAATTCTCCCATAGCCCTGTGTGTAGTGCCCCCTACTCTGCCCTCCTGTCTAACTCAGGTGAAGTCCAGAGTTTGAATTTCACCTCCATTTCCATCTGAGGCTAAGAAACCCTCCAAAGGTAAGCACAAGACTTAAGAATAGAAGTGTGCCTTAAAGACACCCTCCAACTTAAAGGGCTATTCGATATTTTGGACTGAATATTTCTGGACCCCTAGAGTGTGCAAAGTGACTTTGGCAAAGAAGAATGTAATACGGTCCTTGTCTGTAAGCAGTTTACCATCTAAAATGAGAAAACACATGAAAAAGTAGTTAATCCCAGAAGGTGTACTTTCATAATTCCCCACAGCATCGGGTCGTGGAAACGCATTCCCATCAGTGGAAACACCATGAGGACCCCAGCTGTTCATAAAGAGGGAAGGTCCCTTAGACAGTGCAGGCTGAGAGGACTTTATTGGAGGAAGACATGGGCTGAGACTGAACCAGGGATGGTGCCACACAGTGTGGATCTGGACTGTCCCCAACGCCCACGCGTTGGAGGCTTGGTTGCCAACCTGTGGTGCCAGTGGGAGCTGGCGGGAGCCCTGAGAGGCGGGACCCAGTGGAGGAGAGTCAGGCACCTGGGGGCATGGCCTCAAAGGAGGTGTTGAAACCCTGGCCTCTTTCTGTCTCCCCTGTGGCTTCACAACTGCCAGGAAGTACGCAGACCTTCTCTGCCACGTGCTTCTGCCACCACAGGCCCAAAGAAACCGCACCTACAGTCGTCAGTGACCAGCCTGGCAAGAGCTGAAAAACTGAGATGAAGAATCAGAGGTGAGTTTGCTGGGTAAGGTGGGAATGTGTACTCCAGAGCCTGAGTTCTGGTAGCTTGGGCTTTATGGATGATGGAGAATCAGAGAAAGGGTCTTGAAGCAGACGGGGGTAGAAGGAGCCCCTCAGACATTGTGTTCTGTCTTTGTTTGTTGTTGTTTTGTTTTGTCTTGGTGTTGGGGATGGAACTGAGGGTCGAGGGTACGCTCTGCCCATAATCTATCACGGGGACACACCTCCGGCCTCCACAGTCCATTCCTGGGCTCCCATTATGACTCAGATACTCCATATATTTATTCTAGTCCTTACCAAAACCCTGGAGGCAGACAGACTCACCTCCACATTGGCATGAAGCATTTCAGTTCCCAGAAAGTGAAGTCTTTGGCCTGGGGCCAGGCAGGAAGGAAGAGGCAGAGCCCCGGGTAAAACTGAGGCCTGTCAGGTGTCAGGGCACCACCTCCTGTCCCCGTCATCGTAGGAGGGACATGCAGCCATGTGCCTGAATCAGGGCAGTGGCCGAGGACATGGTAAGAGAAAGAAAGATAAGAGGAAAACAAGAAAAAGACCTGATTAGATTGGACAAATAAATAAATTTGGGAGGTGACTGGAAAATAATTAATTATAAATGTATGCAAATATGTGTAATATAGGAGAGAGATAAGGGCTATCAAGGCAATACAGACAGTGCCAGAGAAGACGAGGAGAGGAGAAAATCTAGGTAGTAAAATCAAGCATTCATTGAGGAGAAAATATTTGATCAAGATTTTAAGAAATGGATACAGCTTTGAATGGCAAAGGGGAGAAGCCAGAATCTGGCATTAACCTGCAGGGCAAGACCAGGGTCTCTAACCTTGGCACTCCTGACACTCGGCTAGATAATTCTTGGTTGTGGGAGACTGTCTCGTGCTTCATATAATGTTCAGCCTCAGCTCTGGCTTTGACCCATTAGATAGCGCTCCCAGGAATGACAGTCAAAATGGCCCCAGGCATGGCTGAATTTCCACCAGGGGGCCATCTTGGTTGAGAAGCATTCATTATTTCAGCCTGAGAGGATGATGTGAGAAAAAGAGAAAGGGAATGTGTTTGGGGAATGAAGAGGCATCTGTGCCTGTGTGTTTGAAAACATGTTTCTTGAAATGTTGGTATCTTATAAGTGATAGTCCCCTAAACAGGATTCATGGTCAAACAGTGTGAGAAATGTCACATTCTTTCCTCTCAATGGAAGGTTCGCAATGTTAATTAGAATAAAAAAGTCTTTGAGAGATTGTACAAGAAAGTTCTTTGACTTTGGTGAAATTTAATTACCACAAAACTTTTTTTTTTTTTAAATTAAGAAACGGTATTGAATTCCTGAAGGACACTATTGTATTTCAAGACACAAATGAGAAAATGATGGAGTATGTGACTGAGACATGGGAAAAGTGAAAGACTTGAAGCTAAGAAAATAGAGATTCTAGAACCAGGTTCAAAGGGCCTGGAACTAAGCTACCAAGTCTGAGTTTCACTTAGTCTACAATCAGCTGGTAACCAGAAGGAACGAAGGCCAACATCTGAGAGTGTGGTAAACGGCACTGGTGAAGAACATAGAAGAGGCTGGGTGCAATGGTCCACACTGCAATCCCAGACACGTGGGGGCTGGAACAGGAGCATCGTGAGTTCAAGGCTAGCCTGGGCAGAATAGATGCCGAATCAAAATAATAAATAAATAAATAAAATTTAAAAAGAAGGGGAAAGAAAGAAAAGAAGAAAGGAAAAGAAAAAAGACTGGGGACGTAGGTCAGTAGTGGAGCACTTGCCTAACATGTACAAGGTCCTGGTTTTGATCTCAGCAGCACAAAAATAAATATATAAATAAATGAACTAAAAGTTTGTCCGGGATAGAATAGGGCCTAAAATTTGCTGTGAATCTGTAGCTGACCCAGTCTGCATCATTTAGTGTCCATCATTAAGTGTATTCAGAATCAAGGAAAAGTGAGTGTGTGTGTGTGTGTGTGTGTGTGTGTGTGTGTGTGTGAGAGAGAGAGAGAGAGAGAGAGAGAGAGAGAGAGAGAGAGAGAGAGGAGAGAGGGAGAGGAGGGAGAGGGAGAGGGAGAGAGGGAAGTTAGAATTACTCAGGACAGGAACAGGCAGCCAGCCATTGGATGAGTCATGGCATCACTGGAACAGGGGTCTACTGAGGTGCAGAACAGTCAGGGCCAGGAGAGAACAAAAGCAAAGTTTGAAAACAGAAGGTGAGGGGCTGGGGTTGTGGCTCAGTGGTAGTTCATTTGCCTAGCATGCGTGAGGCACTGGGTTCGATCCCCAGCACCACATTAAAAAAAAAATTTTTTTTAATAAAATAAAATAAAGTATTGTGGCCATCTACAACTAAATAATAATAATAATAAAAAGAAAATGGAAGTTGAATTCCCATTTGAGGGCCTCAGAGAGCTATGAAGAAAGACAGAACAAGATGAACTGAGATCCAGAAACGAGGTGCACTCAGATCCTCCCAATTCCCCCCTCAGCACATTGGCCCACAGTAAGAAGCACCAACAGAGAAGCCGAGCAGGCCCCTGCAGTCTCGTGGGACTGGGGAAACAGAAACTGGAGTTCACGTCTTCCAAGGCAGCCAGAGCTTGAGGCCTTGTCAGAAAAGAAAAGAAAGAAGAGAATTCAGCCCAACAGCCTGGGCCGCTCTCTCCTTGAAGGCATTGTGAGTTCTGGGTGGCAAAGACCTTAAAGGTGAGAAACAAAGTAGAAAGTAACTGCTAAAAGCTAGAAATATAAGCAGAACTACTGACAGTCTTTCAGAATTGGAGGTCATGGTCTACTAAAAAGCATAGGGCAATGGAAACACCCTAGTTTTCCAACTGGGACTTCTAAAGGAGTCTATTTTAGAGCTAAGCAAACCAGAAATAGGAAAAAAATTATAAAGAATAAACTCAGCTTGAAATAAGATCAAACCCTGGTTGGGTTAAGGTGGCCTGTTCTTAACCTAAAGGAAGATAAAGAAATCATTGCTGGAAAAAGATACTATCTAGAGCATCTGCCATTTTCCATAGACAACGTCTGACATGAGGTCAAACATTAACAGGCATAGAGCCAAGAAGTAGAACTGAGAGAAAAACTCTGGGCAGCAAAAACAGATCTGTAGGTGATCTGAACACAGGCGTTATCAGAGAGGGTCTTCAGAATAACTGCAATCAATATGATCAACAAAATGATCACAAAAAGGAGGATTTCACTGGAAAATTGTACTCCATAAAATATCCCCCAATAAATAGAGTAGAACTCAGAAAATATAATAACTGAAATTAAGAATTTACTTGATGGGTTTAACAGAAAATGACATAAAGCTGGAGAGTAGAAGTGAGTTCAGAAGAAGATATTAAAACCAAAGGAAAGATATTTTTAAAAAGATTGAAAAATATAGGAGAAAATAGGAGAGACATATAGATCACAGTGTATAAACATCTCCAGAGGCACAACCAGAGTGTCAGAGGTTCAGTGAGAGAGTACGGAGTTAAAGCAGTGCAGTTATTATGAGTTAATAATGGGAATATATTCTAAAAAGAATTCTCATTAGCAGCTTGGAAGGCTGAGGCAAGAGGATTTCGAGTTCAAAGCCAGCCTCAGCAACTTAACAAGACCCTCTCTGCATGAAAATACATAAAAATCTATTATTATTAACAAATTGACAAAGGAGGGGGAAGAATATGGAATATTAAAATATAAAAAAGGGCTAAGGATATGGCTCAGTGGTTAAGTGCCCCTGGGTTCAATCCCTAGTACCAAAAAAAAAAAGTCTCATCAAGTGATTTTGTCATTGTGTGAATATCCCAGAGGATACTAATACAAACTAAGATGGCTCTGTTGCCACAAGATGTTTTTATTGAACCATGATACACGCAATCTGCTGTTGGCCAAAGCATTATGTGGTATATGGCTATATTTGAAGATAACTGTTGAGAATTTTCCAAACTTGACAAAGGATATCAATCTATAGTGTCACACTCTGCACACCCAAGCCAAATTGCCTATGGCTGAAAAGAAAACATCTTAAAAGTTACATAAAGTGCTCAAAGAAGCTATAAAAAAGGGACACAAAAGAATCTAATAGTTTTAAATACTAAAAAAATATGTAATTCTATATGAAGCAAGATTATCCTTCAAAATTTAAGGGAAAACAAAGACATTTTTAGACATAGAAAACAAGAGTAGGTATTACCAACAGAATTGCATTAAAATTAGTACTGGAGGGAGTGTTTGAGATTGAAGGGAAATAATTTCAGATGGAAGCATCATAACCCAGAAGAGAAAGGTGTTGGAACAATGGAAGGAGTAAATATATGGGTGAAATTTTAGTATTTAAAACAACAATAAGGGCTGGGGATGTGGCTCAAGCGGTAGCACGCTTGCCTGGCATGTGTGCGGCCCGGGTTCGATCCTCAGCACCACATACCAACAAAGATGTTGTGTCCGCCGAGAACTAAAAAATAAATATTAAAAAAAAATTCTCTCTCCTCTCTCACTCTCTCTTTAAAAAAAAATAAATAAAACAACAATAATATCTTGTGGGTTTTCACTCTAAGATTTTATCTCACTCCAGTCTGAATGCAGCTCTTGTGAAGACAAACAATAATAAGTGTTGGCGAGGATGTGGGGGGAAAGGTGCACTTCTACGCTGCTGGTGGGACTGCAAATTGGTGCAGCCAATATGGAAGCAGTATGGAGATTTCTAGGAAAATTGGGAATGGAACCACCATTTGACCCAGCTATCCCTCTCCTTGGTCTATACCCAAAGGACTTAAAAACAACATACTACAGGGACACAACTACATCAATGTTTATAGCAGCACAATTCACAATAGCTAAACTGTGGAACCAACCTAGATGCCCTTCAATAGATGAGTGGATAAAAAAAATGTGGCAAATATACACAATGGAAATCATAGCATTTGCAAGTAAATGGATGGAGTTAGAGAAGATAATGCTAAGTGAAGTTAGCCAATCCCAAAAAACCAAATGCTGAATGTTTTCTGTGATATAAGGAGGCTGATTCATAGTGGGATAGGGAGAAGGAGCATGGGAGGAATAGATGAACTCTACATAGGGCAGAGGGATTGGAGGGGAAGGGAGGGGACATGTGGTTAGAAATGATGGTGGAATGTAATAGTCATCATTATCCAAAGTACATGTATGAAGACATGAATTGGTGTGAATATACTTTGTATAGAACCAGAGATATGAAAAATTGTGCTCTATATGTGTAATAAGAATTGTAATGCATTCTGCTTTTATATATAAATTTAAAAAATAAAAAGAAATCTTGTGGGTTTAAAATCTATGTAGAAATAAAAATATTGTACAGTAGCATAAAAGACTGAAAGAGAGAAATGAAACTAAAGTACTGTAAGATCTTTGCACTGTCTAAGAAGTGGAAAAGTAATATTTTTGTGTGTGTTTATGTGGTGCTGGGGAATGAACCCAGGGGCTCACACATGCTAGGAAAGCACTCTGCCAGTGAGCTACACCCTGATGATTTTTATTTTTCATTTTGAGAGATAGTCTTACTAAGTTGCCTAGATTTTTGGCTTCCTGCTTTAACTTCCCAAGTTGCTGGGGTTACAGACATGCCCCATGATGCCTGGCAGGAAAACGGTGTTTTACTACTTTGTTGAATAGAGTTTAATAAGACAGAATTGCATGCTGCAATCTCTAGGGTAAACACTTAAAAATTAGTAAAAATAATCTATTATTATTAACAAGTTGACAAGGGGGGTGGAGAATATGGAATATTAAAAATTAAAAATATTTGCTCAATCCAAAATAAGACAGAGAAAAAAAATATAGAATAGATAAGAATAAAAAATTGGCAAGATGGTAGGATTAAATCAAAATATATATGAAATTACATTAAACATAAGTGGATTAAATATTTCAGTTAAAAGGCAAAGACAGACTGAGTAAAAATATCTATTTACATTTATAAAAGACAAATCAGTAAAAAGGTAGGAAAAGATATACCATGTAAATATTTAAATAGTTGGTGAAGCGGTATAACCTCACACAAAGTACGACTGAGTGTAAGAAGTATTATTAGGGATAAAGAGGGGCATTTATAATGACACTTGGGTGTCCACCAGAGGATATAACTATTATCTCTCTCTTCTGTGTTGGAAATTGAGCCCCAGGCTTCATGTGTGCTAGGCAAGTTCTCTGCCACTAAGCTATACCCCCAACCCACAGTTCTCATTGTTATGATCCTAATAATGTAGATTCAAAAATAAATAATGCAAAAATTGGAATAATCCAAAGAAGAAACAAGCAAATCTTCAATCAGGATGGAATATTTTAATACACTTCTCTCATAAACTGATGACAAATTTAGATAAAAGCAAAATAAGACAACAACAACAACAACAAACTACCCTATGAGGATATGGAAATTGAAACACCAAATTCACAAACCTTCTCTAGGTGGAATTTTTCAAATTCTGCAGAATAGTCATTTATTTATGTTCACATAAATCTTTTATTAAAACTGACCATAAAACTGGGCCATAAAACAAATTTGAAAACTTTATAAAGTCTTGAAGTAATACAGATTATATCTATGATCACAATGAAATTAGTCAAGGAGTTAATAAGAAAAAACAAGTAGATAATTTCCCACTAATAATATAGTAAGCAATCAATGCATTGGTAGATGATTTACTGGTCAGAGATGCAATCGTGGTGGAATTATGCGTTTTAACTGAATAATGAAAACATAACATAACAGAACACATGGGAAGCAGCTAACTTATAAAGAGAAATGGGTAATCTGATCTGGAAAAGAAGAAAGAGTGAGAGTTAATGACCTATCCAGCTCAAGAATTGGGAGAAAAAGTCAAACACAAACAAGGTACAAGAAAAAAACAACAAAGAGCCTAAATGAAGAAATTGGAAAATAACTCAAAAATAAGAAAAGTCAACAAAGCCAAGGTTGATCAAGAAAAAAAGAGGATTATCACTGTATCAGAAATCCCACCAGGGAGCCAGGCACAGTGGTACATGCCTGTAATCCTAGCAGCTCAAGAGGCTGAGGCAGGAGGATCTCAGGTTTGAAGCCAGCCTCAGTAACTTAGCGAGGCCACAAGCAACCTAGTGAGACCCTGTCAAAACCAAACAAAAAAAGGGGCTAGTGATGTGGCTCAGTGGTTCAACACCCTTGGGTTTAATCCCCTCCCCAACAAGAAAGAAAAGAAATCCAAATGGGGACATTACTACAGATTTTAGAGACATGGAAAGAGAATAAAAGGATATTATGAATATCTTCCTGCCATTACTTTTTAAAGTATGGATTTAAAAAATTCCTAGAAAAACACAATGTAAACCAATAAAAGAATTGAAAAATCTAAAAAGTCCATTTTCTATTAAAAAGACTGATGTGTTATAAATCTTTCTACAAGGAGAATTTGTTTCTATGTATGTTTTTTAAAATCTTTCTTTTTAGTTGTTGATAGACCTTTATGAGAATTGAACTCAGTTCCTCACACATGCCAGGCAAGTGCACTACCGCTGAGCCCCAGCCCCAGCTCCAGCCCCTCTATGTGTTTTTATAACTACATACTTCCAAACATTTTGGGGAAATAACCCATATTGTGCACAAAAATTTTTCTAGAGAATAGAAAAAGAGGAAATACTTTCTAACCTGCTTTGTGACTCGAGAATAACCTCAGTAACAAAATCTGACAAGAGAGTAAAAGAAAGTGGCATTATAAGGTGGTTTCCCTTATGAATATTGATTAAAAAAAATCCTAAACAAAATATTAGTTAATTAAATGCAGTGATGTGTAAAGAATTAACGATAGCTAAATTGGTTTTATTCCAGAATTTCAAGGTCTTCTTAGTACTCTAAAAGCAGTCAGTCTAAATTTCCATATTAATGCAACAATAGAGAATATTTTATAATCATCTCAATAGTTAGAAAAAAATTTTGATGATATCAATACACAGGGCTGGGCTATAGCTCAGTTGGTAGAGTGCTTGCCTCGAATGCACAAGGCCTGGGCACAATACCCAGCACTGGAAAAAAAAATCAATACACAGTGATGATAAAACAGAAGAGAATTTCCTTAATGTGAAAAAAAAACAACTATAGCACATGCCATCTTTAATCTTTTAATATTGAAATCCTTCCCCTGAGGCTGGTAATGAGACAAGGGAGACCCAGTGCCACTTTTATTCAACATCATACCAGGGACCTTAGCCAGTGCAAGATCGCAAGAGGAAAACTGGGTACGGGTGGGAAAGAAGTAATAAAACTGCCATTTTCACTATCAAAAATCAAATAGAATGGGCTGGGGGCGTAGATCAGTGGTAAGTTTAGCAGGTGCTTGGCATGTGCAGAGGCCTGGGTTCAGTCCTCAGCAAAGACAGCAAACCAAATAGAATCTTCAGGCAAATGATAGAATTCATAAGTAGAATCAACGAGCTTGCAGGCTCCAAGGTCAAACCATGAAAATCACTTCACATAACTCCACATCATGTCCACCCACAAGAATGGGATCAGAATCGGAATGGGTTGCTCTCCATGTGGGTATAATATGTCAAAACACACCCTAGGGTCACGTGCACCCCAAAACAACAAATGAGAAAAATCACTCATATCGCTAACTAGTCACAACAGATAATTAGGAAACCAAGCTTCAAACTTGATACCATTTACAATAACCTTTAAAATAAAACATTTAGGAATAAATCTAACAAAAGAAAGGTCTCTATACAGAAACTATGATCATGGTTTAATGATGTTAGGTAAGATAGAAGTAAATCGGAGGATATGCCAGGAGGGGTGGACTGTTTTTTAAAATATCAGCCTCCCCCCAGTGGATGGACCCTCTGAGGGATTTATACTGAGTGCAGTGTGCCAGCCTGGCAGATAGCCTGGCAGAGCGGTTGGGTTTTGCGGAGCTCTGTTTGCCTGTGGGAATTGATGGGCTGAGGTTGAGTTTAAGTTATGGGTAGAAATGCAAAGAGCCCGGAGTAGCTCGCTAAGGCCACGCTGAAGAAGAATGCTGGATCGCTTGCATGAGCTATGGCAAGTTATTATAATGCTGGGCCACTGAGTCAGCGTGGAATTGACGCAAGGAGAGACAGTAGGTAGGTGTAACAGAAAGGAGAGGATGAGAACCAGAACAGCGCTTGATTGATAACAAAGATGATGATGTCGTGCTGCGGGGGAGGACTGATGTTCTAGGTCAGCAGATATCCACATGGAGAAACTCTGGTCTTCAGCTCTGCCTCAAAACCATTTTTAAGTCTCCAGCTGGAGAGATGCGGGAGGATTGCAAGTTCAAGGCCAGCCTCAGTAACTTAGTGAGGCCCTAAACAACTTTGTGAGACCCTGTTTCAAAATAAAATATAAAAAAGAGCTGGGGATGTGGCTCAGTGGCTCAGCACCCCTGGGTTTAATCCCTGGTGCCAAAAAATAAAACAAAAAAAAAGCAAACTTTAAAAAAAAATACAATCCAGATGGGTCGTATATCTAAAATAAGAAAAATAAATCCACCACACTTTTAAATGCTAACACAGGAAAATGTCTTTTTGATAGTAAGGTATGCAAAGATTTCTTAAATAAGACATGAAAATGTTCAACCATAAGAGAAAACATTTATAAACTAGAAAATATTAGCCAGGTGTGGCTAGGCATGCCTGTTAATCCCAATGGCTCGGGAGGCTGAGGCAGGAGGATCACAAATTCAAAGCCAGCCTCAGCAACTTAGTGAGGCCCTGAACAACTTAGCAAGACCCTTTCTCAAAATAAAAAGGGCTGGTGATGTGGCTCAGTGGTTAAGTGCCCCTGAGTTAAATCCCTGGTACCAAACAATAAACAAACCGACAAATTTATTAATTAAAATATATTAAAATGAATAATTTCTCATTCATCCAAAGAGACCATTTTAAATGAGTGAAAAGTCAAGACATAGGCTGCAGGAAAAGATATGCAGTCTGTATTTCTAACAAAGGACTCATTCAGAGTGAATAAAGAAGTCCTTTAAGTTACTAAGGTTGAAAAATGTGGGGGTGGGGGAGGGATCTATAAAAAAAATAAGACATAAGACTCAGCATGCACATGAGCAGAGACTGTCTGTACAGTCAATGTACATCTGAAAAAGCAGTCAACCTCAGGATTCAGTAGGAAAATGAAAATGTCAACCACAATTACATGCCAATTTTTAATCCCCCAGAATTGCTATTAGTAAAACAATTAAATGTTGGTGAGGATGTAGAAGTTTCATACACTGTTAGTAGGTATGCAAATTTGCACAACTTTGGAAAGCTGTTTGGCTATCTATCTATCTATCTATCTATCTATCATCTACCTACCTATGACTCAGCCAGTCCACTTTAGGCATAGATTCAACAGGAAGGCTTTCCTGTGTACTGAAAAGACATGTTCAACACATTCATAGGAGTATTATTCATAATAATGAAAGCTAAAAACAACCCAAACGTCCCACAATATTTATAGTTTCTAAGTTGTATTAAATTTACCTAATAAATTTGAAGTATTATAAAGCCTTGAACATTAATTTTAAAAAGCTCTCTGCAATAACATGGATGATTCTCACAAAAAAATAATATTAAGCTGAAGAGCTCAGATACAGAATGGTATTATTTAATGGTTCAATGTATACCAAGTTCAAAAACAAAGGGAACCACCTCACATGCATTAGAGGGCTGCTATTTAAAACCCAAACAAAACAACAGATTCGTGGAGATGTCAGAATCTGGTGCACTATGATGAGAAGAAAAAAAAAATGGTACAGTTGCTATGGAAACAGTACGGCCAGCCTTCCAAAAGTGGTAAAGGGACTTACATGCAGCACTTCCACTCTGAATATATACCCAAAGAATTGAAAGCAGAGTCTGGAAGAGATACTGAGCCCACAATCCTAGCTGCATTATTCACAGTGGTCAAAGATGACTGGCCTCTGGGCGCCTGTAATTCCAGCAGCTCAGGAGGCTGAGGCAGGAGGATGGCGAGTTCAAAGGCAGCCTCAGCAAAAGCGAGGTGCTCAGCAACTCAGTGAAACCCTGTCTCTAAGTGAAATACAAAAAACAACAAAAAAGAGGGGACTGGGGAGGTGCTTCAGTGGTCAAGTGCCCCTGAGTTCAAGGCCCAGTACCCACCACCCTGCAAAAAAAAAAAAAAAAAAAAGAGGGTGATTTGCCCAACTGCCCAGTAGCAGATGAATGGATGAAGGAAACCTGTTATATACACACAGTGGAATATTATTCAGTCTTAAAAGAGAGGAAGGACCTTCTGATTCATGCCACAGCATAAGGAACTTGGGGACATTATGCAAATGTAGTTACAAAAATGCTATAGGAATCTACCTATAGGGACATACAGCAGGGGGTCAGACTCAGAGCTGGAAACTAGAAAAGCAGTTGCCAGGGGCTGAGAGACGGGGAGAGTTGTAGTTTTATAAGATGCAGAGAGTTCTGGAGATCAGTTGCAACAATATGAATGCATGCATGCATTTTATGCTGTATATTTTGCACGACTTTTTTTTTCTTTTTCTTTTTCTTTTTGCAGTGCTGGGGATTGAACGCAGGGCCTTGTGCATTCGAGGCAAGCCCTCTACCAACTGAGCTATGTCCCCAGCCCCTTGCCACAATTTTTTTTAAATTAAATATATAAACAAAGACAAAAGGGATTGCCATCAGTATAGTGGTGACCTTGGGAGAGGCAGAAGAGGGTTTGGGATGTTCGGGAATATCTGTCCCTGGGGCCTGGGAACAGGAGTGTTCTCTCTTTTGAAAATCCATCAAGCCAACTTGACGTGTGGGCTGCTCTGGATGCTCCAGCCAAACTAACAACCAAAATTACTTTTAAAATCAGTCAGAGTGGAACAGATAAGAATTTTCAGGGATTGTTTGGGGAATGAGTGCATGCTTATTTTACCTGATATCAAAATATATTACAAAACTATTAAAAGAGTGTGGCACAGATAGAGAAAATCAAATTGATAGAAGAAAACAGTCTAAAAACAATGAGAAATCAATGAGTCCGCCATATGCCATCAAGGAGGCGGTTAAAATCAAAGGGGGAAAGATGAATTATCCAAATATGATTTTGAGACAACTGGTGAATCATTTGCGTGTCAAAAGCTTTACACACAGAGAAATTATAGTAGAGCAAAAACTTATGTGTGTGTATATGTGTGTATTTACAGGGTATTGGACCCAGGAATGCTTGACCATTAGAGCTACATCTCAAACCTTTTTTTATTTTTTATTTTGCAACCACCTCACTAAGTTGCTGAGGCTGGTCTCAAACTTGCGATCCTCCTGCCTCAGCCTCCCAAGTCCCTGGGATTACAGGTGTGTGCCACCTTGTCCAGCAAAATGTTAAAACTTTAAAAGTACTATAAATATACTGAACTAATAATCATGGCATGATCATGATATTTTTATTCACAGTCCTGAAAATACTAATAAATTTGACCTCATTAAAAATTACTATCTCCTATATTTTCCAAACAGAAAGACAAACTATAGATTCTAAAAAAATACATGAGAGCAAAGGGCTAATTTTTCTACATGTGAAACATAAAAGTATGAAGACCCTTTTGGAAAAATGGACAAAGGACATGAAAAGCTAATTCATAAAAAGAGAAGCAAGTAGCCTATAAGAAATATGTTCAAATATCAAAAGCATTTAAAAAATGCAAATAAAATCTATTATGTACGTGGGCTCATCAGATTGGTAAAGTTTAAAAAGAATCTCCCAGCCAGATGTTGGCATCTGCGGCCATGGACCCTATCACCCCCCCCCCATGTGGAATTAGGCATCTCAGGGCAGGACAATACTCTGTATTATTTAAAGTTTAAAGTAAACTTTCCCTTTGATCCAGCAATTTAATTTCTAGAAATGTGCCTTTAAGTAAATATTTAGCCAAACATCCAAAAAATGTCCACTGGAATTTAGTGTATCCCAGGGAAATACCAGAAAACTAAATTTCGTATCAAATCAGAGGTACTTAAAAAAATATGACGCTCCAGCAGTCACAAGTCATGGTTACATGTATTGTCCTAGAAAGATGTTGGTAAGTAAAAAAGAGAGTCAACCAACGAACCCCAGGGCCATCACCATCCCCTGAGGTCAGTCTATTTATAGTTACCCACACAGAGACCTGGGTGATGGGGTCCCCTGGGATTCAGTGTTGGAGTCCACCCCCCCAGCTGCCTCAGAACGTGACTGCAGTGGAGACAGAACCGTTAGGAGATGGTTAAAGTGAGTCGTTGGGCTGGGCCCTAATCCAACATGGCGGTGTCCACAGGAAGAGGAGATCAGGCCCAGACCAGGGCAGAGGAGGATGAGGGGAAGACAGGGAGAGGAAGGGTCAGGTGCCAGCTGAGGAGTCACTGAGAGAGTCACTAAAATCTAACAGCTGTTATCTCAGGGTGGTGGTGAGATGGGATCGGAGATACAGAGTGAAGACTGGATTCCAAGGGAGAAGCCCCACGAGGGTGGAGTGTGGGAGGAACAACCCGGGAGAACCTCAGCTCGTCCGGGGCCGCCCAGCAGCCTGCCTTGGTAAAACAATAACAAACTGCAAGACAACCACAGAGCCCCTGGAGGGACACTCCATGCATGAGCCTGCCTATTAGACTTTGGTGACTGAGAAGTGACCCTAGCCTTATTATAATAGTAAAAGGCGCCACTCCAGGTGGAGATTGAAGATGCTAATGAGACAGAGGATGCGCCAACCGCACAGTGAGAACATGCGAGGACAAGGCACAAGTGCAGAGACAGCTGGCACAAAAAGGCTTCACCCTTCCCTCACCAGCTGCTGTCCCTCTGTAAATGTTAAAACTCCAGACCAAGGTGGGCGACTCACTCTCGGAGATCTACCTGTGCTCCCTTTTTCTTGAGTGAGTATGTTTCCCTTTCCAACAACGCTGTCCCTTCTTGCTCTACAGTCTGACTTGTCCTTAAATTCTTTTCTGCAAAGGAGTTAAGGACATGAAAGGTCCTCAGGCCTCTGCACTGTGACAGTAGAGTTCACCTTTCATTTTAAAGCTTTTCCTGATGTTTGTTTTTTCCCCAATAACTGATACATTCTGAAAAAAAAAAAAAAAAAAAACCAGCATTAGCCTCTTTTGAGAGATAAATGGTCAGGGAACAGTGCTCCAGTCTCAGTCATGGACAGCACTTGCCACAGCTGGGGACTTGCCATCCTGCTAATTTGTCCTTTTAACCTCCAGTCCAACAGCAAGTCAGATACTAAAGGACACAGCAGCCTTGGGGCTCCAAGGGACTTGTTCCCGCTGAGTGGACAGTGGGTGGTGGCTTAGTCAGCCCTGGGCGGGTGGGGGACGAGGGGGACAGAGACACAGAAAACAGCCAACACAGTTTACGAAAAATCCCGAGCCACAAAACAGAGACCTCGGGGAGCCCTGGAAGAAGGGGGCCAAAATGTCCGACCTTCCCCAACCCAGAGATGGTCATCACCCTCAGGGACCCCTGCTGGGGGTCCTGGGGAACCTCCAGGAGAACGGAGCCTGGTGTGTCAGGGCCTCCTTGGGCCACAGTTAATTCCAGTCAAGGAACTACCGGGTCCAGACGATGCCACCACTGTCTCTTGTGACCAGGTGACCGGTGACCGAGAGCCTCGACCCCCAGCAAACAATGTCACGACCACCCTGTGATGGCCTGGTCAGGACCCTCCCAGAAAACGCACTGAAGGATAACTGAGCACGCAGGGGCCAAGAGACTAGAACCAGGACAGAGACCCCGAACCCCGAAAAGCCCAGTGTGTAGGGCCAGGCCGCTCTCCCTGGGGATGCCCGGGCTCAACTCCTCTCATTTCCCCGCCTCTTGCCTGCGACCGCGGGCACTGCACCTTCCTAGGACCTCATCCCACGGTCACTCTGGCTCCACGGGCCTCCTCTGCCCAGGAGTCCCCCACCACATCGGCCCATTGCACAGACAGAACCACCCTCTTCACTGTAATGAGCAGCTGGGAAACGGCAACTGAGTGAAGAGAAGGAATCCCACGAGAAGAGAAGGGCACAGCCAGGATGGGACCCATCAGACCTGCTCCCCAGGACCCCGTGGTTCCAGGGCAGGGAGGGTGGGCCACCCGCTTAAAGAATAGCTGGAGCTTTTGATCCTCGAATGATTCCAGCGCCAGCAGAGCCACCTGAACGTGGCGGCCCGTCTTGACAAGGAGACGGTGTGAGCTGAGATTCTGGCTTCCAGTGGTTGTCGCTCTGAGACCTGGAGATGCTCAGAGGCTGGCCCCCAAGCCTCAGAGCCAGGTGCCAGGCCTGGCCCACCAGCACCCCCTTCTCGACCCCCAGACCCACGGGTCGGGTCGAGCACAGCCCCCGCAGGAAGCAGCGGTGGTCACGTGGCTGTCCCCCTGCCAGCTCGCGACCTGCGCCGGGCACCTCAGCTAATCGGGAGCTCTGGTGACGAGCCAAGGGGACAGTTATGTAACTGAAAGCTGAGGCCTGGGAAAGCACCGCGCAGAGGGCAGGAGCCCTGGGCCCGTTCCCTATGGCCCTGGGGAGCAGAGGCCTCTTGTCACCACACCTCCCTCTCCTCCCCACTGTCCAGATGACAGGTCACCCAGCGGATTAAAGAGGGCCTCGCCTCCAGGGCCCTTCCCACGCCCCATTCCCTGAAGGCAAAGAAAAGCCAGCCTCCTCCTAGCTGCTGGGTCTCCTCTGAGCCTGGCCTCCTGGACAGCCCTGCAGGTTCTTGTCCACACTCCTGTGCGTCTGCGGGGACCAGGACCCTGGGCTCTGGGTGGCCACGTTCGAAGGCTGGACAGGAGCCTGAAAGCAGCCCCAGCACCAGGGACAGACAGAGGGAAGGACCCAGGGCCCAGGACAAGGCCAGTCTCCAAAGCCAGTCCTCAGCCCTGTCCTCCTGTCCCCCCAGCCTCTTTGCTCCAGAAAGCTCCGCTGCAGATCTCCAGGCCCCGGGGAAGGTGGGCAGGAGGAGGCGGGTAGCCCGAGGTGGGCGGCTCTTCCAGGTGGGCCCAAGGACAGACAGGGGGCACAGGCAGTTTCCAGCTGAGAGGAAGGGAGACCGGGCCTCACACTAATCCCTGTGAGAACGGTTCTCTAGGGGAGAGCCGGGCAGGAGTCCAGGAGCCAGGCCCCGCCACTGCCCACGGGAGAGCCAAGGCCGCCCCCTGCTCGGTGGGAGGGGCCGTGGGTGGGCCAGGAGGCGGCCAGGAACCAGGTGGCCACTCTCCTCGGTCACATTGGCACGGCTGACCCCAGGCCTTCCTGCCTGGGATTCTGTTTATCAGACTTCTTGGAGGGAGACGGGTGGGCTAGCTCAGTGCTGATTCGTATATTTTGCTTTGACAGAACAAGAAAAAAAAGAACAGTCTAATGAGATTTTCTAAAAGCTAAATGTACAGCGTCCCCCTTGATTCTTGGGATATAGGCCAAGGCCCCTAGTGAACGCCCAAGTGAATACCAAACCTGTTTTTCCCTACACACATATATTGGTGGTAAGTTTCCACTTATAGATTAGTCACAATAAGAGATCAACAGTAATAACTGACAATAAAACTGAACAGTTATGACAATATACTGTAATAAAAGTTATGTGAAAGTGCTCTCCTTTTCCTTCCCTGTCTCAAAACATCTTAACTTTCACTTAAAGGAAGCAGTTTACGCCTTCTCTTTGGCATATCTAAATTATCAGCATCACTTGCATTTAGGGGCCATTGCAAAATAAAATAAGAGTTACTTGAACACCAACACCAAGATGCGGTGACAGTTCATCTGATACACTGAAGTGGCAACTAATTGACTAATGAGTGGGGTAGCATATACAGCATGGATACACTGGACAAAGGGGTGACTCACTTCCTGGGTGGGCTACAGCAGGACAGCATGAAAGTTCACCACCCCACTCAGAGCAGTGCAAAATTTAAAACTTATGAAACTACTTATTTCTGGAACTTTAAATTTTTTGGACCACAGTTGCCCCCATAGGTAACTGAAACCACAGAAAGTAAATCCAGGGATTAGGGTCAATGACCGTAATCTTGTAATTCACGTTCAGCCTAATGTTTTGGTTTCCTCTATGGATAGTGTTCGTAGGTGACAATTGTCACCATGGTTGTTGTTGTTTTTAACACCGTTACCAGCAAATTGGCCCATTTTTCCCTTCAATTTTACTGGCCCATGAAAACTTAAACTTCAGAGGACAAAAGCAGCCCAGGGAATGTTCTGAACCTGTTTCTTCTATGATCATCCTTCCCATATCTGATTTCGTACTCTGAATTCCAAACATTCATTTCATTTTGCCATTCAACAGACACCGAGTAAGCATCTGCCAGATGCCGGGTAAAGCCTTTGTCAACAGGTAATGTTTACTGATGGGGGAGAAAAGCTTTGACTGTTTCAGAAATGAATGACGTAAAACAAAAATATTTAATGGGTCTCATATTTATCTCCCAAACATCTAATCAGTGATAAATTTAACCACCCCTTAGCCATCCGCATTAACCATCAAGAATCTTTCTCTTTGATCATGATGCATAACTGTTTTTTCCTCTCAGCAACACTAATAAAAAAAAAATTCATGAATCTAAAATGTTTTCAAGTTAGTTCAGACTGGCCACAGCTGATCTCATTGTTCTTCCTTTTAGTTGCTGTCTGAGTTTGTCACTCCACTTACTTTACCTAGTAAACAGGCAAGGCAGAGATTTGCAGAGACTGGATTTCGAGGCGCATTTGCTCCTTCAGCATAACCCAGCCCATCCTGACTCACCGTGCCTTATTAGCTGTATCAGTCAGCTTTCCATCACTGTAACAAATACCTTTATAAGTTGAGACCATCAACTTATAAAGAAAAAAGGTTTATTTTGGGTTTAGTTTTAGAGATTTCCATCCATGTTTGATTGACTCTGTTGCTAGAGCTTGTGGAGTGGCTGCAAATTATGGTGGGGGTGTGCGCTGGAGCAAAATTGCTCTCCTCATGGCTAGGGAGCAAAAAGAGAGGAAAAGAAGGGGCTAAGATCCCATGATCTCCTTTAAGGGCACATCTTCCAATGGCCTCCACTCTCCCACTAGATCCCACCTCGCAAAGCTTCCATAACCTCCCAACAGCACCAGGCGGGGAACAAAGCCTTTAACACATGGGCCCTTGGGGGACACTTAATGTCCAAACCACAGCTCTCATCAAAACTAAGTCAGCATTGGTTATCGCTTCCAAAGTGCACTTGGAAGTTTCTTTTCCTTTGCTGTTCACATTCCTACCTGGTGTTGCCATCTCTGGGTCTTGCCCCAGTGCTAAGTGTGGGTCATGTGCCAGGGGAAGAACTCAGGCTTCCATCTTAGACATTTTGTGGGACTGAGCCCTGGCTGTGCAACCTCAGGCCTTTCCAAGATAACCTGATCTCAGCTTGATGTGGAGATAATGATAGTCCCTTTCTCATAGGGCTACAGAGAGGAATGAGTGCTGTAATTTGTATAAATCATTTAGCACAGTACTTACCACACAGTCACAATTCAAAGGGTATTGCACTAGTCAGCTTACCATGTCTATGACAAAATACCTGAGAAAAATCAATTGAAAAAAAGGTTTAATTTGGCTCGCAGTTTCAGAGGTTTCAGTCCAGGATTGATTGGCTCATGGCTTTTGAGCCTGTGGCAGAACAGCACATCGTGGTGCAGCATGTGCCAAAGGAAACTGCTTGCTTCATGGCAACCAGGAAGCAAAATGGAAAAGAAAGAGCTGGGGACCTAATATCACCTGCAAGAACGTGCCCCCAGCGACTAATTTCCATCCACTAAGCCCCACCTCCTAAAAACTCTACCACTTCTCAATAGCACCACAGCCTGGGGGTCAAAGCTTCAACACACCAGCATTGGGGGACATTCAAGATTCAAACTACAGCCAGTGTATTGTTATCATGGTGTGTATTAGTTTGCTAGGGCTGCAATAACAAAGTGCCTCCAACTGGGTGGTTTAAACAACAGAAATTCATTTTCTTACAATTCTGGAGGGTACAAGTCTGAGATCAAAGGTATTAGGAACTAAGAACAAAGCAGGGAGGAAGAGCATGAGAAGAAGATTAACATTAAACAGGGACGAGAGGTGGGAGGGAAAGGGAGAGAGAAGGGGAATTGCATGGAAATGGAAGGAGACCCTCACTGTTATACAAAATTACATATAAGAGGAAGTGAGGGGAAAGGGGAAAAAAACAAGGGGGAGAAATTAATTACAGTAGATGGGGTAGAGAGAGAAGAGGGGAGGGGAGGGGAGGGGAGGGGGGATAGTAGAGGATAGGAAAGGCAGCAGAACACAACAGACACTGGTATGGCAGTATGTAAAACAGTGCATGTGTAACCGATGTGATTCTGCAATCTGTATACGGGGTAAAAATGGGAGTTCATAACCCACTTGAATCAAATGTATGAAATATGATATGTCAAGAGCTTTGTAATGTTTTGAACAACCAATAAAAAAAGGTGTTAGGAAGGTTGGTTTCTTTTGAGGCCTGTTCTGGGCCCTGTTTCTGGTATTTTGATGGTAATTTTATTGTTTGTTTGTTGGTTGGTACCAGGGATTGAACCCAGGGACATTTAACCACTGAGCCACATCCCCAGGCTTTTAAAAATATCTTATTTAGAGACAGGGTCTCACTGAGTTGCTTAGGGTCTCACTGTTGCTGAGGCTGACTTTGAACTCATGATCCTCCTGCTTTAGCCTCCCGAGCCACTGGGATCCCAGACGTGAGCCACCGTGCCCAGCTAACGGCAATGTTGGTGCTCCTTGATTCATAGGTTCCTTTATCGTACGGCGCCATTCTCCCTGTGTCTGTCTTCAGAGGCCATTTTACACGGGCGCTAGTCATTACGGTGGAGGTGTGCGCTGGAGCAAAACTGCTCTCCTCGTGGCTGGGAAGCAAACAGAGGGGAAAGGGAGGGGCTCTTCTGGTATGACCCCCCCTGTCCCTATTCTAGTGATCTCATTATGCCTAATTCCATCTACAATGATCTTGTTCCCTTGTAAGGTCACTTTCTGAGATTCGGGGCTTAAGATCTCAACACATCTTTTTTTTTTTTTGGAGGGACCCAATTCAACCTACAACATGGAGGACAGGATTTTATCTGTTGTTATTATGGTTACCAGTCTTTTCATTATTTTTCTGCTGTCAACAAACCTCTCGTGATGCATCAAGCATACCGTCACCAAATGTTGGCTGAATGGCAGTTTCATGAGGCAGCTCCTTGGCTGTCCTCTGTTGGCTGCTCCCCCCATCTGTCAGATGCACCCCCACCACCAGCAGGGAAAGTTATTACCCTACACTACCACTTCCACCACGGAGAGCTCCCCTCCCCCTCCCCACTCTTAGCCATGTCTTCACGATTCTCCCACTTTTGCCCACCGACAACTGGGGTAAAGAGAAGTGGCACAAATGGAAGTTGTCTTAGTCTGTTGTGTGTTGCTATAACAAAACACCAGGAACTGGGTACTTTCTATAAAAAAAAAGAGATTTTATAAAATACCTTTTTTTTGCGGGGGGGGGGATGAAACTCAGGGGCACTCAACCACTGAGCCCAATCCCCAGTCCTATTTTGTATTTTATTTAGAGACAGGGTCTCATTGAGCTGCTTAGTACCTTGTTTTTGCTGAGGCTGGCTTGGAACTCGCCATCCTCCTGCCTCAGCCTCCAAAGCCACTGGGATTACAGGCGTGTGCCACCACACTCGGCTCTATTTACTTTTTTATGTGGTGCTGAGAATGAAACCCAGGGCCTTGCGTGTCTTAGGCAAATACTCTACCACTGAGCACAACCCTAACCCCAAGAAAAAAGGTCTCAGTGGTGTCTGATTCTGACTGCTGGAAGGTCCAAAAGACACGGAGTCAGTGTCCTAGCAAGGGCTGCCCTGGGGTCATCACCACATGGTGGAGAGATAGAAAAGGACTGACCTTGTTCAGAAGGGTCAAGCCTGTGAGGTGACCTCATTTTGTAACAACCCATTGCTCTGGGAAATAATCCACTCCTGGAGGCCCCACCTGCTCCAAGGGGCCCGTATTAATCCATTAGTGAAGACGGAGCCCCCAGGACCTGATCTAAGCCCCTCCTCTCGGAGGCTCCAGCCCTCAGTACTTTCCACTGGGGACCAAGCTTCCAACCCAAGCAACCGAGACCTTGGCAGAACTGCAAACAGCACTTGACCTCGCACTCTTGCAGTAAGACGGCAGGACAGCAAGAAGGCTCTGTGAACCTCCCGGGAAAGCGTGTGGTTGCTGTGTAGCCGCACTCCTGCTGTCGGCTACCTGAGTGGGCCTCCAGCAGCCCACAGCTCAGACAGGGGCAGCTTGCTGTGCAGCACCTGGCCTTCCCCGGGTGCTGTGCCAGGCTTCCTTTTATTATTCCTTTCCAAACAGAATCCTGTCCGAAATGCATGAAGGAGCCTTGCCAACTAGGGGAAGCCGGTCTCTCCTCCGGCCGACAGGATATAATAATCACTCACGATGCAGTTTTGGTAAGTGCAGGTCTTTGCCCGTGGCGTGGGGTTGGCTTGGAGTGGAGGTGCATCCAGGCACGGCTTTGCAGCTGAGGGACTGGGTGTGTCCGCCAGCAGGAGACAACGAGATGACAGGCGTATCCAGGCCACTGGTTTCTGCCTTCTGTCGGGGCCTGTCCTGCAGGATCTTCGGAACCTGGGTTTCAGTCCCTTCCCTCCCTGCAGGCAGCCGTGGTGTGTACGCGAAACCTGGATTATTATGTGACAGCTGAAGGGCCCCCTCCCCAGAGTCTGTGGAGTCCCAGGCTCTAGATGGAGCGCCCCGTCCTTCACCCCAGGCTGTGCGGGCCTCACCCTCCCACGGGAGAAGCCAGAGTCGAATCTCCAAGCCCAGAAGGATCCTAATGACTTCACCTATAACCCCGGCTTGAAGCGAAGGGAGAAGAGGAAAGGAAGCTCTTGTCTCCATGTTAGAGTTGCCAGATTTTTCAAATAAAAATACAAGTCACCCCCTTTAAATGAGTCTCCAGAAAACAATGAATAATTTAAAAGAATTTTTTTAAACCTTAACCATTGTTAGTGTATGGTTCATTAGTATCTTCATGTAACAAGCACAGTGATCTTTAAGATCAGTATATTTTAGCCAATATTTGAAACAAACTAACAATTCTTGGGCTGGGGCTGAGTCTCAATGGTAGCGTGCCTGCCTGGCGTGTTCCATCTCCCCAAATAAAAGTAATAAATAAACAAATATAAAACAGCTCGTCACCTGAAATTCAAATCCAACTCACGTCCCCTGTGTTGTTGTTGCTGTTTTCCTCTCAAACCCTCCCCATTCGCCCCGGGTGACTGCATTTATTTGTCGTCTGTGTTATCAGTTCCTTTGTTCATTCGAAGAGCAAGAATGTTGGAGGATCCCCAACCTAGGAGAGAGGTTGGCACTTTGGGGCACCCACACTCGAAGCTTGGGAGTTGACATTGAGCAATCAAAATGCTCAGCAAGATCATAAAGGGCATTGATCTGTGGTGTCTACCTATCCCTCCCATCCCTCCCCGTCCTGGACAGCCCCTTGCAGGTCAGCCTAGCTTGCACTGACCTGTAAGTGTAAGGCTCCCGATAAGTTTGACATGTGACCTCCCCTCAGCCATACTCACCCCACCATGATAAGAAACAGGGGGGTGACCAGAGAGTGTGGCAGCTGATGCTTGTGTTGGGTGCACCTGCCCTGGCTTTGAACTCACAATCCTTCTGTCTTGGCTTCCAAAGCTGCTGGGATTACAGATGTGCACCATTGAGCACAGCAGCGTATTTTTTTAAAAAAAGTTTCACACCCCATTTCTTGCAAAAAAAATTGGTCTAACAATCGTGACGATTATTCTGTGAACTACCCTGTATGAAGCATCTTTATATCAAGTGCAGAGACTCGAACATGCCCAACCAATTCCTACCTAGAGAATCAGAAAGCACCCCATGCCAACTGACAAACCATTCTGTCATAACTGTCAAACCACCCCAGCTCTATAAATATGCAGAGCTGTTCCTCAATAAACGGGCATTTGCTCCAATGATGAGCCTTGATCATTCTTTCATTGGTGCCGAAACCCGGGAGGGGGAATGCCTCGCTGCTCGAGGGCCCCCTCTCTCAAGGCTGCATCCTTGTCCACTCTTTTGAGCTCTGCGACTACTCACACAACACCGGCTCTTCAGTAGGTGAGTTCCCCTATCAGGGATCCAACTTCAGATGGGCTACCCAGGGGCTTTGACTGTGATCGTCTGGCAAACCTCTGACGCTCAATCTGGAGGACAGAACGCACCCCTCCATAACCTTCATGGTCACAGTGGACTCTCTGAAGCCCGGTTTATGAGCAGGAGGTCCTGAGGGTGGAAGAACAGGCACTCTTCTCTCTCTCTCTTTCTCTCTCTCAACCACCCTTGTCCCTCTCCTGACCTATGGAGGCCTCTTCTTCCCTCCCTGCAGACTCCCCCTTATTAAATTCTGCACACAAGATTGGCCTTACTATCAATTAGACAATCAAAGTCAATGGCCCCCAGGAGGATCCCTAGATCCCGCAATTCTCAGAGATTTGTGTAACTTCTGGGAGTGCTCGAAAAAGTGGAAGGAGATCCCCTGTGTTGAGGCTTTTTCTCTTCTTCGTTCTCACCCCGACCTATCGGGCAGATGAACCCCCTCCCTACAGACCTCCCCCGTGGGCTCTGTCCAGCCCCTCAGGTGCTCCCTGATTCAGCTGACACCTTTAGTCCTGCCCAAAACTAGGTTCCGAGAGTTTCAATGAATCCTCCAGGCTTCTAGCCTCACTTATATGTTATTGGCTAATACTCTCCTTCCTGAGGAACGTACCAGAGTCTGGGAACTTGCCAGAGCCCATGCGGATGAAACTCACTGAGTTAATCCCAATCACCCTCTGGGGCCACTTGCTGCCCCAGATCAAACTCCCGACTGGGATTATAATACACAAGCTGGCATACAGAGTAGGGACCGATTCTCCGCATGTATTATTGCTGGGCTCAAAAAAGCGGCACGTAAGGCCGTCAATTTCCAAAAATTACAAGAGACCCCATCGGAATTTCTGGATCGGCTTACTAAAGCCCTTCAGCAGTAACCTAGATCCCAAATCTCCAGATGGCCGTCATGTCCTTATGACATATGTCCTCTCTCAGAGCTACCCCGACATCCAGGCCAAACCAAAAAAGCTCAAACAAGGTCCTGCCACCTCCCAGACTGAGAAACTTCAGATGCCAGCCCAGGCCCTGCAGGGTGCTTCCTTGGGTCACCGTCCATCACTGAAAACCCCCCCAGGCGCCTGCTTCAAGTGTGGCAAGGAGGGACATGGGACCAGGGCATGCCCCCACACCACACACTCCACATACCCCATCCCTAAATGTCAACAGCAAGGTCCTTGGGGCTCTGACTGTCCTAGATCCCGTAGGAGGCCTATGGCCAGGGAACCCTCCGACCTTCTGGGCATGGCAATCAATTGACGGAGCCTTGGGTCCTTGTCCCCAGCTGTAATGATTAATAGACAGGAACCCAGGGTGCAGATTCAGGTGGATGGGTGCAAGGTTGACTTTCTCTTTGACACCAGGGCTACCTTCTCAGTCCTGACAGAATTCTGGGGGCAAACAGTGCCGTCCACTTCTCCTATTGTTGGGGTAGGAGGAAAGACCATCTATCCCAGAAAGACTCCCCTATTACTCTGTTCCATAGACAACTTCCCATTCTCTCAGACGTTCCTAGTTATGCCCCAATGTTCAGTTCCTTTGCTCGGCAGAGATATTCTCTCTAAATTCAATACAATAATCAACATCTGGGCTCCTGTCATCAGCCAGGCCCCAGAACTGGCCTGTTCTTTTCTGGCCCTTTAGGCAGAAGACTGGCCATTCTGCTCCATTTGTGAGGCTGACATGAAACACCATACTGACATGAAACCCCTTACCTACGAACCTGGTTGACCCGATTGTATGGGATACCCACACCCCTTCCACCATTTCCTGCCCACCGGTTAACATTCATCTCGAAGATCCCAAAACCTTCCCCAATCAGGCTCAATACCTGCTGTCCACAAAAGCTCTTCTGGGCCTACACCTATTATTCAGGACCTTCTTAGCAAGGGTTACCTCCGTCCTGCTCATTCCCCTTACAATACTCCCATACTAGGGGTAAAAATGCCCAACGGGTCCTATCACTTAGTTCAGGACCTAGGATTCATCAACACCTCCGTTAGGCCCATACATTCTTTGGTTCCCGACCCATACACCCTGCTGTCTCATATCCCCCACACTTCTTGTATTGGTAGAAATTTTTTCCGGATGGGTTGAAGCCTTTCCCACTTCTAACAAGCAAGCCTCTACCGTAGTTGATCTGTTGCTTACTCACATAATCCCCGATTCGGGATGCCCACTTCTCTCCAATCAGACAATGGCCCAGAATTCACCTCCAAGATAACTCAGGGACTGGCTCACGCGCTATCACTCCCTTGGCATTTCCATTGCCCTTATTGCCCCCAGGCTTCCAGAAAGGTTGAAAGGACCAATCGGTCCCCTAAAGAGACCCTCACCAAGCTCACCATGGAATTAAGCCTGGACTGGATAAAGGTGCTCCCTTTGGCTTTATTGCCCATTAGAGCCTTGCCAAAGAAGCCTTCTAATCTCTCACCTTTCAAAGTCATTATGGCTGTTCCCTCATTCCTCCCTGATTGCCTACAGAACCCCTACCCATCTCCAAAACCTATGCCCTGCCCCTCCTCTTCCATCTACGCTCTGAACTCTGGTGCTATCAAGCCTGGGTACTCCCTGACCCCAGTCTCTCTCAAAACCCTACCTCCTCAACACCTGGCCAACCTGTTTACTATTGCCCACCGGGGGAAAAGCCCCCTCTAAGACCAAACTGGGAAGGTCCTGCTCAGGTGATGTGCACTCCCTTGGTGGCCAAACTCCAGCTGTCTAATAACCAACTTACCCCATGGATTCACATTTCCAGGCTTAAGCCCGGCGGTCCTACATCTTGAAGAGCCAACGATCGTCACCTGTCATTGCTCTTGTCATCCCTCCCCACAAGATCCCCTCAAGCTCCACCTCTCCCGTGTCTCTGTTCTTAGCCCAATGTTCCATAAATGGGTTCTCCTAATGTTCCCCCTCATTTCTGGCCCCTCTTGGGTCCTCTCTTTGCCCTATATTCAAGGCAAGTGACCCTAAGGGCCCCCTCCAGCCAGACCCCCTTCTCCTCCTTACAGACCCCCCCCACACACTTGCTTGGATCTGGCTGGTAGTGGGACCGTTGTGTTGTCCTTCTGACAAACCACTTAGGTGTCCGGAGCATGGTGACGCCTGAATAAGTGTGAACTACCTTTATCATAAGAGAGCACTTTACCGGTTGCCGTCTGGGCCTAAGGCGGAGCATGTGTGTTTTGTTTACCCTCCCAGTTTCGTAAGAATTTCAAGTATCAGTATTTAAGGTTGAGGTGTTTCACATAAGACCTGGAGAGACTGCTCTCAAAGGGAAATCTGGAAACAATGGGCCACTGTCCTCCCTTGGCCGCCTTCTTTATTACAAAGCCCGTGCTTTCTTGGTGTGACTAGGGAAAGCTGGGAACAGTGATAAGTGAGAGAAGCAAGCTGGTTTGGAAAGCTGGGATATTTCAAGAAAGGTAAAGAGAGAAGCAAGCTGGTTTCAGAAACACCCAGGTAGGAGAGAGTTTGAAGAGCAGCCTTAATAGAGAGAGGAGGGAGCTAGATTGGATTAGGAATGAGGAGTGGAATTGAGGGTGTCAGGTGCAGGACAGGCTGGTCTGCAGGACATGCCAAACAAAGTTAGCTGCAGGATGACCTGGCTTCTCAAACCCTCTGTCTGGTTCTTTATCACTGTTTGCTTCAAGCCCAAATGCCCAAGTCCCCACTCAAGGCTGAACACTTAACCCCCCTTGTGCCAACAAGGCAGCTTGCAAACCCAGAGACCCCACTAGATTTAGGCTGTAAAAACTCCCTGTGCCTGTTCCTTTCCTTTATCATAAAGTTCATTCAGATTCAGGTGGGTAAAAAATTTCTAATCAAGCTTTTAACCAGCTTCTCCTCAGGAATTACCAACTCCTGGCTACTGATGATACCTCCAGTCCAGACCTATGCTGAATGGACTGACATCATCATGGATCTGTGGTGGCAAGGAACCTTCCATTGATCTGGTTCCTGAAGTTATACCAGTCCTCTCTGCCCTCCTGTGGGGGCTCCCTATTTCCCTCCTCTCTGATTTTCCCACGCTGCCCCATCTCAGTAGGAAGCAGCCAGAATGAGTTGACGCCCACTCTCATTTAATAACAAAGAGGCGGAAATGTTGGGAGTCAACCCGGCTCCAAAGACTAACTTCCCCATTCCCCCCCCTAGAAGAGCCATCCAATGGTGAGCCCTGCTGGCTCACATGATCCTTACCCACCAATCAGACTAGCCCTGCTGACTCACATGATCCTTACCCACCAATCAGACTAGCCCTGCTGACTCACATGATCCTCACCCACCAATCAGACTAGCCCTGCTGACTCACTTGATCCTTACCCACCAATGAGAAAGCACCCTACGCCAACTGACAAACCATTCTGTCATAACTGTCAAACCACCCCAGCTCTATAAATATGCAAAGCTGTTCCTCAATAAATGGGCATTTTCTCTGACAACGAGCCTTGTTTGTTCTTTCAGTTTGGTTTTGCAGTGCTGTCGATGGAGCCCAGGTTCTCGGACATGTTAGGTTGGCTCTCTGCTACTGAGCCCAGCCCCGGCCCCTCAGTTTGTAATATCAACTCAGTTCAAAACATATTGACCATGACCACATGTTGGAAAAGGTGATAGAAATTGTAGTGGCATTGGCTGGGGATGTGGCTCAAGCGGTAGCATGCTCACCTGGTATACGTGGAGCGCTAGGTTTGATCCTCAGCACCACATAAAAAAATAAAGATGTTGTGTCCATCAAAAACTGAAAAATAAATATTAAAAAATTCTCTCTCTCTCTTAAAAAAAAGAAAGAAAGAAATTGTAGTGGCACAACTAACATGGCCCTGCCTGGGGACACTTGTGGTCACTAAGCAAAGACTGGCAACAGAACCACTAATCACAGCACTGAGTGGCTTTTGCCATGACAGAGGTGGGCACAGCATGCGTGGGAAGCCAGAGGATGGCCGTAAGCCAACTCGTGCAGGGTGGGATGGGGGAGGGTACTCATGGAACCAAGGAGGCTTCCTGGAGGGAACTCTAGAAGTGTCCAGAATATGATAAGGAATCCTTTTGGCCAAGAGGGCTCTGTAATGAAAGTTCAGTCAAATGAATGCTAATATTGGGCATTAAGGAGTCTGGCTCAGTTCATGTACTGCACCATTCTGGCCTCATAGTCCCTACTAAATATCCTTCAAAGAGCCAGGTACAGGGGCACATGCCTGTAATCCTAGCATCTCAGGAGGCTGAGGCAGGAGGATCGTAAGTTCAAAGGCAGCCTCAGCAACTTAGTGAGGCCCTAAACAACTTAGCAAGATGCTGTCTCAAAGAAAGAAAGAGGGCTGGGGCTGGGGCTCAGGGATAGAGCACTTGCCTAGCACGTGCAAGGTCCTGGGTTCGATCCTCAGCACCAAATAAAAATAAATAAATAAAATAAAGGTATTGTGTTCAACTACAACTAAAAAAAGATATTTAAAAAAAGGAAGGAAGAAAGAAAGAAAGAAAGGTCTGGGGATGTGGCTCAGTGATCAAGCACCCCTGGGTTCAATCCCTGGTACAAAAAAAAGTCTACCAGGAGGAATAGATAAAGAGATGGAATGCCCTTTCTCAAGCCTTCTATTTATTCGTTTTAGTCAAGCAGCTTATTAATCTTGGGCGATTCTCTGAGTGATTCTAGCACTTCCATCGTAACTTTGGAATGAGAGGTTCCCTGGGGTTGTTCTCCAGAGCACTCGGACTTACTCTCTCTTGCTCAGCACTGAACGGGCTGCCTCTGGGGCCAGAGGCTCAAGAGGGCGGCTCTGTTGTTCGCTGGTTTCCACTTTCGTGGCTCAGCTGTAACAAGGATGTTGACCACCAGCTGGGCTTTCAAGGACCTAGTCATAAAGGCTGCTGTCGGCTTAAAGAGAGCTCGTCCCTCCTCTGCCCCTGCAGCCAGCCACGTTCCCCTGGCATTATCACGTTCACCCTGCCCAACATACCTCGGAGGGCTTGCAAGCAGCTAAGATGTAAGCAACTGACTCAGTTGTAAGATGTGTGGCTCTGTGTCAGGGAGGAGGCGTGAGCCTCGGGGTTCTCAGTCCAGGAAGAGAAGATGAGGGAGATTCCTACATTTGGGACCCCAGGATGAGAGGCGCCCGCCGTCATTCTTCTGGCCCAAACCACAGCAGATACAGTTAGATGGAGGAGATTTGCTTGAAGGATACAGAAACTGGATACATCCAAGTTCAGGGAGAATGACCAATGGTGTCTTGGAGGGCAATCTTCAGGAGAGTGACAAATTGTAGCTTGGAGAGCAGGGACGGAGCAAACCTGCCAGGCTTGGGCATGACAGAGTTAGCAGTCCCTCAGAGGTTCACCGTGATGGCTTCTGCAATCCCAGAATTAATCCATCAACACCTCCATCTGCGGCTCTCCTCTTCCTGTCCCTCCTCCCTTTCTCCACCTCGTTCTTTACTTTCCTCTGTTACTCCACCACAGCCCCCACCCCTCTCTCCCCTGCCCACTCCTATTCTTTATGTGTCTCATCTTACTGTGGCACGAGGCTGGTTTAGATGTGATTTCATTGGCCTTTATCATGTAGATCACATCCTTGTCTACTTCACCAAGAAGGGAGGAGCCAGACCCCCAAATCACGACTCTCAGGTCGATTGAGGCCAAATTTAAAGGCTCAGGGAAATTCTGAGAAAAGTTAAAATCACCCTGAACAAGAAAAACTTCTCAAATAAAAAACAAATGTTGCTTTTTTTTTTTTTTTAATAGAGAAAGCAAACAAAAATTGGGTAACTAGAAGGATAGGAGTCTCAGAACTAGAAGGACAGGACTAACTAGAAGGAAGGACTAGAGATGAGTGAGTGACTCCGGGTTGCACCCTCCCTTACTCTGCAAAGTAAATCTTTACACCACCCGATGTGTTTCACTAAGCGATCATTGTCTGTCTTTCCTTCATGACACTATCAAACTTTTCAACCAGGAATTGTAGATTCCAGGGCTTCCATTTCCCCACTGCCACCTGAGAAATGGTACCCCCAGGAGTCACTCATTACCGGAGCCTATGTTCACATTTAGCCTAGTTCACATTTGTTTTTCTTTTGTTCTCCTTAATAGCAAAAAATGACCACAACTGCTCCTAAAGTCGTCTCTTCTCTTGGCTTCTGTGCCTACATCATTCCCAGGTTTGGCTGCTGCTTCGCTAGCGTTATTCACCACTTACACCTGCACACGCACACTTCAGTCCACATGGTGGATGAGATGACAGAGAAATACCCACCCTCCCATTTCAAATACAGTTCAGTTCTTAACCATTACCAGCTTCACAACATATCTAACCATGGAAGCTTCCAGATGAAATGGGAACTTGAAGCCAAAGCAGAAGCTCAAACACAGAGGGCTCCTGGGAAATCAGGATTGGAGGTCAAGCGTGACCACTGGGAGCTGAGGTTCTAACTCTTGCCTGGAGAGGAGAATCTAAGTCATGCCCCCCAAATGCAAGGAGAGTTGGGATGGATCCACCTGAATAAGAGTCAAGATTCACAATTTCACCCATGAAAGACCACACAAAAACTCCACCATAGAACAGTGTCAAAAGAAATTTACTTTCTACCTAGTCCTGTGGAGAGAAAAGTAATCATTCACAAAACTTAGAAAACAGACCACTCCCATGGAGGATGCCATACAGGCAGCCCAAACCAGGAAAGTAACATGGAAAATTGCTCCTGAACCAGGCACAGTGGAGCACACTTGTAATCCCAGTGGCACTGTGATAAGGACATGGAAAACAATATCCAGCCCTGCCCCAAACAACTTACCCCGTAGGCAGAAAATACAGTGTTGGTTTTTTAGACCTTCAGCCTGGAACCCTCTGCCACCCACTTCCTGATTATACCTTGTTCACCCTTTGGGGCGAGTTTTCATTCTGCATAGTCTGAGTAAGGAGAATTCCTGCCTGCCCCTGCCCCGTCTCCCCCTGCAGAAACCGCTGGGAGACTCCTGCACAATTTACACTTGACCCAGAAGATGTTTTCTTCTAGAATGTTCATCCTTGATTTCTTCTAGAACTTTCTTCCCAGAGCAAGTAGCACCAGGAAAGAGTCACCATTGGTGGTTAGTCATGCTGTGCAGCAGGACCGGCTGAAACCTGTGCTGGGTACCCTTGGTATCCCCGGGATCTGGGTATCTATGCCTAGTCCTCCAGCCTCTTTGATTCCGTGAGGCCCCCTATGTTATTTGAATAAAGTGTATTTATACTTAAGCTAGCTTGAGGACGAACACCCAGGCTAACACACTACTGTGGGTAAATAACAAGGGGATCATTACTGGGGACAAGGAAGTGGTACAACAGCCAATGAAGGTCCGTTCCAGTGGAGAGCCGGCCAGGCCACGGCTGGGAGCCTTTGAGGCAGTTTGAGGTGTCCAGACCAGAGCAGCCTGGGGCCTCTGTCCTGACCCAAAGTCTATAATTAACAGACTGAAGGTGGGATTTGATTTTTAATAGCTTTTGTATTGCTACTCCTCCCCAATAAGAAAAGAAAGAACTATGCTAATAAAAAGATAACTCCTACTTCATTTATCTTTACTGCTCTGAAAATGACAAAATATTGCTGAGAAAAAGTAATGAAGACCTGAACCGCGGAGTCATAGAGCAAGTCTCGGCACCGTCGAAGTCAGTTCTTTCCCTAGTGATTCATGGGCTTCATGCAACCCCAATCGAATGGCGCAGGGTATGTGTGCTCCCATAAAAACATTTTTTTTTTGGCCTAGTGTAGCCAGAATAATCTTGAAGAACATTAGAAAATTTATACTAGCAAATATCAAGATAAATTATGAATTTACAGTAATAGAGGGGGTGTAGGATCATCACAAGAATATCCAAATGGAAAGCAGGAGAGAGATGAGTGGAGTAGAAGAAGACTGAGGAAGAGGGAGGAGGGACGAGAAGAGGGAAGAAAGAAGGAACGAATCTGACCCAACTTTCCTGCGTGAATTCACCACAGTGAGTCCATCTTCATGTATATCCACAAAGTGCTAAAAAAACAAACAAACAAAAAAAAACTATAAATAAATAGCAGGAAGAGCAGTCAGAGGGAAGAGAAGGGGGAGTGGAGGGGAGGCCAAGGGAAGCACTGGGGACCGGCGTGGAGCAGATTATACTCCATGCTTGCAGAATTCTGCCAAGATGAACTGCAGTATGATGTATGACTACAGCAAAGCGGATCAAAATGCAAAACAAGAGAGAACATTCAAACAAAACCAGAGAACAGAATTGAGAGCCAAGGAATGAACCTACACATCAATGCTGACTTGACTTAGGACAAAGTCGCCTCTGCCACACAGTGACCAAGAGAAGAGTCCTTGGAATACATAGTCCTGGATCAACGGTGTCTACACGGAGAAAGGAACCTGACACCTCCTAACTGCACACAAACCCGTCCTCAGTGGAACACAGATCTTAATGGAAAAAGTAAAACAAAAAGGCTTCCAGAAAAAATTAGAGGAGAATATTTTCATGACCAGAGTAGTCAAAGATTTCTTAAGTAGGGCACAAAAGCCACCAGCCAGTAAGAATACGTTTGCCTCAGCACCACATAAAAATAAATAAAATAAAGATATTGTGTCCATCTACAACTAAAAAAAAATTTTAAAAAAATAAGTTAGGTACAGAAAATGGAGGAAATGTGGAATGAATTTTTAAAAGTCATGCCATGTGCCAGGTGTGGTGGTATACACCTGTCATCCCAAGCTGGGGAGGCTGAGGCAGGAGGATCACAAGTTTAAAGCCAGCCTCAACCACTTAGGGAAGCTATAAGCAACTTGTCAAGACTCTGTCTCAAAATAAAAAGTTAAAGGGGGATGGGTGTTGCTGGGGATGTGGCTCCGTGGTAAAGCACCCCTGAGTTCAATTCCTGATTCAAAAAAAAAAAAATCAAGTTATGTGCTTATATAAATATACCACAGGGAATAAGTAAATGATAAATAGATGAGCAAAGGAAAATCAGTAAAGGAAGGAGAACTGAACTTGGGGAGGGAAGAGGGAAGGGAAAGGCAGGAGCGTGACTGAAGTCCAATTCCATGCATGTATGATTTTTGTCAGATGAACCCAAATGCCATGTATAATTACAGTGCTTTAAAAAAAGAATAAGTCTGATTAAATAGACCACCTAAAAATTAAACCTTTCTCTTCACCAGAAGATACATCCAGAAAGGGAAGAGGAACACCAGCAACTGAAAGGCCCTCATCGTACATACACCTGGCAAAGTCTTCATGTCGAGAATGTGATGAGCTCCTACAAACAACAAAGGCATAAACAATCCAAACTTTTCAATGAGCCAAATATTTAAAGAGGCACTTTACTGAAGATCTCCACATTGCAATAGCATGTAAAAGTCACTTAACATCAGCAAGCTCCAGGAGATGCAAATTAAAATCACCACGAGATACTATTCCACACCCACCAGAATGACTAAAAGAGTAACAAGTCACAGTGTTGACAAGGATATCCAATGACTAACTTGCCCATTCCCCCCGGGGCTGGTGGGAGTGTAGGGTAATTAGTACAACCATTTGGAGAACTGTTTGGCAACATCTACTATAACAATCCATGTCTACCCTGGAACCTCACAATCCTACCGCTGGGTATACGGCCAAGAGACCTGAGCTTGTGCCACAAAAAACATGTAGAAGATTGTCCACAACAACTTACTGCAAAATTACCCAAAACTGGAAACAAGTCAAACACTTATCAGTAATGGGATGAGAAAAAATGAGATCTTTATACAATAGGAAACATGACAATCAGCAATAACTACTGTTGCATACAATATCTCACAGACACGTGAAATAAGAAAAAGAAGCCCCAAACGAAAGGGTACGTGTTAGATGATGTCACTCACATGAATTTCAACCACAGATAAAACTAATCCATGTCAATAGACGTCATTTTAGGGTGAGAGTTGGTGACAGAGAAGGAGTGAGAGGGAGCTTCTGGGATGTTGGACATGTTTGTGTCTTTATCTGGGAGGTCAGATGTGTTCATATCTACATGTATGTGTGTGCATGATGTGGACCAAAACTCCCTGAGTTATACCCTTGAAATTGGTGCTTCTTACATAGAAATTATATATGTATATAATTGCATATATGTGTGTGTGTGTGTGTGTGTGTGTGGGGGTGTGGGTGTGTATGAAACTTCAATAAAAATTTAAAAAATTAATTTGAGATAGGAATCTGTCTCACCACAGTGGGTCCACAGGAGGAAGTGTAATTCTACCCGAGCTCTAGGTAAACGGGAAGGAAAAATGGAAAATTTTCTGGGGAAAACGAGATGAGTTCAGTAAGTTCAAATTTTTTAGCTTCATTCATGCAGCTTGGCTCTGGCAGACGGCACAGCTCCAGAGTTTGCAGAGAACTCGGATAAGCTAGCACTGGTGGGTGCAAGCAGTGACATTTCAACAGTGAAGTTCCAGCTAAGTGACTGTAAACTTGCATCTGAAGGAAAATAATCCCTGCAAGGAGACACCTGCCGGGAGAGAAGTGAAATGGTCAGATCCTAATGGGGTGGGTAGGGGGACACTGTGGGCCCCAGGAAGTGTTCCAGCTTCCTCCGACCTTTCTAAAACCCAAGTTCCACTCCGTCCACTGCCAGAGCCAAGATGGCGACTGGAGTCCTTCTGAGGGAGCCCAGTGGGAGACCCCTACATCTTGTGGTGACAAATCATGTGAACTGTAGAAACAAGGACGTCAATGTTTATAGCAGCTCAATTCACAATAGCTGAACTATGGAGCCAACCTAGATGACCTTCAGTGGATGAATGGATTTAAAAAACGTGGCATATATACACAATGGAATATTACTCAGCAATAAAAGAGAATAAAATCATGGCATTTGCAGGTAAATGGATGGAGTTAGAGAAGATAATGCTAAGTGAAGTTAGCCAATCCCCAAAAACCAAATGCCAAATGTTTTCTTTGATATAAGGAGGCTGATTCATAGTGAGATATGGAGAGGGAGCATGCGAGGAATAGATGAACTCTAGATAGGGCAGAGGGGTGAGAGGGGAAGAGAGGGGGCAGGAGGGTAAAAATGATGGTGGAATGTGATGGACATTATTATCTAAGGTACATATATGAAGACACGAATTGGTGTGAACATACTGTGTGTACAACCAGAGATATGAAAAATTGTGCTCCATATGTGTAATAAGAATTGTAATGCATTCTGCTGTCATATATAAATAAAAAATTAAGAAAGAAATAAGGAGAATAAATATAGTAAGCAAATACATGCAAAGGTGAATCAGTTGGAGAAATTGAGTGCTCTCTGCAATAAGCGTGTCAGCAAGGACGCCAGAATGTGCTCTTGGAGTATGCTCCAGTGTGAACTAAGGTGCCAGGAAAAGAAAGACAGCATCTAGGGTCAAGATGAGAATTCCCCAGGCCACCATTGACCAAAGTCCTCAAAATACACTGAATGGTTGATGGGGAGTAATCATGACCACCATCATTGTCATCATCACTGTCAATAGCTACCTGTATTGCTTAACATACATTTCTCATTTAACTGCAAACATCCTACACATAAGAAGTAGTGCTATTTGTTTTCCCTGTCTTACATATGAGGAAACTAAAAGAAGTAAAATAAATAACTTACTCAAGGTCCATAAAGCTAGGTAGCACCAGAACCACCTCCTAGTTATCAGCCTCCTAATTATCAGTTTGTTGTCCAAACCTATTTGCAGGAGATGGTCCAGCCCACTGCAGATATAGATATTGGGGCTGAGGCAGGAAAGTAACAAGGGCTAAGGGTGAGGGCAAGTTCATGGGCTATACTTTAGGAGGTGTGTTAGTCAGCTCTCTATTACTATAAGAAAATACCTGAGATAATAAAGTTAGAACAAGGAAAGGTTTATTTTGGCTCACAGTTTAGAAAGTGTCATGGTCTACTGGCCCCACTGTTTCTGCGCCTGTGTTGATAGCACATGGCAGAGGAAGCAGCTCACCTCATAGTGACTGGAAATCACAGGAAGAGGCTGGGGTTCTCAAAATCCCCTTAAAGAGAGTGCTGCCAATGACCAAAATCCTCCCACTTTTTAAAGACCACTTTTAAAGGTTCCTCCCAGGAGTGCCATGGGCTAGGCTCTCAGTGTCTTGGTACATGAACCTATGGGGACACTTATTCAGGGGGCACAGGCGTGTGCAGTCCTGGCTGTGCAGGGCCCTTCCGCTGGTTGGTGGCCGGCCTTGACCAGAACTGCTGCATTGCCGAGCCCTGGGCTTTGATAGGTATGAAGACAGATGAAGCCTGGCACTGGGAGGGTGACTTCAGGGACCCAGGGCACTCGGGGTGCTGTGGTGGGGGGGGGAGACCTCTAAGGGTGGAAGGTGACCCTCCCAGGAGGGGAAAGGGCCAGCTGCTCTCCTTCAGGCCAACCGTTTCCTCCTGGAGCACTGAACAGGCCTCGGGAGTCGTCTTCACACGTAGGATGAAGGGAAGCCATGCTCTGATCCAGGCACCGACATTCCCAGGCAGGTTCTGCAGCACGTGTGGCTCTGTGAGACCGGCCAGGGGAGGGGACGGAGGGCACGCAGCTTCCCCTAGGAAAGGACCAGGTCCCCCATTGCTGGGAACCACAGAGGCCTGCTTTGTGGCCCTCGGGGTGATCTCCAAACCCACCCTCCAAACTCCAGATGTGCCATCGCGGGACTCAGCCGACGGGAGTCGAGGGAAGGAAACAAAAATGGACTCCTCGGGGTCACCAAGCCGACTAGAGCTGTTCCCAGATATTTGCCAGTTGCCTTCTATCATTAACCCACTCCTCGGTTTGTACCCAAATGACTTAAAATCAGCACCCTACAGCGCCACAGCCAGTTCAGTGTTTAGAAAGTGTCATTCACAATAGCTAAGCTCTGGAACCAACCTAGCTGCCCTTCAGCAGATGAACGGATAAAGATAATATGGTATATACCCTATGGAATATTACTCAGCCATAAAGAAGAATGAAATATGGCATTCACTGGTAAAAGGATAGAACTGGAGACTCACACGCTAAGTGAAATAAGCCAGACCCAAAGCCAAAGACCGAATATTCTCTCTGATAAGTGGATGCTCACTCACAACAAGGAGGGGAAGATGAGAAGTTCATTGGACTAGACAAAGAGAATGAAGGGAAGGGAGAGGGGATGGGAATAGATAAGACAGTGGAATGAATCAGACATCACTTTCCTTCCTTTCTATATATGAATATACAACCCATGTAACTGCCCGTCATATACCACCACAGTAATGGGATCCTAATTGGAGCAAATTATACTTATTCTATGTACGCACATATGTCAAAACATATTCTACTGTCATGTATAACTAGAAAGAACAAATTTTTAAAAATCATCCCATTCCTGGATGAATCCAAAGCAGAACTACCTTTATTTTCCACATCAGGAATGGAAAGCCTGACTCCAGTACAGAAACAGCTATTTTTTCAAATGGACTTTTAATCTTATTTGGTATTTTATTTTATTACCAATACTGGGGTTTGAACCCAGGGCCTGTGGATACTAGACAAGGGCTTGCCACTGAGTAAAATTCCTGACCCCTGTGAATTTTGAGGTTTTTTTAGAGCAGTTTTAAATTCATAGAAGAATTGAGCAGAAGGCACAAAATTTTCCATTTACTCCTTTCCCCCCACAAATATACTCCTTCCCACAATTTCAATGTCCCCCTTCAGAATGGTCCATTTATTACAATCGATGGCCCTTCCTTGACTAGCCATTATCACTCAGAATCCGTAGTTGACTTAGGGTCCATCTGGGGTGGCACATCCCCTGGTTTGGACAAGCGTTTGATGACACGAGCTGTGCCCAGGAGCTTCACTGCCCAGGGGTTCTCTGTCTCTGTTGATTCTTCCTCCCTTGCCAACCCCTGGCAACCAGCGTTCCTTCTGCCGTTCCCATAGTTCTGTCTTCCAGGATGCCAGGCCATTGCCATCCCATGCTTTGCAGCCCCTGCAGGCCAGCTTCTGCCATTTAGTATGCAAGCCAGGTCCTTCCGTGCCTTTCCAAGCCACTTCTTTGTGGCACCAAATAACATTTCCCTGTGTGGATGTGTTGAGGGCCACAGCCGAGTCGGGATGACGCGTGGCATTTTTGCCAGAAGTAGTGGTTGAGAGGTGACGCTAGCGAGCCATGAAGATGATGACTTTTGAGTTCTGGTGGAGTTCCCGTTGAGATCCGCTTGAGCTCTCCCGGGGATTCCCGGAGAGTTCCGATTGGTTGGGGAAGTGCTGGAGGAGGGATATTTCCGGTTGCTGGTTGCTGGAGGAGCCGCGTTGTGTTCGGGAGAATTCCCAGGGAGCGTGTGTGGAGTGTGCTGGTGGAGTTCAGAAATAAAGTTTGTTCCTGCTTCAGTGGCTCGTGATTTGGGCCCAGCCAGACTGCGGCATGGATGTGCCAGAGCTGATGTATCCATTCACCTGTTGAAGGACGTCTTCTGAGTTTTAACTATTATGAATAAAACTGCTGTAAACAAGTATGTGCAGGTTTCTATGTGGACATAAAATCTTCAGTTCCTTTGGGTAAAAACCATTCCTGGATCATATGATTAAAATGTTTGATTTTATAAGAAACTGCCAAACTGTCTTTCGGAGTGGCTGGACCATTTTGCATTCCCAACATCTATGAATAGGAGTTGCTGTTGCTGGATTTGGGCAATTCTAGTGGCATGTAGTCATATTTTGTTTTAATTTTTATTTCCTCGCTGACTTATGATATGAGGCACCTATTCATATACTTGTTTGTCAACTTACTTACATATCTTCTTGGTATGGTGTCTATTCAGGTCTTTGGCCCATTTTTTAACTGGGTTGTTTTCCTGATTGTTGAGTTTTAAGAGCTCTTTGTATATTTTGGATACCAGTCCTTCAGAAGAGATGTCATTTGCAAATTTTTTTTTCTCCCAGTTTGTGGTTTGACTTTTTGTTTCCTTGCAGTTTAATTTGTTAATGTGCCTCTTACCGCTAAGTTGAAGGTAATAGAAGGTTTGACTCTTACTGATACGATTCATCCTTTAAAGTTCCATGCAACTAACTCACAGACGAAGGTACTACATCAACTGTGAGACTACGCCCACCCAAAGGCTCCACCCCTGGGTTAGTCAGAGCCTGAAGAGAAGTGAGCAGACTCTGATATCATTCCATTCCTGCTTTCCCCCAGGCTTCTCCTCCCCATCCAAGTCCCACCCATTTTGGGACACAGTTCAATCCTCACTGTGGACCCAGGAATGAAAGATGGGCAAGCATGTTAGACCAAAGGTGACTGGTGGACTTGGAGAAAACTATCCTTTGCTCCATGGATGTTCCTTCAGTTTTATAAAAAGTTAGTTAAAAAAAAAAAAAGTGAATCACTCTCACTTTGATCACTTGGTGACCTTGTGATTACAGACACACAAGCAAATACAGATAGGACAATCCCACAGCCTTCTATCCTAAGTGGCATTAGAGATCCAGAATTTACAAAATCCTGAAATTTATCGACCCCTAGAAACGTATTTGCAGACTGTAGAGACCTGCCTCCTACAATTTGCAAAACACCGAACGGGATCACATTTTTTAAATTCCACTAGGATTAGGGATTACAGTCCAACTGTAGTGTTTTGGGTACCACTTTGTCTATACAGAGGATTGATATGGTCTAGATGTGAGGTGTCCTCCAAAAGCTCACATGTGAGACACACAAGAAGGTTTGGAGGAGAGATGACTGGGTGATAGCCTCACCCTAATCAGGGAGTTAATCTCTGATAGGGTTAACCGAGTGGTGACTGGATCAGGTGGGGTGTAGACAGAGGAAGGGGTTCACTGGGGGCGTAGCTGTGGCTTATATATTTTTGTATCTGGAGAGTGGAGCCTCTCTGCTTTCAGACTGTAAGACCTGCCTCCTACAGCTCACCATCCTCAGGGATCACCAGGTGAGCTGCTTCCCTCTGCCACACTCTTCCGCCATGATGTCCCGCCTCCCCTCGACCCCCAAGGGATGCAGCCTGCTGTCTATGGGTGGAGATCTCTGAAACTGTGAGCCCCTAAATAAACTTTTCCTCCTCTGCGGTTGTTCTGGTCAGGAAGCAAAAACAAGCCAAGCCTCCATTGTAGGGTGGGCACGATTGGAGCCTAGTTGGTCTCCTCTTAGGCTTCAGATGCTCCCTCATGTAAATTAGACCATTTTAGTGCTTGCTTGGCGTGCACAAGGCCCTGGGTTTGATTTCCAGCCCCTGGTGGGGGAAAGCCATTTTATCTCCTCCTGCATATGGGATTTCTCAATAATTTTATGTCTCCTTAGGGAAAAAACAAAACCAAAAGCATTTCTCCCTATTTATTTATTTAGTACCAGGGATTGAACCCTGGGGTACTTAACCACTGAGCCACATCCCCACCCACTTTTGTTTTTTATTTGGAGACAAGAGTCTCACTGAGTTGCTTAGGGTCTCGCTGAGGCTGGCTTTGAACACGCGATCCTCCTGCCTCAGCCTCCATAGCTGCTGGGATTACAGGCCTGCACCACCGCGCCTGATACTTTTCCCAGTTCTTTTTCTGGGTTTCTGTGTCCAGCTACCACCTTTTGCATCTGGTTTTAACTGCCCTTTCAGCAGAGGGCTCATGGGATCGGAGGCCATAGTTCACCAGCCCATCACCCTACAAGGCCAAGAGTGAGCCTTTCAGGGATTCACCATCCTGCAGACAGTACACCCCATTACTGGAGAGGGAAGGAAAGCACGTCCGGGAAAATGTATTGATTCCACTAAAGCCTGGGTCAGGCCCCGAACCCATGGCTGGCCACCTGTCCATCAATGACAATACACCCAGGTTGACTCTTCTGTGCAGTCATGCCCACGTACACACGCACCCACAAACACACATGCACACACATTCACACCCAGACACTCACAGACTTTCTAAGTCTCACTTGAGAAGATAAGACCCAAACACTCTTTCAAAATCCTTTCTCAATGACCTGGATGATTGAGCTACTTGAGAGAATCATCCTTACAGAGAACTAAATAGTGTTTTGGGTGCCATTAACCAAAAGTCTTTGATCCTCTCTGTTATAAAGACTTGGGGGCTGAGATGCAGTTCAGTGGTGTGGGCTTGGCCTGCTGCAGGCTCTGGGTAGATCCCCAGCACCAAAAAGAAAAAAGAAGGACCTCTGTCTAAAAGGAGTTGTAGGCGCCCATTACCCTTAATGAGAAAGAGCAAGTAAGCTCCCTGGAATTTCCAGGTCCTCCACCATCAGTGCACAAACACACCAAGAGGGCGAGCCAGAGAGTGGTGTCTCCCCGATATCTGGGGCAGCCATCACAGGGCCCCAGGAGGCAAGAACTGACCGGAAACCCAGCTCCTTGGGAGGAAGGAAGCAAATCCAAGCAGGTGCCTTTAGGCCCAACTCAGGGACACAGGAAGCCAGATAGGCCTCTCTGGGAATCTGCCTCAGGCCAAAGGGGTGGCAGGTCCGGGCCTGGAGCAGGAGATGGCGGGGTGGAAAAACAGCACAGCTGCTCTGCGGCCGTGCAGGGAATGCCTGCCTGGCATGAGGCTCCGCCAGTGGTTTAAATTCCAGCGACCAAAAGTAGAAAGAAAGATGCTCTCAAGTCAGAAGTGGTTAAAGGAATGGACAATCTGGGCTCCGAGAGAAAGCAATCAGTTTTCTACTATTTATATGTTCCAACTGTATTAAAAATTGAACATAAATTAGTTGATCTAATGACCTACATGTTAATAAATAAATAGGCTTAGGTGAACCAGGGCCTCAGACATGCTAAGCAAGTGCTCTTCCACTAAGCTATCTCCTATAGTTTTGATTTGTAAACTAGATTCTCAATCTATAATAAGTGTCTTTGGAGAGATTATAAATTCAAGAGCTGCTGGGTGTGTGCCATCACACCTGTAATCCCATCGGCTCAGGAGGCTGAGGCGAGAGGAGCTGAGTTCAAAGCCAGCCTCAGCAATTTAGCGAGGCACTTAGCAACTTAGTGAGACCCTGTCTCTAAATTAATTATCTAAAAAAAAAAAAAATAGAGCTGGGGATGTGGCTCAGTGGCTAAGCGCCCCTGGTTTCAATCCCTGGTGCCAAAAAAAAAAAAAATCAATAGCTACAGATAGTGGAATGGGTATTTATAAAATAGTCAATATTTTCAGTATTTATTTTTCTCATCATGAAACCAACATGAGGGCCGTACTCCAATTCCCAGCATAAAAGGAAGGAAGGAAGGAAGGAAGGAAAGAAGGAAGGAAGGAAGGAAGGAAGGAAGGAAGGAAGGAAGGAAGGAAGGAAGGAAGGAAGGAAGGAAGGAAGGAAACCAATGCATGAGAAAATGGATCATTAAAAAAAATTAAAACCACATCACCTGATCCTCAGCCTTCTCGGCGGGCGCTGCGCAGCTGGGCCCGGCAGGGCTGCCCAGGGTCTCCAGCACTCTGTGGAGCACAGAGGAGGGTCCGGGGGAGGCTGGGGAGGCTGCGCATCTCTCATCAGCCTGAGTCAGAGTCCTGCTGGGGCCTGACTCACCCACAGCCCATGGGCCCAGACTGTAGCCGTGACTGTGGCTCCTCTGAGCTCCTCAAAGAAAGGCTTCATTGTAGGGGAGCTCGGGATCCCCAAATTCAAAGTGGACAACTCCCTCCTCTCTCCCCACTCCCTTGCATTCTCATGAGTCTTCCTCATTCACGTTTTAAATCTTGTTAACCTGCTACGCTGAATGAAAGGGCTCTTTCAAACTCTAAACCCTCCTGGATTTTCCTCCAAACAAGAGGTTCCCTGGGGCAGCAAGAGCCCAGCAAGGGAGTCAGAAGCACCAGAATCGAAAGCAGAACTTTGCTGTGTAACCTTGAGTAAGTCCCTTAACCTCTCTGAGCCTTTGTTTTCTTCCCCTTACCCCAGGGCTGATCGTGTCGACCTAGTGTGTGTTCCCAGCTCAGCACCTTATCTGGCACACAGTGGGCATCAATGAACCCTAGTAAGAGGAGCAAAGCAGAACACAGCAGATGGTCTCCTGAGGTGCCTGAGGGCTTCAGATTTGACTTTAGGCAGCTTCTCAGCTTTGGCCGCGTTAGAACCATCTGGAAAGCTTTCAATCACCCAGATGCCCAGGCCCCTGAGATCAGAGCCTCTGGGCGTGGGACCCAGGTATCATCTATTAAAAAGTTTTCCAGTTGGTTCCAGGGAGGGGCTAAGTAAAAACAGGCAAATGAGGCAGAGGATCCACCCCCCGGGCCCCTTCCCCGTCTGTGGCAGGACAGCTAGACAGGCACCCCTGTCCCCTGGACCTCCAGAGGCCATCGGGAGGAACCACATGGAGCCTGGAGTCAAGATGCCCAAGTGCCAGGTGCCTGGGGCCCGGCAGAGCACTTCCAGCCACAGAGGGGACCCAGCCCTCCCGAGGCCACGTGCCCTGAGCGAGGCCTCCTGTCCCTGTGGAAATGGCAGGCAGGGCTGGAGCTCCGGGCCTTTCTGCTAAGGCCTTAGCTGTTTATTTCCAGGCCTGCTCTGCTTACCTCGCGCCACCTGCCTGGGCCCAGCGGCCCCAGGGAATGCTGAGTAGGTCCCAGGGCCACTTACCTGTGTGCTCAGGAAACAGGGAGTTCAACAGACCCAACATCCGGGTCCCCAAAGGCCAGCTCAACAGGTGACACATGTTAAAGAGAAAAGGGAGGAAAAACACAAAACAGCGAAAAGTTGGACAGGGAGCCCAAGGGTGGGTCTTCCCGAGGCCTCCCAGGCCCTGGCCTCTCCTTATCTGATGCTGGGAATCTTGCTCCAGCCGTGAATCCACCAGGAATCTCTGTTTTGTTTGTTTCTGTTTTTTGAAACCAGGGATTGAACCCAAGGGTGCTCAACCACTGAGCCACACCCCCAGCCCCCTTTATTTTCTATTTTGAGACAGGGACTCCCTAAGTTGCTGAGGGACTCCCTAAGTTGCTCAGGCTGGCAACCTACCATCCTCCTGCCTCAGCCTCCTGAGTGGCTGAGATTACAGACATGTGCCGCCATGGCCCAGCTCCACGGGGAATTTCTAGATAAGGAATTGGGGTCGCCCTTTCTCAAGGCAGAGAGTGGGGTTGGGGGAGATGAGTAAAAGAGAGAGAAAAAGAACAGGGCCTAAGACGTAGAAAGAAGGGCACTTTGACCTTCAGGATGAACCCGGGAGAGGAAAGATGTAACACAAATCCAAAGGGGGAAGAATGGCAGATTGACCGAGTCAAAAGGAACATGAAGAGGGGCCGGGGCTGGGGCTCAGGGGTAGGGCCCTTGCCTAGCGCACGGGGGCACTGGGTTCCATCCTCAGCACGACATAAAAAGTAAATATATAAAATAAAGGTCGTGAGTCCATCTATAACTAAAAAATATTTTAAAAAATGAGTAAAAAGAAAAGACACTGAAGCTGTTCCCGGGGGTCAATGGGCCGAGGCTGTGGCTCAGGGGTAGGGCAGTCTCCTGGCACACCCAGGGCCCCGGGTTCAATCCCCAGCACTGAGAAAAAGGATTCGCTGGGGCAGAACTATTTTTCCATTTCAACACTTATTTACTGAATATTGATTTCAAGTGGGATCGTAAATTGGCCCACCCACCTGGGAAAACGTTATGTTATGGCTGCCCATAACACAGACCAATCAGCTATTGGAATTTTAGGAGTATCCTTAGGTGCAGATATTCCCCCAACACACATGGACAGGAACGTTCTGGAAGATACTATTCATTATAGAAAAAACCCAGACAGACCCCAGAGGACCCTTGACAGCAGCACTGATAAACTGTGGCACACGGAGAGCTAAAACACCGTGAAAAGACGAACTAAAGTCGCACGTATCAGCAGAATGAATCTTAAAAGCAAAACATTAAAATAAAAAGACTTCCGTAACAAAAGACCTGACATAAAAGAAGACACACAGTTTCATGCTATTTACACAATGACCCTGAGAAAGCCAAAAAAAAAAAAAAAGTGTCCACAAAATTCAGAATAGTAGTTATTGCCCTTGGGAGGAAGGAAGACTGTAGAAGAGGAGTTGTGGGGTAGGAAGTAGAGTTTGGAATGTTCCATTATCTTTATTTATTTATTTATTTGGATACTTTAACCTTTATTTTATTTATTTATTTTTACATGGTGCTGAGGATCAAACCCAGTACCTCCCACATGCCAGGCAAGTGCTCTACCACTGAGCCATGACCTCAGCCCCCTGTCCTTTTTATATTTTATTTAGATCACTGAGATGCTTAGGGCCTCTCTAAGTGGCTGAGGCTGGCTTTGATCCTCCTGCCTCAGCCTCCTGAGCCACTGGGATTTAGGCGTGTGCACCACCGGGCCCAGCTCTTTACTCCTCTTGATTCAAATTTTATACTCCGACCACACAATTCTCCCTCTTTCCATCCATGATGAGAATCCCTGCATTCATCCTTTCTACACCAACATGCCACATTCCCAGGAGGCAGCCAGTTCAGAGGGTCATGGCCATGGCCACCAGATAGTCCATTTTTTCCTAAGAGAAATCAGAAATTTCAGGGGGTTTTCTGGGGAAAGTGGGGGATGGAGGTGGTACTGGGGACTAAACTCAGGGTTCCTTGGCCACGGAGCCACATCCCCAGCCCTATTTTTTATTTTATTTAGAGACAGGGTCTCACTGAGCTGCTAAGTGCCTCGCTGTTGCTGAGGCTGGCTTTCAACTCACGATCCTCCTGCCTCAGCCTCCTGAGCCGCTGGGATTACAGGTGTGCGCCACCGTTGTGCCCAGCTAGAAAATTCAGTTTTAATTTTAAAATTCAGTTTTTATGTGAAATTTCCCAACTTCTCATCAGTGCCTCCTGTATGTCTGCAAACACTGTAGGGAATCCATTAAAGCACATTTGGAATCTGAATCCAGGCGCTGAGCTGCCATGCTGCAGTTTTGGTGAGAGCCTTCCACCCCAAGTTATGCTGGTAGTTTAATAATTCATCTAATTATCACATATTCTTCTTTCTCCAAGAGTCAAGTTCATGGCTCTCCATTCAGATTTAACCAACAACAGATTGCTCAAAACATCACAAGTGAGATTTGGACCACATTTTTAGAAAAAGTTGATGTATTTCAAAGCTTAACGTAATTCTTCAATCTTTAGAAATATAATGAAATGCTGTGGTGAACGTTGGATGATTTGCTATAAAATGTTAAATAATGTCTTCAAACCATGAAATGTTAAGTAATTGTACATGAGAGAAGCAGCAATGACTTGGTTCAAGCATCCCTCCCTGTCCCCTCAGGCCTGGTATTGGGGAAAGTTGAGTCACGTGTCTCTTGTGTGCCCAGACGTCCTTGGAACGACTTCACCACTACGTCCACCATGTTGTTCAATGTTTATCTTTTCAATTGTCTCCTTCAAAACACTATCAGCTCTTAGGTGGGGCTAACAAAATACGTAAAGTATGGGGCTGTTAGGTGACTAAGTGATGTAAAATATATAGAAGGACATAGAACAGCACCGAGCATTTCATAATCGATAGAAAAGTGCCTGTTTAAAAATACATTTGTCCTCAACACCGCAAAATAAATGGACAAAAGTATTTTTGTAGCCCAGCATAGTATCTCTTTCTTAGTAATTGTAATGACTGAATGAGAAAAAAAAAATAGATGTGTGAATGAAGTGAACTTGAGCTTGAAGTCTAGTTGCTATGATTTATATGTCGCTTGGTAACAGCCATAACCCATAGTCAGAGTAAAATCTCGTATTCATATATTCCTCAGGGATTCCCAAACACAAATCAAATCCCATTACAGCACACCCGAGGACTGTGTAATTGCTTAAGTAGGCACCAGCTGGGGCTTGGAAGTGTTTTATGACACAGGGTTTTTATTGTTGTTGATGCTGCTGTAACTTAGACGAATGGTAATTGGATTTAACTGAGAACTCGTCTAAGGCACGAAGACAAAACCCGGGAGAATGAAAAGAAGATGTGCGGGACCGGGATCGTAGGTCCATATTTTTCTCTTAATAGAACTACAACCCGTGTGGCCACTTCCAAGATGCCCCAAGGGTCTGAAGCCTTTGGTTCTGACCTGGCATAAGGTCCTGAAGATAGTTTCTAGATCTGAAGACTTTCTTCCCAAATAGTCTGCCTCCCTGCCACACCAGCCTCCTGCTTGTGCCTAGAGGAAGATCCCAGGGGAAGAGGGAGGAGAGGCATTTTCAAATCTGATTTTGATCCCAGAATCCTTTGGGTTGACAAATTAAACCAACTAAAAACCACTTAGAAAACCCAGAAAAAAACCCACCTTATGCACAACTGAATTTCCCCCCCTCTACGGAACAGGACGTCTCCTGTGGAGTTCTAGAACAGCCTGGAGTGATCAGCTGTTATCTACCTGCTGAACCAGACCTCAGCATCTAACCAACTCAATGTGATTCACTAACTCAACAAGTAACCAAGCATGAATTCCGGGTGACTCACTGTGCGGAGCTGTAGAGAGCCACAGTGACCAGGGCAGTCCCTGCCTGCAAGGACCGCTCTGAGGGACGAGCCCACAGGTCTACAGCCCATTAGGATTCCCTGTACCCAGGTTCCCTCCGGGGACAACCAGAGAAAACAAAGCCGCAGCTATTGGGTGGAGTGACCATGAAAAGCCTATCCGGGCTTCCATGGGAGTGTTGCACAAATCCTCGCTCCGATTTGCCTGGAGTCTTCCAGAATGAGATGCAAGCCTTCTCCTAAAAACAAAACAAAACAAAACAAAAACAGCATGAAGCAAAAAAGAAGAAAAAAAGGAAACCCACACCTAATCATCTCTCACTGAGATGTCATCTCAGATTTGAGCTAGTGACCACTGACTGCATCAGAGCAAAGGGATCTCAAAGCCGCCATGGTCTCCCCTAGGGGACAAGTGTCTGGTCTTGTTTCTATCCGGCCTCAGTTATTGGCTGTGATAATGACTGTGGCAGTGAGCTCTCCCGGGTTACGATTCACTGAGAAAAGGAAAGAATTCTTTGATTCCTTGCCTCAGATTCACAGGGGAACCATTATACCTCTGTTAAGAGAGAAGCCGGGCAGAGGCTCGTTAACCGCCACTAACAGGGGCCGTCCACGGCTGTGTGGGGAGGTGGATGGGGAAGAGGGTCAGGAATTCTGGCACCTGGTTCCCATTCTGCACCCTGCACCAGCCATTGGAAGGCATTCAAGACCTCCATCTATGAAAACAGAAGAACGCTTCTTTTCAAAGTGCTTGAACTTCACTTAAGAGGCCTGTGTGCTGGCAGAATGGCCCTTCTCTTGGAGGATACACTCACAGTGGCACAGCCCCCAGATCAACATGGCCACCTTGGGGAGCACCGGAGTGGTGGAGGCTGGATTCTGCCCTCAATATTTGTTATCTCCTCCTGAGCAGGATTTCCTTTACTTTTATTTGCCCAGCCTCTGAACAGTGTTTTGAACAAAGGATTTTGATATTCTGTCACCAAATCAATGCCTTTTGGGGCCCCTATATCAGGTCTTAGATGAAGAACTTTGGGGCAATGGTTCTCAAAGAGGGGTCCAGGAACCCCTAGCTGTTTCGGCAGTTCCACAGGCCAAAGATCAACTGGTAAATGGATTTTAATGTAGCAGAATATAAAAAGTTCATTCATATGGCTTCAACTAATCTTTTTAAAAAGTTATCCTTTCCAGCCTGTCTTGGTGATACAGGCCTATAATCCCAGCAGCTCAGGAGGCTGAGGCAGGAGGATAACAAATTCAAAGCCAGCCTCAGCAATTTAGCAAGGCCTTGAACAACTTAGCCTGACCTTCTCAACGTAAGAAATAAAAAGAGCTAGGGATGTGGCTCAGTGGTTTATCACCCCTGGGCTCAATCAAGTATTCCAAAATAAATAGATAGATAATAGATAGATAGATACAAATAAATAATTATTTCTGCATTGCAACTAATCTTCAGGAAACTATCACTTTCCAAGATTTTTGCACTAAATAAAAAGTAGTGTATGCAACTATGTGAAAAGACTAATAAAACATTCTTCAATTTTCCAAACTGCACCTCCAAGTGGGGCTAGATTATCTCATATATTTCAATGAGAACACATCACTACATATGGATGCAGAAGCAGATATGAGCATCCAATTGTCTTCTACTAAGTCAGACATTACGGAGATCCCAAAGATGCAAAACAATGTCACAATTCTCACTAATTGTTTTCGGTTATGGAAAAATATAGTCTTCATACAAATAAGCTATTTTCATTCATATGTGTTGGGTTTATTTTCAAAGGAATTAAGTAAACATGTTCAAAAGTCTCTGTTTTCATTTTCAATATACCACCTATCAATAGATCATAAGCAAGCTGTCTGCTGTCTTCAGTAATCTTTTAAATTAATTTTTTTTATTATGAGATGATTATAGATTCATATGCAGCTGTAAGAAGTAATACAGAGAGCTCTATGATGACTTCCACTCAGTTCCCCAGGAACAGTGGGAACATCTGGTCCCAGGCTGCAGCTCAGTGGTGGTAACCAGCCCTAAGTTCCATCCCCAGCCCTGAAAAGAAAAAGGAGAAAAAGAAAAAAGAAAGTAACATTTTGCAAAACTGTAGTACAATATCACCAACAAAATTCTGAACGTGATACAGCCAAGATACAGAACATTTCCATCAGCCACAGGTCGCTTCTGTTGTTCTTTTATAGCTACGACCACTCTCTTTCCTCCTTCCCCAACCCCTTCTTCTGTTCGCTAGTTTTATAATTTTATCACTTCAAAATGTTATATAAATAGGGCTGGGGTTGTGGCTCAGTGATAGAACTAGGATGTTCAAGGCCCTGGGTTCTAGCTCCAGTATCACGTAAAAAATAAACAAATAAATAAAGGTATCATGTCCATTTACAACTGAAAACTATTTAAAAAGAAATATTGCATAAGTAAAATCATACAGTATGCAACCTTTTGGAATTAGCTTTTATTACTCAGCATAATTACCTTGAGATTCATCCAGGCTTTTGTATATATCAATAACTCGTTCTTCTTATCTCCGTACAACGTTCCCCAGGGGGGATACGCCATAGACTCTCTAGCCATTCACTCCCTGAAGGACACCTGGGTTGTTTCCAGATTTGGACAAAGAAAGCAGCCATATCTGTTCTTTTTTTTTTTTTTTAACAGAAATTGATTTTCTCGTGGTTCTGGAGACTTGGAAGTTCAAGATCAAGGTGCAGTAGGGTCAGTTCCTGGCTGTGGACAGCCATCTTCTCACTGTGTCCTCCTGGGGAGGAGAGAAAGAGCCAAGTTACTGGTGTCTCTTCTTATAAGGACATTAATCCCCTCCCGAGGCTTCCACCTTCATCTAAGCCTAGTTGTCGCTTGAAGATCCCCATCTCTGAAGACTTACCGCAGGGGGGTTATGATGTCAACATCTGAATTTGGGGGAGTGTGTTCCACCGCATTCCACCCCAGCACCTGGCCAATTCCAATCCCCCCTGTGGGCAAAACACATTCATGGCATCCTAACAGCCCCCAAAGCCTAACCCATCCCAGCACCCTCTCTAAGACCCGCAGTCTAAAGCCTTATCCCGGTGCCATCTAGATCAGACCATCTGAATCAGATATGGCGAGGCTCAAAGCACAGTTCATCCTGAGGTAAAATTCCTCTGCGGCTGTGAACCTATAAAACCTGAAAAATCATGTGCTACCAACACCAAACAGTGGGACAGAGAGAAGCTAGACATTCCCATTCCAGAAGGGAGAAAGGGGTGACCTGTCCCTCCTTAGTGAGGAATGCTCGATTAGATCTTGAGGCTCCAGAATCACCCTCGGGCTTGGGGTCCCACCTCCCAGGCCACGGCTCACAGGGGGGCCCCCATGGCTTTGGTTCTACAGTAGGGCACTGTCCCCTGGCCTCGGGCAGGGATCTCCTGACTGTTGGGCCCTCGTCCTAGCCCCAGGGCTCCAGGTGTAGGCCCAGATGGCCCATAGAAGCTGAGCTGGTGGCCCTAATGGTCTCCGAATCCCCTTCAAGATCATTTTTCCCTCTCCTTACAAATACTAGCCCATGTTCATCATCAAATAGCTCAACTGTCCTGTAGTGTCGAACCTAAGACGTCTGACAGTCTTCCTTTATTTTATCCCTGTCTCTGTCTCTTCAGTTCAAACAGACAGTGCTCTGCTACCGCCGTCCTACCCACTGGTCATCAGATAGTTCAGTCATGCCCTTGGGTGTGTGTGGGTTTTTTGTTTGTTTGGTTTGTTTGTTTTTTAGAGCAAGCATTCTCAGTTTTTCAGTACAGGTAGGCTGAGAATTTCCCCAAACTTCAGATCTCTAGTTCCTCTTTGCCTAACGATTCCTCCTTTGTGCATCTCTCTCTTCACATTTTACTATAAGGCATCAGGATAAACCAAGCCGTACCTTCAACCCTCCGCTTAGAAATATCCTCTGGCAAATAGTCAATTTCACCACTCTCAAGTTTTACCCTTCACACTCGCTAGACAGAGTTCAGCCAAGTTCTTTACCACTTCTAAAAAAGACCCGTTTTCCCCACTGTCCAAACATAGTCCTATTTCCACCTGAGAACTCATCAGAATGGTCTTCGACTGTCCAGATTTCTAGCAGGCACCTGGAAACTCTTCCCGTGACTGCCCATTATCCAGTCCACGTGTTTAGGTACCTGTCACAGCAACTCCTCATTGTCACTACTAAAAGCCATCTTAGCTCAGCCCACCACAATACCACACTCTGCACTGGTCACCTGCAGACATTGAGGCTAGAAATTCAAGATGGCCAGGAGAGAGACAGGGCAAACTCTCTGGGGACTCTTCTAAGGGCACTAATATATCAGGGGGAGCAGATCCTCCTGATATCATCTAAAGCTAATTGTCTCCCAAAGGACTCATCTCCAGAAACTGTCACACAGTTAGGCTTCAGCCTATGGACATGGAAGGGACTGCCATCCATTACGTAACATAGCAATTCAGTCTCTGATCGCCTGGGTAGTGGAACACACCTCCTTTCCCCTGGTGGGAGCAGAAAGCACTAGAACAGGGTGGCCGCAGAAGAGGACAGCTTCTGTTGTGGCCCCAATAGACTATCGGATGCCTGGTGGCGCTACAAAGATCAGTTTGGTGGGAAAAGGCTCAGGGACCCATCTCTGCACCGCCTCTAAGACAGGGCCAGATCACCGGCATTGTATGAACAGGTGCTTGTATGAATGTAATTCTATATTTAAGCCACATCCCCAGTCCTTTGTATTTTTTTTTTTTTTTTTTGGAAACACTAATTTGCAGAGGCTGGCGTTGAACTTGTGATCCTCCTGCCTTGGCCTCCTGAGCTGCTGAGATTACAAGCAGGGCCACTGCACCCAACACTGCATGTTGATTTTTAAAGAAATCGCCCAACTGCTTTACAGGGGGGCAAAGCCATCTTACATTCCCACCAGCTATGCACTGGTGATCCAGTTTGTCCACATTGTATCCCCACCAGTATATGTTGTAAAGATATTTTTTGTTTGTTTGTTTGTTTGGTGTTTTTGCTATAAGGAATTGAGCCCAAGGGCGTTTAACCACTGAGCCACAACACCAGCCCTTTTTATGTTTTATTTTGAACAGGGTCTCACTAGGTTGCTTACAGCCTTGCTAGATTGCTGAGACTGGCATTGTACCTGCATTATAGCCTTTCTCATGTTTTTGTAGTAAGGGACCATCGTGGTTTCCCTTTGCATTTGCCTAGTGGATAATGAGGTTGAACATCTTTTGATCCTTGGTGCAATGTCTCTTCATGTCTCTTCTAATTGGACTCTTTGCTCTTTTACGGTTGAGTTTTGAGAGTTCTTTATGTATTCTGGATAACAGTACTTTGATGTATGTGTAGTTTGCAAATATCTCCTCCTGCTCTGCAGCTGGTCTCTTAATCCTCTTTATGGGATCTTGCTCACCAGGCATGAAGGCACACGCCTGCGATCCCAGGGACTCCAGAGGCTGAGGCAGGAGGATCACAAGTTCAAGGCCAGTCTGGGCAACTTACAGAGACCCTGTCTCAAAGTAAAAAATAAGGAAGGGCTGAGGATATACCTTAGAGGTAAAGCTTCCCTAGGTTCATTTCCCAGTACCAGGAAAAGAAAATAGAAAATAGTATCTTTCTCAGAGAGAGGTGTTTTTTGTTTTTTTGTTTTTGTTTTGTGGGGGGATGTACTGGGGATTGAACTCAAGGACACTCAGCCACTGAGCCAGATCCCCAGCCCTACTGTGTATTTTATTTAGAGATAGGGTCTCACTGACTTGCTCAGCCCCTCGCTAAATTGCTAAGGCTAGCCTTGAACTCACGATCCTCATACCTCTGCCTCCCCAGTCACTGAAATTATAGGCATGTGCCTCTGCGCTCGGCTAGAGAAAAGTTTTTAATGTGGATTAAGTCCAATTGATCAATTTTTCTTTTTTCCAGATTGTGCTTTTGGTATAAAATTGAACAAATCCTACTTGGCCCTAAATCCTCAAGATTGTCCTTTAAATCTCTAAGTTTTATGGTTTTACATGTATGTCCATGATCTATTTTGAGTTATTTTTCTATAAGGTGAGACTCAAGTTCAAGATTCATCATCCTCTGAATTTCTTTTGCATCCTTTGTCAAAAATCAGTTGGAGAAAGGTAAGGGTTGAGGGGATGGGAATAGGAAAGACAGTAGAATGAATCAGACATCACTTTCCTATGTTCATATATGAACACATGACAGGTAACTCACATCATGTACAACCACAAGAATGGAATTTTAACTGGAATAAATTATACTCCATGCATGTGTGATATGTCCAAATACACTCTACCGTCATGTATATCTAAACAGAATAAATTTCAAAAATCAACTGGACATATTTGTGTGGGTTATTTCTGGGTTCTCTGTTCTGTTCCACTGATCTATGTACGTATTCCTCCACCAACAATGTGCAGGTTTTTTTGGTTTTCAATTTTTATTTATTTATTTTTAGAGACCAAGGGTTGAACCCAGGGGTGTTTAACCTCTGAGCCACATATCCAGCCCTTTTTACATTTTATTTACAGACAGGGTCTCACTGAGTTGCTTAGGGCCTTGCTTAGTTGCTGAGGTTGGCTTTGAACTTGTCTTCCTCCTGCCTCAGCCTCCCGAGCTGCTGGGATTACAGGCGTGTACCACTGTGTCCAGTGATGCATAGTTTTGATTACTGTATCTAGATAAAAAGTCTTGAAAGTGGAAAAATGATTACCAATTTATTATTCTTTTATAAATTTAACTACTCTGTTTTCTTTGTCTTTCCAAATTTGTAGAATTATCTATATAATAAAAAAAATAGCTGTTTTTTTTTTTTTGCTTTTTTATTTGTTCTTTTTGGTTATACATGACAGCAGAATATATTTTGACATATTTTATACACAAGGAGTACAACTTCCTTTTCTTCTGGTTGCACAAGATATGGAGTTACGTTGGTCATATTCATATATGACATAGGAAAGTGATGTCCAATTTATTCTACTATCTTTCCTATTCCCATTCCCCCTCCCTTCCCTTCATTCCCCTTCATCTAATCCAAAATACTTTTTTTCTTCCCTAGCCACCCCACTTTTGTGAGTTAGCACCTGCTAACATTTGGTCTTTGGTTTGGGGGGATTGGCTTATTTCACTTAGCATAGTCTCCAGTTCCGTTTACCGGCAGATATCATAATTTCTCTTCTGAGTAACATACCACATTTTAATTACCCATTCATCTGTTGAAGGGCACCTAGTTTGGTTCCATAGCTTAGCTACTATGAATTGAGCTGCTATGAACGTTGAAGTGGTTCCATCACTATAGTATGGCTGGGGTTTTGATAGGAATTGTGATAAATCTGTGAATAAATTCAAGGAGAATTTATATCCTTACTATTTTGGATCTTCCAATTCATAACCATAGTTATGTCTCTTCGTTTATTTAGATCGCTGATTTTTCATCAGCATAGTGCACACTAAGCATACAAGGCCTGAGCATTTTTTTGAGCTATTATAAATGGTATTATATCTTTGATTTGGTGTTTATGTATTTATTAATAAGTTTAGTATTGATTATCTGAAATGCTTGGGATCTGAAGCATTTTGTATTTCAGATTTAAGAATGTTTGTATGTATAGAAGGGATCTTGGGGATAGAACCCAAATCCAAACATGAAATTCACTCCTGTTTCATATACACTTATACACACAGCCTGAAAGTAACTTTGTACAATATTTTTAGTAATTTTGTGCATGAAACTAAGTATCATGGTGTAGAATTTTCCATTTGTAGCATCACGTCAATGCTCAAAAAGTTTTGGATATTGGAGCACTTGGGGTTTTGGATTTGGGGATCAAAGATGCTCAATTTGTACGATTGGTTTTTGTACGTTGATCTTATATCCTGAAGTCTTGCAGGACAAATTTTGGGAGGTTTTAGGTAGATTACTTGGAAATTTTTATGTAGAAAATTATGTCATCTGCAAATAGGGACAGTTTTATTCCTTCCCAACCTGCTGTTAATTTTTTTTCCTTGACTTGTCACACTGCCTAGAAATTCCAGAGCTGTGAATAAGAATGGTGACAGGGCACATTCCTGCCTTGTTCCTGATCTTAGGAAGAAAACATTTGGTTGTTCTCTATTAAGGATAATATTAATTTTAGGGTTGTTGTACATTTTCTTTGCCAAGCTGAGGAAGTCCCCTTTTTCTACATTTTTCGGTGATTTTTTTTATTATAACTGGGGTTAATTTTGTCAAATGCTTTTGTCAAGTGAATGGGTAGCTGCTATGTGATTATGATAGATTGCAGTGACTGAGTTTTTTTTTTTTTAAGAAAGAGTGAGAGAGGAGAGAGAGAGAGAATTTTTAATATTTATTTTTTTTAGTTCTCGGCGGACACAACATCTTTGTTGGTATGTGGTGCTGAGGATCGAACCCGGGCCGCACGCATGCCAGGCGAGCGTGCTACCGCTTGAGCCACATCCCCAGCCCGCAGTGACTGAGTTTTAAAATCTGAACCAACTTTGCTTCCCTGTAATAAATCCGACTTGGTCAAGGTGAGTAATTCCTTTTGTAGATTGCTAAATTCTATTGGATAATTTTTTGGTGCATGATAGTTGTACATAGGGTGGAATTCCTTGTTATATATTCATAGGTGCACATGATACCACACTATAATTTGGCCAATATCATTCCCCAGTACTTCTCCTTTCTTTCCTCTCTCCTTTCCTTTTTCCTTCCTCCTGGTCTCTTTCCTCTACTCTACTGATCTCCCTTCAATTTTCATGAGATTTCCCCAAACCTTTCTCTTTCTCTTTCCTCTCTAGCTCCCACATATGAGAGAAAACACAACTTGGGACTTCCTGAGTCTGGCTTATTTTGCTTAACATAATGTTCTCAAATTCCATCCATTTTTCCTGCAGGTGACATATTTTCATTCTTTTTATGGCTGAATAGAACTCCATTATATATAATATATAACATATTGATATATATGTTTTTTCCTTATCCATTCTCCATTGATGGTGTGTCTCACAAATTTCCACATAATGTATTTTCATTTATTTCCATGTATTTTTTTTAATATTTATTTTTTAGTTTTCGGCGGGCACAACATCTTTTTGTTGGTATGTGGTGCTGAGGATCGAACCCGGGTCGCACACATGCCAGGCGAGCGCGCTACCGCTGGAGCCACATCCCCAGCCCTTTCCATGTATTTTTAAAAGTGTTCCCTGAGACTTATTCTTCAACACATGGACTATTTAGAAGTGTGCTGTTTACTTTCCAAGTGTCTAGAAGTATCCCTGTGATCTTTCTGTCATTTTACTTTCAGTCTGCCATTATTATTATATTTAAAGGTCTATTTGATTCCTTGTAGTCAGAGAACATGCTTGATATGATCAAGATTTGTTGAGGTTTTTTATAGCCCAGGGTAGGGTCTATCTTGATATACGTTCTATGAGTGTTGAAAACATGCTTATTCTACTGTTGTTGGGTGAAGTATTGTCTAAAGGCTGATTAGACCATGTATCTTGATGGTGCTGCTGAGTTCTTCTGTATTCTCTTTGGTATTCCGTCCAGTGGTTCAATCAATTGTTGAAAGACTGTTGGAGGTTTTCAACAATAACTATAGATTTGGGGGCTGGGGATGTGGCTCAAGCGGTAGCGCGCTCGCCTGGCATGCGTGCGGCCCGGGTTCGATCCTCAGCACCACATACCAACAAAGATGTTGTGTCCGCCAAGAACTAAAAAATAAATATTAAAAAAAAATTCTCTCTCTCTCTCTCTCTCTCTCTCTCTCTCTCTCTCTCTCTCTCTCCCCTCTCTCACTCTCTCTTTAAAAAAAAAATAACTATAGATTTGGCTATTTCTTTTTCAGGTCTATTAGTTTTTGCTGAACATATATTTTATCTCCAGTATATGAATTGATAAACATTTAGAATTGCTAATCTTTATGGTGGGCTGATCCTTTTACCACGGCATAATGTCCTTTTTCTTTCTTAGGTTCTTTTCTTTGCTCCGAAGTCTATATTATCTGATACTAATATGTCTTTTTGGCTTTTCTTTGATGAATGTTTTTGTAATATCTACTTTTCCATCCTTTTGCTTCTTTTTTAAAAAATATTTTTTAGTTGTCAATGGATCTTTTATTTATTTATTTATATGCAGTGCTGAGGACTGAACCCAGGGCCTCACACATGCCACCAAGCACCACTGAGCCACAACCCCAGCCCCATCCTTTTACTTTCAGTCTGCCATTATTATTATATTTAAAGTAAGTTTCTTGGGGACAACTTATAATTGGGCTGTTTCTTTGATCCACTCTAACAATTCTTTTAATTGGAATATTTAGGCCATTTACATTTAATGTGATTATTGATATGTTAGGACTTAAGTCTGACTGGTTTTTTATTTTCTGTTTGTTCTCTCTGACTTTTATTTCCCTTTCTTGCCTTCCTATGGGTTACTTGAACATTTATGAGATTACTATTTTGATTTCTTTCTACTATTTTTTGTGTATTTCTCTGTTGCTTTTTAACAAATTGCTCTAGGCATTAAATTACATATACATAACTTACCATGGATTACTAGTGCCATCATTTTACCAGTTCAAATAAATATAAAAATCTTATTTTCTTTCAGGTCTACTTATAAAATAATTATTTTAAATACTTCCTTTAGCCAGATGCAGTAGCACATGCCTATAATCCCAGAAGCTAGGGAGGCTGAGGCAGGAGGATCATGAGTTCAAAACCAGCCTCAGCAACAGCAAGGCCCTAAGCAAATCAGTGAGAGCCTGTCTCTAAATAAAATACAAAATAGGGCTGGGGATATGGCTCAGTGGTCAAGTATCCCTGAGTTCAATCCACAGTATTCCCTCCACACAAAAAATAAATACTTCCTCTACCTATATTTAGAACCACATCACACAGTGTTATAAGGTTTTGTTTTAATGCTTAAACATTATTCATAAACCTCAAGAGATTAAGAAAAGTCTATTATATTTTTGTTTACTGTGATCTTTTTCCTTCTGAATGTCCCACATTTCCTTCTTTTGTCATTTCCTTTTATTTAGAGACTTTCTTTAGCCATCCTTTTAGGATTGCTCTATTGGTGACAAACTCGACTTAGTTTTCCTTCATCTGAGAATGCCTTAATTTCCCTTCATTTCTGAAGCATCTTTTTTTAAGAGTATAGGATTCTTGGAAGGCATTTCTTTTAGTACATGAAAAATATCATGCCACTTCTTTGTGATGATGATAAGTCTCCTGTGACTCAAACTGTAGATAAATTGTCATTTTCCACCAGCTGTTCTCAAGATTCTTTTTTCCTTTAGTTTTCAGAAGTTTAATCATGATATAAGCCGGCATGAATTTACTGGAGTTATCTTATCAGGGGTTTGCTCATCTTCTTAAATATTTATATTTATGAATCTTGACAAACCAGGAAGCTTTCAGCCTTTATTTCTTCAAGGTCTTTTCCAGCCTCCTTTTCTTCCTCCTTTTCTTCAGAACTTTAATTACGTGACACTAAGATATTTTGTTATAGTCTCATAGGTCTCTGAGGCTCTGATCATTTGTTTTCCAGTCTATTTTCCCTCATTGTTCAGACTGAGCAATTATTATTGTTCTATCTTCAAGTTCATTAATTCTTTCCATTCCGCTGTTGAACCCATCCACTGAGATTTTTATTTCTATTATTGTATTTTCCATTTTTAAGATTTCTATTTGAATCTTCTTGATATCTTCTTTTTTTGTGCTAAGTTTTTCCATTTGTTTTAAGCATGTTTTTAGTTGTTTGTTAAAACATTTTTATCATGATCGCCTTAAAATCTTGGTTAGATAAATCTACCTTCTTTGTCATCTTGGCATTGGCATCTATTAATGATCTTTGTTTCATTCAGTTTGAACTCTTCCTAGTTTGGGGTATGACAAGTGATTTTTTTTAAATTGTTTTGGAAAACTCTAGGCATGGTATATGCAAACCAGCCACCAAGAGCAGTGGGGGCCATGAGCTTAAAGGAAGAGTCAGACAAACTCAGGACTTCATGACGTGCAATTGAGTGTTTGGTGACTTATGGAGAGAAGCTCTTATGTCTTGAGTGGCAGCAAGAAAAGTGAATCCCCACACCCCAAGGCAGGAGAAAGGGCTTATATGCCAAGCCTGACATATTGGACTGCACCTGTCAGAGTATACCTGAGTTTTCTCAAAAACATTTAACATCAGTCAAGAAACAGTACAGGCATCTGTGGCCAGCACATGCCAGGCTGGCTGTCTTAACAACTTTGCTTCCTATAGGTCTTGGGATGTGTTAAGGGTCACCTAGCTGGCCAAATGGCAGGTACAACCAAGATGTCTGTAGGGTGATCAGAACAAGCTCTATCCTTATAGATTGAGCCTGGACATTTCGTATTGCATTACAAGACTCTGAATCTTACTCAAATCACCTCTTTTAACTGGAATTCTCCGGCATGACTCTGACAGAGAACAGGAGAGTCCATCTTGAGACTGGTAGGTGGAGGTAGAGACCCTTCAGCTAAAGTGGGGATCTTCATTTCTGCTGGGCGGAGGTAAGAGTTCTAGCTCCTTGGGGGTTTCCCTGGGTATGCTAAGGGTGGTATCACTACCCTGAGCAACAGTGAATACCATGATGGTCCACGAATGAAACAAGCTTTCCCCAATTATAGATGGTCCAGAAAATATCTTTCTGCTTCTATTATTATTTTAGAACTTGCTTTTCTGTTTTCCACCCCAGTGTACCACATGACTCCAGAGCATGCCGTAATGATAGGAACAGCAGCAATTTGTACTTGCTCAGCCTGTGACAGTTTATAAAAAGCTCTCGTGTACATTTTGACATTTGATCTTTGCAACGCTATGTAAGGTTGGCTAAACTGGTATTATCGTGACCACAGCTGACATTCAGCTGGCACCCAAGGGTACAATTATACTGGTTGCTAAAGTAACAAAATGCTTCTGTAAAAGCTGCTAAGTGAGTTCCCAAGTTCCCCCCACTGCCACCCTGTCCCCACCATCTCCTATGAAAGGTTCATGCTAAGTCCAAATGGGGACCGTCGCCAGTATCAGATTTGCTGATTGAATGTTTATTCATTACCTCCTGGTCTTGTACTCGCGGGACACTGAGGCTTCAAGAACAAGTGTCCTGCTCACAGGGAAATCACAGATCTCGCTGGAGCCAGAGTGGACGTGCACTCAGCAGGGCTGCAACCCTTACAAGGCCTCCCCGAACACCTTGGCCTTTCTCCTGCCTTGGCCCCTGCCATTCCCCCAAATGACCACCAGTGCCCACCCGTGAATCCTTCTTCTAGAACCTGAGCCCGTGCCGCTCTCACCCTCGAAACTCCCTCTCTACCCTGGAGTAGATGAGAAGGTTGCTCATTTCTGAGACCTCGCACTGTGCACTCCAGCTTTTGCTGGGTAGAGTGGGTTGGGCAGGGCCTCCGTAATGAATCATACTTGCAAGTTTTATATTTTCCCCAAAGATCATCAAGAGAAAGACCATGTCTTAAAAATCCCAAGTCATCTGGCAATGGGGTGCACATTTGTTCTCTAAAATCCTAGCTGATGCTGCCTGGAGTGGTGGGGTAGGGTAGCAGACCCAGGGCACAGACACCATGCACAGGAAGATACAGTCACTAAGGCTTTTGCTCTGACCTTGCCCTGCCTGGCTTTGCACCCACATGAAGTTCTTCATACACCGGCACATGCCTGCGGAACAAGATCTGAATGACTCCAAATTTATCACTCGGGTGCCCTTGAACATCTCAGGAAAGGTTTTCATTTGACAGTCACATGATCAGTGTGTGTTCATGCCCTATGCAATTTCTTGGTGCCTATATATTTTTCAATAATTAATTTTTAAAAAGCAACCTAGGGGCTGGGGTTGTAGCTCAGGGGTAGAGCTCTTGCCTAGCATGTATGAGGCACTGGGTTTGATTCTCAGTACCACATACAAATAAAGATCCATCAATAACTAAGAAAAAAAATAACCTAGGTCAGGTATGGTGGGGCACGTGCCTGTAATCCTAGGAGCTCACAAGGCTGAGGCAGGAAGATCGCGAGTTCAAAGCCAACCTCAGCAACTTAGCAAGGCCCTCAGCAACTTAGCAAGACCCTGTCTCTAAAAAAAAAAAAAACAAAACAAAAAAAGGGCTGAGGGTGTGGCTCAGTGGTTAAGCACTCTGGGTTCAATCTCTGGTATAATAATAATAATAAGAAGAAGAAGAAGAAGAATAGAATAACCTGCTCGTGGATGCCTTATGAAAAGGGAGGCTTCTGAGCAGAGCTCTTTCTTCTGACTGAGAGTACCTGAGTTGGCAGGTTGCTGGGAGAAGAAACAGACCAGCGGCACCGTTACCAAAGATTCTGATGGGTGCTACACATGTCTCCCATTTGGCCCTCCAGGGATAACATAACTGTTTACAGAAACACTGCTCGGAATCCTCTTAGTTTTCTGAGGGTATGAGGTGCCCACGTGAGCTGGGTATGGGATGGCACTTGTGTAGATGAGAAGGTTGCTCATTTCTGGGGCCTGGCAGTCTGGACTAACCCTGACCCTAGCAGTGGCTGGGCAGCTCTGCAACTGGAATCCATTTTCGCCTGCAGGGGCTGTGTGCAGGGCTGGGGGCTTCTACCCTGCTCCCTGTGATCCTCCTCCTCCTCTGCCTTGAGGCTATTCTTAAGGAGCTTAGAGGGAGTAAACATTTCCCCCTACCTGACATTCAGGCACGTCCTGCGAGTGGCCCGGATGCCCTGTAGCCAGCAGTCTCCTTCTCTCTTGACAAGGACACTGCGAGAAGGTGGAGAGGAAAGTGAAGGATCAGAAATGACAGGGAAAGGAAGTGAAAAGGAGGATCCAGGGCCTCCTGCCAGCGCTGGGCCACCGGGCCTGTCAGTGTCAGCGGAGGCGCTGGCTGTGGACAGACGCTGCGCTTTGCTTTTCTAGGACTTCAAGGCAAGAAAACAACCCGAGGCACAGAACTTGCTGGCCCTTTGCTGCTGTCAGAGTGGAAATATTGCAGGAGACTGGAGACTGTACTGTGGCGTGCCAGGGTAGCGACGGCCAGGGCCATTGACCGGGCTCCCAGGACCCAGGTCCCATCAACTGTGCCTTGTGGCTCTCTGTGCATTTCTCTCAGACACACACTGCAAGACCCTTTTCCTTCTTCCTTCAGTAGCTCAGCTAAGTTCATAAACCCGCCCCAGCTCCTGGGTGCAGCCGATCTGCCGCCGCCGCAGGCTCTTTGCTGCTCCCAGCAGCCCCTGCGAGGCCGTGTCCCCAGTGTCACCCCAGGCCCCGGCTGCACGGCGCAGCCCAGGAGCCTCACGTGGGCTCTTTTCTGTGGACTCTGCGGACGAGGACTTTGTTTTCCATAACTGTCATTGTGGGTGGCTCAAATATCTCAATAAAGGGGAAAAAAGACGCAGACATTTTTCCTATTGTAAACATTCTATCCCCCAAGGGTTGATGCGCTCTGGAGTCCTTTCCCCGAAGATAATTACATCTTTAAGAAACTGCCGTGCGGCCGCCACTTGGCAATGCCCAGGGCGGGGGTTATTTTATGGGCCACGCCCGCTGTTTCATTGCCCCGTGCACCTCAAGATCCCGGTCCAGGAGGCACCCCAAGATCCCGGTCCAGGAGGCACCCCAAGATCCCGGTCCAGGAGGCACCCCAAGATCCCAATCCAGGAGGCACCCCAAGACCCCGGTCCAGGAGGCACCCCAAGATCCCGGTCCAGGAGGCACCCCAAGATCCCGGTCCAGGAGGCACCCCACCTCCCTCCCCACGAGCACCTGAGCTGCTCCCAGCGTGAGGCCCCGTGGGAAAGTGCCCTGGCATGGGGACCCGCTGCTATCCCCACCCAGGTGTAGGAGGCTCAGGTGGAAAGACAATACCCTCTTTCATGGCAGGCAGGTGGTGTCATTGCGACACAGAGTGAGAAGAAGCAGATGGCACTGCGAGAGGCTGTTCTGGAAGGGAAGGAAGAGCTTTTCCAGGGGAAGGAGCCAATGGCAGCCGCACATGTGCCCAGCCTCCAGTCTGCAGGGCTGACGTTTGTGGGCGGGGTCAGGTGGCAAGATGCTCTGCTTCCAAGTGGCAGAGCTTAGCTGGCCTGAGCCCTCCCAGGTCGCCAGCCACCTGGGCCTTCCCTGCAGGTCCCAGGTCTCCCTTCAGCCCAGCTGAAGGGCCCTCCAGGGACTGGCTTCCTGAGCGCTGTGGGCCCTCAATTCTATTCAATAGGTTTGATTCTACTACCCTCTAAGTCAACACCCAAATAGGAATGAATTGTTCCTCTTGCCAGGCATGGTGGCCCAGGCCTATAAGCCCAGGGGCTCAGGAGGCTGTGGCAGGAGGATCTCGAGTTCAAACCCAGCCTCAGCAACTTATTGAGACCCCAAGCAACTCAGTGAGGACCTAAGCAACTCAATGAGACCCTGTCTCTAAATAAAATATAAAAAGAGGCTGGGGTGTGGCTCAGTGGTTAAGCACCCCTGGGTTCATTTCCTGGTACCCATAATAATAATAATTGACACTCTTAAGCCGCTAGAACGCACACTGTTTACTCAAGGAACATCCACCTCGATCTCTAGCTATTCTTGGCCAGGGTGGTTATTATGTGCAGGTCAGCTGCCCCCTCCATGGTGACTTTCTCAGGACCCACGTACCACAGGTCAAGGGATCCCCATCACCTCCCACAGACTAGATGCCGCCTGTTTGTCGCAGTGCTGTGAGTTAGGGTGGGCCTGGAGGTGGGGAGATGGGCTAAAGAGACCTCCCATGGAGACAGGGGTGTGTCTTGGGTGCCTGGCGAGAGCATTTCTGCAGTCTCTGCTGATCTGAATGTAGAGAATGAGGTCGGGTTGGGTGGAGGTGGGGAAGCCACGAAGCAGGACGGGCGGGAATGAGAGCAGCCAGACTGGAAGCACCAGGCCTGTCCCTGTCCCTGGGCATGGCCTGTCCCAGGGCACTGCCTGCGTGGCAAGTCAGCCGCTCGCGCTGTGGCTGCCTGTGGGAGATTTTAACTCATGCCCACTGAGGTGTGGGAGGAAAGTGACTGTAATGGAGCCTTGGCCAGGACAATCCCCAGGAAGTCCTCTAGCTCAGGCTTCTGCGACAAAAGCCTAAAACCACCTCTCTTTCCAACGCCCTGGGGACATGGAGGACAGCTACGGAGCAAACCTTAGAGGGAATGGGGTCCCGCCCTGCTGAGGCCCTGGGACTCTTCCCTAGGCAGAGGTGGGCCTGGGCAGGGCACCAACAGGGTGATAACTGGGGACCCTTCCCAGACCTAGGTTTTGTGGCATCTGAATCTATTTGATAGGGGTGGGGAGTACTCTTACAAAAAGAAAGAATACAAAATTGCAAACACAAAATGAAGTACAGAGCCAAGGAAGGGGTCTGTTACCCTTTCTGAGCTTCACAATGAATGAACCTTCGCCGCCACCTAATAAAAACCGGGAGGGAGTGTGTATGAGACTCCTGGAGATGCTGTAACAAAATAGTACCACAGAATTTTTTTTCTCTCACACAGTTCCAGGCCCAGAAGTCTGAAATAAAGGCATCTGCAGGGCCATGCTGCCTCTTTAATTTGCAGAGGAATCTCTGCCACCTTCAGGGTTCTTTGGTTTGCCACGGTGTCCCTCCACTTTCTGCTTTTGTCGTTGCGTGTCACATGGTGTTCTTCTCCCAGTGTGTCTGTCTTCACATGCCATGAACTCATGATGACACAAATCATGTTGGACTCAGGCCTACCCTACTTCAATATGGCCTCATCTTAAGTCACATCTGTGACTACCCTATTTCTAATAAGATCACATTCCGAGGTCCTGGGGTAAGAACTTTAACAGATCTATTTGGGAGGTGGGAGAGGGCACAGTTCAACCCGTGGCAGGTGGTAGGAGAGAAGGGGCCAACAGCAGCAGCAGTAGAAGTAGCTGCCACTTTGGAACCTCAGGGTTGGGATGGGCCAGCAGCTGCTCCTCTGGGCTCTCAGGCCAGGAACGTATTCCTCCCCACACCCGCAGCCCCCAGGGCAGGACCCAAGGGCAGCCTGCCCCCCCCCCAATGGTGCCATTTAGGACCCTTCTGTGGCTCTTAGACTGGCCTTTGACCCACCACCCTGCAGTGGGCTCATGGACTTGCATTGAAAGAGTCCAAACTTCCGTCCCTCTGCCTCTGAGTCGCCCAGACCCAAGTCTTGCCTCTTTTTAATGTTTTATTTTGAGACCGGGTCTCTCTACGTGGCTTAGGGCCTCCCTAAGTTATTGAGGCTGGCCTCAAAATCATGATCCTCTTGCCTCAGCCTTCTGAGCTGCTGGATTTCAGGGGTGCTTGAAAAGGGAAGTTTCTTCTTTGCAACTGTCACCGTTCTGGTCTTGGGATGAGTACTTGCAACCTGGTGATGGAATGGCTTTGTGTGTGTTACCTAACCTTGGGACTTGCATTCACCCTGTTTGGCTGGCCAAAGTTCACCAAGCAGGAACATCTGTTAAATAAGTAATATGTTATCCATAGGGAACAGTCTATTTTTGTTCAAGTTGTACCCAGTGACCGGAAGAGTGACCTCCCCAGAGGAGGCCCTAAACAGGAGTTATTCGTTGACTGAGCAAGTGAATAAATAAATAAATGACACATCAAAATGAAAGAGAAGTGGCTTCAGTGGTGCATGCCTAAAATTCCCTGGGGCTCCGGAGGCTGAGGCAGGAGGATCACAAGTTCAAAGCCAGCCTCAGCAACTTAGCGAGGCCCTAAGCAACTCAGTGAGACCCTGTCTCCAAATAAAATACAAACAAGGGCTGGGGATGTGGCTCAATAGACATAGGCATGGGGTCAGACCCTGGGTGTTCGATCCCTGGTACCAATATATATATGTATGTTTCTCAAGTATTAAAAGTTGGTTATTTCATTTTGGTTAAGTAGTTTTTTGTGGGTTTTTTTGTGTGTATATGTGTGTGTGTGTGTGTGTGTGTGTGTGTGTGTGGAGCTGGGCATGGAACTCAGCAGGCTGAGCAAGTTCTCCACCACTGAGCTACATCCCCAGCTCTCAAGTATTGTATATTGAAGATTTATATGTCTCTTTTATAAAAAATTTTCAGTGATAATAATCGAACCTAGGGCCTTGTGCCTGCTAGGCAAATCCCAAGCCCCAAAGATTTATATATTTTATATAATTTTTATGTCTCACATAACTTTATCATTAAAAAAATGGAATATACACAAATGAAAAGCTATATGGAGATTTTCTAGAGTTTTTATGGGATTGAAAATTTCTTTATTAACATCATTTTAATAAACAAATCTTTGGAAAGATCAAAATTAAGAGAATTCTTCAAAAGCTTTCTTTCTTTTTTCTTTTCCTTTTTTTTTTTCTTGCTTTAGTTTTCTTTTTGGGTACTGGGATTGAACTCAGGATCACTCCACCACTGAGTTGCACCCCCAGCCCTTTTTATTTTTTTTCCTGACAGTCTTGCTAAGTTGCTGAGGCTGCCCTTGAACTTGTGATCCTCCTGCCTTAGCCTTCCAAGACCTTAGAATTACAGGTGTGCCTACTCTGCTGGTTGGAAATAGGTTTATTTCTCCCTCCCTCCCTTCCTCCCTTTGTGCTGGAGATAGAGCCCAAGGCCTCACACACGATAGGCACATGCCCTACATGGAGCTACACCCCAGCCCCTGGAATTAAGAATTCTCTGAGTGTTTTCAAAAGCATCCTCTAGCATCACCTTGGTGGCAATGGGTCAATCAGCCAGTTGTGCTGTGGCCCTTGTGAGCTGGCTGGGGCTTCACTCCATCTCTCCGGCTGACTGGGCAAAATAGCCAGGGGGTGACGAGCAACTTGTGTAGATTGATACAGCAGGAGTGGGAGCCGTTTATTGTAGGACAGGAGTGGTATATATACATTCCACACAGCTTATCCTAATTAACATAAACTAGATACAGCAGTTAACCAATAAGCAATCTCCACACTTAATGGCTCGCTGGCGCCACCTCACAAACCACTCCCTCTGCAAAATGCCAGGCGCCATCCTGACTTGTTTACAGACCCTAACAGGTGCCTACAGAGGTGGCCACCCACAATGCCTGCCCTTAAGTCGGACCTGACCCTGTTAATGGCTTTGGCCATAGCGTGGGATGTAGGTGACACTGTACCTTTTGGTCCTGGGTTTTAAGAGCCTTCCTCCGCTCATTGGCCCATTGACACCCTCATAGAAGCCAAATGCCAGTTAAATGAATCAAACTGTCCTGCTAAAAGGGTGTGGGGGCAGTAGGGGAGGATGGAACTCAGCCAGCCCCCAGCTATTCCACCCACCCAGCTGAGATCCCAGACACATGACAAGGCTCTACTGGAACCTTGGGGTCCAGTGGCAGCACCCCAGCCAAGACCATGTGGAGCAGAGATAAGCCATCTGCACCAAACCCTGCTCCAACTGCAGAACGTCAAGCAAATAAATGTTTGTTGCTAGTTTAAGTCACTAAGTTTGGGGGCATTTTATTACACAGCAATAGCTATCTATAATGACTGTCAACAGACCGAAGGACTCCAGGACCAGGGCACAGACTCCTCTGGGTTTGGATCCCCTCCCCTGCACAGAGGTAGCCTGGCACTTTATAAATTTTGGAAGGATGGATTCAGGAGAGAGAGAGAGAGAAGAGAAGCAAACAGTAAAGGCACCATGATCCAGCTGAACTATGCACAGCATGTTCTAAATCCTCTCCGTACGCTGCTCAGCTCATTGTTACTGCAGCACAGAAGAAGAAACACGGTGCAGAGAAGATTGCAAATCCAACCAAGGTCATGCACAGGGAGAAGAGAATCAGACCCAGGCAGTCTGAACCCACACACAGGGCTATTCCACTGTTAAATAACTTAAGGAGTCTCAATGCTGGCTCTTGACAGGCCCCTTTCTGAGAAGGTACAGGGAGAACCAGGAAAGGACAATTACCAGGTGAAAGCCTGTGGCTGGGTGAATTCTGCATACACAGTCCCCAGAGCAGGCTGGGCACTGGTGTGCACCTGCAGCCTCTGGGTTGCTGGAACCTATAGTTAGCTGGTGGGATTTAGAGGAATGTAAGGTAATCCATATCTCACCAACACAATCCTGGAGAGAGGTCCGGAGTGTCTAGCCCAAGGGTTGGAAATGCAGCCCAGGTGCCCAATCCTGTCTGACACCTATTTGTATGTGGCCTGTGGGCTAAGAGTGTTTTTCACATTCTTTGACATTGAAAGAACAATGCTATTTCTTAACATGTAAATATTATATGAAATTCAAATGTTAATGCTCATAAATTGAATTTTATTGGAACACAGCCCCACCCAATTGTCCATTTATTCATATGGGTGCTACAGTGACAGAGTGACAAGACCAGGTGGTCCACAAACCTGAAAGCATTTACAAGGCAGTCTTTCTTTCTTTCTTTCTTTCTTTCTTCTTCTTCTTCTTCTTTTTTTTTTTTTTTTTTTTTTTTTGTACTTTTGTACAAAGTTGCTTAGGGCCTCACCAAGTTGGAGGCTGGCTTTGAACTTGCAATCTTCTGCCTCAGCCTCCCAATCCTCTGCTGGGATTACAGGCATGCGCCACTGTGCCCGGATACAAGGTGACTTTTTATAAAAAATGTTTACCAAGATCTGCACACACCTGCCTGCACGGGGACTCAGGCTCACAGTAGGCCCAGTTCATCCCACCACCTGTAGACACCCGCCGGAGCTCAGCTTCTGGCACAGGAACACCCCTTTGGACCAGCAGACAACTGTGGGAGCTCAGGCCCATACCAGAGCTGCTCTCACCAACTTGCACGGGACCTAGGTCCAGGATCCACACTTCAAGAAAGGAAGACGCATCGACAATATGAAAAAACAAGGGAGGAAAGTGCCCCAAACCAACCAGGACACTATAATAAGAGAACCCATGGACAGCACAGTTGATGAAATGTCAAAGAAGGAGTTCAGGAGGTTCATAATTAAAATGCTCTGTGAATAAAGAATGACCTAAATGAGCAAATACAGGCAAAAACTGATCACTCCAACAAAGAGATAAGAGAGCAAATGCAGGTAGAAAAAGATTACTTCAGAAAGAGATAGAGACTCTGAAAAAAAGATCAGAAATCTTTGAAATGAAGGATACAATAAGCCAAATACAAACCTCAATAGAAAGCATAACCAACAGCCCAGGTCACTTGGAAGAAAGAACGTCAGATAATGAAGACAAAGAATACAATCTGGAAAATAAAGTTGATCACACAGTGAAGATAGTAAGAAACCATGAACAGAACATCCAAGAATTATGGGACAGCTTCAAAAGACCAAATCTAAGATTTATTGGGATAGAGGAAGGCACAGAGATTCAAATGCATAATCTCTTCAATGAGATAATATCAGAAAATTTCCCAAGCATGAAGAATGAATTGAAAACCAAACACAAGAGGCTTACAGGACACCAAATGTACAAAATTACAACAGATCTACACCAAGGCACATTTTAATAAAAATGCCTTAGCATACAGAATAAGGATAGAATCTTAAAAGCTGCAAGAGAGGAATCAGATCACATATAGGGGAGACCAATTCATATCTCAGCAGATTTTTCAACCCAGACCCCCAAAGCCAGCAGATAATGGAACAACATATACCAAGCTCTGAAAGAAAATGGATGCCAACCAAGAATCTTATATCCAACAAAACTAAGCTTTGATTTGATGATGAAATAAAAATCTTCCACAATAAACAAAAATTAAAAGAATGTACAACTAGAAATCCTGCACTACAGAACATCCTCAGCAAAATATTCCTCGAAGAGGAAATAAAAAACAAGGATGAAGATCAGTGGAGGGAGGGATTACAATAAAGGAAAACCTAATCAGAGGAGAAACCAAGTCATGTTAAATACCAAAAATAAACAAAAATGGCTGCGAATACAAATAATGCTGAATGTTAATGGCCTAAATTCATCAATCAAAAGACATAGACTAGCAGATTGGACTCAAAAAAAAAAAAAAAAGACCCAACAATATGCTGCCTCCAAGAGACTCATCTCATAGGAAAAGACATTCACAGACTGAAGGTGAAAGGTTGGGAAAAAATCATACCACTCACATGGACTGCGGAAGCAAGCGGGGTTTCCATCCTCACATCAAATAAAATAGACTTCAAGCTAAAGTCAATCAAAAAGGACAAAGAAAGACACTACATACTGCTCAAGGGAACCATACACCAACAAGACTTAACAATTATAAATATATATGCCCCAAACAATGGAGCACCTATGTTCATCAAACAAACACTTCTCAGGTTCAAGAGTCCAATAGGCCACAACACAATAATTTTGGGTGACTTTAACATACCGCTTTCACCACTGGATAGATCTTCTAAACAAAAGCTGAACAAACAAACTATAGAACTCAATATACAATCAATAACTTAGACTTAACTGACATATATAGAATATTTCATCCTTCAACAATCGAGTATACTTTTTTCTCAACAGAACATGGGTCCTTCTCTAAAATAGACCATGTATTATGCCACAAAGCAACTCCTAGCAAATATTAGAGTAGAGATGTTACCCTCCATTCTATCAGATCATAATAAATGAAATTAGAAATCAATTATAAAATAAGAAATAAAAGCTACTCCAATACTTGGAGACTAAATAATATGAGACAATTGAAAAAATTGACAGAACAAAAAGTTGTTTCTTTGAAAAAATAAATAAAATTGACAGACCCTTAGCCATGCTAACAAAGAGAAGGAGAGAGAATTACTAACATACGTCATGAAAAAGGAAGTATCACAACATTCACTTTAGAAATATGGAAGATAATTTGAAATTATTTTGAAAACTTGTACTCCAATAAAATAGAAAATATTGAAGGCATCAAAAAATTTCTAGAGACATATGATTTGCCCAGATTGAATCAGGATGATATATACAATTTAAACAGATCAATTTCAAGCAACGAAATAGAAGACGCCATCAGAAGCCTTCCAACAAAGAAAAGCCCAGGACCGAATGAATACACAGCTGAGTTCTACAAGACCTTTAAAGAAGAACTAATACCAATACTCTTCAATTTGTTTCAGGAAATAGAAAAATAGGCAGCACTTCTAAACTCATTCTATGAGGCCAGTATCACCTTGATTCCAAAACCAGGCAAAGACATACTAAAGAAAGAAAACTTCAGACCAATATCTCTAGTAAACATAGATGCAAAAATTCTCAATAAAATTCTGGCAAATCGAATACAAAAACATATTAAAAAGATAGTGCACCAGAAACATATCTCAACATCATAAAAGCTATCTATGCTAAGCCCCAGGCCAGCATCATTCTAAATGGAGAAAAATTGAAAAAATTTCCTCTAAACATTGAAACAATACAGAGATGCCCTCTTTCACCACTTCTGTTTAACATAGTTTTGAAACACTGGCCAGACAAAAGAAATTAAAGGGGTACAGATAGGAAAAGAAGAACTCAAATTAGCACTATTTGATGACGATAGGATTCTATACCTAGAAGACCCCAAAAATTTCAGCAGAAAACTTCCAGATCTAGTAAATGAATTCAGCAAAGTAGCAGGATATAAAATCAATACCCATAAATCAAAGGCATTTCTGTATGTCAGTGACAAATCCTCTGAATATGAAACAAGGAAAACTATCCCATTTACAATAGTCTCAAAAATAAATTAAAAAATAAAATACTTGGGACTCAACAAAAGAGGTGAAAGACTCTACAACAAAAACTACAAAGCACTAAAGAAAGAAATTAAAGAAAACCTTAGAAGATGGAAATATCTACCTTGTTCTTGTTCTTCTTCAATTTATTTCAGGAAATAGAAAAGGAGGCAGCACTTCTAAACTCATTCTATGAGGCCAGTATCACCTTGATTCCAAAACCAGGCAAAGACACATCAAAGAAAGAAAACTTCAGACCAATATCTCTAATAAACATAAAGGCAAAAATTAATATTGTCAAAATGACCATACTACCAAAAAGCACTGTACAGGTTTAATGCAATTCCAATCAAAATCCCAATAGCATTCCTCATAGAAATAGAAAAAGTAACCATGAAATTCATCTGGAAAAATAAGAGACCCAGCTAAAGCAATCCTTAGCTGAAAGAATGAAGCAGATGGCATCACTATACCAGACATTAAACTGTACTGCAGAGCAATGGTAACAAAAACAGCATGGTAGGGCTGGGATTGTGGCTCAGAGGTAGAGCACTCGCCTAGCACGGGCAGGACCCGGGTTCCATCCTCAGCACCACATAAAGAATAAAGGCATTGTGTTGTGTCCATCTAAACCTAAAAAATAAATATTAAAGAAAAAAAAACAGCATGGTATTTGCACCAAAACAGACTGGGAGACCAGTGGTACAATTTAGAGGACACAGAGACTAACCCACAAAATTACAATTATCTTATATTAGACAAAGGTGCCAAAAACACACATTGGAGCAAAGACAGCCTCCTTAACAAATGGTGCTGGGAAAACTGGAAATCCATATGCAACAAAATGAAATTAAACCCCTGTCTCTTACCATGCATAAAACTCAACTCAAAATAGATCAAGGACCTGGGAATTAAACCAGAGCCCTTGCATCTAATAGAAGAAAAAGTAGGCCCAAATCTCCATCATGTGGTATTAGGCCCCAACTTCCTTAATAAGACTCCTATAGTGCAAAAATTAAAATCAAGAATCAATAAATGGATGGATTCAAACTAAAAAGTTTCTTCTCAGCAAGAGAAACAATCTGTGAGGTGAACAGAGAGCCTACATCTTGGGAGCAAATTTTACCCCTCACACATCAGATAGAGCACTAATCTCTAGGGTATATAAAGAACTCAAAAAGCTAAGCACCAAAAAAACCTAGATAACCCAGTCAATAAATGGGCCAAGGAACTGAACATACACTTCTCAGAAGATGATATATAATCAATTAACAAATATATGAAAAAATGTTCATCATCGCTAGCAATTAGAGAAATGCAAATCAAAACTACTCTCAGATTTCATCTCACTCTAGTCAGAATGGCAGCCATTAAGAATACAAACAACAATAAGTATTGGTGAGGATGTGGGGGAAAAGGCACACTCATGTACTGCTGGTGGGACTGCAAATTAGTGCAGCCAATACAGAAAGCAGTATGGAGATTCCTTGGAAAATTGGGAAAGGAACCACCATTTGACCCAGCTATCCTTCTCCTCGGTCTATACCCAAAGGACTTAAAAACAGCATACTACAGGGACACAGCCACATCAATGTTTATAGCAGCACAACACACAATAGCTAAACTGTGGAACCAACCTAGATGACCTTCAGTAGATGAATGGATAAAAAAAAAAATGTGGCATATATACACAATGGAATATTACTCAGCAATAAAAGAGAATAAAATCATAACATTTACAGGTAAATGGATGGAGTTGGAGGAGATAATGCTAAGTGAAGTTAGCCAATCCCAAAAAACCAAATGGCGAACGTTTTCTCTGTTTTAAGGAGGCTGATTCACAGTGGGGTAGGGAGAGGGTACATGGGAGGAATAGATGAACTCTAGATAGGGCAGAAGGGTGGGAGGGTAAAGGAGGGGACAAGGGGTTAAAAATGATGGTGGAATATGATGGTCATCATTATCCAAAGTACATGTATGAAGACACAAATTGGTGTGAACATACTTTGTATACAACCAGAGATATGAAAAGTCGTGCTTTATATGTGTAATATGAATTGCAATGCATTCTGCCATCATATATAAACTTTTAAAAAATTAATTAAAAAATGTTTGCCAGTGCCTAGTTTGGTTCATACTTCACATATTGCCGGGTCTTGGCCTGCTTTTATACAAGTATCAATTAACTCTGAATGTGATGGATCTGGCAAGGCCTGTGGGTAGATAAGCTAAATACAAAATAGCATCATCTCAGAGAGACGGTTCTCCTGGTCCCTAGATTGAGAATCTGAAGACAAGAGTCTAAACCTGCTGTGTGACCTTGGCTGGCTCTTACAACCCCTTCACTGAGCTAGTTCCTCATTTGCACATGGCTAGCTGCAGGGCTAGTATTCACCATCTGCACAGGGAGAACAAACTGGTCTTCAAATTGGTCATGAGAAATGAAATGCTTTGCCTGGCATGCTTCTTGTTGTTGGTTGGGGCCTGTGCTGGGTGGGCCGTCCTGTGTTTCAGTATCAAGTGCTCCATGCAGCGCTCCATGAGAAGGATGCAGTTATCAAAAATAAAAATAAAAAAACATAATTTCAGTCCTTTCATTTAGTCTGACTCCTAAACTAGTCATCAACATAATGTTCTGGTCTTTTGTCCCCACTCAGTCCTCAGGTGAGCAACTGAAATGAAAAATCCTAAATCGCGTTACAGGAGGGAAGACAGGAGGGCAGGAGTGCGGCTCTTCCCCGCTTCTGGCCCATCAGATTCTGGACGTGCTGGCAGACACCTGCCACGGGGCCACACCCTCAGACCATGCGTAACGTTAGTGCACAGGTGCTGGCCTCACCAGAAGCATCCCCCTGTGGAAAAGGGTTGAGAGAGGAAAGTGGTGCTCACCTCGTGGAGCTCTGCCAGCCGCTGGCTGCTCAGGCCCTGGGAGGACTGGGCACATCCTCCCCTGATCACCATTTGGGCCCTAGGGAACTGGATACAGGCAGTAAGCCCTCCCTCTGACCAGGAGAAGGTTCCTTGGGCGCCTCTCTCAGGGACTCAATCACCATTTGTTTGCATGCAAATGAGCCCTTTCTCTGCTGGTGTCGACAGAGTGTTTTGGGGAGCTGAGACCAACTGCTTCCACTGCTATAGCAACCCTCCTGAGTGAAAGGGATCTAAGGAGCCAGGAGACCTGGGTGCAAGCCCAGCTTCTCACACTTGGAGCTGGGCCACCCACCCACCTGCACACGAGGGGTAGAGCTTCTGCTGCGGCCACTAGGTCTGATTTGAGGACTCGACGGGATGAAGCAGGCCAACAGCCCTGTACTGGGTGCCTTTCTCTTCCTCTCTGTTAGGTTGCTCATTCGGTTCTTCTGGATACAAATTAGATGATTAGGCTCCCTCCTTGGAAAGGAAAGATCCACACATCTCCAGCTCCTCCAAGAAATGTGTACTCTGTGCTGTGAGTCGGAATAACACTGAAAACTAAAGGCCCCAAGCCGGCTTCATTGTTCACCCGACTGTTCTTGATTGAGAAAGATTCTACAGTGCATCAGACCCTGAGCAGAGGGACTATTCTGGGTGTAAAGATGAAAATGGAGGCGTGGAGGAGTTAAATGACTTGGGGGCCAGCACCCACACCACGAGGCCCCATGTTCTCTTCTATCAGATGGGCAGGTTCAGGAAACCTAGAACAGCTGGTCATTGTGGTGCACACCTGTAAATCCCAGTGGCTCCGGAGGCTGAGTCAGGACTCAGCAAGGTGAGGCACTAAGCAGTCTGTCTCTAAATAAAATACAAAATAGGGCTGGGATGTGGCTCAGTTGTTAAGGTTAAGCAGCCCTGGGTTCAATCCCTGGTTAGAAAGAAAGAAAGAGAGAAAGAAACCTAGACCAGACCCAGAGGAAAGAATCTGAACACTTCCTCATCATATGTCCCTATAAACACTATCCTTGCCCAATGCCAAATGGAAAAGAAAAAAAAAACAAAAAAAGGTAATCTATGGTGTAAATGTTACCCAAATAGAAAATGGAAGAATTCCATTATCTCCGTGAGATCTTTCCTGTCCTTTTCCAATCAAATCCTCACCCTCAGAGGCCATCGCTACCCCAATTTCTATCAGAGATTAGTTTCAAGAACAGGAGTTCTTGAACTTCACAGAAATAGGATCATGTAGTAAGGACTCACTTAGGAACTGTGAGATTTACCTGTATTGTTAATGTATCCACAGCTGGTTCCTTTCGACTGATAAGCGTATGATTCCGTTGTATGAATAGTTTCAGTGTGTTTATCCATTCTCCTGGGATGGAGATTTTGAGTTGTGTTCCATTTCTGGCTGCTGGGACTACAGCTATGGTGAACACTGTCAGGGAAGTCTATTTGAGGACATATGCTTTCATTTTTTCCTGATAAGGACCCGCAGTGGGATTGCTGTGTATGTGGGTGTAGGTGTTAGTCAGCTGTTATTGTAACAAAATGCCTAAGATCATCAACTTAGAAAGAGGAAAGGTTGATTTTGACGTGCAGTTTCTGAGGTTTCAGTCCGTGGTCAGCTGGCCTGTCACTTTTGGACCTGTGGCAAGGGAGTAGCACATCAAGAAGAGAGCACTGGTGGAGCAAAGCTGCTTACCTCATGGTGGCCAGAGAGAGAGAGAGAGAGAGAGAGAGAGAGAGAGAGACAGGGCTGGGGTCCTAATATCCCCATCAAGGGCACACTTCCAATAACCTATCTTCCTCCCACTAGGCCCCGCCTCTTAAAGGCCCCCTCACCTCCTAAGAGCAACACCCTGGGGACCAAGCCCTTAGAGTATGGGCCTTTTGAGGATATTTAAGATCCAAACTATAGCAATAGATATCAAATTATACTTTAAAAAATGGAAGTATTTTCACAGTGGTTCTGTAACCACTTTGCAGAGTGGCGAGACAACTTTGAAAAAGTGTTTGGCAGTTTTCTACAATGACTTTTAGAAGCAGGCAGGAGGTAGGCTGCCTGCCCCTTTCTCTATGTCCTCTTTCAGCAAAGGGCGCCCACCAGCAATGTGTGCGGGTTCTGCCTGCCTCTTATTCCACAAGGCTGGGCACGTGAGTTCTTCGGAGCCCAGCTCTTCTAGCAGGTGTGAGGAGGGGCAAGAAGAGTATGTTGCCACTTGCCAGACTCTTTAGCTTTGGGCTCTTGTAGTGACTTTTGTACCACCTTGGCCACTTCTCAGTGAGACACCTCAGAGCCTCCCCACACCGTGTGTGTGTGTGTGTGTGTGTGTGTGTGTGTGTGTGTGTGTGTGTGTGTATGTGCACGTGCGCGTGCTGGGCATGAAACCGAGGGTGCTTTACCACTGAGCTACATCCCCAGACCTTTTTATTTTTTATTTTGAGGCAGAGTCTTTTTTTTTTTTTAACATAGGACATAGAACAATAAACACCTTTATTACATGAGCTAAGACAGAAGGGAGGAGGACTTATTTGCCCTTCCGGGCTTTGATTTTCCTCAGATAGAACTCCAGCTCCTGGCCTTCTAGAACATAGCCATCTGCTGGCCCACTCTGTCCTGGTCTTGATGCAATGCAAGCAAGAAGCTTGCCCTGCTGGAGCTGCTCCTCCAGAAGAGTGGTGATTTAGCATTCTTCTTCCTTTCCTCATACTTCTTTTGAATTTTCTTAGGCCGCTTTTTGTTTAATACTTCTTCCTCCTCAGGAGTCAGCTTGGCCCCCTTCTTGCGGCCCAGGGGCAATGCATAGTGGGACTCGTACCACTGTGGGTATGGTGTGCTATCAGTGAGCACAACGCAGTTCTTCACCAGGGTCTTGGTGCGGACTAGCTCATTATTGGATGCATTGTAGACAGCATCAATGATCCTTGTTTTCCAAGTACAACACTCAGAGCCCCAGGAGAAGTTCCCCACATCCAGCCTCAAAGCACGATACTTCTCGTTGCCTCCTCGAACTCTGACAGTGTGTATGCGACGCAGTCCAATCTAGTGTTGGCAGCAGGGCGTCCCAACTCGTACTCCCGCTTCTTGTGGTAGGGCTTTCTCTTGCCCCCAGTCTTGAGGTGCTTGTGCCAGTTATCCCGAGAGATGCCCATGGCTCGGCGCCGGCTGGAAAGAGCTTGAGGCAGAGTCTTGCTAAGTTGCTGAGGCTGGTCTCCTGCCTCAGCCTCCCTAGTGACTGGGATTATAGAGGTATGCCAACGCACCCAGCAGAACCGCCTGTCTTGATCACTTTCTGAGCCCTCATGTCTAGTCTCAGCCCCTCCAAGTCACCAAAGCCCTGCTTTGTCATTCAGGTGTGAAAAAAAACTTTCCCCTTCCCACAACCCTCAGAAGAGATCCTTCACTGGACTTTTAAGCACCCCCTGGCCCACCTCTCAGGCCTCATCTCCTGTAGGCTATACACACACACACACACACACACACACACACACACACACACACACGCCTGTTGCTGCCACATGAAAGTGCAGCTTCTTCCTGTGCCACCAGGGATCTTCCAGAGGATTTAGGCAGTGGAGATCAAATCACAACTGCTGTGAGGCGAAGCCAGCGCCCCCCCCCCACACACACACTCACACACTCTCACACACACACTCTCACACACACTCTCACACTCACACACACTCTCACACACACTCTCACACACACTCTCACACACACTCACATACACACACTCACATACTCACACACACTCACACACTCTCACACACACTCACACTCTCACACACACTCTCACACACACTCACATACACACACTCACACACACTCACACTCTCACACACACTCTCACACACTCACATACACACTCACACACACTCACATACTCACACACACTCACACACATACACACTCACACACACTCACACACACTCACACACACACAATTACACTCACTCACACACACTCTCACACACACACACTCTCACACACTCTCAAACACACACACTCACACAAACCCTCACACACACACAATCACACTCACACACACACTCTCACACACACACTCTCTCACACACTCTCACACACACAATCACACACACACTCTCACACACTCTCAAACACACACACTCACACACACACTCACACACACACTCACACACACTCTCACACACACAATCACACACACACTCTCACACACTCTCAAACACACACACTCACACACACACTCACACACACACTCACAATCACACACACACAATCACACACACAATCACACTCCATGCAGCTGGGTGCTCTTGGAGGCGGGTCTTTGCAGCATAACAATTACTGTCCCTCCCCCTGGCCCCTGTCCTCCTCCTCCCACTGATCTGCCGGACCCTCCTGAGGTGGGAGTTAGGAAGTGACACTCCCGGCTCTGCCTGTGCTATTTTGAGCTCAGGCCCCGGTTTTCCATGCTGGCAGCCCCCGCTCTTCCTAGAGGCCACCCTGGCTGAGGTTTCTGTCTGGAAGCCAGGAACAGACTGGATCATGGAGAGCCCTGGTGCCGGGTGCAGAGGGGCTGTGACAGAGGCCGGCCTGCAGGCTCAGAGCTGTGTGAGTCCGTGTCCTGGAAACCCCCGTCTCGGGCTGTCCCGAGGCCCCTGGACAGGCGCCCTGGCTCCTGCAGATGTTGCTGGATTCAAGCCAGAAAGACAAAGGCTGCTGTGCCACCCCAGGGTCCCTGCCACTGGGCTCCTGGCTCAGCGGCAGCTCTGACAGGGGACCCCCACTCCTTCACACCCCACCCTGACATCATGAGCGGCATCTCCCGTCGCCTGCAGAGCACCTATGCAGCGTCAGGCCCTGGCTGGGCAGATATGGGACTGAGGCAGAGAGCAGCTACGTGACTTGGGTTCCAGGACCCGTGTCATAAGTCTCAGGCAGTGCTGGGGATCAAATCCAGGACCGGCCACGGAGCTACCACTGAGTCACACCCCGGCCCGGGAGGTGGTTTCCACCAGCCTGGACCGCGTCTCCCAGAACGCACTCCTATGAATCCTACCCCAGCCCAGGGCCCCGTAGAAGGATGTGTCCTAAGATCAAATTAAAAACTGTCACACACACATTTAATGACTAATGAAGCCTCTGAGAAGTTCTCAAGTCAAGAAAATGGTTTAGCCCAGGGACAGTTGTTTGCTAGGGCTCCATGAACTGTGTGGCTTAAAGGACAAAAATGCAGAGCTGGGAGGATAGCTCAGGGCTAGAAAACTTGTCTACGGTGAGTGGGGCCCTGGGTCCCATCCCTGGCACCAGTTACTAGGGAGGCTGAGGCAGGAGGTTCACTTGAGCCCAGGAGTTGAGGCTAGCCTAGGCAACCTAGCAAGACCCTGCCTCAAAAAAGGGGGAAAAAAAAAAAAAACAGAACAGAATAGAAATACAGAAATCGCTTCCCCACTCTGGAGGCTAGAAGGTGCCAGAAGGATTGGGTGCTTCTGAAGGCTGACGGGGAGTCTGATCCTGACCCACGTCTTCCCCAAGATTCTGGAGGCTCGCTGTCAATTTCTGGCCAGCCTTGACTTATAGAATCGTCGCAATCTCTGCCTCCACAAGATATTGTGTCTGGGCGTGGGTCTGTGTCCAGATTCCTTTTTATAAGGAACCAGTCATATGGGATGAGGAGCCACCCTACTCCAGAGTGACCTCATCCTAACTAATTGCACGTGCGATGACCTTATTTCCAAATATGGTTCCACCCTGAGACACTGGGATAGGACTGGAACCACAGAGGGATTTGGAGGAGGATACAATTTAACCCATGGCACCGGGATTTCTCAACCTTCATTTTGACTTTTTGGGATTCAAAAGAATTTGATGAAGTAGCACAGGGGAAACAGAGCACACAGAGTCCAGAAAGCTTGCCCTGCCTTCCCCAGAGTCACGGGAGAATCCTTCACTCATTCTAGGCTGCAATCCTCGACAGGGCAGGGGGAGGTCAGCCCAGGAGAGGGCAGCCCAAGCCCCTGCCCAGAGGAGGGAAAAGTTAGACATTACTTGCTTGTTCTCTTGACTCTAAAATATGAAAAAGAGCTGGGGATGTAGCTCAGTGGTTAAGCACCCCTGGCGTCAATCCTCAGTACCAAAGAAAAAGAAAAGAGACACCAGTGCTGTCTCGATACTCATGTTGCTGAGCTCCAGGGGAACTTGAACTCTGGGTAGGTAGGAATTCATCGTGCCTCAGAGGGCAAGAGCCAGACACCAACTGCCAGAGCAGATGGGACCTGGGAAGTCACTGAGCAGCCAACAGGTGAGCCCCTGCAGCAGCTGGAAGGGACGTCCCCTCCTCCACCCTGTGCACACTGGCCGTGGCCGTGGCTTGCTTGGGGAAGAGGGGCCCTGCTAGAGCTCTCTTCTGATTACCCCAAGAAACAGGGGGCCAAGAGAGGCTTTTTATTGAAACCGTTGGTCCAGCTGGCCCTCCACAAATCACGGACTTTGACACGAACATCTTATTAGCCAGAGGCTCACTCAAATGCCACAGTAGGGTGGCTGTCCTGAGATATTACTGGCACAAAGAGTCACATTGAAGGGGACCTGAAGGGTGGCATTTAGATGAGCTTCCAGAATCAGCCAGACCAGACGGGAAGGGAGGTGGGGGGCGTTGGGGGGATACCCTGGGTCTGGAAGACCAAGATCCAAGAGGCCATTATGCTCAAGCCTGGTGAGAGGCTGCCTTTCCCTTAAAGGGTTAGGAATTCTGGGGCAGGGAGGAGGCCTGGGGCTAGGGACCTGCCAAGGCCTTCCTGGCCTCCTCTGGACACAGTGGTGGAAAGACAGGGAAGGGGAAAGGGAAGAAGAAAGGAATGGGGCTGGGGCGGAGCTGGGTGATAGGGCGCTTGTAGGGCGCGCCCCACCCCGCCCCACCCTGCCCCCGCTGCAGAAAGAAACAAACTTACAAAAACCCAGGATGGGGTAAGAAGGGGGAGAGAAAAAGATTTAAGAGAGAGCTCCACCCCGGCCAGCTCTTTCTCTGTCTCCTCTTCTCTGTGCCTGGCCACGGGCCTGCCCAGCTCCAGTTCCTCAGGACTCACATGTGGCTGGAGGCAGGTCAAGGGCAAGGCAGGAGAGGGCCAGGCACTCGGATCCCTCCTGGGAATCAGCCGGTCGGCCCACCCGCCCCTTGCAGGGAATTGAGTTTGCAGTTTAATTTTTTTTTTTAATGTGATGGGATTGGCTCCACCACTGAGCTACACCCCCCAGCCCAAATATCTTTTCCTCTTGGTACCAGGGATTGAACCCAGGGGTGCTTAACCACTGGGGATCAGTCCCCTACTCTTTTGCTAAATTGCTTAGAGCCTAAGCTGCTGAGGCCTGGCTCAAAATACCTTTGGGATTGAACCCAGGGCATTGTGCATGGGAGGCAGGCCCTCTACCAACTGAGCTACATCCCCAGCCCTCCAAGCACGTTTTTTAAAAAGCTCTCTGGGTGGTGTGGACACACTGCCCACCCCCACCACCCAGGTGAGGCTTTAAAGTCAGAGGAGGGCTGGGGGCGCAGCTCAGTGGCAGAGGAGCCGGCAAGCACCCACCTCGGCATTGGCCCCCAGAATCACAAACATACACACAAAAGTAAAGTCCTCCCAAGTGAAGAAAAAATTTAAAACTTTTCCCTCATTCTCCTGTGAATGTACCAACGCCTGTCTAACTTAGAAAAGTGACGCCCACGTGAGGAAGCAAACCTCGGATCAGCAAGCTTTTCTTTAAAATTCAGGATTCAGCAGTGGAGTCGCGGGTCCAGCACCAGGCAAGGCTCATTTTGGGGGTAGAAAATGGTGGCAGTTAAAGCAAGGGCCTGGGTTCCATAGGCTTTGATTAGGGTGGGACGGGAGGGTGGTTCCTGGTTCCTTGTACTGGGGTCCACTGATCCATGAGGGTGGGGCAGGAATGTGAACAGGGAATTTTCTGGGGCTTTCTGGGGTCAGCTGACCCCTTCGGGTGGGGGTGGTGGTCAGAGGCCAGGCTGCTGAGAGTTTCTTTTGTGTTCCTGGGATTTTAAATGACAAAAGCTTAGGGGAAAGTGTCCCTGGACTTATTCTCCATATTCTTGGGTGGGTGGGGGACTGGGACTCAATTGCCACCGGGAAGGCCTAGGGTGTCCCCGGATGGTTCAGAACCTAGGCCAGAACTTCCCAAGAATCGTTCTTAATCTCTTTTAGTTGCAAAATGAAACCATCACTAGTTCTCTTAAGTCCAGAGACATTTTAATCTTTAATATTGTTTAAATTGTTTTAGTTGTAAAATGGAGAAATCCTTTCTATAATTCTAATAAAGTATTTCCCTGGGCTGTTAGGAGGGGAGAAAGGAGCCAAGCTCTGGCTGGCTTGCTGGGCCGTTTGGACGGTTCCATAAACATTCTCCAGCTCTTAATTCCCACCGGAACCCTGGGTAGGCTTTGTCCTGGGGACCCCGAGCCTTCGACTCACATTTATGGAACAGTGTCCTGCCCCAAGTGCTAGCCCGGGCCTCACCATGCCAACGGGCTCTCTCGAGGTCCGTCCCTACCTGTGGTTTCTCAGGTCTGTTACTTGCCTCCTCAGGTTGGACACGGTGCCTATCACAAGCTGAGCTCTCAATCCCTGTGTGGTTTAGTTTTGAACTTCGCATGACGTCACCCACCTCTCATTAAAAACCTGAAATGGGCCACTCCCTCAGGATGGCTCTGTTGCTGGCAACCTTGGCTTCCTGACAAGGTACAGGACCCCAGAACCCCAGTCCCTGTGTCAAAGAAGCAATGACCTATGGCCTGGTTTCTGGCACTCCTGAATCACTCATATTCCCTCAGCCTGATGAATTATGAATGAGTGTGAATCAGACAGGAGGCCTCTGGGAGCACGGACTCCTTTTCCCCCTAAAGTGAAAGCACACTGTGACCAGCCCTCTGCCCAGCTGTGTGTCCCCCCAGGCAGGCTGAGGTGGGCAAACCTCAGCACTGACTGAACCACACAATCCTACACCTGTTGGAGTCTGAAAAATCTGCAGTCCCTGGGCATTTGAGACCCCACATCTAAGTGACATGGGACCCTCTGAATTATAAAAGAGAAAGAAGTCTTCTGAGTCATTCAGGGAGGGGGACGTGGGGATTCTCTCCACTCCTTCCTCCGGCCTCTGGTTCTCAAGAGCTAAACTGGTCCTCTCTGCAGAGCAGGATTTTCTTGGTGGTGTCTGAACTCAGGTCCCCTTGGGGGCTGGTCCTGAGTGCGTTTGGCAAACCAGATCTGCTAGCCCTGTTTGCCGTGGAGACCAGCCAAGGGGGATTAACTCGGAGGAGCTGGGAGATGAAGACACTGCAGCGGAGGACTCTTGTTCCCAGGGGCCTGCGAAGCTCCTGCCACCCTCTGCTCCCCGTCCACCGCCTGCCTCCCCAGGTCCCCGGGCTCTGCCTGTCCCTGTGGCTTCTGGCCCAGCACTCAGTTTTGGAGCGCCACCTGCCCTTCTTCCTACCTGGGCTTCCGGCACAAAGCCACTTGGAACATAATGCAGGGCTCCTCCTCCTGCTGTTCCGAGTGCTTCGGCCATGATTCCTTGAAGGTTTTTTAATAAAGATCTCTCTTCCTAGAGGCTGTGACCACAGAAAAGGACTCTGGGAAGACATAGCCACAGACCCCTGTGTCTGAACCTCCTGAGTGCCTTACGGATAGAAGGAGCAGAGGTGACCTGGTCCAACATGCTCACTGTGCCGAGGAAGGTGACTTCCAGGCCAGGGGGACATTCTATTCTGTTCCATGTCCCGCTTCTGGTTCTTGACTAGACCAGAGCTGGCCCCCAAGTCTGCAGATTCTCAGTCACCCCTTCAAGGCAGCATCAGCTCGACAACTGATTTTCTACCGAGCGGTGAGCAGGGTCTCAGGGTACTTCTATGTTAACCTGATCGTTTTCTGTCTTTTCTCCACCCACACATCCTCAGCATGAAAGCTCCCTGGGACTCTGTCTCTCTCATCACCACTGCGTTCCAGTGCCTGGACAGTGTCTGACACATAGTAGGACCTCCATGAATATGGCTGTTGATTGGCTGATGTACTCTATCCAATGTCCTTACCATGACTGCGACCTGCCAAACCAGAGACTCACTTGGGTAAGCAGCAGAGCCTAGCCATGCCGGACTCTTCCTTCAGTGGACCAGGCTAGTCACAAAGTAGGCAAACAAGGAGACCAGCACAGTGAATCATCCTCTGCTCCTGCCTTTGGCACACAGAGAAGTTACCTCACCCACCTCCGGGCAGGAAGGATTACTCACCTGCTGGGTACTCAGCACCGGCTGCGCATCTTCCCACGTGTCCATGAGGCAGTATTGAGAAACCAAAGGCTGTGGAAGAGTGGCATGGGGTGCTCAATCCCATGGTGTAGCATGGCCCTGTGATCTATGCACACGTGAGCAAAAGGGCAAAGGGCCCGAGAGATACCCCACTCAGTAAAAACCACTAGCAGTGGCGCCCCAGCCAGACACAGTGGTGCCCACCTATAATCCCACCGACTCAGGAGGCTGAGGGAAGAAGATCCCAAGTTCGAGGCCAGCCTCAGCAACCTAGTGAGAAACCTAGTGAGAAAGTAAAAAATAAAAAATGTGGGGGTGTGGCTCAGTGATAAAACACCCCTGGGTTCAATCCCAGTGCAAAAAAACAAAACAAAACAAAAAACAAACAGTGGGTGCCCCAAGGGAAGGACTGCCTTTGGGGTGTGGTATTCAGATGACTCTTAGTTGACTCTTACTGATGTATAGTGTGAATTCTTGACAGTATACATGTTTGAAACTAAAATAGAGATGGGGGAGGGGAATAGGGAAGACGGAGAATGAGTCAGACGTCACTTTCCCGTGTTGGTCTATGAATTCAGGATGCATAACTCCACTTCATGTTCAACCACAAGAATGGGAAGTTGCACTCCACGTATGTAGGATGTGTGAAAATACATTCTACTGCCATGGGCAACTAAAAAGAACAAATAAAAAAAAAGTTAAACTACAACAAATAATTAAAAAGAAATAAGTTCTGAGAATCCAACATAGCTGTGCTGCCCACCCCCACCACCCCTTTCTGGCTTCTCCGTGTTCTCCCTCTTTCTTGCTATCCTTCTTGGGCTGGACGTAGACCCAGGAGCTAAAAGCTTGAACCATAGCAAAATGGTCAGATTCAAAGACACAGAGGAGGGTCAGGGCTTCACAGACTTGGCTGGACCCCCGAGGAGCGAGGTCAAAGGTTTCCCTGACCAAAGGGGCCAGATAGCTCGCTCGGTTCCATGGACACAAATTGCTCCTGCAACCCCAGACAAGCACTCCTTTTCACGATGCTCTTTCCCGGGGCCTAGATTTAGCCTCTAAATGACCCAGTCCTCTCCTGGCAGTAAACAGGACCAAGAGCAGCTGCCCAAACTTCAGGTGGCCTCTGAGTTCCCTAACCCAGGTAGGGTGGGAGGTGAGGGAGAGCCCAGGGGGAGAGGGGGAAGTGAGGTCAGCAGAATGTTTCAGGGTGAACTTGATTCTGAAGACGCCGACTGAATGGATGGCATTTTTATTTTACACAATAATCTCCTCACTGTTGACATTTCCCTAAGCAGAGATCCTCAGCGCCATGTCACTTTCATCCAGAAAAACTTCCCCAATCCCTGTTCCCACAGGCAGTTAGGACTTCAGGAAGGCCGGGGGTGGGGGCGGGAGGGCTGTAAGCCACCAGCGGGTGAAGTGACATGACAGGCCAATTTTTCTGGCACGATTTCTAAACAGAGAGAGCTGGCTGCTGCCAGGAAGCTGGCTGCAGCCTGGGGTTTTCCTGGTTGGACAGTCAAGGCCTTCCTTTGGCTGCTCTTGGAGGGCAGGGAGGGCCCTGGGGAAGGAGGACAGAGGATTTTCAGCTTGGCCACCTAGCAGTGGATCTGAAGTCAGGGGACAAAGGAGAGATTCAGAGAAACAAACAAACAAACAGAGCTGGGGGAGGGGGAGGGGAGGGGAGGAGGAGCCTAAGGACCTGAGGCGCTGGTAACCCCCAAACACCTTCCCCAGAGCCGCCGAGCCTGAAAGGCTGGTTTGGCAAAGGGGTGGAGAGGAAAGAAATTTCTCTTGAACAAAGTGAGCGTTGAACAAGCACAAAGATCATGGCTTGTCCCTCTGGAACCAGGCTGCCTCAATATGGGGGAGGCAAGAGGGTCCTCACGCCACATGTTGGTGGTTTCAGCCCTGGAGAGGGGAAGGAGGACAGAGACACGCCCTCCAGGAGGGGCCCCAGACAGCTGCCCCTGTCCTGCCTCCGTCCCTCTGTCCTGAGGATGAGGACACAGCCCGGGAGCCTGGAAGACCTTCCCAGGGTCGAGGTGGGATGGAGGCAAGGCTGACCGTTGCCCAGCGGCCTTCTCTTATTCTGGAAAACAACTTTGCCCACCGTAGTTTGCTCTAAGAGGATGGCCGCTGTTCCGTCAGGCCAGAGGACACGGTCACTGTTAACCCCGGGGAGACCCTACTCATAGGTACCTCAGGTGGCTCGGTCCTCAGGGTGCCCAGGGCCACACATTCCACACAATGCTAAGAAGGGAAGTGCTGACCCTGAGGGTCAAGGCCCAGCCCTGTCCTGTGTCCACTCAGATGGCCTAGAGGCCCCTCGCCCCACTGCCCAAATCTGATCTCGCCCTCAGGGTCTCCTGCAGACAGCACAACACCTGGCCTCAACCGCCTGGTCAGAGCCTTGGCGGCCATCGGGTCAGAGCCTCAGCGGCCATCTTGGCCTGCCCTGGGTCTCTTCCCTCCCAACACCCCCAGGCCATCTTCTAAAGTTCAGCTGTGATCCACCTCTTCTCCTCTCCTCTGCAGACTTCCTGGTGGATTCCTGCCCCTCACCCCCTCCTCCCTCCCTCCCTCTGCCTCCCCTTCCTTGGACAGCCTCCTCCCTGCTCCCTGCTCCCTCCCCTGCCTCCCCGTGGAGAACCTCAGGCTCCAGAGACACAGAGCCAAGCCAAGCCCTGGACACACATTTGTTCTCTTTAGGGCCTTTGAACGATTTGCCCCACCCAGGTCCCCCCCCCCCCCGACCTGCTGCCTCCTGACAGACCCAACCCCACGCATCATCTCCTCGATGCCACCTGCGTGAACCACCCTCCTTCTGCCCATAGGGTCTCCAGCGTTGACTCTTCCCCTTAACTCTTCCCCCTGCATATGATTTATGTCACATTTCCCTCCTCTGTTGCACAAGGAATCCCTTTTTTTTGTACCCAGATTGAGCCTAGGGGTGCTTAACCGCTGAGCCACCTCCCCAGTCCCTTCTTTATACTTTATTTAGAGACAGGGTCTCACTGAGTTGCTTAGGGCCTCAATTTGGCTGAGGCTGGTTTTAAACTCGAGATCCTCCTGCCTCAGCCTCTCGAGCCCCTGGGATTTCAGGATGCGCCATCGCACCGGCTTATACAAGGACCTCGTGAGAGCCACCCATGCCAGCATCAGCCTGGCACACCGTGAACGCCAAGTGAAAGACAGCGGAAGGCAGAGGGAGGGAAGGCACCAGGTGAGATGCTGAGCCTGAGTCAAAAGCTTTTTGAAAGGAAAAGTTGCCTGTGAAGCTGGCCTAGAGGCCCCTCCCCTCACAGCAACTTAGTGAGGTCTAGGCTCCAAACAAGCCGCTGGGTCTGGGATAAGGCCAGGGGCGGGGAGGAGGGGTAGGTCCCCCCTCGGCACAGACTCCCTAGACATTGTGCCCTGGAACCTCTCTTTCCTCGTCCTAGCCCAGCTCAGGCTTCTTGCTTGGCCCTCAGGGCTCAACTTTGCTGGGCATTGACTACCGTAGCTCTGTCCCAGGGGTTGGGTGTGATCCAACTGTGGATGAGAAGAGCACCTGCCTGCCTCAGAGGACTTGCAGGCCAGCGGGAGAGACAGGCGATCTAATAATAATTCAAATCACATTCACTTATAAGCCACTCTGTCAGCTCTACGGGGATCGTGGCTCCTAAAGTAAAAGGTCATCAATGAAGAACTGTGCCTTCTGCCGAGAAGGAGAGTCTAGAGGCAGCACCGGCAACTCCACCAGCCCTGGCTCTGGTTTGACAGGCCCTCCTCCTGCCCCTGCACCCCCCCTCCCCCCCTCCCGCACGGTCCTCTGCCTTCCGCCCTACAGCAATCTGGGAGGACCTCAGCCTCAGCAACTTAGTGAGATCTTGTCTCAAAATAAAAGATAAAAAGGGCTGGGCTGGGGATGTGGCCCAGTGGTGAAGTGTCCCTGGGTTCAATCCCCAGTACAAAAAAAAAGGAAAAACTATCAATCTAGTTGTATACACAGCAACACAGAGATCCTAAAAATGGAGAGCAGAATGAGGAAACAGCCTGGGCTCAGCTGAGGCAGGAGGACCAGGAGTTCAAATCCAGCCTCAGCAAGAGCAAGGTGCTAAGCAACTCAGTGAGACCTGTCTCTAAATAAAATACAAAATAGGGCTGGGGATGTGGCTCAGGGGTCGAGAGCCCCCGAATTCAATCCCTGATACCAAAAAAAAAAAGAAAAAAAGAAAAAAGAAACAGGCTGGGGTTCAGAGCACACTACCGACTATGTGAATTAGAAACCTACACCTGAAGCTGCTGTTCATGTTTTTCAAGGACACAGCTGTACAGTCGTATAGACACCCACACACACCTACGAACAGACATTAAATACTACAGTGATGCCTGCTGGGAACAGAATAGGAGTGGAGATTAGAGTCAGGGGGGTGGGGGTACAACAATACCTGGTGCCAAAGGGCTTTGCTCAGACTGAAATGGTCTAGTGCCAGGAACTGAGGCGTCTGCTTGGTTCGTTCTCAGCTAGTGTGACACACAAAACCAACCAACAACCAACCAACCTGTGAGAAGCCTGATTTTGCAGGGCCATGATGATATTATTGTCTCTTTTTCAGGGGCCTTAGGAATTATTCCAAGGCAACTCCCCACATTAAGGTTAAGGGACTCAAGGTTCAGAGAGGGCATGTGAGTTACCCCAGGTGCGCAGCTCCTTGGTGGCAAGAGGAGGTGGTTCTAGCAGGCTCTAGTCCCCAGCTGGTACTTTGTGTCCTGCTCTCTGTCCAAACACTCAAGCTGGGTTTCTAGTGTTTGTTTAAAGGGCTTGGCCGTGTTTATCTGAGCATGTGGGCACCGGGTCTGGAGTCACACATTGGTGCTCACTGGCCTTTCCTGGGGAAGGTCAAGGTGAAGACCTCCTGGGGCGTGGGGAGGCTGGGCACTGTCTTATCTTCGTTGTTGAGTGTTTTGGGTCTTTCCAGGACAACCACCTCAAAGCTCAGATGAGCTCATTGACTCATGGGCAGGTAAAAGCAGAACCCGGACAGGGCTTTACTGGGAGTGATCCCTGGTGGAGGAAATGACATCATGGTGGTGAGGAGAGACTCAAAGGACCGTCTTTCCCACAGCTCGCTCAGTACACGCCTGACCGTGACCCGTCCAGGACCCCTGCACAGTGTGGGTAGCACAAGTTGATGTCAACAGATTTGCTGGGACCTGCAGATCCATAAACTGCTGACAAGAAAGCCGAGCAGGGGATCCGTGTGGGCAGCTGGTCAAGGTCTATGGCAGTCATTTTCCTGAAAAGGGGGCATGAACAGGACGCGTTGGAGAGTCTCTTAAAGGAGCAGCTTTCTAAATGGGTTCCTATCACGAATGCCCCCCACATACTGCACAACCCGTCTTTTTTTTTTATTATTCAAGTGCAGAATACTTATGTAGGAAACATTGCACACACGCATAAGATCAGCACAGAACACCCCCACACCCCAGAACCCCCTACTCCTCACCATGTCCCTTTCGGGTCACTAAGGAGCCCCCTCCTGACTTCTGACATCTGCAATTCTATCCCCAGCTTTATTTACCTGCATCAGCATCAGGGTCAGTAAAGGTCAGGAGCCAAGTACAACTGCTACCCAGAAGCTTGAAATTTGCTCTAGTTTGTATCTTAACTGTCCCCCAGAGACCCGTGGGTTAGAGGCCTGGTTCTCAGCCTGGCTCTGTTGGGAGGTGCTGGAACCTTTAAGAGGTGGAGCCTAATGAGAGGCCTTCAGGTTGGGGGTGGAGGGGGATGCCCTTTAAGGAGATTATGGGACCCCAGCCCCTTCCTCTTCCTCTCTCTTTCACTTCTGGCCACAGGGTGAGTAGTTTGGCTTCACCAAGTGGCTCCACCATGATGTGCTGCCACAGGACAAAGCCATGGGGTCAACCAGTCATGGACTGAAACTCTTGTGAGTGACAAGAAACCTTTTCTCTCTATAAGTTGGTTTGTCTCTGATTATAGTGACAGACAGCTGACTAATGCAGGGTTCAGTTCACCTGGAGTGTGGAGATGGTAGAAATCCCTTCCTAACGTGGCTGTGTTGTGCTGATAGTTCTATTACTAGACTGAGAGATAACTGAGTGTCTGGAAAAAGTCTCTCAAGGCGGTCAATGTAGCGATCAGTAGGATGAAAAAGGACTTAGGTAGGCAACATGGTTTTCCAATAGTTGTGTTTGTCTTCAGGTTGAATCTACGGCAAAATATCATTCCCAGTTACCACCTGGAAAGAATATAATGTGATTAAAACCGCAGCTCCATTTTAATATACCCCCTACCACCCACTCAAGTTTAAAGATCTTTAAAAATAAGATCCCTTGACCCTACTGGGCGCTATGAGATGAGCAAGTGATGAGCCACGGTCCCATCCTGGGGGCTGCAAGGAGAAATGAAGTGACTCGCTTATTCACCAAGTTCCATGGAGAGTCAGCAGGCACCTAGATGACCAGCCGGGAGCCCAGCACCTGGATGACCAGCCAGGCTGACCCCGGCTTGCCCTGCACCGTCTCGTGTCCATAGGTGTCATCCCATGGCTGCGGCTCTTTGCTGAGCAGCCTGGACCACGGGAGGGGCCACGGGTTGAGAGGTGAAGGACTGAGTTTCTGGCACTTTCCTCCCAGAGGCCTCAGGGTGTCAAGACGGTTGTTGGAAACAGCCAAACACGGTGGCCACATGGAAGACACGTGGCCTGGTGTGTTCAATGTCTCTTAGAACTTTTCCTTTGGAATTCCTCTGGAGCCCGATGACAAGCCACAGTTCTTTCATCTGACAGTTGTATCTCAGCTGGGATGGGAGAGGGGTAGGAGCCTGTTACACTACGCAGCGTTTTCCCACCAATCAGAGAATAGAACCCCCGACCAACCTTCACGAAGCCTAGAGGAATACACACATGTTGAGGGCCACAGCCGAGTCGGGGTGACGCATGGCATTTTTGCCAGAAGTAGTGGTTGAGAGGTGACGCCAGCGAGCCATGAAGATGATGACTTTGGAGTTCTCGCGGAGTTCCCCTTGAGTTCCGGTTGAGCTCTCGCGGGGATTCCTGAAGAGTTCGCATTGGCTGGGGAAGTGCGGGAGGAGGGATTTCCGGTTGGTGGCTCCTGGAGGAGCCCCGTGGCGTTCGGGAGAGTTCCTGGGGAGCCTGTGTGGAGTGTGCTGGTGGAGTTCGGAAATCAAGTTTGTTCCTGCTTGAGTGGCTCGTGATTTGTGCCCAGCCAGACTGCGGCACACACAGAACAGACTTCCCGTTTATAAGCACTTTCCACACACCAGGAAATATGTATTTAATTTTGATAACCCCTTCAAAAGTCGGCATGGTGTTTTCCCATTGTACAGATGAGAAACTGAGACTCCCCAGGGTGGTCCAGTTAGTAAGAGCCAAGGTGGAGTTTGAGCCAGGCCTCATACCCTCGCCCGTTGATCTGTACAGGGCCTCCAAAAGGCTGCGAGGGGGCCACCAGAAGCTCAGGTTTAGGAGGGTCCTTTGAGCTCCTGGATAAGACTGAGCACAGGAGCAGAGGGGAGTGGGCTGTGGTGTGGGCCCCAAGTCCCATAGGAAGCACCATACCATTAGGGCCAAAGAACCTTGACCCTGGCAGGAACTTGGCGGTCACTGAACCCCACATCCCTTGGAGGAATGAGGAAACTGATGTTCAGAGAGGACGTGCCATTGACCAGGGTCCACCTGGGTCAGACAAGGTCTTGTGAATTCCAGGCAGGCCTCTGCTCCTTCCCCGCATCCTGTGGCCCCCTCTTTGCCAGTGTTCTGCAGTCGCGGGGACCCTGACTTGCTCCCTGCTTTCTCTCTTGCCTTCCTTGCAGCTGGGGAGATGGGTCTGTGTGGGTGGAGGACACGACGGGGCAGGTGGCCATGGGGAAGTAGGCCACCCGGTGGAGCCAGGAAGGAGCGTGCGGGGGCCTGGAGACAGAGCCTCGCTGTTGTTCCTGGTGCTTCTGCTGGGTTTGGTTGACCCTGAGAGAGAGAGACCTGGGCATGGCCGTCCCCTGGCCTTTCCCTACACCGACACGGTGCTCGCTGCTAAGTAGAAAACACCTTCCTCCCTGTAAACATTCAGCAAATATTGTCCAAAGGAGAAGGACGCCAGGAGTCCTGGGTGGGAGGTAATCCCCTGAAGACTTTGGCCTGAGGATGAGATCATGGGCCTTGGAAGCAAATGTATTTTATAGCTCCAATAAATCAGACACAGCTGGCTATTACATACTGTCAGGTGTCATGGAACCCTGCCTCGAGCGCTCCCTTGGAGGAGGAAGCAGGAATAGAGGCAGAGCTGGGTTTGGTGACCTGCCCAAGGTCACTAACCAGGTAGGGACAGTGTCAGGTGAGGACCCGCCGCACTGAGTCATTGGGCAGCCTCCCTCTCCGACACACGTGGACCTCTCGAGACTTCTCTCTCTTGCAGGCAGAGCTGGGGAGAGGGGGCACTGTCTCCCCCGGTCTCCTCCAGGGGCGCTGTTCCCGCAGAGAGGTCGCCACGTCTGAGCTCTGATTGCGTTTTGGTGACAGGCTCTTACAATGTCCCAACATATTTAGTGACATAATCCTCTCAGCTGCTCTGAAGCTACACACAGCTAGGTCCCCAAGCAGAGATGGTCAGCCATTCATTGCCCAAGTCATGCGACTAATGAACACCCAGGCTGGCGGGAGCCACAGCTGGTGGAGGCCAGTGCCCAGCTGTCCCTATTTCCAGTGCGGGAATGTGCAGGGCTCTTTGCAGATCACGGCACAGGGGTCGTGTGTGGAATGCGCAGTGGCGGCTCTTTCTTGCTTTCGGTCCCTGAGGTATGGTCTAGGACAGGTGAGGGCAGTCCCAGAGTGGGACTGTCACCACCCTGCAGCTGTATCTCAATGAGCCTGAGGGTTGGGGGTGACTGCTGTGAGGCTCCCATCCCTCTCTAGGTGCCCCGGGCATTCAACTCGGGTTTTTGTTTTGTTTTGTTTTTTGTTTGTTTGTTTGTTTGTTTGTTTTATCTTGGCTCTTGTTCCTTTTCTGGTCTCCAAGGTCCCTCCTCTTCTGGAAGCCCTGGCTCCTTCCATGTGGCCCTAGATGGGAGCCCTAGGTGCTGCCCCTTTAGCTACCAGGGCGAAGCCCAGACAGAGACACAGACCCCACAGTGCTGGGGCAGGGCCGTGGGTCCCTGATCTGTCTTCTTCTAGGATGCAGGTGGTTCCAGAATCTTCCCTTCATCCCTCCGCTTCCATCAGCCCACATGTGCTGAATGCCCACGTGGTACTGGCCCTCACTGGGTCCTGGAGGGTTCCACACATGAAGAATCACTGCCCAGGATACACCCTGAAGGCCACAGCACACTCCAGCTGTTGGACAAGTCCAGCTGGGATCCGTGGGATGACCCTGGTGCTTCAAGAGCTCAGGGGAGGGCAAGATCGATTCCCAAGCTGGAGGTCAGAGGGGAGGAGACAGAGGGAACGCGGTATTTGAGCTGGGCCCACAGCACGGTTGGGATTCTGAGGAGCCCCTGGACAACACAGGCCTCACTACCCCATGTTAGAATCCCTCCAAACCCAGCTTCCCTGAGTCCCAAAGTCTTCTTAACTCCCACTGAGAGTCCATGGTAGGGTGACCGCCCTTGTGCTCCAGAGTCCTGCCGTATGGACAAATCCAAGAGGAGCAGACACTGCAGACACCATTGAAAAAGTGTTTTTTGCTAGATATGGTGGCACATGCCTGTAATGCCAGCCATGTGGGAGGCTGAAGCAGGAGGATCATAAGTTTGAGGCCAGCCTCAGCAACATAGCAAGGTCATCTTGCAATTTAGTAAGACCCTGTCTCAAAATAAAAAGAAATTTAAAAAAAGACTAGGGGTGTGGCCCAGTGGGTAAGCACCCCTGGGTTCAAACCCTGGTACCAAAAAAAAAAAAAAAAAGTGCTTTTGGTGATAAGGATGATGGCCATGAGGCTTCTTCTCAGGACCCATTAAGGAGCAGCTGACTCTCCCATGTCCCTGCATGGGAAAAATGGCCTTGGGGATTACTTGAGTGACTCAACAGCTGAGTCTGGGTCAGTCACCACAGGGCCAGAGTCTTCCAGTAGAAGAGAGATGGAGGCTCCAGCCCAGGGACGTGGGTGTGCGGCTGGTGTCCGCTCCTCCTGTGCCCGAGGACTAATCTCCCTTGTGCTTGGGTTTGGTTTTGGTGTATTTTGTTGTTGCTGTTGTTGTCGTTGCTGTTGTTGGTTGGTTGGTCTCGGTGGTGCTGGGGATCACACCAGGGCCTTTTGCATGGTAAGCATACACTGTCCCCCTGAGCCATACCCTGGGCTCGCCTTTGTGCTCTGGGTGACATAGGATAAGATCAGCCCCACCACCAGGCTTTTCTGAGCCCTTGGGTTTAAACCATCACGGCGGCCCCAGCTGCTCACCTGTAGCAGGTGGCCAGACCCTTGGCTTTTCTGGTCATTCTCTTCTGTCACAGTGCAGCTCATCAAGGTCCTTCCTGGAAAGTAGGTCCCGGGCCTGAGGACCACGGACTGACCCACTGGGCCTCATTCCAGTACCTCGGCTCCAAGAAGGTGGCCAAAGATGGCATTTTAGTAGCCATCTTTCTGGAATGAATTCCTCCATTGACAAGTGGGAATGACTTTTCGTTTCACCTCTCCCTTGTGGCTGAGATCACATGAGTGTGGTGACTGTCTCCAAAGCAGTTTCTTAGGAGACAAGCTGTAGCCAGAGCTCAGCCCACCGTGAGCTGGGAGAACTGGCAAGGGTCTGGGAGGGGCTGCGAGCAGCAGGCACCTTCTGCAGCTGCTGACCCATCCCCTGGCTTCTGTTGTACTGGGATCCATCCTGAGTGGGCGTGGGGGAGGCTTCTTGGCTGTCTCTCAGTGGCAAAGAAGCAGCCCTGCGGGCAGCCCACCCCTTCCCTCTCCTCCCTGAGGATGAATCAGCTGCTGGGAACCGCAGGTGCCTTGGGAACAGGAGGCGCAGGTGACCAGAAAGCCACAGCTGAATGGAGCCACTGTTCTTTCTCTTGGGGCAGCTTCCAAAGCTGAACCATCACATTTTTATCCCAACGTACTCAGACCCACATTTGCACTTGCCCAAACTGGCCAAATGGTTGTCTCTGAAAGCAGCAAGGCCGTCCGGATCCTTTGGGCAATCTTCTCAGACAGAGGGGAAGCCACGTAGGGCATGGAGGTGATAAAAACCTAAATGACTACGCCAACAGCTTGGGGAAGAAGTGGGCCCCGTCCTCCTTCCAAGGAGGCCTTCCTTGTCCTAAAACAGGATGGGGGCTCTTTTCCCGTGGTTGTCCACACCCTGAATGCCAGGGTGAGCGGGCACCGGCTCCTTTTCTGCACAGTCAGCACCCTGGAGAGCTGCACCCACCCCGTTCCTAACCAGGGAGGCCAGTGCAGAGGCCATGCTGGGGCTGCCTGGCCCTGTACACAGCCAGAGAGAAGGCACAGGGTGGGGCCAGGAAGCACCAACCCCAGGTGGTTCTGCAGGACCCAGGAGCACTCCACACAGTGACTGCCACTCCATATACTGAGTGGCACCGGGTGCCCTGATGCTGCCACTTGGGAGGCTTCACAGAGAGCACATTGCAGCCAGCATGCCCAGTCCTTCCTGAGGTGGCCACTTGCCCAGCCGCCTGCTGGCCTTGTGGCTCATGAGGCCCTGGCCCTATCACGCCACCTTCTCACCTCTGCCACCTTCTCAATGGTGGCCTAGAGGCTGGGGAAATGGAAGGCAGAGCAGGTCCATCTTCTGTTGGGCCCGTGTGCTCTCTATCAGAAAGAACAGACAGAAGGAGGTTGCAGACAGGAATGGTCCATATTTCCTGGGGTTGCCTAGGAACCCCTCATGTCTTCGCCTGCAGTGGCTTGAGGGATCGACCTCTGGAGTGCAGAGGCTGGTTCACTGTGCCTTCAACCTAACAGAAGGTGTTGCCAGGGGGCTAGAAACACTAGTGTAACGGAGGTTCTCTTCTGTAGAAATGCCAGGCCCACAGTCTACCTACAGATGGTGTCTTAGTCCATTCAGGCTGCTGTCACAGAATACCATCAACAAGAGCATCTCACTGTTCCTAAGTTTGGAGGTTGGAAAGCCCAAGATGGAGGCACCAGGAGATTTGGTGTCTGGTGAGGGCTGCTTCTTGGTTCATAGAGGTACCTCTAGCTGTGTCCTTGCTTGGTGGAGCGGGCAGAAGAGCCCCCTCAGAGCTCTGCCTCACACCTAGCCCCTTCCCCAAGGCCCCAGCTCCTAGTATCAGCACCTTGGGGTTCCAACGTAGGAATTTTGGAGGCAAAAACATTTAGACCATATCAGAAAGGTCACATGGGGCTCTAGTGGACTGTCTCGGAGACCTACCTATCAGACCTGATATGGTTGCTGGGGGAAAGTGTACTCTGAACTTCTCAAATCTAATTGCAAACAAATTTGGGGAACATCGTCAGCGTGAGAGTTAGGGGCCTCCTGTGGGACTCAGCCCTTGAGTTCCTGAGGAGGCCAGGGGCAAAGCCTGGACCTGGTTCCAAGCGTCTGTCATGAATCCATCAACGGGGACTCTGAGCAGCGTCCTCGCTGACAGGCTTTGATGCCTTGATGCCGCAGGCTTGTGGCAGGGTGTGCCAAGCTCCTGGTGGCCCTGGTGAAGGGTCCCTGAATGAGCAGACTAGGAAGGCTGCCCGGGGCCATGACCCCTTTCACAATGGAGTCCAATTGTGCCACCCACCGACCAGGAAGCCAAAAGCCCCATTTCAAAGCTCTGGCTCAGAAGACAGACATCCATTTTCTCCAACAGCAAGAATATTATTTTTGTTTTCACTTAGGTGACCCAGTGAGGCTTAGAGCAACTTAACTGGGAGACAATTGTGGATGAAAAAGGCCCAGGGAGAAGTTGACCCTGCCAACACCAAGTATGAGCTCCAGGTTATTGCTCCACAGATGCTGAGTAGGGGGACTGCAGACCCACTGTGCTCGCAGCCTAGTTTTAGACAGCACTTACTAAGTAACCAGGTGCATGTCAATTAATCACATTTGGGTTATATATTTGATGCCAGTAGGTGTTTGGGGACATAACCCGCACACAAAGCTCTGGTATTTTCTGTAAGGTCTGAAGCATGAAATCAAAGTTTAATGAGAAAGTAAGAATGAGTTGAAATTTAATGGAAAATTCTATCAACTTACCAAATGTCTTCATTGTCAGAAGGGAGGTGGAAGGTGGAGGATACCAATGTTTGGAGGCAGACATTCATGAATTCGTGCACCTCAGAACATGAATTAAAAGTTCTATGGAAGCTGGGTGCAGTGGTACACACCTATATTCCTAGTGGCTTTGGAGGCTGAGGCAGGAGGATCACAAATTTAAAGCCAGCCTCAGCAACTTAGCAAGAGCTTATGTCTAAATAAAGGATTAAAAAATGGGCTGGGGATATGGCTCAGTGATTTAGTGCTCCTTGTTTCAATCCTTGGAGAGAGAGAGAAAGAAAAGAAAAGAAAAGAAAAGAAAGAAAGAAAGAAAGAAAGAAAGAAAGAAAGAAAGAAAGAAAGAAAGGTTCTATTGAAGTATTCCAGAACCTCTTCCCCAAACCCCCCATAATACATGGATATGCAGAATCTCAAATGAATGGTTGGGAAACCAGCCATTTTTATTTGAATCTTTGGGAGGACAGCTGGAACTCAGGTTCTTTGCAAAGACCAAGAAAAGGGCTGTGGGTGGGGCTGCAGGGGTGGGTGGTCAATCACTCTGGGCACAGCAGTGGTACAGAAAGGAGTTTGGCCTCCCAATCTGCTTATAACCCAAGCCAAACCAGGTTCTAAGTGTCCAGGGATCACGTAGCAACTCACAAACGCATCGCCTACTGTCTCGCCTGCGGATGTCTGAGCAGGGGTGTTCATTCCTCCAACCCACTTTCGGGCAGAGCAGGAGGTCCTCTAGCACTAAAAGGTGGCATAAAATCCGAGTAGGAGGTATATCTTACCCGTGATCCCCTCCTTTAAAAATATGCACCAAGGCTGCATTTCCAATGAAGCAACACCTCCCTCCCTCTCTGCTCATTCCTGAGCTAGCCACAGAGGTGAGCTGCGGTTTCCCAATGGCTCTCCTGAGCCAACTTGCAGGAGGACACAGGAGCAGATCCAGACTTGCCGGCCCCACAGAGATTACACAAATCCTGGCCCAACGTGGACTAACGCAAGCCCGTAGGAGGCACAGAACATTCCATCGCTGATCTCTGGGTCAGACGCATGCAGCATCCCTACAGTCTGGCACAAAGCCCTCTTCCGGAGCCCTCCACTGCAGGCGTGATGCCTGCTACCTATACCAAGAAGACACGCTGCCAACGGCTTCATTTTGGCTCTCAAGACTTTGGAGGAAAAGACTGCCCTCACCTCCGGCATCCCATCCCGCCAGGAAATTAAACATCTTCCCTGCGGGATTGTTGAGGACGGATGCATAGAAGAAGCTGAGATAAAACCACTCCCATAAACAGGAACTTTATTAAATTACCTATACATAAAAGCCCATGTAAACGGACCTTTAAATATATCCAAGTTCATCTTACACAAATTTCTGTAGAAACGTATTTACATTTCTCCCCTGTACAAATCATCTTTCCAGGCTTAAAGGCCGGTATCACCTGCTCACACAGATGCGCAGACGGCTGTCCCCAAGGCTGAGGAGAACACCCCTTCTCAGGAAGCTCAGCCTGTCCCCTCTGACAGCACCTCAACATTGTGTGGAACTTTCTTCTCGCAGCCCTTGAGTGAGGCCTGTTTTAGGGAGGCTGGGGGTGGTTGTTTCTGAGAGCTGATCCTGGGGCAGAGATGGGTCCGTGCTTGTTCATGTGACTCAGACCCTTGAAGCTGGAAGGGCCCCTAGAAACCATCAGGGAGGCCATGTCCCCACGTCTATGGAGGTATGCATGACAGATGCTCAGGAAGAAGCAGTGTCCTGCCAAAGACACAGCATCAGGACAGAGCAGAGACAGGGACCCTGGGGGTCCTTCTAAAGGGTCCTGATACCCATGACTTCCTTCATTGTTTCCCACCCACACGTGGACCCCATGTTTGGGATGTTTTGACTCTACCTGGTTAGAATGTGACATCTGAGTCTTTCTGAAACAGTGAAAAGCTGCTCTGGGCTCCCATCCACCTCTCCAGGAGCCCAGGACAATCTGCTCAGGGCTACCTTTACCTCCAACCATGACCTTCACCTTTGCAAATCAGTTTCCAATTAATTTGGGTAAAAGGCAACATTCCCCAGGAGGGACCTGTAACATTAGCCACAGGATTCAGCACAGATGCATCCAGGTCCCCAAGTCCATCCAGCTGCCAATGCTGCATCTAAAAGGTTTCACCAAGCCACCCAAAGTGAAAGGAAGCAACTTTTAAAAAACAAAAATGTTCCAAGAATTCCCCTAGTTCCCAAATCTCAGAGAGGAGTGAGATAGACATTGGGTAGGAATGGAGCTTTCTTCAAAAGAAAGGAAGCCTGAGTTTTTTTTTTTAACCCCCAAGACTTGAAATCAATTTCATTTTTTTTTCTTTTTCTTTCTTCTTCTTCTTTTCTTTTTTTTAATTTGGTCTGCTTAACAAATTAAAAAACTTGATTTGCGTTTCTCAGGACTTAAATACCACTCAGGAAGGAAGAGACGTCAATATTAGAAAGTATTAGAAGGAATCAAGAGGAGGAGCTGGGGAGAGTGGGGGGCCCAGGCTCCACGTGACCTTGGAAATGACCTGAGGGCTATGAGCAGGCAAAGCGGAAGCGGGGTGGGGGAGCCTCGGGGGACACAGGGTTGGTTCTTCCCGGTAACCAGAGCGAACACAGGGGACAAGCAGGGGAACCAGGATGGGAAGGACCAGCCCGGCAGAGCGCTGCTCGGCTCTGCACAAGCCACGATTCTCTCAGGGGCTGCACCTCCCCACCACAGTGCCCCCAACACTCAAGAGCACCCCATTCCATCACCTAACGGTCCCACACAAACCACCAAGGTCACACAAGACGGCAGAGGCCAGAGGCCTTCCAGGAGACAGAGCCAACGACAGCCAGGGCCTGCGAGGCCAGCTGCCAGTGGGGAGTGGTGCGTCCAGGTGGAACCTGAGGGGACGCAGGAAGGGACAAATATTTTCATGTTTAAGATGAATTTTTAAGCCCGGGAGGTATTTCACTCTGCAAAGGGAACCAACGAAAACATCATTTTATTTTTATATTAAAAAATAAGTCTTACATATATAAAAACTGGCCAGAAAAAAAATTCACTCGTTACATAAGAACGTCATCTTGTAGGTGGAGTCCATCCATCAAGGAACCTCTGTCCTGGGGAAGGAGTCAAGAACAGGGTCCGGGTGTGAGAGGGGGCACTGGGGTCCTGGCGGTGGGGACCTGCCTCTGGGCCCTGGAGTTGGCAGCAGCAGTCGGCAGGCAGGCGAGCCCACGGCCTCCCGCGCTGTACCTTTAGTGATTGGATCGTGCACAGTGGATGGCTCAACGTGTAACACAGACATTCAGTGTTGGCCTCTTCCCAGCAGTCAGTCCTCACCCTCTGAGTCCCAGAGGCGACAGAGACAGACACCCGTCACTTGTGCAATGGATTCAGGACCCTCCCCAGTGCGGTCCGACCCGAGTCCTTCAGTCTAAGGGAGGCCCTTTCCCCGAGCCCTCTGCCCTTTACAGGGGCCTCCGCGTCCGCAGCGGGGCTCTCGGCAGACTCCGGGCCCCTCTTGGGAACCCGGGCGCTGCTGGCCCGCCTCAGGCTGCTGCTGTCCTTGGAGGCCGCGTCCTCAGGGCTGCCCTTGACCCTCAGCTGCCGCTGGGACACCGTCCGAGTGATGCCTTTGGCCCCGGCAGGGGGATCCGTCCTCTGGCACCGAGAGGAGGAGGCCACTGTGTTTCGGGCAAAGCTGGGGACAGGGGGTGGGACGCGGGGGGCACTGGGGGCGGGCGGGGCCTTGGGCTCTTCCTCGGGGCTCTCGGGGACCTTATTCTCCTCGGGCTTCTGCCTGGGGAGGTTCCTGAGGGGCTTGGCGCTGGGCTTCTTGAGGGAGCCCCTGGGCTGCAGCGGGGGCTCCTTCCCCAGCCGGGTGCTGCTGCCCCGGGACAGTCGCTGCTCCTCGGCCACTGTGGCCCCGGCCCCCGTGGAGGCCCTCCTGGGCGACGTGTCTGAGGTCCCCTTCACGGAGCTGCGGCGCGACAGTGTGTCAGTGCTGCCGGGGGCGTCCCGCCGGGACGGCTGCTCGGGCCGCTTCCAGCCCCCGGGGGCCCTGCTGGCCCTGGCTATGGGCACCACCTTGCGCATGCTCTCGCTCTCCGAGGCCGTCAGGGTGCGCACGGGCTTGGGCGCCGCCCCCGGGCTCCGCCGGGCCGCTCCAGGCTTGGCGGCCCCCGGAGACGCCTCTTTGAGGGAGTTTCTCTTTGGTCCTGCAGCGTCCTTCCCTTTGCTAGGTCTGTCCCTGGGAAGGTCACCCTTGGGGCCCGGCTCGCTCTTCATGGAGAGGGGAGAAGGCGCCTCCCCCGGGGTGCTGGAAGCGGGGTTGGAGGACACGGAGCCGTCCCCTTCCCTCTCCTCCTCGGGCTCGCCCTGCCCGTGCCTGGAGTCGGCTCCCTCGGAGCAGTCCAGGGTCAGCGAGCAGTCGGTGGTGTCCGAGACACACCATGGCGGCCCGGGGTCCTTGCTCTCGGGCTCACTGCTGCCCACAGACGCCACAGCTGCGCCGCTGGGCTCCTCGGGGGCAGCCCGGTCATCCTCCGGGGCGGGGCGGGGTCCTTCCTGGGGACCTCTGCCCACAGGTGTCAAACGGTCACGGCCAGCACCGAGGGACGGCGGGTTCCCGTCACCCAAAGATGCGAGCTCCACGGGGCTGAAGTCACTCAGGGTCAAAGGGGATGTCTCCTCCAGGACCTTGGGACCCTGGAGGCTGAACTGGGCCAGCCCTGTCACCAGCTCATGCTCCTTAATGCCCAGAGCCAGTGGCGGGAGTGGAGGGGCCCAGGCCGGCCCCAAGCCCACGGGCTCGCTGTTCCTCTTCCGGAGGAGGCCGGCCCCTGCGCGTGCGGCTCGGGGGGAAGCAGAGGCAGGCTCCTCGGGCTGCGGGGCTGGAGGCTGGCTCTGCCCAGCGGAGGGCAGCTCGGTGGCTTTCTCCTGGCCCTCTGGAGCCCGAGGTTCTTGTGCCCCACTAGGGCCTCCAGCCCGTGGTTCTCCAGGCTCCATCCAGGCTACCAGGGGCCGGGCCTGCCGGGGGCCCCTCCGGGGCAAGCTGTTGAACTTGTGGAGCGCCTCGGGGCTGCCGGCGCCGCTCTCCAGGAAGGTCAGCAGCTCGCGGTCAGCAGAGGTGCCCAGGGAGAGGCGGGAGCGGCGCGTGTTGGGGGGCCGGTAGGAGGGACTGATGGGCCTGGGGTGCAGGAAAGGGCTCAGGTCCTCTGCACCCTTCTTGGTTAGCAGCTCGACGTCGTTCTCACTGCTGCTCCGGGCAAACCCGAGCTCCCCGCTCGCCCAGGAACGCCTTTTCTGTTCCTGCTCCTTCAGCCGCTGCAGCTGCCTTAGCTCCTGCACCTCCCGGTCCTGGTTGTCCTGAAGGGAGGGAGGAGAAGGCAGCGTGAGACGCGGGGCCTCCTGCAATCGCCAAGCCACCTACCCTAAGACTCAAAGAGAGGGACTTGCGTGGAGGACAGCCCTGGGTCACATCCCACGCTAAGAAAGACTGTGCACTGCTTTGTGCATATGCAGGGGTGCAGGCGGGTGGACGAGGACCTCCCAAAGAAACGCAGGGATCTGGCCCAGGGACTCGCCACCCTGCTCCAGCCATCTGTCTACAGGTCTCCTTCCTGGGCTCCACTTCCAGCTCTCCAGCCAATACACTGTCCCTTAAGCATAGGCTCCGATTCCACATATGGACGCCACCTCAACTCCAAAGAAAGCCAACTTGTTCCCACAATCAGGGAAGAGGAAGAGGAGTGCATAGGCTTTACAAATCCTTCCACCTTCCACCCGGCTGCAGGGCGCCCAGTCCCTTACAGAGAAACTGAGTCAGAACCAATCACACCTCATCCACCTATGCAGTTCATTTCCAGCGGTCCCTCGGCATCTGCAGGGGACTGATTCCAGATCCCCATGGGGACACCCAAATCTTAGTTGTAGGGTTTGCATATAACCCATGCACATCCTCACATATACTCTAAGTCACCTCTAGACTAATTATAATGCTCAGTGCAATGGGGGCATTACGTAGGCAGTGGTTATACTGCGCTGTTTAGGGAGAAATGACGACAAAAGGGCCTGCACTCGTTTGGCACAGATGTGCACTTTACAGAAAAATACTTCCAACTTGTGGTTGGTTGAATTTGCAGCGGGAGAACTGTGGAGTGGAGGGCTGGCTGCATCCGTGTCACAAATCATGGCTCTCTTTTGGGTTGGGAAAGCCATGTAATCATGTAATTACACGGATCTCATGACCCAATTCTGTTATTGTTAGCAGTTTTTACTTGAAAATCAATTTCCTCCTACAGTAGACTTTCCAAGTTTCTGTGAGGTTCTGGCTGGAGACTCTTGGCTCCTCCTTCAGCTCTGGCCTAAGCCTCCCCCAGGGTCCCTAAGCCTCTCCAGCCTTCTCCAAGGTGGTGCATGGTGAGGTGGGGCCAGGTCCTGGCTTTCAGGACAGCTGGGAGACAGCACCACGCAGGTGGCTTCACAGGCCTGTACAACTTGGATGGGAAGTGAGGGCCTCAGAATGTCAGAAAGAGTCAATCTGGCCTCTGCTATCCTATCCCCCACCCCATGACCTCCCACAGCTGAGCTCACTGCTTGGACAGAGGACAGTAAACGTGGCTACCGGCTGAGACTCCTTCTAGCTGGATAGAGGAAGGAGCTAAAGTAAAGCTGGGCTTGAGAGAAATGTGACCAGTTCCCCCAGGAAGCTGGCTGGGGACAGGTCTGCATGCAGGGTAGGAGCACCAGGCTCTGGGTTCCATCCCCAGTACCAACTAAGTTAATCAAAATAAAATACAGGGCAAGAGATGACTCAGAAGTACCTGGCTCTCCATCGCCACCTAATAAGAAGGAATGTGGGATTCTGTTTTAATCAACATTTTGTTAAAAGCCTGACTTGCAGCCAGGCATGGTATTGCACGCCTGTAATCCCAGTGGCTTTGGAGGTTGAGGCAGGAGGATGGCAAATTCAAAGCCAGCCTCAGCAACTTATCGAGGCCCTAAACAACTTAGCCAGATCCTGTTTCAAAATAAAAAATAAAAGCGATGGGGACGTGGCTCAGTGGTTAAGCATCCATGGGTTCAATTCCTGGTACCAAAAAAGAAAGTCTGATTTGCACAGTCAAGCTACCCTGAGCATTTCCCGGCTTTCTATTTCACTGGAGATCACTGGAGTGGGTGGTTGAAGGGTACCAAGTGTGGCCCCTGTGCTCAGGGCAGCAGCAGCTCCTTATGGATCTGGGAGTGACCGTAGGCTTTGCTGGCCTTCGTCATGACACTAGGCATCTTCCAATCATCCCACTGCAACAAAAGTGTCCCTGAGAGTGGAAATGCTCTTCTGGGGAGGGGCTGAGTAGGACATTAGGATCTTTGGTAGGAGTGTAAACGTGTGACCTCCATCATGAAGTTTGCTAACGAGATGCTTTTACTGTGGGTGTTGGTGAGGGGCCAGACACTTGGTGATATGGACCCTGCAGGTCTGGAAAGGCAGAGCCCGGCCCCAGCCAGCCCAGCCCGGGCCTGTCCATGCCACCTGGCCAGATGCTCCTGAAACCATGGAGATGTTGAACTCTCTTTCCACCACGGGGAGAGGACCAGGTCGGCAAGAAGAAAAATAAACATCCAAACCACTCTGGAAAGTGTGCAGTCGTCACCAGCCAGCCGTACCTTAACTGCTTTGTTGAATCTGGTACAGAAATCTCTGAATATCTGGAAGCACTCATCCAGTTTCATGGTTTCTTTGTCTTCACAGAAGAAATCTATAAGTGTGTGAGCCTCGCCCTGCAGCTCCTGTTTCCAGTACTCCAGCTCCGTCAGCTTTTCCAGCGCAAACTGCAGAAAACAAACAGGAATACACTGAAATAAACAGGTCAGCCGAAGAGGCGGGGCTCTGTCTGCTGCCTGGGGAAGACCGGCTCCCAGGGCTCCATTTCAGGTCTTGGAGAAGGGAAGGCTTATTGTCAGGCCACTGCACTCAGAGCCAAAAGGAAAGTAAGTCAACCCAAACAAAGCTGAGCAAGCAAGGTGACCTGCTCCATGAGACCTAGGGGCACAGAGCAGACTGAAGCTAGGTGTGCATGGGGTGCGCCTCAGGTCCCAGCTACCCAGGAGGTGGAGATGGGATCGCCTGACCCCAGAGTCTGAGGTCAGCCTGGGCAAGACAGTGAGTGAGACGCTGAAAAAAAGAGAAAAAGAAAAAAAGACTGATTTAAGACCTTTACTCTGTAGAATGCCACTAACAAGTTTTCACTTTCAACGTTACTGAATAAATTCCTCAGGTGTACGGGAGGTTGTATTAGAAAAACTCTCAGTGACGTACATGTCTACAATCCTAGCAAATGGGGAGGCTGAGGCGGCAGGATCTCAAGTTCAAGGCTAGCCTAAGCAACTCAGTGAGACCTGTCTCAAAATTAAAAATAAAAAGGGCTGGGGGTGTAGCCCAATGGTAAATCGTCCCTGGGTTCAACCCCCAGTACAAAAAGCAAAGCAAAGAGAAACTCATTCTACACCAGTTCTTCCTTCCATGGAAACCGACTCGTGCTAGCCAAAGGTTTAAAGTGAATTTGTACTGACAAGGTGTCCCTTTTGCCCTGCCGAGAGGGAGTCTAAACTTAATTCCAAATAAGATCTGTGGGGTCTGTGTTGCAGGACTGAAGCCCTCGTGCCAAAACTAGGGGTGCCACCTGAGTCAGCTGGGAAGCTCTGCCAATCATCCAGGCTTGCACCCCATGTGTGGTTAATAGGTTTGGGGAGCACCCTGCACTGATGTTTTAGCAACAGTCACCAGGAGATTCTGGAGGGTCTCAGGGCTAGGAATCAGTGACCCATACAAACCCCCTTCTCCCTGATTTAGTTTTCCTTGTGTGTGCTTCTACAATACCCAGGCTCCAAGGCCTGATTCCAGTGTGGCAGGAATGAAGGAAGCTTGCTTCTCCCAGGGAGATCCCAAGCCTTTTAGGATAGGATCTGCCACATCAAAGGGTCACGGGGTGCAGCTCAGGGACCTCAGGTTGCGCTGTCATGAGAAGGCAGGGTGGTAAAGGGGAGACTGAAGCCTTGTGATCCTTTCTTACTTACTGGGTGTATGTAAAGAAGGGATGGAGCAATCATGTTACTCCATGAAATCCCATGTATCACGCTTTGAAGACAGAGTCGCATTTGGGCAACATGTTTTGGAGTGTGGGGGCCACAGGCCTCCAGGAAGGCGGTCGCTGCCTGAGCACGCCTGGTGAGCTACAGACCCAAGAGAAATTCCTTTACGGCTTGCCACTTCCCACCCGTTCTAACCACTTTATCTGCTCGAAGGCCCTTTTCTTAAACCAAACACATTCTAGAGGTAGTAGGAAACCAAAACTATTTAGGAAACCAAATACCAGAGAGAACAACCGTCTGAGTCAGTAGCTCAAGGCAGTATGTCCCTTGTGCTGTGTTTTCCTTCATGGAGAGGAGGGTATTCATGCAGGGATAAATCTCCACCTGTCATTCTTATGCAGGGGGGTAAAGGGGAGTCCCGCCAAGAACAGCTCAGCTGCAGAAGACAGGTTTCCCAACAGAAATCTACCCAGGGGCTCAGCTCCACCTCGTAAGGCTCATCTGCAGAGCCTGTGGGGATCCACGGACACTGGAAAGGGAAGGCCTCAACGTGCCCACGTCACCCCAGCCCTGGGCAAATGGACCACACAGAATGTGGACCTGAAAAATCACCGTGGCTGAGTTGCACACCATGAGTTCAACATGCTTGGGGCACAGTTCAAAGTTGTGCTGGCAGAGGACAATGACAAAGACATCAGCAGTTGGAGTGTCAACCAACTTTCCATCTCTAACTTGCCTGCTATGGACCAGAGTCCCACACCAGCCTGTCTCACCCAAGGGTCAAAATGCTGATGGGATCTGCAAAAAGATGCATCCCTGTCACCTTTCCACTCAGAAACCTTAACTGGTCCCTCTGCTTAGCCTCCCAAGAAGCCCAAGGTTCTCAGACTGGTGCTCAGAACCCTGCACAGTCCGACCCTGACCTACTTAAGAATTTTCATCTCACTCATCTAAGAAGTTGAGTTTAAGAAAGAAAAAGCCATGGCTGTGTGGCATTTTTTATTTAGAGATAAATACAGCTACCAGGCCAGGCGTAGTGGCGTACACCTGTAATCCCATAGCCTTGGGAGGCTGAGACAGGAGGATTGTGAGTTCAAAGCCAGCCTTAGCAATGGCGAGGCACTAGCAACTCAGTGAGGCCCTGTCTTTAAATGAAATACAAAAATAGGGTTGGGGATGTGCTCAGTGGTCAAGTGCTCCAAGTTTAATCCCTGGTACAAATAAAAAGCCCAACTAAACAAACCAACTAAAAAAATGGCTACCAGGACTGGGGATGTGCTCAGTGGTCAAGTGCTCCAAGTTTAAACCAACTAAAAAAACAGCTACCAGGACTGGGGATGTAGCTCTGTGGTAAACACTCTACCTGTGTGTGTGAGGCCCTGGGTTCAGCCCCTAAAACTACAAATCAACACCACAAAAACTAAAACTAAAACCCCCACAACCAGGAAGAAGAGTTTAACTAGTTAAAACAAGGTTGCCAGGAGGTGACGAGAAGGAAGAGCCATACTTCCTTCTAGACCTTTCTACATCAGGACTTAGTATTAGACAGAAGCTAGGGATACAGTTCAAGGGAAAGTCTTGCCCTAGCATGCTCAAGGTCTTTGGTTTCACTCTCAGCATCACAAAAAATAGAAAAAAAAATTGGTGTATGATATTAATATTTAAGATAAGAACTTGGGGGAACAACCACACTTTTTATTTTGTTTATTTTTTGTGGTGCTGGGGATCAGACCCAGAGCTTTGTGCATGCCAGGGGAGGGTTAATCTACTAGACCACAACCTCAGCCCAACAACAGCCCACACCAGCACGTCTCACACAAGGGTCAAATCTTTCCTTCCTTCCTCTTTTTTTTGGGGGGGAGGGGGCAGGTAGCAGAGATTGAACCCAGGGGTGCTTTATCACTTAGCCTTGTCCCCAGCCCTTTTTAATTTTGAGACAGGGTCTCCTAAGTTGCGATCCTCCTGCCTCAGCCTCCTGAATCACTAGGATTACAGGTGTGCACCACCAGGCCTGGCCCAACAACCAGAATCTTGATGGGTGCGGGTCTCATTCTTGGATTCCTGAGCTTGTTCTATGCAGCTGACAGCACTCACTACTGCTCTGTGTCTCTGTGGTCCTGCTGCTGCTGGTGGTATTCGTTCTGTTTTTGCACTTTGAGAAAAATGTGAAGTAAGGGAAAATTAGCATTTGGTTATATTTGAAAGCAAATAGAGAGCACAGGTTGAGTGATTAAAAAAAAACAAGCTTGTAGGCCAGTGTTCGCCGACAGGAGCTGAAGCTCAGAACACTTTGACAAGACCCAATCAACGAGTGCAGGCCCTGGTGTCCGACCTTGGAACGCGCTGCTCCTGTCTGCTGTGGAGGCAGCCCAGCCGCAGGGATTCTGCCTTGTGCAACTCACAGCACCAACAACCTTTAAGGCAGCACCCCGGTTCAGAGAATGCAAAAGCGTGAGATGGTGCCACTTTTTTTTTTAATTAAGAAGATAAAAGAAGTATGTCAGACTATGTGATTAGTGAGTCACAATGAGCTGTCACAAACATGTCCACTCGGCTGTTTTCTGTTGATGTTATTCGAACAGCTCCCGACACACCCTATGGGGTTGTTGTATTTGGGTGTTGATAGGCACGGGGACGGGTGCGCGAATATGTATGCTGCTCTCATTAGAAATCATGCCAATATGCAGCTTGTCTCTTCCATATAAACAAGGGAAGGAAGAAGAGCCCGAGTCCTAAGTGTCTGGTTGAGTTCTGCAGAACTCTGTGCTCTTGTTCAAAAGCTGATTGGCTTCGAACCCAGTCTCAAGTTGCCAGGCACATTCCAAACATAAGTGCCCTAAGCTGATGCCCACTCACTACAGTCAGGAGCAAGGGGGTCACACACAATGAGCAGCCATAAGCAAAAGCCACTTTCCTAAACTAATACCGAGCTTTAGACCACACCAACATCTTCTGTAAGAAACAGGCGTCGAGAGAGATGCCAAGTTCCTGTACTAACTTGGGGGGAAACATGAACCACACAATCGTCAGCAGCCCTGGGGGGAGATGAGATCTGAGGGCCTGGGGACTGCCTGCAGTCCTACGAACCTGGAGGAAGTCTTCCATCTGCTGACGGAGCTCCGCGTCCCGCTGGACGTTTTCCTTCAGCGATCGCGTCCTGACAAAGAGCGAGTGCAGTTCTGCCTCCGTGTTGTCCAGAGACAATCTAAAGAAGAGAGCGAGAGTGGGCAGCGGGCACGAGGAAGCCCTGGGTCAATGGGAACATCAAACAGGACCCCCAGCCGGCCAGCCCTGGAAGCAGGAGGGGAGAGCCGCCCTGGGTGTGGGTCTGGGAGTCCCCACACGTTGTTTCAGGAGGCAAGTCCTTCCCAAGAGCACACCCCGGCTCAGAGGAGCCTGTCACTCTGTGCTTACAGGGGAGACAACCAAAACCACAGGCCTGTGAAGAGGCTCACAAGCTGATGTGAGCACGTTCATGCAACAAACGGGAAAAACTAAAAGCCACCAGGGCCCTGGAGACACGCGCTCTCCTGGGGCTGGAAAGCTCTAACCCAAGAGGCCCAGCCACAGATGCTGACAGCCCCAACATAACTCAGGGTCCCATAAAGACACTAAGCCCACCTCTCCCTGCTTCACACAGCGAGGCTGCCTGAGCTCTGCTTCACAGAGAACTCAAACACAGCCAACAGCCCTGCAAGAAAGAGGTTACGTGGACTGCAATGCTTCGAATCCCTAGAGCAAATGAAGATTAGTGGAACACGAAAGAGGGTCTTGCAACCTGGCAAAGTGAACAGGTGAAATTTATAAATGAAGCTGCGTTCATGCTTCTGTCGTCGACACTAACTTAACTGTGCAATGAAACTTTCCACCTTAATTGGTCCTGGATGCCCATCTGAGATCCAGCTGTACTTCACCTGTGTATTCACCTTCCTTTTCACATAAACAAATCTCACTGAAAAGGAGTCTTCTACGACCATGTCTAGCTAAACTTCTGATCCAACTCAGACCAGAAATCCCCTTTCAGGAAAGGTGGCGCTGTAATTCCAGTGATTCAGGAGGCTGAGGCAGGAGGATGGCAAGTTTGAGGACAGACTGGGTAACTCTGTGAGACCCTATCTCAAAATAAAAAAAAGAAAAAGAACTGGGATATGGTGTAGTGGTGCAGAGTACCCCTGAGTTCAGTCCCCAGTATGTAAAAAAAAAAAAGATAACTCCTTGTATTATCTTTTAGAAGGTCTCTATAGTCAGAGTAAAAATATTCCCACGGATTTCTTCTAGTAATTAAAAAGCAAGACAGTTTGTGACTTCTAAGCTATCCATTCTTCTTGGAGAATAATCAGGTGATCTGTAAACATGAATTATGAACTGTTTACACCTTTGCACTGATAATCCCCCTTTGGGAAAGACATGTAATCTGTGGTGAGATGTTCACAGAGTCAATAACAGTGAGATACTGGCCAATGACAGGCTGTGAACTATGGTTCACTTGTTTATATGCATATGGCCCGGCTCTGTCACAGCTGGCTCTAGTCACTCAGGTAATAAGCACACAGTATGAACGGGGCTGATGCAAGGAGCGGTGCACTGAGCCAGCTCCTGAGAGCCAATGTGGGTGTCTCTCCCCAGCTCTGCATTCAGTGACTCTGTGTCAGCAGCCTGATATCTGCTAGGTCCCAGTATTCATGGCATGGAAACAAGCAAGTGCTACAAACCAGGGCTTTTTTTTTCCCCCTCGTAGAGAACTAGTTATCAGAAGCATTTACCTTGGAATGACTATGTCCTATATGTTGAAAAACTCAGGACTCAAGATGGTACACACACAGAGATTAAGCCTGCATTAAAGAAAGCATGCTTCCATATTAGGGTTAGAAGCAAATTAGAGTGATGTAATTAGAGCTTTGTTTGGGAGATACTTTCTCTGTAAAGTTGAGTGACTAGTTTAAAATCAAATCCTTTCAGAGTTCTTGGTATGGTTCCAAGCCCTTTTAATGCAATAGAAAATAAATGTACCATGTTAGATTCTACAAGGAAACAGCGATGTATGGCCCTGAAAGTTTGACTGATACAAACCAACTCCCAGGGTAATAAGCTGTGTTGTTTGAACCCTATCTTTTGGGTGTGGAAGGATTTGAAGTTCTTAATCCATATATATTTTTTAAACTGATGACATTTCATTAGAATAGACTAAAAAACTTTTAAAAGATAAAGGTTAATTACTCAAAACCCCCAAATTCCAAGGCACACACACACATCTCTGTTAAGCAAATAAAAAGAAGGCCTGCAAGTTTAGCAAGGGAAAACTTTTAAAGTTCAAACTTGAATCCCAAAGTTGTAACTGCTCAGTAGTTTCCCCAGAAGGGAGCTAAGCCAAGCAGTTTTCCCAGCTCACCGCCTGCTTCCCACTTACCTAGCAGTCTCCTGAACATGATGCAGCTTTCCAGAAAAGTTTAGAAGGTTGGCATCTTTCTTCTGGGCTTCCTGAAACAAGAACAGATTTTTTTTTTCTTTCCCTCATTGGATGGATAAAACTGGAAGGAAATCATCTTCTGAAGGCTTAAAGGAACTGTGAAATCACTGCTCATTTTCAGCTTGCAATGTTTAAAGCAATTCATTAACATATGAACTCTGATCCTCTTGGTAAGATTTTCCAGAAGTCTCAAGATACATTTAACTCCCCAGAGCAATCATGAAATGCAATTCATGAAATGCAATTCATGTGCACGGGGACTCAATGGAAGGAGGTGGCAGCTTAGCAGGGCCCTTTGTTTTTCAGAGAACCCAATACCTCCTGCCTAAATACCACCATACCTACGAGTAGCCTTTCCATGACTGGGATGCCTCGGCTGCTAAACCAGTTTGCAAACTGAGTTTAGTCAGAAGGTACTCAGTCCTGGAGGCATGTGGATTCTTCACCTGGGGGGAGGGTGAGCAGAAGGCAGGTGGGAAGGAAGCCATTACTGACCCAGGAGACTTGCCCTCGTGGGCAGCGACCTAAGTTAGTCAGAGCCATTGGATGCATGGATCTGACAGAGCTTGGGTGAAGCACCGTCTGCAATCCGTGCCAGAGAAGGAATAGTTTCTTCTTCTTTTTTAAAATAATATGAGATGAAATGCAGAGAAATTTTTTTAATATTTATTTTTTAGTTTTAGGGGGACACAATATCTTTATTTTATTTTTATGTGGTGCTGAGGATGGAACCCAGTGCCCTACCACTAAGCCACAACCTCAGCCCCCAGATTCTTCTCTTAATGCCCTGAACTTCTGAATAATGTACTCAGGAGTAGAGGAGGCGCTCAGGGATATAGTGCTTGCCTAGCAAGCACGATGCCCTGGGTTTCCTCCCCAGTGCTGCAAAAACAAAAGAAAATTAGTATTGAGTTAAACATGGCCCTTTGTCCTCAGAAGAACATAGTAACAGTACTGTGTGTTATTTACAGTACTCGTGTTATTTATGGAGTGCTTACTATCTGCCAGATAGTCAGCCAGGCCCTCTATGAACCTAACCTCCTTGGGTCCTCTCAATTATATGTTTTTTTTTTAATTTATCTTTTAGTTATAGGTGGACGTAATACCTTTATTTTATTCTTACATGGTGCTGAGGATCAAACCCAGTGCCTCATGCTTGCTAGGCGAGTGCTCTCTCTCTCTGAGCCACAACCCTAGCCCTCAATTGCCTGGTTTTGCGGGCACTGTCACTAACCTCATCATAAGATTGAGGGTCTAAAGATTTAAGTAGCTTGTCTAAGGAGGTTTAAGTAGCTGTCCGAGGCTATTAAAGGACAGTCAGAACCCCCCATCCTATCTGTTCTATCCTGTCCTGGAGCTCACACTGCAAACATGCACAGAGCTTCCTTCCCCAGATTAAAATTGTGTCGGAACAAGGGAATCAATGGAAGAAAACCAAATCATTACAGTTAGTTGAGAGCATCTAACCAAAAAGAGAGAACTGACCATGGCTGAGTTTCTACATTGCACTTAGCTATTCTAACATCACAAAGACCCTGTCCAAACAAGAAGCCAGCACCGGGGTGTACTCGGTGGCACAGCATGTGCTTAGCATGCAGGAGGTGCTGCGGGTTCCGTCCTCAGCCCCCAGAGAAGCCACGGATGGGGTCAGTCCCCATACTCTGCATAGCAGGAAGGCACTCTGACACACAGCTCACAGAAGAAAGGAAAGGGCAATCTCTTTAAACACAACTGGTGACAAATCTGGTCTAGTGCACATTGGGAGTATGTGCATCTTCAGTCCTCTATTATCTATTCCTAAGGCCACCATTGTCCCCAAATAACCAATTTCCACAAAGATATACCCCTATTTCTAGTTCTCTCTCCTCTCCAACCCAGCCTTCACAGTACCTTTTGTCCTGAAAATCAAAAATCTGATCATGCCATTATGGTGTGCACAAACCTCTATTGGCTTCCCACTGCCAAAGCATGAAACCCAAATTCCCCATCTCTCACGCCTGACACCTGACACCTTCATGACACGCTTCCCAGCTCCTGGCTTCACCTGTTCCACTTCCCTCCAGCCCTATAATCCTCAGCTGAGGAATTCACACATAAGCAAATAAGCCTCCTGCAAAGAGAACCCCCTTGGACCTCACCATGCCCTTCCCTAACTCAGTCACCATCTCATTGTCTGGGAAGACCTCCCAGCCTCCAGGCGGGGCTTCATCCCCGGTCCCTCTCCACATCTGTCATTTCCACATACCTGTGCGACAAAGTGCAGAAGATTCATCCCAGGTTTGTTGGATTTTGTGTCTGCCAATTTGAGCAAAGAAGATAGTTTAAATCCTACCGCATTGCCGGCATACCTTCCCTAAAGAAGGCGAAGCAAGAGAGAGAAACCAATTATGCCTTGAAACCAACATGAAAGCTGAGAACACAACATTTTTAACTTTTTCTGGATCTTACTTACTGCATTCATGATGTTCCCAGCCTGGAGCACCAAGTGTAATATTGAGTGTAGCTCCTCACAGGACATCAGCTCTGTCAAAAAGAACACATCAGAGTGTCTCAGAGGACTCTTCCTCCTCACCAGCACAAGACAGTGGCCAGGTCCAAGTTCAAGTGTGCCTGAAGCAAGTGCTGACCTGCAACTGCATACAAGGACTGAACAAACAAACCAAGTAGCACATTCCACTCCAAACCAAAGGCACACTTGCTACTGGCAACCCATGTCATCCTGTTTGACTAGGGATCAGATATGCACGACAGTTAAACATCACAAAAGGGCTCACTAAGGAAAAACTTCAAGCAGTGGAAAAGACAGAAGCCTAACGAAAGGCCGTCCTCGGTGTTATAGGAACTAACTTTCTTCTCCTCTGTAGTTAGTTAATTTTCTTTCCTTCATGTCAACTAGTTTTTGAGACTGTGTTTATGGAACATGAAAATAAACAGCAAGCAGCGTTTTGCTTACCAATGAGGTAAGAAGAGATAAAAAAAAATAAACAAGCTGGGATGACATGTAAATGACTTGCAAAGCACCAACCCCTGGGGCCCTGGCACTCAGGGCATCTTTCCATTTTATTCAAAGCTGTGCATTTAATTTGGATTGGATGAAGATTTTAAGAAGGAAGCTACCTCTGTAATATCCCGGCTAGAGAGCTCCCTATTACCACCAAATCTCTTGTATAGTTATGGACAGAAACTCAACAACTAAATTTCTAAAATATATTTGAAAAGTTAAAGAGAAAACTTGATCCTCAAAATTACAGTATATACAGTCAGTCAAACGTTACCTATGATATTTTAAAGTTAATATTCTCCTGTACAAGCTACTTTTGGATCACTGACTATATTTCGTTATCTAGGAAGGCCAGTTTGGGAAGGTCACCCAGATAAGAAGCATTTCTGCCGTGCCCACAAGTTTGCAACGTTTAATATGAAAACATGCTTTTCCATCACTATTTGAACAGAAAGAACAAGTTCCTGCAACAACCTTGGTATAGGGAGAAATTTTAAAAGTCCTCTGAACTGGAGGAAGAATAATTCTTTTTTTTTTTTTTCATTTTTAGCATCCTCTCTGAAATGAAGAAAATACTGTGGGCTGAAGAAAAACCTTTATCTTAACACAGGAAAACCAAATAGGAATAGACAGCCCTACATCAACAACTAGTAACTCAGAAAACGAGATGGAGGAAATCAGGCCGGTGCCGAGGACACCAGGAAGCGGAGAGCCAGGGAGGAGCCGAGCAGGGGACAGCTACAGTGCCGTTGTGGGCCGTGTCCCCAGGGCCACATACACCAGAAATGAAGGCCCCAGTGCCCTGTGAGACATCAGAACGACTCCGAAAGGAGCCTGGACAGGCAATGATTTAGAGTTGTTCAAGAAGTGACAATGACCAACTTGCCCCTTTCAGACTTCAGTGGCCCGCCAGATGCTGGGTCTGGAGAGGGTGCGGGTGGGAAGAGATACCACAGACCATCAACGTCACGAACCAGAGGCCCAGAGAGAAAGTCTGCTTCTGGAAAAGCTAGGGACAGACACCCACAGAGACCAGAGAAGGGAGGAGACACAGCTGGGCCGGGGTGCAGGCCTTGTGTGTGCCCAGAGACGCTGACCACAGAGAGGGACAAGAGCCAGTGGCAATCAGCCAGGCTTATCCTGAAGCTAAAGATGGAACACATGTTCTTTAATGGGAAGATAATAGGCAAATTATTATTCATTAGGAGAAAAAAGGTAAATGGAAATGAACTTTAAATGTATCCCTCGTTAACAGCTCATTTCCCTTTTTAGGGTGTACCAGAAATGGGACTTTCCATTTCTAATTTCAAGTATAGTTTTCTAAAAAATAAACTACCAGCAAAATTGATAAAAACAGGCTGTATGCAGGTTCATGTATTTACTTACCTTTTGTAGCAGTTCTTAAAATTGTTATATCTGTGTACAGGGAAGAACAGGAGGGTAAAAATTCCTTCTTTAGCACCATGGCTTCAATCCGAAGTGAATAGCTGAAAAATATAAAAGGTTGAACGGCTGAATTCGACATCGGCTTAGAAACCTTACTCTGCACAAAACAACCATCAGTGACTTCATCCTTACTTTGGCACCTGAATTAAGCAGTGCAGAAAGGAGTCTGCCAGGGAGAGCTTGGACACGTCGCCACTGAACGTTTTCAGCTTCTTCACCTGAATGACAAATGGAAAGGGAGTCAGGAAAAAATCAGTTATGATTAAAAGTCAAGATTATTCTAAATTTCATCTCAGAATACTCCTAAGAAAACAGGATTTCAGGGCTAAGTTCAAATTAATAAAAATGCAGACCTTAGGAAAGACAGAAAAGGCAATCATCTTGGCTACCACTTTGTTCTTTCTTTCTTTCTTTCATTTATTTTGTATTTTTTTGCATGCTTGGTTCCCAGGTGTTCTGCCTGCTAGGTGAGTCCTGCCCTACTTCTTTGTTTTTTAAAAGAAAAAAAATGAACTCACAAACTTGAAGGACATGAACTAGTGTTGCTCGTACGGATGGAGATAAACAGCGCCAAACGAAACACAGAGCTGAGGCGCCAGAGTCCTCAGGTAGGTTACTACAGGGACGCACTGGGAAGGGGTCTGTTGTGAGGATGAACATTCCCTGGGAGTAATAATCTGGACGTGAGATCATTGTTTGGAAGAAGGAAGAAATGACTGGAGAGTCATTACAACACTTGAAATACTAAGTGGAAAACAATCTTATTATCTTAAGTATTTTGGATAGAATACACTTGGCTGCTTGGGGAAAGTCTAACACAGATTGCTCCACGGGCCATTTCCACTTCACATCTAACAGCTTATAGGAAGGGACGACTGCGTCTTTTTGTGGTCCTGGGGCTGGAAGCCGGAGCCCGGAACAGGCTTGGCAAGGGCTCTGCCACAGAGAATCCAGCCTGGATCATGGTATCCTGAGGCGAGTAGGTGAAGACTCCCCGCTATGATGGCCATACTCACAACAGCTAGGACGCAGAATCAGCTAGGTGCCATGGAGATGGAGGGATAAAGAAAATCTGGTGGACATACACCATGGAGAACTACACTGCCTGAAAGAACAAAATCCTGTCCTTTGTAGCAAAATGGGTGGAATTGGAGGACGTTAAGTGAAACAGGCCAGAGAGTATGTCCGCTATCACGTGTGGAGGCTAAAATGGGAACCTGAACATATAACACTGATTAGCAGAGACTGGAAATTGAAGCTTGGAAAGGGGGATAAAGGGAGCCTGGATCTGATTAGCTCATGCTGTATACACGTTATCACACGGAACACCACTAATATGTATAACTAATACATCTTAGTCAAAAATAAAACATTTAAAAAAGATTTCCCCCTATGAAAAGTCCAGTATGCACCGTAGCATTTCCATTTCAATAAATTTTAAAAAGGGTATCCATGACCCCCAACTTCCCATGCACACACCTGCTACCCACACAGGAAAAAGATGAAAGCCCCTCATACACTAGGCAGCAGCCCCCAGGTGAATGCCACTTTCTTTTGCTGCTCATTTTTATTACCCGAAATATATATGCATTGCTCTTTTAAAAAATCATGCTAAGTGAAATTTTTAAACACACAAATATTCCTTCCACCTTAATAAAACAAAGAAGAGGAGTTCTGACAGAGGTGTATAGCCCAACAGCTAGCAGGAGGATGTGTAAGCAAAGAGAAAGTTCTCCAAATACATCACAGAGAAAAATCATGCCTTCCCCACACAGAAAACTGATTGAGCCAACGGTAAAAGCACTTCTAAGGCCACTGTTAATAGAGCCTTCCAAAAAAATTCTTTATGGTAAGTAGTACCTTAGTACTCTTGGTAAAGTACATAGTCTGTCTTTGTAGGTACCTGTTGCCTGTAAGTACCTACTACTTTAAAATTCTTTTTGTGTGTGTGTGTGTGCTGGACTGAACCCAGGACCTTGTGCACACTAATCACACTTTCTTACCAAGGAACTACACCCCAAGCCCTATTATTCCTTATAAAGCTTAGTCTCTTCCATTCCCTGAATTATGATTAATAATATGATTTTAAGTCCTTTCAAAAAATAGAAAAATAGGACATTCAAAAACAAGTATTTTTCAAGCCAGGCACAGTGGTGCATACATATAATCCTAGAGATGCAGGAGGATTGCAAGTTCAAGGCTGGACTTTGCAACTTAGTGAGACCCTGTCTCAAAATAAAAAAACAAAAAGGGCTGGGGATATAGCTCAGTGGTTGAGCATTCCTGGGTTCAACCCCTGGTATCAAAAAAAAAAAAAATTTTTTTTTCAAAGATCTACAAACTGAAACATCTACTTTAATCATTTGAAAATATAAAATGTAACAGAGCAAAGTCACATCCTAGTGTTATGTCTGATTCTTAAGACTTCTTTTTCTTTTCTTTTTCTTTTTTTTTTTTTTCCAGTGGTACAGGGGATCCCAAGGCCTCATGAATGCTACGCAAATGCTTTTTCACTGAGCTGCACCCTCCACCTTGATTTATTTTTATTATTTATGTATTTTTGCAGTACTGGGGACTGAACCCAGGAGCACTTTACTACTGAGCTACATCCCCAGCTCTTTTTATTTCACTTTGAGAATAGGTCTCCCCAAGTTGCCCAGGCTGGCCTTGGACCTGAGGTCCTCCTGCCTCAAGTTCCTAAACTGCTGGGATTACAGGCATGAACCGCCCACTACACCTCGCTTTTTTTTTTTTTTCCCCAACAAGCAGAAAATACACATTTGTAAAACTGCATCTGCCTTACCAACAGAGCTACAAAGTGAATTTACCATTTTTAGCCTTCACAAATGTCAGGGCACTGGCACTTCTGGTTTAGCTAAACCGAATCTGTGGCTGGTTTCTGAACTGAGAAATCCCTAGGATGAATTCTGATCCCTTCTGAAACAGAGTCTAACAAATTGCTATATATGGCCAGGGGCAGAAGGAGGCTGTGCCTTTTGCAAAGATCCTATATGCAGCACATACGAAGCTTCTGGAAATAATGGCACAGATTTTAGTGTGAAGTGTAAGAACAGGTCATGCTAAGTAAACTTGGTAAATACTTCCATTAAACATGTGCTAAACTGTATCTGAGCAATGAGGAATCCCCATCACTCATGTCAAAGGCTAAAATGTTTATAGATTTCAAGAGAATGGTGACGGAAAGACAGTCTTATTTAGGCCAGGTGTACAGTCCCTCCCTCTATTTCAAAAAGAGATTTATGTTCATTAAAGGGATTACTGCACCTTCCCAACGGTAGGGAAGTAAAAGAGAGGTGAACAAACCCTATAATTATTATGCATTCTCGTCATTATCAAAAAGCATTTATTAAACACTGTTAGGCATAATTTTGTTGGCTGGGCCAAGAGACTCTCATTAGGACCCTGGCTGGGCCCAGTTTCTGTCCTATTAGCCAGAGCACGCTCCTTATGGTCTCAAGCTTGAAGTGGCAGGACTCCCCACAAACGCACCCACCTGACAGAAGACCCTCCGCTTCCTCCCTGTCATCCCCTCCTAACAGCAGCAGAGTAATAAAGAAAGAGCAAATGAACACGTCCAGGTGCCGGGGTGTGGCTCAGTGGAAGAGCACGTGCTTGGCAAGAGCAAGGCCCTGGGTTCTATCCCTGGCACTGGGAGGGGGGCCTGGGGAGAGGGAGACCAGAGGAGGCAACTCAGCATCCCCCAGGGAACACAGAGAGTTCCCAGCACCTTCCAGCACTGGACCCTGACACTGAGATGCGGATGGGGCATCAGCCCCTTGGCCGAGGAAGGGCTCGCCAGGCTCGGTGGGGGTGCCCACGCCTCCTCCCACCCCCTCTGGGGCACGGGCACAGGTGGAGCAGAGCCCTCGGGTGCGTGCACTCCTGGACCCACCTTGCTCTGCAAGTGCTAACCACACACTGCAGGAAAGATGAACAGACACGTCAGAGAAAAGATCTGTGAAGGGCAGAGAAATTCCTGACAACAAATTAACCTTGGCTTGGCTGGCTGGCTCCTCCACCGAGAAGGCAGGAGAAAAGGGCTGTTTCCGCTCATAATTTCCAGCCTGCTGATAAGATTATAGCATTATGCGAATGACACTCACACCAGGGCTCTGTGACAGCAGGTGATGAAGAGGCTGGGAGGCCACAGGGTGCAAGGCACAGCTTTGACAACCTTTGCCCTTCCTTCCTCAGGGAGGTGGTGGAGGGTGGCAGAAAGAACTGCTGCAGGGCCAGAGGGATCAGGGTTAAGTGCACCCCTCCTCTAGGGCCCAGCAGTCATGGGACACCGTCTAGCCCGTGAGAGCCCTGGCTTCTCGTTTGTAAAATGAGGAAGGAGTCTGTTAAAATGTCACTGTAAGATTTAAATGAAAAGATATATAAAATAACCACAACTATAATTGATTGACCTCCTGTGTGTGCCAGGCACCGGGCTGAGCTGAGCACTTTAAATACACTGCCACTTCATTTCATTTTGCTATGTCTGAGCTGGGCGTTGGTGATACATGGGGGGGTTGGGAGGCTGAGGCAGGAGGATCAAAGCCAGCCTCAGTAACTTAGCCAGGCTCTAAGCAACTTAGTGAGACCCTGTCTCTAAATAAAATATAAAAAAGGGCTGGGGATGTGGCTCAGTGGTTAAGCACCCCTGGATTCAATTCCTGGTACCCCTCTAAAATTTATTATTATTATTATTATTATTTTGCTGTGCCTGTGCCTGGCACACAGGACATTCACTAAAGGTTCAGTCCTATTAGTGCTGAAAATGAGCCCAGAACGTCACCCTGCAGCCTTACTAAATGTGGTGACACACACACTTATGCATTTATAAGCATATTTCTGCCACATTCCTAAACCTCCTTTGCTCGGCCTTGCCTCATCCCTGGCCTCATCCTCATCCTCCAACATCCAGGAGACCAAAGACTTGGCTCTGAGTCTGGGTGGTGCCAGGGCCACAGAGTGTCTGCACCAAGGCAATTTGTCCTTGGTGGGGGCATCAGTCACCGGGTGGCTTCAGCTTTCTCTGACAGCACAGATCCCAGAGTGTTTAGGGAGGGGCGTCCTGGGGACTGTCAGGGTGGGGAGGAAGCTCCCAGCTGAGCGTGGAGGGTGTGGTGAGCCAAGCCAAGAGTCAGTGACATAAACAAGAAGTGGGACTGGGGGTGGCCCTGCAGCAGGAGGGTGGGGGAGAGCCAGCTGGGGTCTGGTCCCTTGGCTGCAAAGATGGCTGGGGAGCCCCGGCCAGCGTCCTACTTCAGTTGGCTACGTGTCAGGGCAAGAGGGCCTGGGGACTCTGGCAGACCTGGGTGGGTTTTCCTCATCTGGCCCTTAACATCCTTCCTTTCTAATTAGATCCTACATTCAACTAAAAAATGATTTTCTCAAAGTTTTAAAAAGAGTTCTTTAAAAATGCGAGGGGTTTGACAGCTCATCTGCTTCTTTGAAAAAACCCCTTTGCATTTTCTAATCACTTTTTGAATTTTAAATGAGAGATGAAGATGTTAACTAAAATCAGGTTCCACCTCCCACCTCTTCGTGGCACGAAGGCGGCACCCTCCCTCACGCCCAACTTAATCATTTAGTTAGACATTTAGCGCGTTTCACAGGCACTGTCAAATTTGATTCTTGCTTAAAAAAAACAAAACCAAAAACCGATGAGGTCAGTTAGGAGGGGGTATAGAAAGCAGTCCTAAGGAGGAGTCAGGGAAGAAGCCCAAGCAGGAATAATATTTCGAAAGCAAATAAATCTCTTTTTGTTTTTCTTTTTCTTTCTTTCTTTTTTTTTTTTTTTTTTTTTGCAGTGCTTGGGATCAAATTCAGGGCCTTCTGCATGCTAAGCAAGTGCTCTACCCCTGAGCTGCATCTCTGGCTGGAAAGCAAATAGATCATCTTAAAATTCACATTAATTAAGCTCTATTCTTCATCAAAAATAAAGGAAAATATCATCATGGATTTGGAAGGTTTTATAAAATTATTCTGTTTCTTCCTATCAAGCACCTAAGAAAGAATTACCAAAAAAAAAAAAAAAAAGAAAAAGAAAAAGAAAAAGAGAGAGAGAGAGAGAGAGAGAGATAGATAGATAGATAGACAGATTAAGGACTGTTGAGTGTGCCATGAATTAATCTGGAGTTAGGTTAATTATACTTAATTTGCAAACAAAAAACTTGAGGTAAAGATTGAGCCTCAGATTATTAGAGATACCCAGATAAAACTAGAATCCGGTTACCCACTAATCTACACTTGGCATTAACTGAACATCAACCAATGTAAAAGAAAAAGCACAGTTTTATCTCTTTTCTTGTTATTAATGACGTTAAAAGTCAAGCTCCATAAATCATGTCTGGGAAAAGGAGCTGGGGTGAGGAAGGGGGATCCAGCAGTCTGGGTGAAAAGAATAATTTATACAAAAGTCATCTCTTTTCCTTAGAAAAAACATCACCCTTTATTTTTACTTACATAGACAATATATTTGTCAGATTCTATGCTGTTTTATTTAAATGTTTATGAGCACATGTGTAATTTCCTATTGAATTTTTCATCAAAAATAAAGGAAAGTGTCATCACGATTTTGGAAGGTTTTATATATAAAATTATTCTGTTTCTTCCTATCAAGCACCTACCCACTCAATAATTAAGTTAATTTGATCCAAACAAAATAAATAACCTTTATATTATGGTACTTTTAGCTACCACAGCAATTTCTACTTTTCACTAAATTAGGTGACATGATGTACTAACAGTTCACACAGCTCTCCTAATTACAGAGCATCCTCCAAAAATGATTGTTTCCTTTTTCTCTTTTTAAAAAAGTCTATGTATTATAACCCAGGTTCACCCTAGGCAAAGGTCATCTTTAGACGATGGAAAAGAAAACTCAAAAATTTATTGAGCTCCCATGTGCCAAGCACCAAGCTGGGTTTAGTCATCTCGGCAGCCCAATGAGGTAAGGGTCATTATCCTCGTTCTACAGGTGAGGAGACTGAAGTTCACAGGAGTTATGGACCTTGCCCAAGGTTCTCCATAAGGTATGGCTTGACCTGAACCAAGAGACTCTGACTCTGTGGCCTGGCTGTTTCTATTGGGTCACCTTTTATATTTATGGGGGAAAACTCTGGCTCTGGGCAGAAGAGTGCCCTTCCCACGTGAGTTCTGACACACGCAGAAGTGCCAAGATTTTCTCGTCATTCTTCACACCCAAAACACACGCTAAATTCCTTACCTCTTCCAACTCTGGCAAAAGCTTCAGAAATTCTCGCAACGTCTCTGATCCGTAATGCTCACTCTTTCCTTGATGAATATCTTCCACAATGGACTGAGGAGACCTTGAAAAGATAATGAATCACGTTCCATGTCACGTGCTTGGAGTGTCAAGAGGGAACAGGTCTGTGGAAATTAAAACGCCTCCACCCTCCTTCCCATCCCAGCTCCCTCCCAGGTTCCTGGAGTCGTCTCTGGGGGAAGTAAAACAATCCCCTTCGGCTTCCCCAGAATTCCTACAGAGCCCCCTCCTTGTGAGTGCAACAGCAATTTGCCTCCTCAGTCCAGTCTCCACTGAAGGAGCAACACTAAAGATGAATCTAGAACTTCCATGACACAACTGGCCTGAACGGTCAGTCCTGGCAATTCTCCCGACTTCAAGCAACTAGATTACGCTTTGACAGATACTAGCGGGCTCATCAAGCACTGCGTCTAAAAAGGACCAGAAGGTGTGAGGAATGTCTTTCACTCATATTGAAGTTGAACTTCAGCTGGGTCACACCCACAGACTTTGATGTTGACAGCCTGGATACAGATGACTAAAGCTTGAATGTGCGCAAAGAAATCTTACTTCTTAAATTGCTTAAGAAATATCCCAATGTTCATGTTCCGTTTTGCATCTAAGATGGTAATCTGGAAAAAAAACAGAGACACAGAAGATTATTAAAGTACAAATAAAAAGAGGAAAGAAGAGAATCAAACCCTGTCAAGATACAATACTAACAAAAGAATAATTATCAACTCATCAATCTAGTGATTAATAAACTTAATAATTTTATGAATATATTATTGATATTATCATCTTTCCAAACTTTCTACCCTATATTTTTAAAATATAATAATGGTTTTAATATTGCATAGTTTTTAATATATGACATATCTCACAAGGTAGGGTACCTTTTGATATAAATAAAATATGATAAAGCTATTCTAATGTATCAGATTTAGGCTGCAATATTTAAACTGTTCAAAATTAATAATACAGTAGGATGTTATCAGACTAGAAATTTGAATCTTTTTTTTTTCTTCTTTTTGGTTGCTGAATACTGAACCTATTTCTATCTCTGGAGGTAAATGCATGGAGGAAAGATAATCTACAATGATGACGATTTTTTCCATTTGTTTTTTGGTAGAGGGAGACTAGTTAAAATAGGAATGTTGTTATAATCCTCTTCCTTTCCAAATGTATGTGATTCATTGTGAACAAAAGAGAGTCAGGTTTCAGACTAAATCTCTGGGTCTGCTTCTAAGTTTATAAGCAACAGCGAGACTGGAGACTGTTAACCTACGTTAATGTCACTTCCTGGCTATAAGGTTAAATTTTTACATGAGTATGGGTGCCTTCTTTTGAAGACTAATCTTAAACAATCACATTATTTACCAACCTACGGGTTTATTTCGTGTTAACATGATCACCTGCCAGCCATAAAATAAACTCCTAAGTTAAAAGGACAGACTGCCTGGAATCCTACCCAGGGATCGCAGTTCAAGTTCAGTGTGAAGGGAGAGGACGGAAAGGGGGAGAATTTTTCCTGTCAGACTTAACAAGCTTTAAGGAGGAAAGTTGGTACCAAAGAGAGGAATTTCAATTTACAAAAACAGAAAATCATGCGTTTACTGTAGGTCATAAATTGAAAGATCTCAAGTATGAGCATGCATATTGATATAATTATACACACATCTGAAAAACTTCTATGCATTCACTTCCACCTACAATGGAGAGAGAAATCGTTTTATATTTCTCTAATGAAATCAATGCCTCCTGCTATATATAACCTTTGCCTTAAGCATCCTCCCACCCCCACGGCTCCAAGCCCCACCCTCATCCTGTCCGCCCCTCAACACTCTGGGGCTCTGTACAGTTGGCTTAGGTCCATAACCATTGTTGCTGGAAAAGCGATGGAGAAAATTACTCGTATTTATCCCTATTTGACAGATAAGGAAACTGAGCCTCAGAGATAACAATTTTATAACTTCCCTAAAGCAGTACTGGCATAAGAGTGCTAGCCTGGGTCTCCCGGATCCCTTTTCACTGTAGTTTCTGTTTTAGTACCAGGGGGCTTCCTACATAGTCCCAGTCCCAGTGGGAAGATTTCCACAAAAATGGGGGCAAATCTGTAGAAATTTGCCATCCCCAGTGCCTGGCGAAGTCCCCTGGTGACCCCAGAGTTGTATCTGTGGGAATGCTCAGATACACATTCTCAGCAGGTAAGACAGCCTCCAGGGGCGCAGCCCACCACGCTCCACCCAGGGTAGCCATGGCTTGGAGGAGCAGTTGACTCCACAGCGCTGGCTGTGTTTCAGGAACCGGTCACCAGTTCCTAAGGAAAAACCCAGGCTGGCCTTGACCGAGTACCTCACAGAGAAAACAAAGCCTTGTGTGAAAATAAGACAGCTGATAACATCCCGGGACAGTCCTGCTCTCTCCAGGCATCCTCAGGTGCCTAGTGCCTGAGAAGTCTCTTTCTCCTACCTTATCACTCCAGCCTTCTAAGCACTGTTGTAAAAGTGTTTGTTAAAAGTCCTTAAAGACAGTTATCATGCCAGGCCACGTGTAAATCAGCTTATCTCACTCCCCAAACACTGGCCGGCTCAGAGCTGGGCCATTCAGCAATGAATGCATTTGGGATTGGGTGATGATGTTTGGGAATCGTTCAGAGAGTGGAATCTGTACCTGGGATCCCACCTTGTTGGCTGTACAAATTGCCCCCAAATAGGGATGAGGCAACTCAGCCAAGGGCACTGTTGCCCATCCCTCCCACCAGCTCCAACTGACTCATAATCTACTCTTCTGGACACACCAGGGCGTGTAGACGGGGCTGATGGCCCCAGAAGTCAGTGCTGCACCAGCAGGTTCAGGAGATGCACAACAGAGTCCATCAGCTCTCCCTGCAGAAGAGTGAGAACCCGGCAAGTGCCCCCTGCTCACTTCAAGGATCTCCCACTAGATTGTGAAGGGGACCTGGCTTTCAGTAACAGTGCCCCTGAAACTGCCAGGATGGCCCGGGTTGTGGGACGTCCTCTGAGGCACCGAGTGAGCAGCGCATGCTGTGCAGGGCAGGGTGTATGCTGTCTGTGAGTGGCTTCATTCCACCTCTTGCTAAAGCTTTGGAATGAGATCACCCGGTTTCTTCTGCTGCCATTCTTGCAGCTTCACTGCCATCAATCCATTGCAAAATCTGTCTCCCATATCCTCCACAGGAAGAGGAATGTGTTTAAGTTGAAGTAAACGACAAATAACATTCTCTAATGAGAACTTTTTTTTTTTTTGTACTGGGTATTGCACCCAGGGGCACTTGACCATTGATCCACATCCCAGCCTGCCCACCTTCCCTCTCCCCCCGACTCTTTCTTTTCTTTCTTTCTATAGAAACAAGTTCTTGTTAACTTGCTTAGGGCTTTGCAAAGTTGTTGGGGCTGGCCTCAAATTTGTGCTTCTCCTGCCTCAGCTTCCTGAATTGCTGGGATTACAGGGTGCACCACCGCACCCAGCTATTGCAACCAATTTTAAGTGCTATTAAGTACCCCCACCTTGTGCAACCATGACCAACATCCATATCCAGAACTTTCTCATCTTGCAAAACTGAAGCTCTGTGCCCATTAAAAACTTACTCCCCATTCCCCGCCCCAGCCCCTCTCTTTTCAATCTGAGTCTGAGTACTCTAGATGCCTCTTATATGCAGAACCATACTTTGCTTTTTTTTTTTTTTTGGTACTGGGGATTGAACTCAGGGGAACTCGACCGCCACTGAGCCACATCCCCAGCCTTATTTTGTATTTTATTTAGAGACAGGGTCTCACTGAGTTATTTAGTGCCTCACTTTTGCTGAGGCTGGCTTTGAACTCATCATCCTCCTGCCTCAGCCTCTCAAGCCGCTGGGATTACAGGCGTGTGCCACAGCGCCCAGCTATACTTTGTCCTTTTATGACTAACTTACTTCACTCAGCATAATGCCCTCAAGGTAGAAAAAGAAACTTATAAAATTACTTCTGTTTCAATAATTCAAAGGTGGCTCCCTTATCCTAACACTAAATAGTGGCCACTTCAAATTCTGAAAGGCAAAAACTTTAAAAAAAAGTTTTCCTCTATCCAGATATAGAACTAGCATTTGATCTTTGATAGTTTTTTTTCTTTTTTTTTTCTTTTCTTTCTTATTTTTGATACCAGGAATTGAACTTAGGGGCACTCAACCACTGAGCCACATCCCCAGCCCAATTCTGTATTTTATAAGAAAAAGGGTCTCACTGAGATGCTTAGCGCCTCGCCATTGCTGAGGCTGGCTTTGAACGCACAATCCTCCTGCCTCAGCCTCCTGAGCGGCTGGGATTACAGGCGTATACCACTGTTCCCAGCGGTTTTTTATTTTCTTTGTGGCTGGCTGTCAACTAGAAACAGTTGCTCATCCCCACTTTAGGAGACAAATTGAAACCCGTTGAAGCACATTAAAAAATAATAAAAATTTTGAATATTCTGTGTCATTCTCCAGTTCTGGTTGAGAGCAGATCCCAGAACTTCAGAACACAGAGGGATCATCACAGCAGCTGAGGAGGAATGACGGATCCCTGAATCGCAGTGTAGGAGAATAAAACGTCACTGCTTGTAAATTTACAGAAAGCAATCATCCTTCTGTGCTTCCCTCTTCCTCTTCTCTTATTCCAGCTGGAGATTTTATTATTTTCTATATGGTCCTCGTACGTTCAGTGTCATGCTCCTGACATCACAAGTGAATGACAGTAGGTTTCTCAATATTTGCTTTTTCTTGGGGAATCCTCATTTTGATCTGCTGTCACCTTGGTCCAGCTGACTATTCCACTACCTTTTGTTTCCTTTGGAGGATACTAATTGGCCAAGATATCTATCCTTAAGAGGTGGTCAACTTACAGAGGGAGACACAATGCTATTAAGGGGACCAACCAAGGGACATCTGTAACAGATGGACAGGAATCTGGCAACTTCTGATGGGTTAAGATCAGCAAACTCTGAAAAAAAGGTGAGTCTGAGACCTTTTATTATGATCCCCAGTAATATATCTGTGTTATCTTCAATTACTTTATTACAGTTTAATTACCATTGTACCATCACATCTGTAATCGGTCTCAGGTTAATTTTTAGGTAACAAAGATATAAGGATGGAACTATTTCATAACCTTCTTCCCCCTATTAAATGTTCTAATTTGCTACTGTAAGTGTAGTTCTATGTTCAGCCATTCCCAAACCCAAACCTTCCCTATCTTCCAGCAAAATCTCCTTCTGGGGTGGAATGGAACTTATTTGTAATGCTTTAGAAACCCTTTAAAGTATAAGCCAATTGCATAATGTCAGCTGTTTCTGTGGGAGGTCATTACCCTGTGAGGGGACATAATCTGATCCTCTGCACGTCTGAACCTCGAGAATTACGGCCTGTGTTGAAACGTGTTGATGCCTTGATCGTAAGCTCAGGACCCGTCCTCTGCTGAACACGCTGTTCAATGTTCTCCTGTTCGCCTGGACGGAGGGTGAGGACTGTTACTTTTGACCCTGGACTCCACTCACTGCAGGGTGAGTTGGAAGGTTTATTGCTGATCTGATGTCAGATTACAACTCTGTTGAGTTATAACTTCTCTAGAAGAAAATCTAATGAGAAAAATAACATGCATCCTGTTCTTTCACTGAAAAAAGTATCTCTAATACTTCCGGCTATATTGGAGAAAACACGAAAAATAGAAAATCATGCTGGATATCCTTCAAGTGCCAATGTGACCTAGCATGAACTTAAATAGGTCAATCTAAACTACTTATACCTGCACACTAAAGGGCTGAGGAGTTAAGATTATCTTGTGATACTCAGTCATGCTGATTTAATTTTCCTTTATGGTCTGCTGCCGCTCAGAGTTAAGACCAACAAGTGTTGCAAGTACAGATCTTGCTGGGTGCAGTGGCACACGCCTGTAGTCCTAGCAGCTCAGGTGGCTCAGGCAGGAGGATCATGAGTTCTATGTCAGTCTCAGCAATCTAGCAAGGCCCTAAGCAACTCAGCGAGACCCTGTCTCTAATAAAATATATATATTTTAAAGGGCTGAGGATGTGGCTCAGTGATTAAGCACCCCTGGGTTCAATCCTCCAACCAAAAAAAAAAAAAAAAATACAGATCACATACCTGTATGTACTTCAGTGTTATTCACACAAGGCAGAAGCAACCCAATTACCCACCAATGGATGAATGGATCAAGAAAGGTACAGGCGTACAATGAAATGTTATTTGGCCTTAAAATTCTGAAAAATGCAACAACATGGATGAAACTTGAGGACATCATGCTAAGTGAAAGAAGGCAATTACAAAAAGATGACACTAAATGAGGTCCTGAGGGGAGTCAAACTCAGAGAGAGTGGAGTGGAGTTGCCAAGAGGGAGCGCAAGGCGGACCTGGGAAGCTTCTGTCTGACAGGCGCAGAGTTTCAGCTTTGCAAGTTGAAATAACACCGGAGACGGATGATGGTGAGGGACACACCATAGTGTGGATGTCCTGAAGGCCACTTAACTATAGGCTTACAACGGTTAAGGCGGCAAAGCTTCAATGTGTTTTGCAATTAAAAATATTTTAGGGCTGGTGCTGTAGCTCAGCGGCAGGGCACTTGCCTAGCATGTGTAAGGAAGGCCCTGGGTTTGAACTGCAGGACCACCAAAATAGATAAAGAAAATTAAATTAAAATTAAACTATTTATAAAACCATTCTTAAAAACAGAAGGTCAAGAAAGAAATGGGGCTTAAAAAAAAGAAAAGTAAAAACGTACATAGGGTCCAGGTGTGGAGGTAAGCAAAGAGAAAATGTTTTTGCCTGAATTTTAGATCTGGCCTGGAAATGGCCGTTTCTGCTCCTGCCACAGCTGGGGAAGGATCCGCACCTGTGTCTCTTTCCTTCACCTCTCAGCGGTTCTCAATCTCTCTTCAATTCACAAACATAAAGCAGCATGTTCCCCTCCCTGGAGGGCCTTGAAATGCTGCAGTCCACAAAGGGCGCCAGCTGCTCTGGGGTGGCCCCTCCCTAGGGACCTGGCGCTAAACCCTGGCGTCCAGGCTCTTAACTGAGATGCATCCCATCTCCACATGCAGCCCTCCAGTGGCTACTCCAGGATCATGGATCTCAGCAGGGACAGCAAGGACAGATGCATCCCATCTCCACATGCAGCCCTCCAGTGGCTACTCCAGGATCATGGATCTCAGCAAGGACAGCAAGGACAGATGCATCCCATCTCCACATGCAGCCCTCCAGTGGCTACTCCAGGATCATGGATCTCAGCAAGGACAGCCAGGACCACGTACAATAAAGAACCTCTGTTGGGGCTGGGGCAAAGGCCAGGGTACTAAGGAAGTGACTTCTTGCTCCTTCCAATGCTGAAAGGATACTTTAACAAATAAAGGGACTGTGCATAAGAGGAAGGGGCAGGAAGCACTGCTGGCACCACGGTTCTCCTGATGAGTTCCTTCTCCAGTTTATTTTACACCTAAAGCTCCTAATCCCAGCGTTCCCACAGCCTTTCATAATAAACCAGCTCTTGGAGACTTCAACAGGGGATCACGCAACCAGCTTTCAGGGGCCCCAGTGAGCCAAAAGGAGGAGTTATGCTCCTGAGCCAGAAAGACAAAAGAGGCCAATAGTGTTGGCTCAAGAATTCAATAATGCATAGAGCGAATGCTTCATCGGGGCCCTGCCCACTCTCTTATCTAGTCACCTCCATCGCTGACCTATTTTTCTCTGCTCCTTTACAACAGATTGAACATGAAGGATTTATGCTATGTTGCCTCTCTCTCCCCTCTTTCCTTTTCTCCCTCTCCCTCCACTCGCTCCTTCCTTCCTTCTTTCAAAGCCTTCTTTCCTTTTAATCTGACTTTCTAATTTCTCCTAGCAAGGAAAGGGATTGGCTTTCTTGTTTCAAAGCTGAGAGTACTGACAAATATAATTTTTGGTTGAGTTTCTATACTGAATGGCGGTGAGTTAATATCTTATAATTTAATAGCTTTTATTTCCTCTTAAAGTAAGGCATTGAGTGTGAACTAGAAATACACTTTTTTACAAAATCTACCCGAAAAGAGCTTTATGCTTTGGCTCTCTGGAAATCTCTCTTCCACAATGGTCAGAATTTAATTCCGATTTTGAGGAATAATGACCATCCCAAACCACGTGTTGAGGGAAACTGCAGAGGAAAATCAGGGTAAAATGCTAGCAGTTGATGTCATTTAACAAAAGGCTCTTGATCCAGTTCATCCCAGATAACCAAGTTCAGGAGCCCATTTTTTTGTTTCAATGAAGACTAACAATTCTGGACTCCAGCAGAACTTCTCCACCCAGGAAACCATCCCAGATGTGCTAGAGACAGGGCAGTGCTCAGAGGCCAGAGACCAAGGCCCCTAACTAGCATGCTCTCTGCATGAGGTCACAGTCCCCGGGGATGTCTGGGAGGACGCAGCATGCACGGGGATGTCTGGGAGGACGCAGCATGCACGCTCTCAACACTTTTCCACTGCTGGCTCAGAGTCCTCATATGAGGCTCTCTCCATCATCTCCAGGCCACACCCCCTTGCCTTCTCTTACTTCTTAGTGACGTTTGGCAACTGTTTGAAACGCGCAGGAATCATATCTCGAATGCAAACCAACTGGGCATGTGGAGGACTGCCCCTCCCCATTCTTACCTCTTCCCGAGCGTCCCTGAAGGATGAATTTAAAGGTCCTCCTCTCCTGGGGAGGCAGGACTTGGTGGTGTCTTCCTGCTGCCCAAAGAGCTCCTCGATCGTCCTGGCATCGATCTGGTAGTGATGCTGCTGCCTGGCGGCCAAGGTCCAGATGTTGGTCTTGCCACGAACTTGCTCCTCTGGAATGGTTTTCCAAAAAAAGCTTCTCATCCTCTTCTTACCCAGGGAACTGTAGCCATTCATGTGAGAAGTGGGGGGTGGTCCTGGAGGGGGAGGGGGGCCAGGGGGGCCTCCAGGGAGCGGAGGCGGTGGGGGAGGAGGCGGCGAGGGGGAAAGTCCTTCCCCTGAGTACAGACATGGTGGAGGCGGAGGGGGTGGAGGAGGAGGCGGAGGAGATGCTGGGGGTGACTCCTGCCCAATCATGAATCCAGCTGCCGGGGCGATATTCCCATTTTCTTTATCACTGGCCAGGGAGACACAATTCATAACATGCATAGTACTGTTGCCTTCTAAGGAGATAATTCCTTGACCTTGGAGAAGCAGACACAAACATCAACCTTGTGTCATGCTTTTTTGCCAGCAAGTTGGCGGCCAGGAAAAGAGGCAAGTGTGCGGCGTGTCATCTTCCAAACCTGCCAAGATAAAGCAAGTTTAAAAGCTGCGCTGGCAAACGCTTTCATACCAGTTCCCCCCCCCCCCCCCCCCCCCCCCCGCAGAGGCCAGAACCAGTCCTCCTACATGGGTGGGCATTCACGTCAAGGAAGATATCCCAAGGGGCGTTAAGAGGAACTAATACTTCTCTGAGTGTGAACCAAATTTTACCAGGAAACACTGCCAAAGTAGCATCAGTTAAGTCCAATTTGGAAACCTTCCATTAATCAATACAGCGTATGTGTATTGAGAGCCTCCCATAGGTTCAGCAAGTACTGCTCGCTCTGTGAATCACTACTTGTTCACCAACTAGTTCATTCTCTTTTGGGCAATGGATACCCAACCCCTAGGGAAACTGCCCAAATTGCTGAAGCATTAGGTGTGCAGTGACCCTGCCTTTTTCTAGTCTGGACCTGTCTCCTACCAATCAGTGGGCCAAAAGGCATCTTCCACCTTGAACACAACAGGTGGGGCAGTTGGAGATGATGAAATAATGGCCTAGCTCCTTTCCCCGGAGTCAGGGTCACTATGTTCCTGCTCCACTGGGTGATGTGGCCTTCCCTCAGCTAGAGAAAAGAAGGCCAGGCGTGAGCATTGCACATTCTGGGTCTAAAGCAAGCCTGACTGCTTACATTACCAGACAGGTCCCTCCACCTGGCCAGAGTTCAGTGCTCTCGTTTGTGAAATCAGGGGGATATGTCAAATGACCTCTAGCATCCCCTTCAATGCTGTCATCTTGCATTTGTTAAGCCACTCTGTGGAAACCATTAGAACATGTCATCTACCTGTTCTGCTTCATGATACTAGCAAAGAAGAGATACACACAAGGGCATGCTGTCCAAATCACATCTGCCAAATGTGTGTCCCTTATCCACATAACTCACTCTGCTGGGTCCTTATGGACCTTTAAATGTTTGCTCTGGGGTTGCTATTGACCTGAAACTGGGTCAAAACAACTACGGTTCTTCTGATACAAGGATGCGCGTGATGGAGTGGGGGGTGGGTGAAGGGAATAAGTGCCAGGTGTCAAGAGAGCACCCCAACGATGGGAAGTGTGAGAAAAGGACTACCTCCTCCAGATCATAAAGGGCCAAACTTACACACAGGGCTCCTGGCTGCAATTATCCTTTTATAGCATCAGTTGTCGGAGCCCAGACTTGATGAACACAAGTTAGTCAAACAATGCTGGATTACCCGGGGGGAAACTGTGTGATAACACTAATCAAACATTACGAGATGTTTTACGTACAGCCACATATATGTCAGCTAGGATTGGCTTGGAAGTGAGAGAGGAGACTCTAGAACCCAGGTCTGCTACTTCCTGCATACTCAACCCGAGCAGAGATAGGTTACTTAACCTACATTTTAGCATTTTTATCTACAAAATGAGGATGTACCTGTTTCACTGGCTTGTATAAGAAATGAGTTACTACACGCACAGTTCTTACCAAGATGCCTGGCACACAGCCAGCTATTATTAAAAACAATCACAAGCTGCCCATATGTATATATGATTTTCCTTTATTTTCACAGGCATTCCATTGGCTTTGAAATATGTTTGGGGTTTACAGATAAAATGCCAAGTTATCTCTGGCTGCTAAAAAATATATTTTTAATATCCCCATTTTTGTCTATCAAAGTTTGTGGTTTATGAGATTTGTTCTTTTTCAATACTTAGTGATTGCATATTAAATTACTTCTTCATTACAAGAACAAATATTTTTATGAAACATTTGAATATCTAAGGATGCTGGGAATTGAACTCAGGTGTGCTGAGTATGGGCTCTATCACAAGCTACCCCCAAGGCCCCTGAAAATTTAAGTTTTGAAAATTTCTTATAATGTAAGTAGGAAATGTCATTTCCAACTATTCATAGGATACTCTAAAAGAAGCTATTTTAGTCATTTTTAATAAAATTTGGTGGCATTAAGTACATTCACAGTATAATGCAGCTATCCGCCCTGGATAACTTCTAAATAAGAAAAGTATGTATCCAAGTTGACTTACAGTTCACTTGAGATGCAACTGGCTTTTAGAAGGAGTTTTCATAATTATCATTAGTAGCATAACTAGGCTGTTTTCATAGCTGGCATCCCTAAAGCAATGACTCATTGTCAATTACAGTTTATAGTTATATTTGAACTCTTCTTTTTTCAAGACTGTACAGGTAATTTTGGCAGTTTATCCTTATGCATTTTAAAATACTTCTGTACATAAAATATTTCATGTATAGAAAAACTGCAAATCCTCCAGTTCACCTCCAATTCCAGATATGCTGACATATTTATATATTATCCCTCTAAGAATGGTAATAGCTATGGAGCAATTCAGTAGTAGAGTGCTTGCCTAGCACCCTTCAGGCCCTAGGTTCCAGCCCCAGGTGACAAGTTAAAAAAGTCTCCAACCTAGAAAGTAATAAGTCATTCAGTGCTGAACACATATGTCATTAACCCCCCCCATGCAAATGTAGAAATACTGATAGTGAGAAAGACTATACACTCAAAGTTTGTACAACATCACTTTTAACACCAAAGCACAAAAAGGTGCACATCTTTTGAGTATTGTGTTTTGCGCAGAGGAAGTACCGAATTAAAAAAAAAAAAAATGTTGTTAGCTAAGAGTTGTCACGCTTCAAACTACTGCCCCATCTCTGGAAAGAATGCTGTTTTTAAAAGTTAAAAGAAGATGTATCACATTGTTTCTAATAAGTTGCCTGGTTAATTTTTTCCCAGAGTAACACACAAGGGTCCTAGCCCCCCAACAGCTTCTCAGGAATCAGTTCACCAGTAATGATCAGCTCTGATGCTAAAGCTTTTGATGCTAATGCTTTTACTACCCATTAACTTCAATAATGCTTTCCCCTCAGGCAGTATTTCCAATGTCAAAGAGGTGGTAGGCAAAGAGAGTGCAGACAGAATTCTAACTCTTTTTGCAGTCACATGAGTTAGGAGAAAGGATACACAAAGAACAATACAGATGCAGTGTACACTCTCAGGTACACCTGGAAAACGCAGGTGAAGCCACAGCCCTGACAGATGACGCTCACCACCTGTTTCTCACATCTTGCAACTGCCAGTAGGGACAATGGGATTAGACCTGGTTGTGTCTGGGACATGCCAAGTATCCCATCAATCTCCCTAGGATAGGCAGAGACAGGCTAGCATTTAACATCTCACCTACAGTATGGGGACCTCAGCAGCAGGGAGGATGGTTGCTGATGCTGACAAAGAGACTGCCCTGAGTCAAATGCAGAGCTGTCATGATTAGGCTCTGAAGCTGATAAGTTGCTTTCAAGTCCTATAGAGTGCTAACCATGACCCAGCAGAGGTGGGCTTAAGTGATGGATGATGCTCCAGGGGTGGAGGGCTGTAGTTCAGCGGAGCATCTTTTAACCATGTAAAATTTCAATAAGGCAATACTATAATCATGCATTTAACCATAAGCATTTAATCAGCACGCAAAGGCTTAGAATGAGAATGTTGCCAGGGGTCTTCAGAGAAGCTCTCCGTGGCCTCATAACCGCTCTTTAGCACAAGCCTGCACTGCTCTGTCCTATGCTTAAGAAACATCCTGAGGTTCCATTCTTTTGAAGGGAGTGAGCAGGACAGAAGAAAGTAGAGTATGGAGGCTTCCTCTCACTGTGCCTTTCCTGAAAGAGGGTCAGGCCAGCACTGTTGTTCAGCTTGACACTCACCCCCTTGGCCAACAATAATCAAAAGGAAAACCAGTGCCAGAAAAATCTTTCTCCTCCACTCCTGTGTCACAGATGATGTGGGGGCAGGAAGGACTGGCCCACATGCTTCTGAAGATGAACCTGGGCAGAGAGAGCCAGGTTTGGTGAGAACAATGCACACCGATTTTAGCTGGGAGAGAAGAAAGGATGGGGAAAGTTCAGATAATTCTAAAATGCAGAATTTTTGTTCTCACTGCACTTCGTCCTTAAGAAGTCTCCTTCACCAGGACATGTCTTTCTTAGTTACTAAACAGGCAATGTCAGTCTGAGCCACCACACAGCCGATCCCACTTAGAAAGTCCAATTTAGCACTGGGGCCAGCAGTGAAAGAAATAAAGAGAAGGGATTTCCAAGACAGCGTGTGTAATCCCTCGCATCACATAAACATTCACAGCTGCCCTGACAGCAACACCCCAGAGCACCAGAACGCTTTTTCTGAATGTGCACTTTCAGTTTCTTCTCTTACAGTCCCAAAACCGAGGTGGAGGGGGGAGCACTTGAGTGCCAAAGGATGCTCTTGAGAGAGGGAAGGAAGCGCTAGCTACTGATTCCAGGAAGACCACTGGAGGTCAGCAAAGGGGGTCACAGACGGCCGAACTCAAGGAGTCATTTCTGTGCAAACAGATGTTTGAACACTGACACGACTTCTGGACTTCCCAAAGTCAATCTGGACACACGTTTCCTAGGTCTTTGCTTGGAGAGAGGTTCACCATTTCCTCAGTCTCCAACCCGGCGCCCCCTCCCCTGCCCGAATCACTCACCAAAATGCCAATGGCTCGGTCACCTCCCTGCACAACCCCGATTGGCAGGGGCCACCTAGCCGCGCTCGTCGGGATCCCGGGGGAGCAGGGCTCCGGGGCAGCGGGAGAAACGCGAGTGGGCGGTCCCGGGCCTCGCAAGCCCCAGCGACGTCCTTATCTGGGCCTGGCGGGAGCGCGTCGCCGCACTGATAACCGCCCACCAGGGCCGCCCAGGCTCTGCGGCCGCTGCCAGGGGCCCGGAGCCCTGGAGAGGGGCGCGCTGGCACTGCGGGGACACGGGGCCGGGAAGGGCTCGACCCTCGCCTCCCCGGGGCGCGAGCGGCCGTCTCCCCTCCTCCCGCAGAAGCCACTGCGACGGCCGCCCCGCCGGCTCGCTCCTCCCCAGGTCCCTCCGGTCGGGGCGGGCCGAGGGGTCGCTCCGCCTGGCCCGGCGCCCCCCACCCACGCTGACCCGAGTGCCCGCCCCTCTGCGGGGGCCGCGGCCCCAAGGTCCCAGAGATGGGGGAGGGGGCCAACGGGGGAGGTGTCGGGGGCTTAAAGAGAAAGAGGGGTCTTCCGGGCCGCGGCCACCGCTCCGGGCTACGCCCCCTCCTGGGACCTCGGCGAGAACTCTTCCCGGGGTCCCGGGTCCGGGAGAAAAACCTCGCGGTCGCGCTCCGCTCGGCCCCAAGGGAGCGGCGAAGAACCGGCGAGGAAAACGCCAGAGGGAGGCCCCTGGCGGTTCCAGCGGGGAGGGGGTCGGGGGTTAAACCGGAGCCCGCGTCCCAGACCTGGCGACGTCCCGCGTCTGGAGGGTGGCGACCCGCCAGCCCACCGGTCCCCTGCTCTCACTTGCCCCAGCCAGGGGCGCCACTTGGGACGTGAACTTCCAGGGCCAGCAAGCCGGAGCCAGAACCGCCGCTCCTCTGGTCCCGCCAACCCCGCACCCACGGTCGCAGGGGCCGATCGCGGCTGCAGGCGCGTCGGGTGCGGGGCTTCGCTCTCCCCGACGAGCAGGGACACCCACAGTCGTGGGGAAGCTCCCTCGGCCGGCCCGGATCCGACCCGCAGGCAGCCCGCAGGCGAGCCGGTTCTCCCGCTGCAGGTCCAGACCCGCGCGTCTTGGCCTCCAGCAAAGGGTCGCCGCCCTCTGCGGCCAGGAAGAGGTGGCCACCAAAGTCACCCGGGGTCGGGAACAGAAGGAGCTCGAGCCTCCCCCGTCCCCTCCAGCCTTCGCGGGGAGGCAGGAGAAAGGCAGACCGCGCGCCCCCCGCCGCCCGTCGCGGCTCCGAGTCCCCGCGGCCCCACCCCGCCCCCTGGGCCGGTGGGCTCGGCGCTCACTCACCGCGCCCGCGCCCGGCTCCCGCCGCAGCTGCAGCCGCGGTCTCCCGACGCCGCCGACTCCCGCGGGTCACTGCAGGCCCCGCCGCTCCAGGACCGCGAGGGGGCAGGGCGAGGCGGAGCGGGGCGGGGCGGAGCCGCTGCCTCAGGTAACAAAGCTGCGGACCGGGCTGCTCCCCGCGCCGGCCGCGAAGGGCAGCACGCCCTTTCCTGCTCGGCGGCCTCCCCCGCTCCCCTCCACCCTCTGGGCGCCGCCGACGCCGCCACCGCGCTCGCCTTCACCTGCCCCGGGCTCTCGGGTCTTGGAAGCCGCGCCGGCGAGCTGTTCCCGGCGCGCGAAGACGGATGCGGGCTGTGGAGGGAGGTCCGAGAGGGAGACGGAGATGGCGCGGCTTGGAGAGGAGCCGGGTGTCCTAGTGGAACGGGCGAGGGAGGCGCCACGCTGGCTTCTGAGCGGGCAAGCGGCTTCCACAAAGGAGCCTCTGCCGCAGCCTCCCGGACACCCTCCCCTGCGCACACGCGCGCGCACACACCGCACACACTTCAGCAAGCACGCACACCCTCCAGCACACTCACGCATCCCCGCGCGCCGCAGAGCCTCTTTCTCCCTGGAGCATTGGGCAGCACTCGGAGGACTGTCCCAGCCCGGTGGCCGAACTTTGGCGGGCCCGAGCTTCCCCAGCGGTCTGCCCCTTCCTGGGGCCTGCCAACCTGTAAGTTTGTAGTTTTTTTTTTTTTTTTTTAAATCTCAATGATGGTAACAGAGGAAACTTTGCGTTTTATTAAAAACAGAGCAGAAAGCAAAAGTCTCTTCCAGGCCTGGTGGAACGGACTGACGCGGTCTGGGGAGCACTCCTCCTGCTCTTCACTGGGGGAAACAGAGAAATCAGTTTAATCTCTTTTTTTTCCCCTCCAGTGACTTGTGACGCCAGGCAGGAGAAGCGAGTCGTCAAAGAAAACTCACCGGGCAGATCGGCTGGCGGAAGTCAGCTGCCGGTGGGGAGGCGCCCTCTGCGGGGATGAGGTCATCGCCACCTTTGACTCGGTGATCCCAGATAACCGACCAGGCTTTTCCAGGCTCAGGTGCCTGGGGACTTCCTCCTTCTCCACCTGGTCCCCGGTGCCTGAACCCAAAGGACAGAATTCCTCGCATGCTCCTTGGATAGAAAAAGAGGAACTAGTAGTGTAAACCAAGCGACCAACCCACTAGACCCCAAACCTGCTCACCAGTAGCCCGTTTCTTGGTCGTGGGTCGGGTGTACACTCCGAAAGGGATGCTAGTAAGTTCATGGAAAGGCTCGAGAGTCGGAAAAGGTGATTAAAGACAGCCTGTGTTTTACACTGATATTAATCCCAAATGAATATTGACTCAAGTGGCAAAAGTGGACCGACAGGGTGCCACAAGTGAGGGGCGGTTGGCATCCTCTACCTTTCTTTCTCTGCTGCGAGGGGGGTCCACACCTGCTGCCTGGTCCCACTCCTCCAGCCCTGGGAACGTGGCCGCCCAGCACTGTACTGAGCATGCGCTCTGAATCGGTCACCTTAGCCCTGTGTAGAGGCTCACCTGTGATCCCAGCTGCTGCGAGGCAGGGGCAGGAGGATCACTTGAGCCGGGAGGTTAGGCCAACCTGGGCAACACAGTCAGACCCCTGTCTCAAAAAAAAAAAAAAAAAAAAAAGCTATCACTAAGTGGGCGACCTACCCCTGCCTTTCCTCCCTCTGATCTCTGCAGGGTCCTGCCATCTGCTTTTCTGGCCCTCCCTGAGGACCCTTCTTTTCCTTTGAGGGTGGTCATAAGCCTCTTCCAAGTCTTGATCTCCCATCATCCATTATTATCCCAAACCAATTGCCTTTCGCTCCAACCTGGATGGTCCTGCTTTGGTGGGGCTTGAAGCCTACAACTGGTGAGGGAGGTTTTTAAAGCACAACAATAAAAACTTACAAACAAATGCTAGGTATCTGTCCTTGGAAGGGCCCAGGGAAAATGAGGGACATGGAAACGGAAAGGTCAAAGCAAATTCACTCCTTATTTTCCCACTGCCAGGGACTCTTGCTTCATATTCTATTAGTTCTAAAGTCCGAACTCAGTATATAAAGTGTACTCATCTTTCTGTCAGAACTGATCCTCTTCCCTCCCTGCTTTACCTAAGTGTGCTTTTGGGTTTTATGTCTTGACTTGTTTCTGCGATTTGAACTCTGGGCCTTACTCTCTACTACTGAGCTATGCCAACCTAAAAGCTGGTTTTTAAAGGTCAAATGCCAGCTTTTCGTTTGGGGTCTCTTTCTCTCTCTCAATTCCTTATATCCATGCAGTTGCCAAGTTTGCAGTTCTTTCCCAAGTGATATCTGTTAGTCTAAGCTTTATATCCACTGTCACCACACTCCCCCAATTAGAGGAAGGGGGAACTGAGGTGTTTTGGCTGTTGGCCATGTTTCAGGCATCTTGAGTCTTACAATCCTGGAAACCCCACTTCCTGTATTTTTTTAGCCTAGGAAAGTTAAATTGGATGTCTGCATCCACTACCTCAGTGGTGTTCTTTCCCCTTCCCTTCTCTCCTCCCTAAATCCATCTTGAAACTGCTGTCAGATTACTCTTTTGTAATCTCATCACATGACCTACATGTTTACATCACAACATGTTCTATAGTTCAAATGGCACCTTCAGGAAAAAGGCGGCATTCTTCAGGCTGATGGTAGTGTTCTGCCTTCATCCCCCACAATCTGGTGGGTCCCCTTTTACACAAGCAGCATGGCATGCTGCCCCAGAATGTGTCCTGCTTGGTTGGACTCCTTTTTTGTATTATACACATTCAGAGAACAAAAGGTACTTGAATGAAGCAAACATAAGCACAACTCTCAAGAGTTCTTTTTTTAAATTATTTTTTTAATTTTTAAAAAATCGAGACAGATTCCTTGCCATGTTGCAGAGATTGGTCTCCAATTTATAATTCTCCTGCCTCAGCCACCAGAGCTGCTGGGATCACAGGTGTGCACCACCACACCAGGCTAGAGTTCATATCTTGATGCGTTAGTTCTAAGGCTGCAAATCTAGAAAACAATTTATTCTTCATCTACTCATCTGCTGATTGTTAACTGTACCCTCCTCTCACCTAAGTTTGCACCTGCCAGAAAAGAGCTTCTGTCCATTCACATCATTCACATCACAAAAATGTGCCAAACTGCCATGCGTGGTGGCGCCCACCTGTGATCCCAGCAGCTCGAGAGGTTGAGACAGGCAGACTGTGAGTTCAAAACCAGCTCAGCAATGGTGAGGCGCTAAGCAACTCAGTGAGATCCTGTCTCTAAATGAAATTCAGAAATAGGGCTGGGGATGTGGCTCAGTGGTCAAGTGCCCCTGAGTTCAATCCCTGGTACCAAAATAATAATAAAAAAAATAAAGTGCCAACCAGCCTGAAGGCCAGAAGGCTCCTGAACGTGAGCCTGCCGGAGGCTGAGTGTGGTCGTGGGATTTACTTCCTGGCTTGGTAGTGGCTGCTGTTGCCAGTGCTCTTGAGCAGAGGGCCGTGTGGCAGCCCTCACTTTCCCAGGCAGGTCAAGCCTCTCCAAGTGTGTGTACTGGTTATGAGCGTGGCCCAGGCAACGCGGGCCTGCAGCATGTCTGTTCCCCTCCTCCCTGTGCGCTGCTCGTCCCTCCCTGGCTCTCCCTTCCACAGCCTGTCTCCTTTCCCCAGTTCATTTTCTTTCTTCTTGCTTCCCTCAGTCCTGAGGAGCTCTGGGTTTCTGTTGCATCAAGTATTTTGGTGTTTCTTTTCCTTTTTAAATCTGATTTTTTCTTTTTAGTTATACATGACAGTATAATATATTTTGACATATTGTACACACATAAAATATAACTTCCCATTCTTTTTAAAAATATTTATTTTTTAGTTATAGGTGGACACAATATCTTTGTTTTAAATTTATGTGGTGCTGAGGATCGAACCCAGTGCCTCACGCATGCCAGGTGAGCACTCTGCCACTGAGCCCCAGCCCCAGCCCCTACTTCCCATTCTTGTGGATGTACATGATGTGGAGTCACACTGGTCGAGTATTCATATATGAACATGGGGAAGTGATGTCCATTCATTCTACTGTCTTTCCTATTCCCATCCTTCCTCCCTTCCTTCCCTCCCCCCAATCCAGTGAACCTCTACTCCTCCCTCCTCCTCCCTTTGCCTGTTGTGAGTCAGCATCCACATATCAGAGAGAACATTCGGCCTTTCATATTTTGAGATTGCCTTATTTATTTTACTTAACATGATAGCCTACCCATTTACCGGTAAATGCCATCATTTCATTCTTTATGGCTGAGTAATAGTCCATTGTGTATATATATATACCACATTTTCTTTATCCATTCATTTGTTGAAGGGCACCCAAGTTGGTTTCATAGCTTAGCTATTGTGAATTGAGCTGCTATAAACACTGATGTAGCTGCTTCACTATAGTACGCTGATTTTAAGTCTTCTGTGTGTATACCGAGGAGAGGGATAATTGGGCCCATGGTGGTTCCATTCCAAGTTTTCTGAGGAATCTCCATACTGCTTTCCAGAGTGGTTGCACCAATGTGTCGTCCCACAAGTATTTTGTATTTGAAACTGTCATTAGGAGCCACTGAACAAATCCTAAGCAGAAGAAATAGCTTTAACATACAACACAACAGCATATCACTTCTTTAGTTTAGCTATCATCAAAAACAATTGTGCAAAATGCATCAAATTTCAGGATCTATTCCAAAGAATCCCTTGGAGGTTTTCAACAGACTTACCTGCTGAAGGAGTAACTCTATGAGTTGACTCCAATGTGTCCACACATTGAAACCAATTCCTTGACTATAGGAGTGAAGCAACCAATTCGTTTTAAATCTTTCTCCTTCCCTGCCTTCCTTCCCTCCCCACTTCTTTCCTCCTTTGGCCTCTTTTTATGATACAGACTGAGATTTGCTTTACCTCATCTTTTCATGTTTATTCTTCTTAAAACATACATCTGACGAGGTCAGTTTGTCCAGTATTTAGATTATAGGTTGCATTACCTCTTAAAATTGGAAACTGCAGAAAGAAACGAACTGGGGCTGGGGATGTGGCTCAAGCGGTAGCGCGCTCGCCTGGCATGCGTGCGGCCCGGGTTCGATCCTCAGCACCACATACAAACAAAGATGTTGTGTCCGCCAAAAACTAAAAATAAATAAATAAATATTTAAAATCTCTCTCTCTCTCTCTCTCTCTCTCTCTCTCTTAAAAAAAAAAGAAGAAAGAAACGAACTGCCAACGCTTCAGTTAACAGACTCTCAGACAAACGCAAAGGCTCATCAATCCACCTTCCAGCAACAGCCACTGCCTAGAGAAACTTCTAGACTCTGATTCCTTCAGAGGGTGGAAAGCATACAACCAATAAATCAGAAAAACTGTTACTGTCACTAGTATTGGTGTGACTTATTGGCAGAATGCAAATGTCATATTCCTGTAGTTTTCCAAACCACTTTTGAACTGACAAAATGATATTTTATTTTTGCAGGCTAAGAAATTTAAATAATAAGTGGCCTTTAAATATAGTACACAATGACTAGGCTCTGATCACTAAGAGGGTAAGCGTTTTTTTTTTTTTTCCCTGAATGCTAAGTAGTGGTTTCAGAAAGTTTTAAATAGAAAATGCTTTCACCCCAGTTGGTAATATCCATGGCAGCAGCAATAGCATCTCTCTTGCCCTAAGTTCAAGTTCTTCTCAATAACAGGACCTGAAATCCAAGGCGAACCTCGGCAACTAGTCACAAAAATGAAAAGGGCTGGGGATATAGCTCAGTGGTCGAGTGCCCCCAACTTCCATTTTATATATATATACATACATACATACATACACTTAAAGGTGCCTTGTTTGTTTGAGAGTGGGAGAGATCGGAATGGGACAGTGAGATCCCTGATGACCCTTTTCCCCACCTGTCTAAATTTATTTGGAACAAATTGTCCATTTTCTCTTTTAGGATGTGGGTATTGGGTGTTGGAACCTGGGGGTGGAAAAACAGACAAAGGAAAGGAACACTATTTATAGTAGCGAGTCTTCATCCAGAAAACCTTCAGTTAGACCTCTTTAGTTTACCACCAGTTCAGCGCTTAGAAAACCACTGATTCAGTATTAGTCACCAATGTAGGGTCTGGCTGTCACACCACTGAGCAGAAGAATAGCTTTAACATGCAACGCAACAGCTTACCGCTTCTTTTGTTTAGTCATCATCAAAAACAACTGTGCAAGTCTGAGGAAGAGGAATGAAGTTAACTGAGTAGGTCAGAAGCCAGTTTCTTTTGCTACTGGTTTTAACTGTTTTCAAGTTGTTTACCCTTCTAAGAAGTTAAAAGAGCAAATAGTAATTTGAAACCCTAACCCACACAGTATAAGCAGTCCCAAACAAACCCAATGAATCAACAATATTGGTGTGTGTGTGTCTCCCTCTCTCCCTGGAGGAAGGTGAGGGCCTATGGAGGCAGGCGAAAGGACCTGTTGTGATTTTGCAACTTGGAAGTCCTTTTTGTGCCCTTGGGAATTGAGTGTGTACTTAGATCAGTGGAAAAGCTCCTGACAATTTGGTTGCACAAAGTTTCTATTTTTATTAAGCAGGTAAATACTTCAGGTATAATAGCAAAAAGTGAGGCCAGCCCATAATAATCAGAGTTGTTTTTTTTTTTTTTCTTTTTTTCTGGTGCTGGGGATTGAACCCCGGGCCTTGTGCTTGCTGAGCAGCAATGAGAATCATAATATTTTTCAAGCAGATTTATAGAAATAATGAAAATGGACCATTTTTGGAGAAAGTAAAAGGGGTAAGCTGTTTGCTGGAAATACTGTTTGTCAAGTTACGACTGGCCTTGGACATGAAGAGAATCCCTATTAAACACGGTGTTGCAATTAGCTCATGTTGCACCCTTTCGTGGGCCTGGCCAGACTAAAATTAACAGCGATTCCATGGAGGCTAAACCTAGGACTCCTTTCATCTTCACTCCTAACTTTCTGACCTCCTGCTGACAAAAAGAGGGTCCTGCATTTCATGTGAGAGGTTTGGTATTAAAAACTTGACTCTTCAAATTTTAACCTGGATGAAAAAATAATTCCCTCATATTTCTAGATCCCTTTTAGGTAGTGCTTTTGCACATATGATCAACTTTGGCCTGTTAGAAATTAAATTCACGTTCAGTAATAAAGTAGCCTAAAATTTCTGTACAAAATATTAGATTGGTGCTGATTTCTCAGGACTAAGCTAGAAAAAAAGAGCAAACAGTTTTACATTTAAATTTTTCGAAGTGTAGCTGGTTTTCTAAACAATCTCCTAGGTTCCTACTCACTGCACCCAGCTGTTGAAGACAAGAGGTAAACAAATTTCTGAATTTTGGTTTTGAATATGCCAGGCTTCCTGTGAGATGCCGGATAGTGTCACTGAAGGGTAAATGGCATCTGTTACATGGCTGGGGAGAACAGGGGCTGCAGGGGGAACCACGGAAACACGGGACATTTCACTGACACTGTAAATGGAATTATTTTTATGCTGGAAATAGCTCCCTCCCTCTGACTGACACACACACACACACACACACACACACACACACACTGCAGTTTCTCTTCCCCGGGACAATTGAAAACTCTGTTGTCATAGATCATTATTTACCCCAAATTAGGGGTCACAAAGGCCCATTCTGTTTGTAATTTTGAAAAGAGTCTGAGGAAAGAAAAGCAGAGAAAATTCTAAGTGCTCACACACACATCTTCCTTCCCACCCCCACGCTCTCCATCCTGAGGATTTGCACGTACCTTCCAGCTCCACATTCTTTCTTTTGCAAGTGTGCAGTCTTCACGGTTTGTCTCAGTAAGGAGACTGATTTCCAAAGGTGGCTACTTGCCCGCTGGGCATAATCAGGCTCACCTTATCTCTGGTTGGAGGGGAAGGCAGAGAAATGAATTCTCCTGCAGCTGCTCCCCTCCACTGACCACGATTGCGAAGCAGGGGGGGCCTGTGATCCCACACTCGTGGTACCGAGGCCACAGAGGTCACCCGACGTCCTAGGCCCTTCGTTTTGTGTGGAGGATGGGTAGAGAGAAATCAGAGGGGCTGAATAAGGAGGCCTGGAGGGAAAAGGGACCATGGAGAGGGAGCTCCTGACTCTTCCCCATTTTATTAGCATCCAAGTTTTTAATAAAAGTCACCCATTATTCTACATTTAACCAAACCTTTGGAGAAAACCAATAAATGCTCTGTGTGTGTGTGTGTGTGTGTGTGTGTATGTGTGTGTGTGTGTGTGTGGCACAACAAGCCAATTTCTTCTGCATTAGGCTGCAAAATCGATGCTGCAATAAAGGATTGACTTGCCAGAATTGTTTTCAAGTTCCAGAAAGCCATTCCTCCAGATTCTAAGGCTCCTCTGGGTGGTCCTGACACACCCACACACCCCGGTCCTCACGTGCCTCTAGTTATAATCCACACTCTGGGTAACTAGTGATTACTTTCTTTTCCTTCTAGAATATAACAGTGCTTACTTAGGCTGACTTCCAGATCAAAATGAAGGTCATCGGTTAGACAGCAAAATCTTCTAACCAAGAGTTCTCCCCAGGGAACCTAGAAGGTTCTGAATCATTCTGCCACTTCCACTGTCCAAATACATCCTAGTGCCACTAGGTAAAAAGGAGTGAAGCTTTCTACGCTGAATGACTGGTGGAAGGCGGGAATGTGGATTGAAAGTCTATGAAGAGATAATATTGTGCAATATTGTAAGATTTGATTTTTGAAAGGTTTAGTTTGGCAGCATGGATAGGACCATTGTGACAGATCAAGTTGCTATAGCAGGATGGTAAAATGAACCCCTTTGGCCATACACACACACACACACACACACACACACACACACACAGAAACCCACATCTGTATAGAATCAAGACTTCCTATTGTTGAGAGCCACAGCCAGTCGGAATGGCCCCTGGCATTTTGCTAGAAGTAATGGTTGAGAGCCATTAAGATGATGCTGGATTGATTACATTGTATATTAGACCTTTACTGTCGGTATAGGGCGGCTCTTGCTGCCTTGGATGCCCACTACTTTGGAGTTCCCGTTGAGTTCTCCCGTTGAGTTCTCCCGTTGAGTTCTTGCGGGGTTCCGAGAGTGAATGCCCGCGCAGCCCGGTGGTGTTCCGGGAGAGTTCCCAGGGGGAGTTCCGGTTGGTGTGTGGGGTGTTCATAGAGAAGCCGCGTGGGTGGCGTTTGGGAGAGTTCCCCGGGGAGTGTGCTGGAGTGTGCTGTGGGAGTTCGGAAATAAAGTTTGTTCCTGCTTGAGTGGCTCGTGATTTGTGCCCAGCCAGACTGCGGCATCCTATCTGGAGTCAAAGCTTCCATAATCAACCACAGAGTATGTTCTCCAGCCAGGCGCGGTGATACATGCCTGTAATTCCAGCAGCTCCGGAGGCTGATGCAGGAGGATGGAGAGTCCAAAGCCAGCCTCAGAAAAAGCCAGGTGCTAAGCAACTCGGTGAGATTCTGTCTCTAAATAAAATACAAAATAGGGCTGGGAATGTGGCTCAGTGGTCAAGTATCCCTGATTTCATTCCCTGGGAACCCCTTCCCCAAAACAAAAAAACGAGAGTATGTTCTTCATACTGCTACCTCTCTCCCCCATACCATTTATTCCTATGATTTGTGTCGACTTTCTCTCCAATAAACCAAAAAGTATGAGGGTGAGGCTGTCTTCTTCATCTTCAGATCTCAGCATCCAGGACTCTAAAAGTGGCCGAGAGTCAGTGTGTCTGACATCCAATCCTGAGATCCTCATCACTAGCAAAGGACACCAATGGACCCCGGAGTCTGGGCCCGAGGCCCCAGCAGTGTGAATCATTACTGAAAGCATGGAGTGCCTTTGACATGCCGGCCACAAAAGTGTTCCAAATGGTTCTTGCCCTCCATGAGCTTTTATGGTCCTGAAGGGACCAAAGATTCAAGCTCTTTGAAGCAGCAGGCAAGTGGTGAAGACAACAGCCAGGCGTGATCACATTTCATGGTGAAGGAAGCAGCATCGACCTGCACAGGCCAGTTGAGTGAAGCCTTTCATAAGACGAGCTGATGCCTGACCCAAAGCAGTGCAGCCAGCGTCGCGCTGAAGACCAGCCTCAGCCTGACACGGTTTGGGAAGTGAGTTTCCTCTCCTGAAACTTGATAAAAGTGGAGAAGCACTTCAGAACCAAAGCATATTGCTCGAACCCTCCACTTTTTTTTAGGGCTACATAAGAGTTGGGGACCTGATTTTTAAACCAGGTGAGTCTACATATGCCCTTGATAAGACAGCTGTCCAGCTGTCACCCCTTGGGCTAAGCAGACTCCATAAGCCAAGTTTACAAATTCCAAATCCTGATGAAAAGACAGCAGCCTCAGAATTAGTCATGAACGCAGTTTTTGCTTATTAACTGGGAGATCGCACTTCAATGCTAGGGAACACAAATTCACATAAAAACGAACCAAAGGGCCAAACGGGCAGAGTTCTTCCTAGAATAAGTCAAGGTCAATGCTGAGGTCAGCAGCAAGGAAGTCTGGAGTGGCCCAGACTGAGGCCGCTTGTTTCAGGGGGAAAAAAGGGCTTGTTTCCACGACTCCAGGCATGAGCACAAATCATGACTCCAAAAGCTCGAAAACCTCGACACAGCACAACAGCCTATTATGTCATTGTGTTTTTTTTTTTAAAGGACAAAAGGGCAAGTTGGAACCAAAGCCTGCTATGAAGTTTTAATGTGTTACTTTTCCTTCCCTTGTGAGTTTAGGCAATATTTCCAAGACACAAAAAAGTTTCTTTTGGGTTTTTTTTTTTTTTTTTTGACTACTAGCTCTTCATTTGCAATCTCTAACTAATTTCTCTTACTTTATGACTGGCTTAATTGGAGAATGCTAAGCGTCACAAAGAAAATATGGTCTTTATAGAGAAATAAAATTTTGAAACAATAGACATTCAGATTGTATTTTTATTATTATTAGTGGAGATGGGGGATGGGACCCAGGGCCTTGCGCATGTCAGGTAAGTGCTCTGCCACTGGCACCTTACGTGATTTTTTCCGACTCACACCACAGGACATCCACATGATGAATTAAGGGTCTATCCTCAGGTGGCCAACACCAGTTCAAGGAGAAACTGTTGATGGCCACTTGAGGAGTCATCTGGACCTCTTTGGGGCGTTAGTGGCATCAGGTGATGAGAATCAACACGGGAAGCTGACCAGTCACTCAGCAAATACTCATGACCGTTTAAATTTACATTCTTAAAGAAAAACACCTCACCTGATAAGCAGTGGTTATATAGTAACCATTGCCATGGTTAAAACTCAATTCTCAAAACACTGCCTGGGCTTTTGCTGCTTCTATTATGGATTGGATATAAACTCCTTAGGAAGTTTGAATTCATTGTACGTTCCTTGTTCTTCTCTGAGATAGGGGTAGGGAATAGGAAACAATTCATTTGGGGGCACTTTAAAGATCAAAGCTATTTTATTAATTTAAAAAGTACAAATTAGGCCAGGCGGGGTGGCTCATGCCCATAACTCCAGCAGCTCGGGAGGCCGAGACAGGAGGATGGCAAGTTCAAAGCCAGCTTCAGCAATGGCAAGACGCTAAGCAACTCAGTGAGACCCTGTCTCTTAACTAAAATACAAAATAGGGCTGGGGATGTGGCTCAGTGGCCGAGTGCCCCTGGATTCAACTCTGGATCCAAAAAAAAAAGTGCAAATTAGGAAAAACTTAGCTGTCTCATAATTTTTTTTTTTTTTTTTGTACTGGGGTTTGAACCCAGGGGTGCTTTACTACTGAGCTACATCCACAGTTCTTTCTATTTTTTTTGAGACAGGGTCTCACTAAATTGCTGATGCTGGCCTTGAACTTGCAATGCTCCTGCCTCAGCCTCCCAAACTGCTGAGATTACAGGCGTGTGCCACTCACTGAGCCTGGCCTAAAATCTTTTTATATTAAAAATGGTATTAAAATGACCAGTGTGCAAATGAAATTTATTTTAAGCAGGCTTTATATGAAGCTACAATTATTTCCAAGAAAAGGGTAAAAAAATGAGATACAAGAAATCTTAAACTAAAATACAGTGTTTTATTTTGGAGCTTAACTTCTTTGGTACTTTCTCACAGCTGCTGAGAAAAAAATCAATTTGGAAATGAGCCGAGGAGAGAAATGAAAAGGAAAAGACCCTGAGTTTGGTGAGCTCACCTATTCCTCCGTGGAATGTGCTCTTCAGTCTCATATCCTGAACTCCTTCTGCTGTGTCATTTGCTGTTCCTGAAGTCTTTAACGACAAGCAGAAAATTGCCTAACTTCCTTGAGTCTGTTTCCAAACACAAACTGCTGTCTTTCCCATGCCACAGGGGGATCCTGGTATGTGCAGGAGTGGAACAGAGAGGCACAGGCTCTACCCCAAGAAGCCGACTGCCACTCTGGGGAAGATGGAGGAAATCTTTTTCTCTCTGAACCAAAGAGCCTTTTTTAAAAAATTAAAAATTTTATAAACATTTTTTAAAAAGATAAAGACTGTTATTCTGAAACACCACTTTATCTACCCACCTACTTCAACAACTGCTAACATTTTGCCATATTAAGGCATCTTTCTCTTTCCTTTTCTCCAGCTTTCTCTCCACATACAGCAGTGTGTATGTATGAATTGCGTATTTTGACTCAATCATTTTAAAGTAAATTGCAGACACCAGGACACTTTGCCTTTAAATTCTTCAGGAACACATCTAATGCAGTTTTTTTCCTTTTATTACTATAATATACCGTCATAGCTTAAAAGTTAATGAGCTGGGTGCGGTGGCGCACATCTGTAATCACAGTGGATCAGGACGCTGAGGCAGGAAGGTTGAGATTTCAAAACCAGCCTCAGCAATTTAGTGAGGCACTAAGCAACTCAGTGAGACCCTGTCTCTAAATAAAATACAAAAAGGGCTGGGGATATTGCTCAGTGGTTAAGTGTCTCTGAGTTCAATCCCTGCTACCAAAAAAAAAAAAAAGTCCCTAGTAGCATCAAACATACTCAAAATTTTCAGTTGATCTTCAAATGTTTTATATAGCTATTTTTCAGAGTGTAAGCTGAAGAGCAGTTCATTATTTTTCTTTTGTGACAGACTTATTGAAAAGACCCAGCCAATTATCTTGCAGCATGTGCCAGATTCTGCATTTGTCCAGCTGGTTTCACATGGTGTAATTTAACTTGTTCCCTAGTCCCCTGTATTCTGTACCCTGGAATTTAAAGCAAAAGGTTCAGTTTGATCAAGATTAAGCAGTTCCATCAGTGTAACTCCAAAGTGATGTTGCATTAATTTATATTGAATTGCATCTGGAGACACAAATCTCTTAGTATTTTCCTCTTCCATGATTAGTACTATGGAGAACAATTCTTTGGTATTATGGAAATATGGTTTTCCTTCAATCTTTCTCCTAATGAGTTTAGTACTTACTGGTGATGTCAGTGTAAATCAGTTATTTTAGTGGGGGTGGCAAAATAATGATTCTTCCAATTATTCCTTTTATTTATTTATTTTTGGTACTGGGGATGAGGCCCAGAGCCTGTGCGTGCTAAGCTGAGCCCTACCATGAGCTATGCCACGCCCCCTTTTATAAAATATATTTTTAAACTGGCCACTCTCCCGTAAACATTCTATTGTCTTGGGTAACACCTGATGTTAATTTAGAATAAGTGCCCTGCCTCTGTTGTAACGCACTGAAATGAGCTAGTGGTGCAACTGAGTACTCGTCTGCGTTTGAATTTTCAGCTAAAAAATTGAGTATTTCTAAACTTTGTACTTGGCTCCTTTAAAAACTATGCAAGAAGCTGGGGATACAGGGTGAGTAAAACAGCATCCAACACTATGCCTTTCTCAGAGCTTAGCGTCTAGCCATAGTAAGTATATACTGCTCAAAGGAAAGAATTGTAATTATCTGCTCAAAACTCTAGGTACTTTTTTTCATAAAAAGCTTCCTTGGGAAGAACCAGAAATCATGTAGAGGGAGAACACAAGTAAAACAACATATATAAATAATTTATCAGGAATACTTTATTCCTTATGCTAAAAACTTTCTCAGGAAGACTAACAGGATTGAAAAGTTACTTTCCCTTTCTCTACTCCATGCTTTCCACCCACTTGAAAACAAAACCAAAAAACGTTTGTTTTGCTTGGGGCGGGGTATGGGAATTGAACTCAGGGGCACTTGACCGCTGAGCCATCACCTCAGCCCTATTTTGTATTTTATTTAGAGCAACTCTCACTGAGTTGCTTAGCTGAGGCTGGCTTTGAACTGGTCATCCTCCTGTCTCAGCCTCCTGAGCCGCTGGGATTACAGGCTTGTGCCACTGGGCCCTGTGAGTTTGCTTTTCTTAGTGGAACTTCAGACACTAAGACAGGATGAAAAATCATATGGCTTACATTTTTCTTTCTTTGTGCCCCCATGCTGCCTAGAGGTACACTTCTTTCCTAAGTAATTTATATAAATGACACATACATGAACCAAAAGCAAAGCAATATGAAAGTCTAAGCCAAGGAAAGTTCAAGGCCAACAGAATGGTAGCCTGTTCCTTTTAAAAACTTTTAAAAATCAACAAACAATTCATTGGATCACAGATGCAGAAAGCTCAGTCTTTTGACTTCATGGCAAACCTTTACTTGGGTCCAAACAAAACAAACTGTTTTGGGGTTTTGTGGCACATTTCATTTGTAAAAATGTCACTGAAATTCCCAGCTCTGGCAGCATATTAATGAATTAACTGCACAGAAGGAATTACGGTTCTCAGGCTGGGTCTAATTTCCCTTCCTCAAATGAACAGTCTCTTTTTTCCCTATCAGGGTTAATACAGGAATAATAAGTAGTTGTCAATATACATAAACTCTATGAATCAACCTTTATTTTACACAAAGATGAACTTCAGTTTCCTGTACATTAGGCGGACCACTTAGCAATTTATTAAAGAACCATTTGTGGTAGGAAACCTGTTGAACAGGAAATGTTCAAGTGGGAACACAGAATTTAATAAAAGTCCTCAAAAGAGAAAAGTTGTTTCTATCGTAGTTCTATTTTAATAAGTTTTTAAAAAATATTTTCTTAGTTGTTGATAGACCTTTATTTTATGTAATTATTTATATGTGGGGCTGAGAATCAAACCCAGTGCCTCATACTTGCCAGGCAAGTGCGTTACCGCTGAGCCCCAGCCCCAGCCCTGTTTATTGCCCACTTACCATGGGACAGCCTCAACCGACAAAAAAATTGTGATCTTAAAGGGGAATCAGGTTTTCTTAATGCCTACGTTTGGTTAAAACAGTAAAGCAGGATTTCAGGTGGTCTCAACTTTTCCAGGCAAGGAAAGAGCTACTGGCAAGACGTATTTAGGACTATTACAAAATACAGGCATTCTAAGTAATACTTCACAAATATTAGGAAAAAGTACACATACATGTTGTACTGAACTAGCACCTTGGATAATTTGCTTTTATTTTCCACACCTATGGTCATCTCCATCGAAAACTAAACGAGATGGCACATTTTGAAGTAGATAAATTATTCTTCAAATTAACAATTTCAGGATTGAAAGAAACTTCATAATTTACATAATTTTACTTTATATAACACTTTTCAGGCTCACGTGATTTCTTTGAATGGTCAGAAAGGACAAACGTCTTATATACTTTATACTGTATCTAATATGAACCCGTGTGGAGGTGGATGGGTTACCTTTTTCAACAGGAAAGACATTTAACACATATACTGTACTTTCCTTTAGAAGGAACTTGACACAATGCTTTGGTTTAATTATGCAGGTGAAATAGCAGGACTTAAAGAAGCATTCATGTTTAGTCGCAAGCACTCATCTGACATTAGACTTGAGGATGGTGGGCTGGCTAATTTTATATATTCTGAGGCCTTTATCTGTAAAAAAGTGTTAGACAATCTCTGAGAAACATTTTCATTTCACACTCTATGGTATAATGTCATCAGTGTACTATGGATATTTAAAAAATGCTTAATAAAGTTTCTATTTCAGATAAATTGTTTCTGCAAATCCAGGTCCTTCCTAGACCCAAGATTTAAAAGCATTTGAATGGACAGTTCAATTTCAAGGACTAGTTTTCTTGAATGTTTTTGTTTTTTCTTGAATATTTTCTATTTTTATGAGAAAAGTCAGCTACTTCCACCTATCTTTTGCTCCTATACCTCACATCTGAAAACTCCCCAAATCTTGATTGTTCAGGTCTTATCTGACAGTTTTTCCTTTCCACCTAAAACATTTATAAAGTGATGTCCTGTTGATTCTATGGATTTTTTAAAAAATTTTTTGCATACTGGCTTTAAATAAAAGCTAACCAGGCACATGTGGTATGTTCTGGGAGGTGTAAACTGGCATACTCTTTCTTGAAGGCAAACAGGCAAAATACAACACAGTCTTAGGAGTGTGCATATACTTTGAGGATCCATATTTACTTCCAGGAGTATAACTTAGGAAATAATTAGAAGAGTGCAAAGATGAACATATGCCTGTTAAAAGTTATCCAAACCTGAGATTATGATATAAAAAATTGGTGATTAAAACATCCAACTTCAGGAGGGTTAGGTGGTTCCATGCAGTACTTATTCAGTTAAGAAAGTGGTTGTTATCTTTCATTTTATGAAACTTTTCTTATTTCTTTCTACAACAAATATGAATTACTTTCCTAACAAAGCAAATGTACCTCTGGCTAGTATGTTACTTTTCTTATTTCTTTTGCACACGTACCCACTACTCACGAGTCACTGACATTTTCAGTTTATTCTGAAAAATCATTAATCCGTATGAAACTAGTTAGCTGTTTTGCTAGTACATTGTTTACTGAAATGTGGTGAGACTGGACAGGTTCAGTTTCCAAAAGAGATTCAAAATGAAGGAAAAGAAAACTGAGCAAAACAATTATAAGTAACAAAAGCATTATTTCTTGTTGCTGTTTTTTTTTTTCTTTTTTAAAGTTCAGGGGGAAAATGCTATGTTCTCAGAATTTCTAAAAAGTTATTTCTTATTTAAAACTCTGAGGGCAAGAGAAACAAGATACTGCAGCAAACACTTTTAATAAGAATACAAAATTCACACCAGAGGCACGTTCTGGGGAATGTAAATGAACTATCACAAGTAAGTTATTCTGCTGGAAGAATAAAATAAGGCTCTCAAGAGTACAAATATACAGGAGGGAATGATTGAAAATAAGCTGATGATTTACAATCACATTACATTGTATTAAGCACTCAAAACAGGCATATTAATTAAAAAGCCAGCTAAAAGGCATTGAACGTATATAACAAATTTACAGTCCACAAAGTTCATGGATAACAATAATTTTAAGTACTTCATTTCAACACAATAGAAATGAACAGGTGAGACACCTCTCAAAATATTACTTTATGTCTATGACAAAAATCAAAAGAACTTTACATTTAAAGAGGATTACATTATTGAGGAACCATACAGTTGGACATGGGCCAACCACGAAGAACACAAAACCAAATGTGCTGCATAGCTGAGACGGTACTGGCCTTCCCAATCATCATCCTCTCCTCTTACAGCCACACTACTGTTCCATGTCACCTTTTCATTACTCAAATGAAAAAGTCCTTCTGCTGCTCATTCCTTAAAAGGACTCAAGAGAAACCAAACGACAAACTCAAATGTTGATTCCACTGTAAACCTCAAATGTGGTTTAACGAGGCCAAAGAAACTCAATCTTTATACATGTGCTCCTTCCCAAGGAACAGACACATCAAACATTATCTGAAAGGGGTTTCTTCATGGATTATGTACATTGGTTGAACAAGAATTACTGTATCTGAGAAGGCACATATCTGTGATTTAAGGCTTAATCGGTATTGTTACATATGGAAGTCAATGAAAGCTCTCTAGGAATTTACGACTATCAAAATGAAATTTACCCAAAAACTAGTGTTCTAAGTACAGATTTCTACTCTAGAAACCATCATGAATTTCCATTCTCAAGTCCACCTGTAAAAAAAAAAAAAATCTCTTTTAACCAGGTTTCGTTATAAATCAAAAGAAATTGCTAACATAACTGCCCAGTGACTCTGGGTGATACAAATTCATAAGCTTAAGGACCCACCACAGAAATGACAAGTGTTATTCCTGTGTCTTTAAAATAAAGATGCTGAAGAAAATTATAATGGTAGATTCATTTTTATAAAGGTGTTTACCACAACTCCATGAGCCAATCAATCATTCATTAGAACTGCCACCTCTGTGTGGATGCTGCAGGAACGCCATATAATTTACTTTGCAAAATAGTTTCTCTTCTCTTTAAGACAATACATGAAAATTAATCTCTTAAAGATGTTTAATATATTCATATATAAAATATCTGATGTCGATACAAATCGTGTAAACCTCCCTCTGGAAAAGTTACAACTGGTCCTCGATTCCAGGACCAAAAACCTCAAATTTTTATCTTGTCAGTGCAAATCTATATTAGATGTTTTCAAACTACAGAAATAGCCATCAACCCTCACAATACAAAAAGATTTCTCAAAAAGGAAAATTACTGTGTTTGGATTAGAGAATTTATGTTTACATTAAAACTACCAACCTTCCCATCAAATTTAACAGTTCAATTGTTAAGGTATGAGAAGGGAAAAATTAAAGCTTTGTGCAAGAATCACTACAATAGTTGTTAACCCTCACCACATCCCCCAACTCTGCTTAATTCTTATCAGATTAGGTTGGTTTAGAAATTCCTTTTTTTTTTTCCCTCTCCAGTTGAGATTTTACTGTTCTTCAAGCCAAGACGGGGCATCCACTCCAGGGGTTTTCAATTTGATATGGAACTGTTTCAGTGTCTGTTCAAGCTGCTTCTGATTCCCAGCAAAGTAGGCGGCGATGGCATTGTGGAAAAGGACCAGCTGATTGTGCAATACTTTAACCTGTGGACATGGCAGAAGGATAAGACCAAGCATTAACACCAAGGACACGAGATGGAAGGTGACATACTACATCCCTAATGAATCACCGTCTCTCTCCTCAAGAAAAGCCACTTTAATAGAGACAGCATTTCACACATACCAAGTATTATGGGTCACTGAGCCTTTGATAACTTTTTAATTACCCTAAAGGAAAAAAGTCAGTTTTAAGATGCTAAATATATACCCTGTAAATCTTCAATATACCTTCTAGGCAAGTGCTCTACCATTGAGCTAAGTCCCAGCTCTGTTAATACTTTTCAAACATTATTGAGAGCAGTAATTTAAATATCACTAAATTTACCCTCAAACTAAGTATATTCAAAATCATGTGAGATACCTAAAAGGGAAATTATATAATTACTGTACAATAAATGCTACATAGCAGGTATGGACACACCGAAAGCTACAGTTTACATAAAACTGTGTAGGCTGGATACTTTAAAACACTGCATTTCGTTGTAAAGAATCAAGCAATGGGAGCAAACATTGTCCAGAAAGTCAATTTATTCAAAGTTCTTATGACTTGGTTATTTCCAATTGCTTTTTATTTTAGTGATATCAAGAGTAAGTTTTACCAAGTTAGATAAGTTTTCACTACTTCTATCTTAAAGAAATAAGCAAACCACCAGGCGCAGTGATGCACGCCTGTAATCCCAGCAGCTCGGGAGGCCGAGACAAAAGGGTCGAGAGTTCAAAGCCAGCTTCAGCAAAAAGTGAGGTGCTAAACAACTCAGCGAGACCTTGTCTCTAAATAAAATGCAAAAAATAGGGCTGTGAATGTGGTTCAGTGGTTGAGTGCCCCTGAGTTCAATCCCCGGTATCCCTCCCCTCCCCACCCCAATCCCCCCAAAAAAGAAATGAGCAAACCATCAAAAAGATTTATGAATTACGGGCTGGGGTTGTGGCTCAGTGGTAGAGTGCTTGCCTAACATGTGTGAGGCACTGTGTTTATTCTCAGTACCATACATAAAAAAATAAAATAAAGTCCATTGACAACTAAAAAATATATATATTAAAAAAAGAATATATTTAAAAAAATTTATGAATCGTTTCCTGAGGTCTTATTTATAATAACTGCAAAATAAAATTATTACTATTATAATTTTTTTGGTATTGGGATTTGAACCCAGGACTACTCTGCCATTGAGCCACATCCCTAGCCCTTTTTATTTTTGAGTCAGCGCCTCAATAAGATGTTGAGGCTGGCCTCAAACTTGAGATCCTTCTGCCTTAGCCTCCTGAGATGCTGGGATTACAGGTATGCACCACTGTGCAACTGCTAGGCAAGTGCTCTGCCATTGAGCTATAGTCCCAGCCCATAAAACTGAGCTTTAATAATTTTAATGATACAAAAAGTCTAAATGAAAAAAATATATAAAATTTTATACATGGTATGATATCTGAATTCACTACCTTTCTTTCTCAATTTCCAAAAATGTTTTCTAAAACCAAGCTGCTCTCAGTTGCTCTGACACTATGACTGGTTACCAGGGAGGCTCAAAGGAAAGCACCAAGAGTAAAATGCTTCAACCAAGGGTGGAAAACCTCCTATTATGTCCTTGAAGGCTAAAGCATTCCTTTTTTTGGTACCAGGGATTGAACCCAGAGGCACTTAACCACTGAGTCATACCTCTTGCCTTTTATTTTTTTATTTTGAGACAAGGTCTTGTTAAGATGCTTAGGTCCTCACTAAATTGCTGAGGTTGGATTTGAACTTGCGATCCTCCTGCATCAGCCTCCCAAGCCGCTGGGATTACAGGTGTGCACCACAGTGCCTGGCTAGATGCTAAAGCATTTCTTGAATGAGAATTTAAAAAAATCCTACATCATGAAGGAAAAGATTGATAAATTAAATTACATTAAAACTGAGTTTCTGTTCATCAAAAGGGAGTGAAAAGACAGCTATAAACTGGGTAAAGGTGATCTGCGTTATATGTAACTGACAAAGGATATGTATCTAGAAAATTCGAAGAGCTCCCATAAACCAAAAATAGCCCCATTAAAAAAGATTAGGGTCAGGGATGTAGCTCAGTGGTAGAGCATTTGTTTAGTATATGCGAAGCTTTGGGTTCTACCCTCAGCTCTGTGAAAGAAAAGGAAGGAAGGAAGGAAGAGATAGAGAAGGAGAGGGAGAGAGGGAGGGAGAAAGAGGTAGATAGGTGGTGAAGAGGGAGATGGGGAGAGGGAGAGAAGAAAGGAAGGAAGGAGAGCATAACATTGTACAAAGGAGGAAACGGGAATGACCAACTACCAAAAAGACATCCAGCTTCATTAGGAAATAGGAAGATGCAAAACTAAAACTAACATGGGGTACCATTTTACACCCTCACCTCAGTAAAATGTAAAACAATAAAAACTCATATAAATATATTGCTGATCAGTGGTATTAATGATATATAATTACTTTTGAAAACAATTATTAACAGTAAAGCGAAAGAAACATGCTACAGAACACCAATTTAATTCCTAAAACTCTGCCCTAGAAAAACATGCACAGGTACCCCATGACACATGCTAAGCATGAGTTCTCCCACTGGGCCACATCCCCAGCCCTGTTTATTCTGACAGACGATCCCACTAGGTTGCTGAGGCTGGACTTGAACTTGTGATACACCTGCCTCAGCCTCCTGAGTAGCTGAGATCACAGGTGTATGCCACTGTGTCTGGCTGAATTTAACATTTTTTTTAATCATTAAAAGGAAAAGATTATAAAAGATAAAGTCTGTCTATATCATAACTTTTCTGAGGACCTGGAGTGTTCACTACAGACAGCCCCACTAAAATATTACTTAAATTCATTCATCCAACAAATATTACTGAGGTTCTGTTAAACATCAGATGCTATTCCAGGGCTGGACATGCAAGCAATCAACAAAAGGACAAACATCTCCACTTGCAATAAGTTTATACTCTTTTAAGGAAAGAAAGAGAAACAAGATAGGTCAAATGTACAGTATGTTTCAGAGAAAAGTAAAGCAGCAATGGGAAATGTGAGATGCGTATGTCAGTGAGCATGTCACCATTTAAAAAGGCAGGCGGCTAGGAGACTTCATGTGAGTGGCAGCTGAGAAGAGAGGGGTTGCTTCAGGATATCTGGAACAAGAAAATCTAGACAGAAAAAATATTATATACAAAGGCACTGGGATGGGCAGTGTGCTTACAGAAAAAATATTATATACAAGGGCACTGGGGTGGGCAGTGTGCTTAGTATGCTTAAGAAAAGGCACTGAGGCCATCTGGGCAGAGCTGAATAAGGTCTGGTAAGAGATGTGGTTAGATAAGGAGTGGGACTAGATGGTGGAAGATCTTAGAATCCTTCTCTGAATGAAAGGAAAAGCCACTGGGAGATTCTTGGAGGGGGGGGGGAATGACAACATCTGACTTAATTTAATAAATATGCAAAGGTGGAAGTAGAGAGGCCTGTTATTGCCACTGGGTGACGGATAAGGGTGGCAGAGGTGTGATTCCAACACGATAGGAAGGCGGAACCAGTGGGATTTGTTGCCAAAGATGTGGGGTGTGGGAGCAAGAGAACAGCCAAAAATGATGCCAAGACTTGGGCCCTAAGCAACTGAAAGGATGACGCTGCCATATATTGAAATGGGAAGATGGAGCGGGCAGGTGTGGCAGAGGGGAAGGGGACTATTGAGAGAGCTGGGTTCTAGGTGAGCAGGGCGGGCTGGAGGTAACTCGAGAGTCACAACATACAGATGATATTTTAAGCCATGTGACTTATCAGAGAGTGCGTAGATTGAAAAGGGACCCAAGGACTAAGTCATCAGCAGCAAACCCGTACACTTACACCTCAACCCAAAATGGAGCACGGGTCTAAATGTCAGAACTAAAGCAACAAACTTATAGAAGAAAACACAGGAGAAAAATCTTAATAGTCTTGAGTTTGAGAAAGACTTTAAATAGTACACACAAAGCATAAATTATAAAAAAACAAAATAGACTTCATAAAAATATTTTTTTCTCTTCAGAAGAGTCTATTATAAAAATGAAAAGGTAAGCCATATACTGGGAGAAAATATGTATCAAAGAACTTGATTGTAGGATATATAAAGAATTCTTAGGGGCTGGGGATATAGCTTAGTGACAGAATGCATGTTTATCATGTCCAAGGTCTTGGACTAGATCCCCAGTACTTTAAAAAAGAAAGAATTCTTAGAATTGAATAAGATGACAACCCAATAAAAATGAGCAAAAAATTTGAACAGGTAGTTCACCAAGGAAATATTCAGATGGCAAGCAAGCACATGAAAACATGTTCAAAATCTTTAGTTATTACAAAGATCCAAATTAAACCCACCATGAGATGCTACTGCACAACCACAGAATGACTAAAATTAAGAAGACTGACCATAACCTATTGGCAAGGACACAGAACATAAAATGTACAACCATCTTGAAAGTTTGTCAGTTTCTTACAAAGCTAAGCATATACCTATGATCTAATGCAACCATTCCACTTCTTGGGATCTGAAGTGAGGGAATGAAGCCTATCCACAGACTGTACATCAATGGTCATAGTAGCTTTACTTGTGGCAGCTTAAAACTGGAAACAACTCAAATGTCAACCAAGAGTGAAAAGATGAACAAATCGGGGTTTTCCCATATAATGGAACACTACTCAGGAACGAATACACCCATACATGCAACACAGATGAGTGATAAGAACACTGTTCAGTGAAAGGAGGAAAAGAGAGAGTATGAACTGTTTGGTTTCATTTATATGAAATTTAGAAGATGCAACATTTCCCCCTCTGTGAAGGCTTTCACACTAGTAACCTATTTAGGTCACAAAGTCATTTTCCACCTGTTCTAACAGTATTATTTGGCCAATTTTTGTTTTGCTATTTTGGATGATTCCTGGCTCATCCAAGAATTGTTCACTGTTTTTACACGCTAATTGTTTTCACATAGTAACTAAAGGACTTCCTTATTTTTAGTGTGAAAGTTCAATTTTCATAAATAGACTCTGATCAGTTACTTTACTACTGAGTCACAAAAATTTTTGTTTCAAATTTCAATTCCCAGTGCTTTATAATTACAGAACAAAAGCAGAGCATGTGATCACGTCACATATTAGACATGTAGACAATTACAGAGAAAGAAAGAAAGAAGAAAAGGCATCAGAAAATTTAACTCTGCAAATGTCTACACAAGTCAGTTTCTTTCCTCACCCACTGAGGTCTGTGGGGGCTGAACACAGAGGGCTGGGCCAGCTCCTCTGGTAGCTAAGGAAGACTAGGAGCTCGGTAATGAAGCCTCACACTGGGTGTGTAACCCCCCCCTCCAAGGAAACTTAATCCATGGAACATCAAAGACAGGGTGCTTTTTAGGTCTAGGTGCTAGTTTTCACAACAAAATGATACGATACTCATATTCACCAAAACATCCTCCCAGTAACTGTGAGAAGGTTGGTGAGTAGAGCCTTTTGAAATACACACACACTCTAGAGTAGTCCTTGGTATTTAGACAGAACAACTAGTGATTCACAGATTGCATTTAAAATGTAAAAACACAAGGAAAAAAACTCTAACTGTAAAGTATAAAATTTCATTCCCATTTTAATATCAGAAACTGTTTTCCTTTTAATATGCTAATAGTTTTCACTCTAAACTAAAACAGATAAATCAATTCATTTTTCTATTAGTACTGATTTTGTGAATACTTATATTTGGTTTTGATGGTAATGTTTTCAAAATCAGATACAAACTTAAATAAGAATGTTGACTCTTGTTCAGTCCAAATATTAATAAAAAATAAAGGGAAATTAAAGTAAGTTAATAAGCCAATTTTCAGTATGAAAATACCTTTCAAACTTCATGAGTTACAAATTAGAATACTTTTTCTATTTAAAAAAAAATTTTAGTTGCACATGGACAAAGTGCCTTTATTTTATGCAGTACTGGGGACAGAACCCAGTGCCTCACACGTTAGACAAGTGCTCTACCACTGAGCCACAACCCCAGCCCGTCTGCCTAGTTTTGATTTACTAATTTGCACTATGATGTACATTCATACAATGTCCTCAATGCAGTTCTGCCAGATATGTTACAGATAATTCTCAGGATGTTTTGGTTATTAAGTAAGTAGAAATCATTGCCACTTAAAAAGAGTAATTAAGTAATATTAGAAAAGCAGTTGCAAGACTCTTTTTAAAGCAATTAATTTTTACAATCTTGGTACAGGTCAAGCATCCGTAATCTGAAAATCCCAAACCCAAAATGCTCCAAAATCCAAAGCTTTGAGTGCTAACACACTCAAAAAGTGTCAAATTCGAAATGAAAATTTCTACATCTGTCCTCATGTGATGGGTGACAGTCAAATGCAGGCACACTAAGACTACTTATGAAATTACCTCCAGACTATGTGTATAAGGTTATGTGAAACAAATGAATTCTGTGTTTAGATATGGGTGCCATCCTCCAAATATCTGGTTTATGCATATGCATATACTTCAAATCTGAGAAAATCTGAAATCTAAAAGGGTCAATCTAGGAAAGATTCTGAATTCTCAGTAGAATTGGTGTAGGGAGAGAGATGAAGGAAGTGAGGTGACAAAGGTCAGATCCTACTTTAAGGAAAAAGGACAAAAGCCAAGAATGTTCCAGGAAACATTTAAGTTTTCAGACTATGAGAACTAAGGAGCACACATAATCAAGAAAAGAGCCACATATTTTTAGTAAACTATGCTTTAATAGGGTGGAGCAACACTAACTTTTGAGAAGCACTTTCTGTATCACAGATAAAATATTATTCTTGCTGGATGCAGAAGTGCACGCCTGTAATACAGCAGCTTGGGAGGCTGAGGCAGGAAGATCACGAGTTCAAAGCCAGTCTCAGCAACTCAGAGGTGCTAAGCAACTCAGTGAGACCCTATCTCTAAATAAATACAAAAAAGGGCTGGGGATGTGGTTCAGTGGCCAAGAGCCCTGAGTTCTATCCCTGGTACCCTCCCCCTCAAAACAAAACAAAACAAAAACAAAAACAAAAACAAAAACAAAAAACAAAACCCAAACATTATTCTTGAAATCAGGGCTGGACTGCAATAGTTTAAACAGGAGTCTCCATTGCTCAGAACCCAGGGAAGGACCTTGTAAGAAAGGGAAGACTAGACACACTCTCTTGGCTTGGTTTTCATCGTGTAGATACCGCTACTATAAATATGGTCAATGTACCTAAAACCTGAAGGACTTTGTAAAAAGTGTGGCAAGCACCAGCCTCATAAAGTGACCCAGTATGAGAAAGGCAAGGATTCCCTTTATACCCCAGGGAAGAGGCTCTATGATGGGAAGCAGAGCGGCTAAGGTGGGCAGACAAGGCCAATCTCTGCAAGAAGCTAAAACCACGAAGAAGACTGTGCTAAGACTTGAATGTGATGAGCTAAACTGTAGATCCAAGAGGATGCTGGCCATCAAGAGACATAAGCATTTAGAACCGGGAGGAGATAAGAAGAGAAAAGGTCAAGTGATCCAGTTTTAAACTTTTTGATTTTTTTTTCATTTAATTTTGAGGGTAAAATACTAAAACTAGAAAAATTACCTGTAGGGAATTAGTCACCTACTATCACCTATAGTAATATAATCATAAAAACATTATTCTTATATCTACTTGGTATATAGTATATTATCTCCATAGTAGAGGGAGAGAGGGCAGAGAGAGAGAGAGAAAGGGAGGGAGGGAAGGAGGGAGAGAGAAGGAGGGCAGCAGATATGGAAGGAGGGATGAACCAGACTCAGCTGAATAACCTGCCCAAGGTTAGACTGCTAAGGAGGTAGACAGGATTTAGGAAATCTGGAAGTGTCTCATCCCAAGATGGGTTCACGCTTTTTCATCTACTCATGACTTGCTGCTGTTCATAGGGCAGTAAGCATTTTTAAAAACTTTAAAAAAAAAAATGAACAAGGGCAGCAGAGCACTTACAGGAAGGGTAGTAATGTAGAGACAGACTCACTTTAACCTCATTCCTAATTTTGTTAGCCTTAACGTTGCAACTTAACATCCTTGGGACAAGGATCTAACAAAGGGATGGGGTAGATGAAAGGAAAGTGAATTCTTTGTATATTTATGAAGAATAGTACAATACTAGGCTTTCATATACTCTTTCATATATACAGAGTAGGGAAAAAACTTGACTAAACTATTAATATCCTGACTGGGAAAATTTAAAGTGGTTAAAAGTACAGATAAAACACAATAGCAAAGCAGAGATTTCAAACAGGAGCAAGAAAAGAGGTAATAATTACAGGCAAAAATGAGATGACGACAAATTTGACAAATTTTCAAAAGCTAACATCAGAAACAATTACAGTAATTTAGAAATACACTAAATCATTGTGAGCTCAATCACAAAGAACTTTCATAAAGATCTGCCAAACAGTGAGCAATCCAGATCAGATATAAGCAAAACCACTATAGCAACATCTGTTGAGTGACCTAAACATCCTATACAATACCTTAATTGTTAAAGGGCAAAACAAAGTCCAACACTGACTCTTAAGACAGAAAGACAAAACAGGTTTTAAACACAAACTGGGTAAGAAGTTTAAAAGGAGGACTGACACACAGTGTCACAGGAAGACACTGAAAGCTTCCTTCTGCCTGCATAGCACCTATCATTAGAAGACAGACACCTTTTACAAAGTCACCAACTGAAAAACTTCAGAGATAAGCAGTACTCTGTTGACATAAAAAACATACGAAAGGTCCATTATTTTTCCAAATCAAATTTAGATTACATACATTCTTATTCAGAGAATTTAAAAAAAAACACACATTTCCCAGTTAAAGTTATTAGTTTTAATATATTCACAACTGTTAAGTTCTTCAAAGTAATTACTGCCTCTCCCAATAATTCTATGAAATAGGGATTTTTATTAAGTATAGCAAAATATTGGGGAAACAGGTTGATAAGCATGTCGGTAAGCACGTGAGGAAAATGTAAAACAAACGGTTCTTTGGTAAGAAGTCTCCCCCTATCAACAGGTAAAGCTCAACTCCGTTCTACACTTATTTCAAAATTGACAGTTATGTGCTTCCCTGGCCCCTGCTGATTCTTTTCCCAGGAAACAAGAGGCTGGAGAATAATAAGCAGAAAAGATACTTGCCTTGGTCTTTATTAGTTTGTGGAGTATCATTTTATTAGTTCAAAATAGCTTTGGAAATGCTTGTCATGTCAAAGCAGCTACTGGTTGAGAAAGAGAAACACTATCAAAAATATGGGTGTGGGCATTGGAAAGGCAACAAGAGAAGGAAAGACAAATAGGAACTGAAAGTGGAGGTGGAAGAATAGACTATTTTTCTGACTCACTGGGATAGGTTTCAACAAATCACTGACAGGTAGAAAATTAAAAAAAAAAAAAAAGTCCTGTTCCAGTCAAACCATCTAGCAGGTATTTTGGGACCACAGTAACATTTTTCTTCATTAAATTCTATATTTTTTCTTTTTCATGCTTAACTTAGCATTTTATAATGATAGACAGGATTAGGCATAATGATATCCCTAAAACAAGTACCTTACACAATGAAATGAATAAAAAAAAAAGTCTTGAAAATTTAAAGGAATAAGGATAGAAAATCAGAATACTACAAGTTTAAGAGGAACAAAGAAACCTTGTTATCAAATTTTAAACTTTTAATCAAATAAAGTATAGATGACTCATGGAAGATATGGGGGTCAACATGAAAGTGCTGAGTCACTATTGAGAGAATTTCCAGGAAAGGTTAAAAGGAATACTGCAAAGTCAAATTTTTCAACACTGTTATTGTCTTTGGAGGTTTTACTCAGAAATACTAATTAATGGTTTTACTTTTAGCAAGTAGAAGCGACTGTAACCTTAACTAAAAAATGTGCAATAACAACACAGCCACAAGCTATGGCACTTCTGCAACAAACTCAACAAATATGCATGACAAGTGATCTGTTCAAATCTCATGCTGATGACTTAAAAACAAACCCACATCACAAAACATGTTCTGTTGTGGAACAGACATAGCACAGCAATTGTGGTTAGGAAGTAAAGTTTTGTTAAGTGAATTCTTTTCAAAGTGAAAGGCACACACAATCTCCTCCCTACTAACACACAACAGAAACCCGAAACTACAACCCTACCATGAATATAAGCTGTCCACTTCTGACCAAGGATCAGAAAACATTTAAGTACTTAATGATTGTAAAAAGCCCAGTCAAATGTAAGGACCACCAATTCATGATTATAAAGATTGCGTACAAAATAACTTCTTCAAAAGCACCTTGACAGAAATCTGAACACAACGGACAAGAAAACACTCTGAAGAGTCAGCAAGGCTTGCTCCTCCCCAGCACCCTCTCTGACTTTCCTTCCTGCTCATCCTCAGATGACTGCAAAGTACCCTGGTTTGGGATGGTATGGCTTGGAGGAGTCTAATTTCAAAATCAATCCACAACCTGAAATTCTCCCCTCTTCTCACCGTTCTTTTTGGCTTATATACAGTTAATTTCTTCTTCTGTGTAGGTTTAGAAAAAAAGATTAAAAGTGGTAGAATAAGTAGAAGACAAACCAGCAGCACAGTAAACACTGACCAAATGTGAAAACACTTTCTCACATAAACGAAGAGCACTATCTCATGTTATTTGTCATTTAAGAATGTCTTTTAATAATGATGTAGGTAGCTCATGTCCTAGAAAGTTAGCTATTTTTCTATTTTCTCCAGCACAGAATTGATCATTGGATTTTAAAGCAAAGAGGAAAATTACAGACTCTGACAATGTTTGAGAAATAGAAATTAATTCTGAGCCTCATTTTGGAAAAACGAATAGGCACGCTATTTAAAAAACAAACACTTAAAAATTAAAAAAAAATAAAAAACAAACACTTTTCAGCTGTACTTAGTTTCATTTCTTTATAAAAAACTTATTTTTTAATAGGTGGAACATCACATGATCTCTGATTTTCCCTTTACAACATATACCATAGCCTGTATGTATGTAATTGTTTGGTTTTATGTACTGTGTGTAATGCCTACTTGTATGTATGTAACGTCTATTTTCCCTACTTGATTTTAGGCTCTATGAAGACAAGACAATTATACCTCTATTCCCTAACCTATGGCTGGCACATAAAAAGCAATAGATGAATATTTACAGAATAAAGAAAGAAAATGTCAAAGGTGCCCATTACACACCAACCTGCTCCTACTACTTCACATATATTTTATTTTATCTGTTATCTATCTCTTGAAACTTTCAGTTCATTCCATTTCTACTATTATCACCTTAATCCGCTCTGAGCTCTTTTCTAAACTACTATATTCATTCTTAGGTCCTACTATAATCTGTCCTCTGTATTTTAGAGCTAGCATATGCTAAGAATTCTTTCATGGGCTTTCCACTGATAATAAACCTCTTAGTGTGTGTGGTTTTAAGTCCTGCATGGTCTGCCCTCACTTACTCCTCCAGCCTTGTCCCTATGAGCCAGACATATTCACTTTTGGAACCTAACAACGACCCTGCTACCACAGGACTGCTACACAGGCTATTCTTTCTATCTGGAATATTTTCTGCTTCTCACTTATCTAGTTAAGATATTAATGTTCAACATCACTTCCTCATGGAAGACTTCTCTACTACTCTGAACTGACCACCAATCATGGCTAAAATTTTATACAATTTTTTTTAATGTGATTTAACTAAGACTGTTTCTCTTAGTAGGCTATCAGCTCTTCCAGGGTAGAATTTGTGTTTACTTTTGTTCACCAGGTATCATCAATATCCAGAATACTTCCTAGCACAAAATATAAGTAGATACTTTGTAAATGTTTGTTGAATGGATTAAAAGACAGAACAATAATAACATCAAATAACATCAAATTACATGATGAAATAAATATACTCAAGAAGTAAAATTGCATGAATAAGGGAACATTTCCCAGGATCCAAACATGTATGATTATATTTGACACAGTGTTGACAGATGGTATTGTTGGACACAAAAGAAACTATCTCCATAGTTACCTTTGCACTTAGAAATTTCAATCCATTTTTTTTTATTTAAAACTAAATAGAGTCCTTTTACTACCTCTATAACTTAATTTCACTTGACCTATACAAGCATCTATACCAAGTACTACTGTTTGTGCCTCCTGTTATGGATATAAACATGACATTAAATCATTAATATGAATATTTTGAAAGCAATCAAAAAGTAAAAAGTTAGGCTTGTTTTCTTTTGACAATGGGGAAAATATTTTAAGAATGTATCTTCTTGTTCATATTAGGTAATGATTAACATGCTCCTTAAACTTTAGCATCAATTACCATTTTTTTAAATTTTAGACGTTTAGGCTGGGGGTATGGCTTTAGTGGTATAGTGGTTGCCCAAGCCTCCCATCACTGCAAAAATAAATAAATAAGATAAAAGTAAACAAATTCAGAGGCTTATATTTTTTCTTCTCAAAGACAACTATTAGTAAGAAAAGAATATCTCTGTCCTTCCTTCAAACTTTTCCAAACTTTTACAGTGTATTTTTAAAAAAAAAAATACTAGGCTTTGCACCATACTTCCTATTATGGTACTTATCTGAATAAAATCTTATACAACTGTATATTGCTAATTCACATTACATCAATATGTTTACCCTTCTTGATTTTCTATTCTTTTTTCTCCTGTCTACCAACTATATTTAATTTACTGGAGTTTTCTCTGAAAAATTAAACTTATAATAAAATACATTAGAAAGAAATATGTATTTTAAAAAGGAAATGATGTATAAAATGTTAGAAAAGAAATCACAGAGTTCAGGAATATTACGGTACTATGATTATATACAGGATACTGTGAGTGTAAACCACTCTTTTCATATCAACCTAAGATTCAAAATGACTTGAATTTTTAAGGAAAAAATGTTTTTAATTAAGTAATTATACTAATACAGAACAGATCCTATCTGTTCATGACAAAAGCAGATCCTAAGTCTGTTTTTGCCATCCATTAAGTTACTAAAATATCAAATAATGAAATAAGCCTCAACTTAATGGTTATAGCTAATTAAGAAAGATTACATTAGAGTATATTTTATCAATAAAAATACACAAAAAAATCATCACTTTTTAAATTTATACCCCAAACTACTTTATTGGCTCTTTTGAGGCACAGGTCTCCACTTTCCCAACATACTTATAACCCTAAAAAGAGATTTATCATCCCCAATTAAAAGGCAGTAATCTTGAGGGGAATATTATTATTTTTTCCCCCACATTCTAAGTAGTTTCAAACCATATAAAAATTGTTTTTAAAAAAAATCAATACCAGGCTGGGCAAGGTGACACACACCTATAATCCCAGGGGCTCGGGAGGCTGAGGCAGGAGGATTTCGAGTTCAAAGTCAGCCTTAGCAAAAGGGAGGTGAGTAGCAACTCAGTGAGACCCTGACTCTAAATAAAATACAAAATAGGGCTGGAGATGTGGCTCAGTCGTGGAGTGCCCCTGAGTTCAATCCCTAGTACTGCCCCCACCCCCCAAAAATGAACACATTGCTTCCATTTTCTATGCAAACAGTAAACTGCTCCAGACAAAAGAAGCATTTCTGAGACACCAGTAAGGTAATCAGGATCCTCCCCACCCACTACCACCTCCTGAAGTTGACTCCCACTCACTCCCCCCCCCCACCCTCAGGTTCTTGCAGCACACTTCTAATCTGGGGAAGAACATTAATGTGCACCTGGCTGAATGACTACGATATACTTAGCACCACTGCCAGGCATCAGGAGGGCTGAAAAAGAAGGCATGATACCTATTCTCACAAAGTCTACAGAGCACCAGTAATGTTGGTCTTTGTCCTTACTAAAACAGACTTGAAAGGACAATAACAAGTAAACAAAGTGCCTTTACTCACAAAATAGCTCAAGTTACATTATTTAAAAGTCTCCAAAAGGAGAAAACTGATGAAAGGAGAAACATTAGATGAGTGTAATTAACCATTTCTTTATTGCTATACAACTCAATGCTGTGTAGTAAACAAATAAGAGAATTTCAGAGATTAATAAGGATTGTTTAGGGTAAAAGCAAACAACTATATAATGGGGTGAAGAGACAGAAAATACAGATTATAAATAGAACTCAAGATTTTATTAAGGATAAAGACAAATACAGATAAGTATATCACTCAGTATTAATACATGTACATTGACAGACACTTGTGTATCTTATATTCTGTCCCTCTTTGTTTTGCCAGAGGGAAGGAAAGCCAGACTAAGTACATACTATAAACACCTCAATTTCTAAAACATAGCTCAGAAGTTACCTTAGAAAGAGCTCCAGGAACCATGCTGGGAGAACCAACAGAGTACCCCTCCCCCTAACAAAGGCTATGAAAAACTGCAAAACTAGGCCTTTAGAACAACATCAAACATAAAACAGCACTCTCAACGATGTTCCAGTTCGTTTTTTAAAAAAATCAATATATAATACATAATAAATAGGAAGAAAACATTGTTAAAATTTGAGTACTAAGTAGATTATCTGACATCTATGCAGAAGTGACATTAAGGTACACATTCAGCTATAGTTGAACAAAAGAAACAAAACAAAACAAAACCAGATTTGAGGTATTCCAAGCTTCCAAAGAAAGCAAATAGGGGCAATAGACAGTTCCTAAGCCTAAAGGCTCGATCTTTCTTTAAACTATTAAAAATAAAAGGGTAAAAATTGTTCAATAACAATAGCCAAAACAAAAGTTCTCTTACAGTCTTCTACAAAGTTCTCTAAGTCTTCACCCAAATTATAGTTATTGCTTAAAAACAACAGATTGACAATATCTCTTTATAGTTTTGAAGAGTTAGATAAAAAATATAAAAAACCAAAGTTTCTCTACTGATTTTATTTTAGACATAGCTGATTACTGAGTTCAAACTGAAATGACAACTTGATGACAGCTGTGGAAAGCCTAAACAAAGGATATCTCTGGCTATTTCCTGCTATGATCTGAGTGCTGTGTACCCCTCCTAAATTCCCATGTTGAAATCTTCACCTTCAAGGCGATGGCATTAGCAGGCGGGGCCTTTGGGAGGTGATCAGGTCCCACAGGACAGCCTCCTCATGAGTGAGAGTAGAGGCCTGAGAGAGACTGCTTCCTCCCTTCCAACATGTAAGGGCACAGCAGGAACAAGCTGGAAGGCAGCCCTCACTACACGCTAGATCTGCGATACCTTGGTCTCAGCCTTCTGTCTCCCTATAAGCTATGCAATTTATAGTGCTTTTATAGAGCAGAACAATTGGATTACAGAAGCAATTTTCTATTTTATAGTCAAAAAGAAAATGTGATAATGACATTATTTTCAAAGCAATGACTCCCAAACCTTTATCTCCGAGACTCTGACCCTGCTTATCCAAACTCCCAAACACACACTGTCAACTTCCTACCAACTGTTTCCACTTGAATATTTTGTCACCATCTCAAATTAAACACTGGGTCCAAAAAAAAAAAAAAACAAAACCCTATCCTTCGTCCTTACTCCCTGCAAGCTGAACCAGCTTCCTATTTTGATTTTCCAATCCTGTCATTCTGCCTCAACTTCATATTCTTTTCATTCTGTTGTTATTGCAATGACCCATGCTGGGGATGTCACTGTCTGACAGCAGAGCACCCAGAGTTAAAAGAAAGGCAGACTACACTAATGAGATGAATCAGGCTTTACCTGTTGTCTTTTGATGTGTTCATGTTACATGAACACAATGTGGCAAATTCATTTCCTGTTTTATTCCTTCTAGTTTATGCTAACTACAGCCCTACACTGAACCTTTTAGCTATTCCTCATTCATCAGTTACTGGGGAGGATGCTGTAATTTCTCCTTGAAATCCATACCTAACATTAATGAAAAAGTTTCAAATTATTCAGAGGAGCATCTGTCATTACTTATTTAAATCACATGCTACTAACATCAATCTTAAAATTAAGGGTTGAACATCAAGTATTTTTTTTGCCAATTGTTATATATGAAAAACTATACAATATAGTTGATGACTCTTCTGACAGAAAAGTAATATTTTGTGTTCTTAAAACTCAAAACAGGGCAGATGGCACATTCCTGTATTCCCAGTGGTTTGGGAGGCTGAGATAGGATTGCGAGTTCAAAGCCAGCCTCAGCAACAGCAAGGCGCTAAGCAACTCAGTGAGATCCTGTCTCTAAATAAAATACAAAATAAGGCTGGGGATGTGGCTCAGTGGCTGAGTGCCCCTAAGCTCAATGCCCAGTACCCCCCAAACAAAAAAACTCTCAAACTCTGATTTATATGGAATTCCTTCTTGTAATTGTTACAATACAGAATTAATCCAAACAAAAATCTATATATCTCTTCAGGGTAACTTTATTTTAAACTCCACAGAAAGAAGTTGAAAGTAAAGAATAAATTTACCTTATTTTCTTCTAGAAATTTCAATTTGATGGAAACATCATTGCGCATTTTATCATATTTTTCCTTATGTGCTTGGAACAGATGTTGTGACTGCTCAATTTTTGGGAGGGTGTTTGCATCGCGTGGTCCAAGATTCAGTTCTTCCAAATCAGTGCGATAAGCATCATATTCGATCCTAGAAAGAAGAGAGTATGTGATGTATACAACAAAACAAAGAAAAATATGTTCAGGAGACGGGCTAGAAAACATAATATTTGGTCTCTTTATGTGATGATATATAAAGTATTCATAAAGGTTCCATACCTTATGCTTCTGAAATTGTTACTCCTTAAAAACAAAGAGCTATTAAAGTAAGAATGTGGAGGCCTAGAGATATGGCTTAGTGGCAGAGTGCTTGCCTACTACATCAGAGGTCCTGGGGTCCACTCCAGCACCACACACACAAACAAAAAAGGAAAAAATGAAGAAAAGGGAGGGGGAGAAAAAATACCTACAATGTGGGGAAAAGGCTGCTTCCTTCTTTTTTTGTACCAGGGATTAGACCCAGGATTGCTTAACCACTGAGCAATTATTTAGGGACAGGGTCTCACTGAGTTGCTTAGGTCCTGGCTAAGTTGCTGAGGCTAGCTTTGAACTCGTGATCCTTCTGCCTCAGCCTCCTGAGCAATGGCTTCCACCATGCCTAGCAGAAAAGCTGCTTAAACTCAAAAACTATTCCTCACAGAGTACACTATTATCTAAACAAGTAATTTCCAAAATTTAAAAACCAGTTTAAAAATATAGATGTCAAAATCTAACAGACATGGGGGGCTGGGGTCGTGGCTTAGTGGTAGAGCGCTAGCCAGGCACGTGCAAGGCCTGGGGTTCAATTCTCAGCACCGCATAAAAATAAATAAATAAAAATAAAGGCATTGTATACAACAAAAATAAATAAATATTTAAAAAAATCTAACAGATGTGAATACAAGATCAAGAGTAGAGATGGAGTCCCTATGTTAGTTGATTAATATTGATGAGGCATAGTAGGTGAGGAAAGTAAACACTAGAATGCTAAACTAAAACCAACAGACAAAAGAAAGTTACGCTGAGAGTCAGCAGACCTCAAAATGTGGTATAGGTCAGCAATGCAAAACAGCAATATAATGGGAGCCATAACTGTAATTTAAACTTCTAGTAGCTAGCTACATTAAAATGATAAATTAATTACACCTGCTTTTAAACAATATATTCTATCCAATATATTTAAATTATTATTATTGGAAAATGTAATCAATTCAAGAAATTGTTAGTAAGCTACTTCACATTTCAGAACTGGGAACTAAGTCTTTGAAATCCATTATGTATCTTATACTTCCATAACATCAAAATTTAGCTAGGTGTTTCGAGCTCTCAACAAACACATTGGGTACTATATATAACACAGCTCTAGCTAGATTTCTATAGTATTTCTATAGTATTAAGAATGTGACAATGCCATCTTACAGAGTACTTACCACTTGCATTCTGTGAAATGCCTTACCAAATATTCTACCACCATTAACTAAACTAGACCTACTACCATTACTCTGTGATCCACGGCAAGCACCTTATAATATCTCTATCACAGAACTCTTGTTAAATAGTGATTCATCTATCAGCACTGACTATTCAGTACTCAGCCAAGAAGTAGCAGAGAGACTTCTAGTTTAATCAAAAGCAGAATCACAAAGCACATGCCCCCAAACTAAAGCTTTTTATTCAGATAGTATGAGTCACATCTCCAGTTTGGGAATTAGAAATACTTTAAAGATCACAAACTATATTGTATGCATCACTTGAGAAAATCTTTCTCACTAAGCCTAATTTATTCTGAACTCATACTGAACTTAAGAAACTTGATTTTTCAGGAATAAAGGAGGATCATTTATTCATTAGCTGATATGTTGATTCATTCAACAATTATCAGGTGAGCACCTTCTGTTTCACTCACTATGCTTTAATGTAGAGCTGAAAATTTGAGCAGTGAGTTTATCCCCAAGAAGCCTGCAGTCTAGAAAAGGACAAGATTGCACATGATTACAAAAAATACTACCATGAGGGAGTAAGAAGTAATGGAGGTCAAGAGGAAGAATTAAGTAAGTAAGTATCTGGAAAGGCATGTCAGAGTAGAATTAAAATGCTATAATTAAAATCTGAAGGATGGTAAAAGCTTATTTGCTTGATTAGGGCAGGGAAACTGGTAGAGTATTCCAGGAAGAGAACAGCCATGTGCAAAGGCATAGACACCATTACACATTTAGGAATTAATTCAGCATGTTACATCCTGAAGTCAGAACATAATGAGAGGAACTAAAGTCAGTCAGGTAAGTAGGACTGAGATGAAGCAGCCCTATGACCCTGCTAAACAGTTCAGATTTAACCCAGTAGGACAGTTGATGGGAGGTCACTGAAGGATTTTGATCTGACGTGAAAGGAACATGATTCTATTTGTTCAGCATAGAAAAATCACTCTAGTGGTAGTCTAAGGAATTCAGGATGGACTAGAATAGACGATTAAGAACAGAAGCAAGGAAACCAATTAGATGACCATGGACACGCAGTGAAGCTAAGAAGACAGCTACAATAGATTTAATTTAATTTGTTAAATCAATGGATTCAGCAGCCAAACTCTGCCCTTTAATTGTTCTAATGTCTTTAGCTAGTACTGCATATCTTTGCGATCGAATTTTTCATCTATGAATGGGAATAAAAATCTCCACAAATCCATACATATACATGATTTTACATATATGTAGCATATGTATACGTGTGTGTGTGTGTGTGTATGTGTGTGTAAAGGACACTTGGTAATAACAAAAACCTTCAGAATGTTTATTATTATGGCAAATTAGAAGCAAGATAGCTATGGTATAGTCATTTAGTGACATGGGAAGGAAAATGTTTATAATTGACTAAGAAGTGAGAATATAAATCTATAAACATGAAATTAAAAAGAGGGGTTATGACCAGGAACAAACATACTAAAGACTAAGAAATAAAAGGAAAAGATGGAACTGAAATAAATGGTATTATGCGGTAATTTAATCTAAGAAGAAACATCCTTCAATAGCCTTGGAGCATATATCTAAACAGCAGTGATTAATTCAAACATAATAAAAGTTAAATACTGACCTTATATTTCTTAATTTTTACATTCAGAGTTTGTAGAAGGTATCAAAGTAAAAGCTCCCATAAGAGCTTCTCTAATGGTATGCATTACCACCAAGAAGGGAAGGGCACTAACTTTTCAAGGCTGCCGGTCTGTACTGGGTCTGTATTGGCACAGTTAGTGATGGTTACTCTATGGCTTATGTAAAACTTCTAGAGAACAGGTGTCAGCATCTGAAAAGTCTTGACTACAATTGACTCCCTTGTTGGTGCTGCTGTGGAGAAGAGTTGAATGGGCTGTTATAAGATTTTCTAACAAAAACACCAGAGGGCTAGGAAATACTTGTACACAATACATAATAGGGAGCATTAAAAAGCCACTCGGGCATTCGCCTAAATTACCATTTTTTGTGCTGATCAAATAGATGACCTTTGCCCTAGAAGTCAGTAAATTCTGGTTTTAACAGAGAAGAAAATTCAGATACTGAAAAATTTTAATCTTGGATTCTTTTTGAATATTATTCTTTGGTAACCAATGTTTCAGTGTTAAAAGTAGCCAATTCCTTGGTACTTCATAAAAAGTCAAATCCCAAGCTAAGCTTAATGAATAAGATCATATATTGTAATTTGAATTAAAAAAGGATAAGTTATGAAGTGAGATTGCTGTTAGTTTGTAAAGTACACAGAGAGGTTGTCGGAGGCTTCCTTTAAGTAACTGGCTATCAAGTACATAGAACTTGATTTATAATTTTGTTTAGAAAGTTTCAAACAAACCTAAATATTATAAATGCTCAGATCTTATACTATATTATACTTTAAGTTGGGCTTTTCATTATAAAATGTGAAAATAATTTTTCCTAATTATATGCAGAATTTTATTTTATTTTTTATTACTATCTTTTTGTTGCCACTGTTTTTTCTTTTTGCTATGTTGGGTATTAAAGCCAGGGCCTTGTGAATGCAAGGCAAGTGCTCTACCACTGAACTACACTCTCAGTCTAAAATTTTAGATTAATCTAGTTCAAGCTTAACATCTACTGATCAAACGTGAAAGAGTAAAATGGGTTCCTGTCTTGGCTTTGAAATTGACTACTGAGAGCAAAGCATGTAACCTATAGCCCTTACTTCTCTTCTGTAATAAAATATAAATTGTTTTATGTATAAACAGTGGCTTATCTGATAATTCTTGCTTTTTAAAATAGGGGCTAATATTTTTAAAGTCATACTAGAAATAAAGCTTGAAGAAAAAGTTAAAAATATATTTAAGGTTTGCAAAAAAGAAAAAAAGGCTAAAGAGAAAAACACTATATGTTAAGTGACATATTTCAGTTACTATTTCAGAATAGGTAGACAGATAATTATGAAGTTGAAAAACTAATCAGATTCATATAATTCCTAAATGGGAGATGGTGGAAGTTACTTTTTGGATATTACAAAATAATTTTTTACCTTCAAAACTCATAAATATAAGAATAATCAAAAAGACTAGAAAATAAGAAGCTTAAAATGATGAAAGCAATAAAAAATATTCTTATGAACAAATTAAGTCATTATGTAAGGAAAAGATAAACTTAGAATAACAAACAGAATTTATAGAACTGAAATGTTTCATTCATGTACACAATGTTTCCTTTGAAAAATAAAAAGTGCATGAAAGGATTTAGATGGAGACTGGAAAACCAATTACTAGGAATGTTACTAAAGGGGTTTCCATTAAAGGTATCTTCTTGATAAATTCCTTCAGGGTTAATGAAGGATAATAAATTCCTTCTTTTTCTTTTTTCCCACCTTTTAATTTTAATACCATGTTAGTAAATAATTCAAACAATAAAGAAAAGCAAAAACCCAAGACCTAAACCTAAATAAGCCACAAAGTTCTAACCAATCACATCTGTTTTTCTTCACTAATGTCTAAGTCAATAAGAACTTCCTATGTTAATGTTAAACTGAAAGTTACAGATACAGCATGGGACAGAAGAATTTCTTCTTGTGAAATGATCAAAAAGGAATATTAAAGTTTGCACCTTTCTTTAATTAGGCTATGAAAAGTATAACAGAAAATAATAATTTTAAGTGTTCAGGAAGCGGGTGAACTCAAAGGCGACTAGACTGATACTTAACATAAAAGTGACAAGGCATGTAGGGAAAAAACTGAGCCTGGAATTGAAAGCTGAAAAATACTATTACAAGTTTGCTACTTTTTTAGCATTAATAAATACTTATTAATATGCATGCTGTACACCTAACAAAATGGTTGATAGGGAAATTATATATATGCACATAAATGAAATGGAATGTATAAAAATGCTCATTATAAACAGTTATCAAAATATAAAATAAAACATGAAAAGGGTTTGAAGGTTGGTCAACCTGGATAAATGAAAATCAGGAGCAGGTATTCACAATGATATTCACAAAATCCTGGTGACAGAAATGAGCTTGTATATTCAGGAGGAACTGACAGTGCAGGTCTAGCTGCTGTGGAGCAGTGGGACTGCTTACTCATAGGGAAGCACAGGTAATGCAGGTGAAAGTGGTAATGAGGATAAAAGGTAATCTTAGGCCATGCTTTAAGCGGTCCTGGAAGGACACAGGGCCTGTGCTCTTCTAAGGAAGGTGGAGCTGAGAGATCCTCCATTTCCTATTCCCTAGCAGGCAAGTTTAGACACACTACCAAGGCTCCACTGGACATTCCCAAGGCAATGAATCAAGTATTCAGAGGTCTATTGGAAAGTACTTCTGGTAGCTGTGGTACCATCAAGTAGCAGGGGCATAAAAATCAGGGTACTGATCAGATACTCGTAGGCATTATTTGGCTTTGGTTCTTGCCTATTTCCAGAATTTTGTTTTCCCCCCTTTATGATAGCTCTGTGTGTTATCTTATAATCTTCCAGTATATTCCTTTTTTACCCTTATTAGACAGAGTTGGTTTCTGTTCTTTGCAACCAAAATTTTAACAGAATTATGTGCCATCTGTAAAATAGACAATATGGAGAAACTTTATACCTACCTGGCACTTTCATATTGTTTCACAGTCATTAATGTATCTTCAATTGTTTTATTCACCAATGTGTTCACACTAGCAATGAAAAAATTAATGGCCCCAAGAAGAGTCTCTCCATTTTTAGCCAGCAGCTTCTGGGTATCTGCATTATAGCCAAATTCTTCCTAAAATAAAGAAGTCATCTTAATTTACTGAGTGGTAAATGAGTAGACATGACTTTGAAAACACAAACATATCACTAATGAGAAAATATTTTCTTTAGAAATCTAGCAATGTAAGTTTTTCTTTCAGTCTTAAAATATATAAGAATTTACATCATGATTAGCTATTTCATTATCAAAAAAGTTTAATAAGCCAAAATTGTCATCAGCTTAGATGCATAGCTAAACATAAATGATTTTTAAAAGTTAAACTACTTTGTACTAGAATAAGCACAGCTGTTAGGAAGAAAAATATAGCAGATTATTAATCAAAGAAACTATAACTTTTACAACCAAATTAGGTAAAAATTGGTTAAAACTTTCAGACATAAAATATATTGTAATTTTTCATGTTTTGACTGAATCTCCTCAAAGTACAAATATTAACAAGACACATTTCTGTGTAAACTTAGCGACCAGTTGACTCCCAAGCTCAAGCCTATCTATGCATACAGCTGAGGAAGGATCACTCAACACCAGATTTAGTTCATTCTCTGAATAAACCACATCAGCTCAGCAAACATTACACACTACTCCTTCAGACACGGCAAAAACTAACCCTAAATATTTAGCAGAGGAAGCTTCCCAGTCCACGTTTCATTAAAACAGATTACTGAGGAACACACATCCGACCAAATTAAAATACTGATCATATATACATGTATATACCCATATACATTTATATGTGTATGCGTACGTATTTTGTGATGCTGGGGCTCAAACCCAAGCCTCATACATGCTAGGCAAGCACTCTACCACTGAACTACACCCCCCAACTCCAAAAGATCATGTTTTATTGTATGATAAATCTTCATCTTGAGAATTCTCCAGTTAATTATAAAACATTTCTCAATTTCACCTGAAAAAAAAACTAACTAAAATTATTTTTCTTATGCGAAAAGTATTTTCTATTTAAACTAGATCCATGCAACTCTTTACACTGGATTTGGTTTTCAAAACTGTATAGACTTTGATTGCAAATATTGGTAGATATAGGATTACAATAAAAGAATGACAATTAGTACATGTAAAAACTAAAATGAAAGGTAGGACAGCTGAAGATTTGTGACAAGTTTCTATAAGCTAGATTATACACAAAGTCTAAATAAATGTTACTGGAAATAGAAGAGTACAGGACAAAACAATTTTATAACTTTTAGAAAATATTAACATGCCAGAGACAGTGGCAGATATCAGTAATCCAAGCAACTCCTAGCAACTTGGGAAGCTGGGGCAGGAGAATGGTAAATTCAAGGTCAGCCTAGGCCACTCAGAGAAGCCCTAAATCAAAAAATAAAAAGGACTGGGAACTCAGAGATAAGTGCCCCTAATCTAATCCCTAGTACTGCCCTCCACAAAAAAGAAAATGTTAATAGAACATATTACAACTCTATTTCCTTTGATATTCATTAAAAAGGGCAAAATTCAAAAATCAACAAATAAAAGGATGAAAAATATGGAAGTTAGATAAATTCAATAGTGGATAAAAGGACCCTTTCTACTCACTGTAAAACAAACTATGTATCATTACACGATACCCCTCCCTGTAGTACTGTGTTCATTTCTAAAAAGTTCTCAATACCCACAATTATACATTAAACCTTCAAAATGCCCACAACCCCAATTTAACTACAGGAAGATGTATATAACCTAGAGAGCTATTCTTTCATAAACAAACAAACAAAATCATAGGAAGATGAAATTTCAGCAAATTGAAAAATTATATAATAGAATTTGGAATCCTAAATTTACACATGAGAACAATGGGCCTAAATACAAAGCAGGGAGGAAGAGTAAAGTGATGCTGTTTTATTTCATGAATATAAATCCCACCTGTAATTCTGGGAAATGTGTTTATAACTTAAGATTTTAGAATTGCAGATGTAGTTAGTGGGAGAGCTCTTGCCTAGAGCATGCAAGGCCTTGGGCTGAATCCCCACTACTATGAACAACAAAAACAAATACTTAAGATTTTAATGTATAATTTGAAAACTTCAACCGGCTAAAATAAAAAGCTAATTTTTTATAATAAGGCACATAAGCTATAGTAGTAAATGATATAAAATAATTAGAACACAATAATTAGAAAGAAATGAATATACTTATGTATATACATTATAAGTAAATAAACTTTTGGCACTGAAAATAAGAGTATGACTCAAACTTGAGTTGCTGACAATTCTTAGTATTCTCAGTTAGATAGGGATATTTTATATATTATTATAAGTTGTTTTAGCAATTACAAATAAACATAAAATAATCAAGCATATTTACATCAGGAGTAGGACTGTAGTTCTAATCTGCTACTTAAGATAGAAGGTTAATGCAATTCCTAGAATTAAAAATTTAATTTCTAAATACCATATACCAGTATACAAACTGACACACAGACCAACAGAACAGAAGAACTAGAAATAAATCCATATATCTAAGCCAAATGATCATTGACAAAGGTCTCAAAAACATATTGGGAAAACATCAGTCTCCTCAATAAGTGGTACTGGAAAAACTGGATATCCATATGCATAAGAATGAACCTAGACCTCTATCTCTTATCATATACAAAAATCAACTCAAAATGTATCAAAGACCTCCTGAAACTAAGAAACTACTAGCAGAAACTATAGGAGAAACACTTTTAAGACACCAGTATAGACAATATTTTGAATAAGATCTGAAAAGCAAAACGAGACAAATGGCATTATATCAAATTAAAACACTAAGAAAAGGAAACCATCAACAAAAAGAAAACCTATAGAATAAGAGAAATTCTATATTTGCCAAGGGATTAAAATTCAGAATATATGAGGAACGTAAAACAATAACACCATTACCCAACTAATCCAATTTAAAAAAAATGGCCAAACAATCTGAACAGACATTTCTCAAAAGACAAGATACAAATGGCCAAGGAGTACATGGAAAAAATGGGCAACATCACTATCAGGAAGATGTAAATCAAAACCACGAGTTATCATCTCACCCCAGTTAGAAATACTATAAGCAAAAAACAAAACAAACAACCCCACACAGAAACGCTGGTAAGGATGTGGACAAAAGAGAGCTCTTATATACCACTGGTGGGAAGATAAATTACTATATCAATTATGGTATGTAGCATGGAGGTTCCTAGAAAAATGTAAAAAAAGAACTACCACATAACCCAGCAATTCCACGGGGGTGAGGGTGGGGATAAAGAAAATAAAGTTAGAATGTCAGACTCAAAAGGTTACATATTATATAATCCCATTTATATCAAATGTCCATAATATGTCATTCCACAGAGACATAAAATAGATTAATGCTTGTCAGGAACCAAAGGAAGTAAAGAATGGATGTGCATTTTCATTCTGGGATGAGAAAATGTTCTGGAATTTGACAGTGGTGATCGATGCACATCTTTTTGAATGTACTGAGCAGAAAAAACAAAAATCTCTTAAAGGAGATAAAAATGATTTTTATAAATGCCTACTTTCTGAATGCAACTTTGTAAGGATAAACTATGGTACATGAATTATATCTAAATATATTATATTATAAAATTCTGGAACATATCTGTGGAACAGATATACTACATACAAATTTGCCTTCTCTGCATGCACTGTCTGTGCCAAAATTACTTCCATGTAGCTAAATTACATAATATTCAAAACTTTTTTGATTTGGGGGAAGGGGATGTAGCTCTTTAAGTTCAGTGGTAAAGTGTTTGCTTAGCATGCATGAAGTCCTGGGTTTGAAGCCTAGCACTGTGAAAAAACAAAAAAAGAGTTGTAGATCTGGGAACATTTTGTATTTTACATTTTCAGATTAGGGATACTCAACTGGTACACTATGCATGTATTCCAAAATCTGAAAAATTCCCAAATCTCAAATACTTCTGGTCCCATTCATTTCAGATACATGTAATAAATATAAAGTACCTAGTCTGTTCCATTTAAATTGTGTACTCAGTAATTGCAGCTGTTATTACATTCAGTTTCCCAAATACTATTTCTGTCTGTTTAATGGCTTAGTCAAAATTGAGTTTCAGTATTTTTCATTATTGTGATCTGAAGCCAAATTTTGTTGTCCAAGGTTTTAGGACAAAGGAATTTAATGTTTTAACTTATTGAATTCTTCAAGTTAGAAGTTTGTAGTTAAGGGATGTCTGTACCAGAAAGCTTCAAGTAAGAAACAAAAAAACAAAAACACCTAGACATAAAAGAGATCACAAGATATGCCCACACCGAAAAACAAAACAAAAACAACTACAACAAAACCAAAACACACATAACTTCTTTCTAGGCTGCTTGAATATCTTTCCTTCTCTCTTTACCAAAGTTCCATTTTCCGAAAACCTCCAGCTGACATATAGTCTAGGGTACAAATGGATTACTATGTTGACTAAAGTTAGTTGGACAGTCTTAAAAAATTACATGAAATACCTTAAAAGAATGTCTCAAAATTTCAATTATATAAAGCTGGGGCTGTAGACCAGTGGTAGAGCATGCACAAGGCTCTAGGTTCAATCCCCAAAACCCAAACTCCAACTGTATTAAGAATTCAGCAAATCATAAATGTAACAAATCACCTCTTGGACTATTCCCATTAACATTTTCTTCCATCTCTAATAGCTATTTTAAATAATCTTACATGGAGTTCTAGAGACTTCAAACTCAGGTCAGCAAAAGCATCTCCAAGTTGCCTTTGGGTGTGCACCATCTGGAAAAGCTGGGTTGACAATGTCTGAGCCAGTCTTAGAATGTTTTCATATTTTTTCTTGTTATCTCTTAATATATCAATCTGAGCTTCAAGTTCAAGATCCACAGTTCTTGAGCCACGGCCTAGCTTCTCAGAGATAATTTGTCGAGTACACTAAAAATGGAAAGATGTACTTTGTTTAGGAAAGGGAGAGAGAAAAGGAAAAACAAATATAGCAATCCAAAATACAAATGCTAAACATGTAGCATAAGTCTTTTTGTTTTTGTTTTTGTAGTTGTAGATGGACATCATGACTTTATTTTATCTATTTATTTTTATGTGGTGCTGAGGATCGAACCCACATGCTGGGCAAACTCTCTGCCACTGACTTACAGCCCCAGCCCGTCTTTTGTATTTTAATTTCAAGTAAACTAACCTAACAAACCGAAAGTTGCCAGCCGTTTAGCAATTTATCAGGACACAGAGCAAATTTACCAGATATGTCTAAAAACTATTACTAATCAGAAGAAGTTTTAAGATTCATCTAATTTATATACTGTCAGATAAATTCTCACATTTAAGTTTGGATAAATTATTGGACACAATAGAGATAGTTGGCATTGTTTTAAGAATAATACCAAAATTCTATGCTCTTATTGGGTTTCAAAGGCTTTGTTTTAGTCTGTCTTCCCCCTATGTAATTCTTGTGTATGAGTATATAAAGTAGGAATGAAGGGAAAGAAGGAAGAATGAAAAGGGAAGGAAGCAGGAGGAGGGGAAAGAGAAAAAGAGGGAAATTACAGATTACTGAGTTCTCCTTTTACTTAGCATGATGTTTAATTATGTTATTCTATTCTACACCTGAAATAATAATACAGAAGATATAGAAACCTAAAATGCTTTAAAATATATTTAATTTCAAAGCACATGAAAATAAGTTTCCAAGTAACATTTTTTAAAAAATATTTTTTAGTTGTTGATAGACCTTTATTTTATTTATTTGTATGTGGTGTTGAGAATCGAACCCAGTACCTCACACATGCTAGGCAAGCGCTCTACCACTGGGCCACAACTGCAGCCCCTCCAAGTAACAATTTTTGATGGAAATAGAAAATTATGATAAGGCTTTCATCATTCAATAATACATTTTAAAGGTAACTGTGTAGCATATCAACATATTCACCATTAAAACTTACCAAAAATATTCTAAAAATATAGTATCATAATTTAAAAATTTGCTCTTTATTATGTTTTTCAAAGGTTTGATTATAGAATTAATGTTTGTTATAGAAATTAAAACAATGCATAAAATAAAAGGTAAATTCCCTTTTCCTTTAATCCCATTAAATAGGCATCTATCAATAGTTTTGAGTATTCTAAATTCTAAACTCAACTTTAAACATATAATCAAACATAAAATGTTTGGAATAAATATGAGATTATTCTGTTACATATAAAATACTCTGAATGTTTCTTTTCTATTAAAATATCGTAAGCCCTTTTGTCAATATACATAAACCTGCTAATCATATATTTTTCCATTTAAAATTAAAACTAATTTCCTGACACATTCTCTTTTTTTCATCAACTAAGGATCTTTAGGAACAAACTTTTTTTTTTTAAAGGAATTCTTTTCTTAAAAAGTAGAAAAATTCTTAACTACATAGAAAAAATTATAATAAAAAAGTATAATAACCAGGTATGGGGGAACATGCCTATAATCCCAGCTACCTCAGAGGCTGAGGAAGGAGGATCCCAAGATGAAGGCCAGTCTGAGCAACTCAGCAATACTGTATCTCAAAATGAAAAATCAAAAGGTCTAGGGATGTAGCTCAGTGCTAGAGTACCCCAGAACTAAAGGGAAGAAAAAAAGAAAAAGAAAAAAAAAGTACAGGTTAAGAATAGAAGAGAAATAACACTATTACTGGGAAAACATACAAAACTGTCCTATGAGATAAAAATCACATAAAGAGAAAAGTTTAACTGGAGGAGATATGATGATTTTAAGGAGGAAAAAAAATCAGCAAGAAATAATTGCTTGAAGTGGCAATAACATAAAAGAGCTAGGTCACTCATTCTCACACTTTTCTTTTAGACCAGGATGTTCCCTATCAGAGACACTGAATTTATTCCCAAACCAAAGCATGTGGTTCCTTCCATAGCAACCCAGATTAGTATCTGTTGAAAGTTAAGAAGCCAAAGTCCATTAAAGTAGATTCATAAACTGGGCAAAACTAAAGAAATGTCACCTGTTATTTTGAGTGGCCATTTTCTTCCCCCAGAAATAACAGTTACAGAAAGGCAGGAGGGCCAAAGGTTTAATGAGGAAATGTTTTTGTTTGCTTGTTTCCAGGAAGCTAGGGCAGTGAGATACTGATATGAGGCAAATTAAGGTGAATCTGGACACCTGAAACAAGTTTTGAAACTGACCTTACAGAACCTATATTCCAATAAAGGTAATCATATACTCTTTAAAAAATTAAATAATCTGGAAATAAGAATACTATACTGGCCTACAGGCAGCTTTGTGAAGAAAGTTGTAGTGAGAAGATATAAAGCTGTTAGGCATTGTGCCACTCATTAGGGTCTCAAAAAGAGTTTTTTACATAATCCCTAAAGAGTGAATTTTTATTTAAATCAATTTCTAATGTATACTGATATTAAAATGAAAATTTGTAGACTACTATATACTATGGAGGAAGTCTAAAATAAAACAAAATTAAGAATCTAAGTTCTCTATCCTTTGTTAAAGTCCTTGAAAATGTAGATTATTTGTAATGAGCTGGTAGTCCCATATAAATTAAGATTTCATTTTGAAGATAACAGCTTCCAAATGAAGCTAAGTTAAAGGGGTAGAAGAAAGGCAAAGTCAATTACTGATCCATGTAGATCTCCCAGTTGGAGCAGGACAGATGAAATAAAGTGACACATGGTGTGAAAATTACCCTGCATGTCACTGCATGAACTTACAAGATAGTGACTGTGCAAGAGTATTTAAATAGCACCAAGAGCTTTTTTCAAATGCTAAAAAATAAAGACATTTAAGTGCAAGCAAAAGAAGAAACACAGAGCAACAACAGACAGATTTTAAGAAGGTTATTACAATGAAATATAGAGAAGGGAGCATCAAAAAAACTTGAACAGGGAAAATAGGCCAACCAATAAATGAACGAGGCAATATGACAAGAAAAACAGGCAGTTTACAAGGGAGTTTAAAAGATACTGCCTTAAAGACAACAAAGATTAATTAATAAGAGTATGAATAAAAATGGAAAATTCTTAAATATCTTAAAAAATTTTTTAATATTTAGGAAAGAATCAAACAGCTCTAAATGCTGAAACTGAGATTAATGTTAAAAAAAGACTTCAAAAAGTACTCTATTGTAGACGAGGAAAAACAAAAGACGAAACAACATAAAATAGCTTATTATTTACAATTGTTTCTACAGATGAGAAGCATAAAATAAATTCTGGATTTGAATTTTATGAATAAAATCAGGTAGATTAAAATAATGCTTCAAAAGATGGGTTCAAGAGCTGAACTCAAAATTACTCCTATTACATTAGCTGGCTTTTAATTACCAGCCTGGTCTTGGGGCTGAAATTAACAATGAACAAATGAAGAACTAGATCTTCTTTTTGACAAAAGCCTTGGAGTATTTCTAAAGGACAGAAGAAATTAAAGACAGAAATCATGAAAGCAGGAAGATCAAAGTCATGAACCGAATCAAGATATTCAAGAATAATATAAAGAGGCTGAGGTGGAGGCTCAGTGGTAGAGAGCTTGCCTAGCATGTGTGAGGCACTGGGTTTGATTCTCAGTACCGCATATAAATAAATAAAATAAAGATCCATTGACAACTAAAAAATATTTAAAAAAAGAAATAATAAGGATAACAATCATTGTCCCAAATCCACCCAATCAGAACAAGTTCCTAAAGCATTATCCATAACAATGAATACCCAATAACAGGTACAATTTAGATCAAAAAGGTGTAAAAGAGAACAAAGAGAATCATATAGACCCAACAGGTCATTTTACTCTGAGCTTCCTTTGGTTGAGAGCTGTTTGTCAGCCTAGACACACGGGGCAACAAGCTCCAAAAAATCATTTGAGTTAGAACCCTCTTTTTCTCCTGTGACCTAAATTGGAATATCCAAATTAAGTTCTGATGAGAATTTTTCATATAAAAAAACACAACACCTCCTTCACATAGTATACCATATGCACCACATTTTAAAGACTGGTCATTTTCATTTATATAAATTTCAGGAAAGGATAAATGTAGAATCTACATAATATTAATATTATGAGACAAATGTAGAATCTTAATAACGATTCAACTCAGATTAGTGTAGAAGTAATAAATGGAAGAAAAGAAACATAACATTCACAAATAGGAACAATTAGAAAAGGAACAAGAAAAAAACCAAATGAAATGAGAGGAGGGTTCAAAGGAACTACATTTAATAAATAAATGAATAAATAAATGGAGTTTAGTCTGGTATGAAAGAAACAAGTGAAATAAAGGGGAATTCCATGCAGTCGGCAGATAAGCATCATAAACAAAGTTACTCAAGTATTAGAAAGCATAGATTGCTTAAGGAAATCTTTGGGTAATTTGGTATGGATAGGATCCATAGACAGAAAAGAGGAGTAGAAAAAGCTGGAAAAGTAGACAGGGTCAGATTCATGCCATTCTGAAGACAACTGGGGATTGGCTGGAGGATGTTAAAGCAACAGTGACCACATTAGGCAAATGTAGTCCAAGAGAATTTGTTGAGAAGTTATTACAGTAAGGGTGGAGTGGGGGGATAGTTTGTGTAACAAAGACAAAACAATGGCTGTGAAGGCTGGGATGCAGAAAAGAGGAAAACATGATGGAAAACTAAGGAGGCAGAATCCATAGGATTTAATGACTGACTGAGTATGTGGGATCAGTAAGAAGATGGAGGAGACATCTGTGAATATTGGGTAAGCAGTTGTGATATGAAGGAATAGGGTAATTCCAATCTTTGAAAACAGAGCAATGACTTAAGAGAATGCCCTGCATAAGCTGGCATCACTGGCATTTCTCAGCTTCTACACTGTCCCAAGCTAAGTAACTTCTGGAAGTTATGGGTTAAACATAGCATGTTTCAGGGCACGTTTACCATCTGCAGAAAAACTGTAATTTTGTTGAGGATTTCAAAACATATTTAAAAAATAATTAACTGAAAAAATAAATTCACTGTTTTAAGAAGACACAGAGGAGAGATCAACTCTGTATAAAGAAACACATGATTCCTGAACTGCCAACCAACAGATTGACAAACAATTCACAACTCAAGAGTGTGGCTCATGCTCCAACCTAAGCTGCTGGGGCTTTCAGCCACTTACCTGTTCCATGAATTTAGTACCCTATCCACGATGAGTTTTCAAAATTACTAAGTGAATTTAGGGCTTGGGCTATTTATAATACATGAAATATATTATAGATTAAGTAATTTGCTTATTTATTTTATGGAGAACATAAGGAAAATAACCAAATACTCAAGCTATGCAATAACAATGTGGATAAAATTTTAAAACCTAATAAATTTACTGTGCTACCTATGGCTAACACTTAGTAATTATAAGAAGATACAAGAATTTCAAACCTTAGAGAATTAATATGCTTTCCCAATCTTTGGTTACTATAAAGTATTAAAAAAAAAAAAAGGCCTGGCACATGCCTATAGTCAGCTACTCAGGAGGTTGAGGAAGGAGGAACACTTGATCTAGGAGCTGGGGGCCATCCTGGGCAGCACTCTCTCTTAAAATTAAAAATAAATAAAGTATCCAAAATAGCGGGGTGGGGGAGGCAGAGGGGGCAAATATATCTGTAATAGCCCTATGGCTAAATAATCCCAAGGCAGTAAGTATATTTCTTCAAATATGTACTATTTGGCAGTTAAGAATTTTAATAGCTTTTCACTATTTTTACTGACATTTTAAATTATATGTAAATATCGATAATAAAACAAACATTTAATTTTCTAATTGTACTTTCAAATTTAGATGGTTAAATTCTTTTCTATATATTCATATTCATAACATTGCAATATAATAATTTGAATAAACATAAATGAAGATTCTTAGACCCATTTAAGAAAAATTTAAAAATTACAAACCTTATAGGTGTTTAGACTCCATTTTCTAACAAGTTCTAACTTTTCCATTGCAGGATTTTTAATTTCATCTGCTAGAATTACTGGTCCACTTTTTGTCTGTGTTCGTTGGCCACCTGCATGATCATAACAAAAAGACAAAAGCACCATCCAGATAAAGACAAGTAGGGAAAGAAAGAAAACAAAATATTGATGCCATTCAACTAAAACTACTTTACAATTAAAAAATAAAAAGGTTCTCACAAATTGTAGAACTAGAAATTCCTAATCACTTAAAAACACCTCTGTCCATGAAACTTAAATGTATGTCATGTAGTCTGTCTGTCTGGGGTGTTTTTTTGTTTTTTGGGGTTTTTTTTTTGTTGTTGTTGTTTTTGGTACTAGGGATTGAAACCAGGGCACTTTACCACTGAGCGTGCCCCAGCCCTTTTTTATATTTAATTTAGAGACAGGGTCTTGCTGAGTTGCTTAGGGCCTGGCTAAGTTGCTGAGGCTGGCTTTGAACTTGTGATCCTCTTGCCTCAGCCTTGGGAGCTGCTGAGATTACAGGCATGCACTACCATGCCCGGCTGTTATCTTTTAAAAAAAACTCTGCTGCAATCAACCTTCTTTTCTATATTGTTGCTATTTTCTTCACATAAAATAAAAATTTCACAACTTATCTTATAACCTGCTGACCCTTTAAAGAAACTATTTTTGTCAATGAAAATCCTTAACAGTGACCTCCTTCCACTGCATATACTATTTAGACCAGTTGCTATGATTTTGGATAAATTTTTAAAAATGATTCAAAAAGTCATTAAAAAATTAATGTTTTCACCATGAAGAATGATAAATGTTTAAGAACATATGTTTAATATGACTTAAACATTACACAATGAATACATATATCAAATCAATCACATGGTACCAGCTTAAAATGCACAATTTTTATATCATCAGTTAAAAAACACATTTTATTTAAATAATAATAAAAAAATCTCACCAGCAGTGTAATATGCTGAGTTGAAAAAAGACCTACACTGTACCTTTTCCTCAAGAGCCTCTCCCACAAAAATCTTTAAAAAACAAGGCATAATTAATAAAGGCATTGGAAAGTCCTGATGATATATTGTCCCAGCAATTGAGACTTTATGACAAAAAAGCAACTCTAACACTATATAATTTCTAATCACAAATATTTTTCATAGTAGAAAAAAATGTTTTATAAACATTTACAATATAAATGACTTGGGGTAGAAACTTTAAAATAATTTTTAAAAGCACAATAAAACACTAAGGAAAAAATTAAAACAAAAATGGTTTTAAAAAATTAGGATTAAGGCTAGGAGGTGGTGGGTATATTAGTGGTAGAACACCTGCCTGACCTGTGCAAGGTCTGGCGTTGGATCCCTCTCTGAGAAATAAAACAATTTTCTTCTCTCTCTTCTTCCTATAGCCAGCCCACCTTTAACCCAGCTTTATCACAAGCTAAGATAAAATCTGAGAAAAGTATATAAAATCAAGCACATTTAGGAATTTGCAAAATTCTCATAGAAACAAAATATTGTCAACATTCCATACCAAAAGAAACATGGAATTCATTTTTCCTGTTTCTATAGTCCAGCAACATTAAAGTGCGGAGCAAATTTAAAATGCAAAGATGTTAATCCTTCCCAAGGATTTTTTAAATTGGGCATAATTGGCAAATTGTATAGTATTTTATTGCAATCTGAAAACTATTTGTAAGTTGAGGAAGAAAATAAGACAAAATCTTTTCTACTTCCAATATTCTGTTCCCAATAATAACCACCGAACTGTTGAAACTTCCTTTTTTGTTTAACTGAAAACAGGACAGAGCTGCAAAGCTGGAAGGTTAGGATCCAGTCAGTGAACCTATATTGCCCAGAGCAAAGAAAGAATGATTTAAAGCAAATCACATTTTACTATGATTCTAACCTTTAAAAGGATTAAATTTCAGCGAGATGCAGCTTAATTACTTTGAAAAGCCAGAAAGATAGGCTATGGCTAGAAAGATTATTTCCCTATTGTTTTAAAAAAAAGCAGCAGCCACCAAAAAAGCCAGAATAACACACACCTAAGAACACAAAGCAAGTGATTATGAAACTGAGTGAATTTTAGCTTCAGCAGTAGCAAGGAGGCTTTATCCAATCAGTGCAGTGAATACCTGCAGGAACAATTAAATCACTTCCTTGTAGAGCCAGTCGACTAGCTGCAACCCTGCTAGGAGACAGAACAGATGGCAAAGGTGGTGCTGGGGAACCTGAAAAGGGCAGGGCAGACATTTAACCATGAATATCCTTTTCCTCCTCCTCATACTATACGTTTTGAAATTAGGTTTATTGCTATTTCCTTTAAAATACGAAAACACTGAGATTAATGACTGGAATTAATATATTTGCTTTCTTTCAGAAAAGAACTAATATTAAATGGAGTTCTTATATAAATTTTTCATCAAACTATAAAAAGCAAACAAAACACATACCTATATGAAGAAATTTGGCAAGATCATATCTAAACAAAATTATTTCACCTGGACTCTGCTATTTTCAAAACCAAATAATAGAAAGTGATTAAAGTTCCACAATTGAATGATTTAAAGCTGAAGTAAATACTTCATAATGTGCTACTCTTTAAAATGAAGGAAAAACTTTTCAAGTAAATATCCGAAGGCACACAGGGATATGAAAGAATGCTTTATTATCTCTTACAGAAATGTGAATGAACTATGTCCTTCACTCGAGTCATGCAGGGCACCCACAGCAATTAAGTCACCTGGAAGCCTATCTAGAAACACAAAATCTCAAGCCCTGTCCCATATCTGCTGAACCAGAATCCCTATTATCACAAGATCCTCAGTACCTAGTTCCTTTGTAGGACTTGGAAGTTTCAGAAGTGCTGATGTATTTTCTGACTGATCACCACTTCCATAGTTTTTAAAACATTATCGGGATACTTTATAGATCTAGTGATCGTTATCATTAGTGAAACAGGCATATGTTGTTTTTTAAAAGCCAGTTGATTTTTAAACACAATCAAGTTTGATAACCAGAGGAAACAAACTGTTGAATGAAACAGTTTTAAATTCTGACCCTCCGCATGAAATTATGGCTGTTTACCACATAGTGCCAGGAACACATTAGTAGCAAATTATGTAATATCTATGAACCTTGTCATCACAGCATAAGAAATACTGACTACTTAATATTATTGCTAATGCTAAGTAGCAAACCAAAGAAAAGGGAGTAATCATTTAAAAGATGTTAAAAAAATAGCTGAGAATATTTAATGTCTGTAAATGTTCTTCCCTAGTTCTCTGGAAAATACATAATATATCAAATTCATAACTAAATTTTCTTAAGAAAGAATCAATAACCACTTTCCTTACTTAAAATAGTGGTAACTACATATTTCAGACACAGTAAGTTCTTTTTCTTTTTTCTTTTTTTTGGTATTGGGGCACCTAATCACTGAGCCATATCCCCACACCACCACCACTCCCTTTTTTTGGAGAAAAGGACTCACTACGTTGATTAGGGCCTCACCAAGTTGCTGAGGCTGTCTTTGAACTTGCAGTCTTCCTGTTTCAGCTTCCAAACTGCTGGGATTATAAGCATGCACTACTGTGCCTCGCAACAGAAACAGTTATCAATTCTAGTACCATTCTGAATTTGGACTAGATCTCACATTTTTGCAATAAGCCTACATATTGTCACTACATTTCAAAATGAGAGATACATGTGCCCTAAAGTCTGTTGTACTATAACATTTAAAACTAGAAAGGGAGATGAAAATCAACTAGGCCAAATTGTCAAATTAAACTGTAAGAGAAATGGGGCTCAGAGAGATTAAAACAGTTTCTTATTAGAGACTGAGATGTTCTGAATCCACACTATGATATCTTCATTATTAGATTCAATGCAGAAAACATTAATTATAAGTTACTTGCTGAGCTGGAGGACATTTTAGTAGGTTATCAAATCTGACCACCATTTTAAACAAAGACTATATCACTACTATCCAAGGCACAAGGGTTCCTATTATAAGGAAGCATTAAATAAAAGAAGACTACCATAGTTCATGTCTTGATGATCCCAGGAACAGAGCTGTAGTTTTAGTTATTACAGTTTATTAATCTTGCACAAGAAATAATATCATGACACAACATGATATGTGTAATATATATATGTAACTTTCCAAACTAAAATGGCAAACCATGGCGTTGTGCTAAGGTAATTGGGATTTCCGCTGTTTGCTTTACCTTCAAAGGTAATTATCACTCTTTGCATCTTTAGTATTCAGTATTCTAATCCTTTAAACTAGTTCAAACTAACCCAGAGTTACCAAACGGGTTACCAAAAGCATTCAGCAATACCCATTAAAAATAACAGCCAGCATGGTAGTGCATGCCTGTAATCCCAGCGGCTTGGGAGTCTGAGGCAGGAGGATTGCAAGTTAAAAGCCAGCCTCAGCAATTTATCGAGGCCCTAAACAACTTAGTGAGATCCTGTCTCTAAGTAAAATATAAAAAGGAGCGGGGATGTGGCTCACTGGTTAAGTGCCCCTAAGTTCAATCCCCAATATCAACAAAAGAAAATCTAGGATCTTGTTAACTGACTAAATTTGGGGAATTAGCTCCATTTCATCTCAACAACAGAAATCTAAGAAAGGAATAAATGGATTCAATGATTGAAACCCCCATTAAAACAAAACCCAGAAACGAAGCACAAGTCACTCTTAGGAGCTTTGATTTATTCATGAGTTCCACTATTACTAATTCTGCCACATCTTTGTTGTTAGGAAAATTTCAATAATAATTGTTTTTTTAAGCTGAATTTAAGTATAATTTCTTCTAAACTTGCTAAAGATAGTGATAAATGGGAAAGTACATTGTTAATATTCTTCTTTTAAAAAAATATTTTTATAGTAGATGGACACAATATCTTTATTTTATTTTTATATGGTGCTGAGGATCAAACGCAGTGCTTCACACGCGCTAAGCAAACACTCTATCAATTGAGCTACAGCCCCAGCCCCATTAACATTCTTCTTATAGTAACTGTTCTGCGTAATAGAGTCACTAAGTTATCTTTCATTCTTCCAGAGCTAACAAACAGCACTAAAATATCTAACATTTTTCATAAGACTTATTTTCTAAATTATAAGCATTATGTCGCTCTTTATCATATTCATATATAGAGAGAGAGTGTGTGAGACAGATATGTCTGTGTGTGTGTGTGTGTGTGTGTGTGTATGGAAGAGAGAGAGAGAAAGAGAGAAAGACAGAGAGGGGCAGGCAAAGAGGCCCTCAAAACAACTACCACTTTCCAGTAAACACTCAATTGATCCACTTATCCCAGTGTGGCAGCATGATATTCCCTCCCTCCCTCTCTCTCTCTCTCTCTCTCTCTCTCTCTCTCTCTCTCTCTCTCTCTCTCAACAGAATCTTGATATGTTGTCCAGGCTGGCCTTCAAATTGCAATCCTCCTATTTAGTCTCCCTAGTAGCTGGGATTATAGGTATGTGCCACTACATCTTGCTCTGATTCTCTTTTTAACACTGATCAACAATGCAGTTTAGGTTAAGAAATGTTTTATAAACACAGTTCAAAGAGACAAATTACTGCCTTTATATAAAACACATTTTCCCAGTCCTTTTCATTTTTATTCTGAGACAGGGACCTGCTAAATTGCTTATGCCCTCATTAAGGTGCTGAGGCTGGCCTCAAACCTGCAATTCTCCTGCCTCAGTCTCACAAGCCACTGGGATTACAGGCATGTGCCTCCATGCTCAGTGTGAAGCACGTTTTCAATTCCTATTTGAAGGATTGGGTATATCTCTAAGTAAATGAAACTGACTAGCATTTTAATGTTCATGCACTGCCAATTAGAATGGCCAGTTGATTTCAATTATTCAATAATCCTGTTTCACTTGAGGGGAAAAAGGTTAAATCAAATGTCAGCTAAATAATTTCATTGAAAACACTTAAAATATCTGAATATTAAATTAATTTTTATTCTATGCTGACATTTAAGTTTTGAAACTGGGGCTGCGGATGGTAGAGCACTTGAATAGTACGCTAAAGGCCCTGAGTTCAATCCCCAATCCTGAGTTCAATCCCCAATACCACAAAGAAACAATAATTAATGTAAAGTAAGCCTTGTACCTCTAAAGAGATAACAATGCCATTATGCTTAAAAATGCAGAGATGAATTTTTTTTTTAAGACCGTGTCTACATATAGTATGCAGGGCTTATGTGTATACTGTTAAGATACTGATATGTTTGTTCCCTTTTATAGCTTTATTTTTATAAACATTAAAAACAGAGAGAGAGGGGGAGGAGGGAGAGAGAGAGAGAGAGAGGGAGAAAGAGAGAGAGAGAGAGAGGGAGAAAGAGAGAGAGAAAGTGAAACCATGAGATAGTCTATTCACTTCACTAATCTAGGACAGGGGATATTATACTGGATTATCCTAAATGCCTATTTCTAGGACCCAGTAGCAAAGAATATATTTTAAAATCTAAACTGTTCTTGAATAAAGAATTGGCCAGTAATACACTAAAAATATAGCACATTACTATGTGCAAGAGGGCTAAGTATTGCAAAAGCATGGAGATGTTTTTATCTCATGAAATTACAAGGTAGTATTAAAATTAGTGTACTTCATGAACATCGATTACTTTAACTACAGCTCTGTCAAGAAAACAATGTATTTTTTCACATTCAAATAGTGTGCATGGTTCTTCTTTTATTTACATGATAATTATTTTAGGTGAGAACTTTAATGTTTTGATATAGGAAATATGTACTCCTACAAACCAATATTTATAGTTATAAATTTTATGGTTACAAACTAGATAAATTTACGGATACAATCTAAATCTACATTTTGATATAATTTTGAGTTTTTCAGTATTTAAAAAACAATTTTTAACAGTGAAAATATGCACATTGATCAATTTATATAAGATTATTAAGACACAGCCTAAAATACTTAAGTTGAAGAGAAAAAGGATTGTGTTTATTAGTGTTTTATTACAGAATTAAAGGTCTCAACTCTTGTTCTTTATTAATGGAAGTACAGTCAGTAAACTTCTCCCCTCCTCCATCCCAGCCATCTTTACAAATATATGGGCTCTTACCTTGATATGCTCCTGCTTCAATAACCCCCTCTTTGGTACTGTCAAAGCCATGAGATGTAATTTGAGTTTCTGAGAGACCAAGTCCAGATGGTAATGAACGCTTCAAATCCTTAGTAACATTTGAATAAAAGAAAAAAATCTTTGTAAAAAATCCCATACCAGACAACACTTCAGAATTAATTGTGCCCTTTTAATCACATCTCAGACTATTTTTCTCTCTTCTATGTATTCCCTTATGCTGTCATGACATTCTATAATGATATATAATCAGCAGCAAATATAGCAAGATTTGCTATTAATTGGTACAGTGGACATCAAACATAAGATACTTTCTTTATTCTGGAAGTAAGCAGCAGGCAGATATTAAAATTCAGCTTAAAATTTTAAAACTACCAATCTACTACGAATATTATTTTAAGGAACAGAATTAAGATGACTAACTAGGTGTGGTGGCACATTCCTATAGTCCCAGCAGCTAGAAAGGCTGAGGCAGGAGGATTGCAAGTTTTAGGTCAGCCTCAGCAACTCGGCCAAGCTCTCAGCAACTTAGTGAGACTCTATCTCAAAATAAAAAATAATTTTTTAAAAAAGGACTGGAGATATAGCTCGGTGTAGAGCACCACTGGGTTCAATCCCCAGTACATCCTCCTCCCCCAAATCACTAAAATATGATGTCTAATTTTAGACACCCACCAGTGTATATATAATAATATATCATTATTATAAGCTTAGTCAATGTCCAATATGAGTAAATCATTCATGAGCAATGTTAATTTCCCCTCAATTCCAAGGTGAGTTAGGTAAATGGGGGTTTCTCTGATTTTAATCATGGCTAGGTAAAGGAAAGAAATTTCCTTTAATTCAGATATATATTATAAAAGCTAATATCAGTCAACCTAAATATAAATTAGTTTAACTGTAATAAAAATGATATTACACAGTGAGTCTTACAATTTAAAAAGAATAGAAAGCCAAGGAGCACAATGCTATTTAAAAGGCACAAACCAGGGGCTAGGATTAGCTCAGTGTTAGAATGCTTACCTAGCACTTATGCGGCACTGAGTTTGATCCTTAGCACCACATAAAAAACAAAGATATCTTTTAAAAAAGGCACAAAGCAAGTTAGCTAGAAAAAATGTTGTCTGGACCTTGTAAATTAAATCTCAGGGCTTAGTAAATGTTAGGCAAACAGGTCAAGATAAAAGTGCCTAAAAGCACCAAAAACTAAAACTGAAGCTACAGTTTACTAGCTCTATGGGAAGGAAATATATTAATAATGCAGATTAAAACCTAGCCAATCTACATGATTAGCACTTCAAAGCAATTAAACTGAAGTAAGGCATTAAATCTAAAAGAAAAAAAATCACTTTTCTATTTATTTTTGTTAAAATTTCACAGGAATTTGAAGACCATGACAAATTAAAATTAAATCTACCTAACGACTAAGCTAATTTTTATACAGATTTTAGAACCATCATATCTCTTTTAATGTAATGGTAAAGCACTGAGCCTAGAGCAGGGTTGAGAATATTTCTCAAAGGGAGGAGTTACACTTTTTAATTAGAATGAGATATATTTGTGGAGGATTTGGAGTGTTGGAGAGAGGGAGGGGGCAAGAGAGAGGAAGAATACATTCTCACCCTATCATAAAAACTATTCCAGGAGAAGGCAGGAAGCTCAGAGCAGTCACTGCCACGTTACTGGCATAGCATGGAGGCCAGCAACCAGGCTCCCATGGTCAATGGGGGTAAAAGAATTAGGAGACCAGATAAAATACTAAGGTAGAAATTTTGACCCTGATTGAATTAGTAAATTCTAAATTTTGAGCAGCAATTTGCTTGACTTGGTGAAAGAACTGCTTTAAGAATACTAATTTGGAGCTGGGTATAGTGGCAAAACCTGTAATCAATCCCATCTACTTGGTAGGCTGAGGAAGATCACAAACTTTGGCCAGCCTTGGCAACTTAGTGTGCCCATGTCTCAACCTTAAAGCACACACAAAAAACCAAAACACTAGGAATGTAGGTCAGTGGAAGAGCACTTGTGGTGCCCCGGGTTTAATTTCCACTGCAGAAAAGGAAAGGAAAAAGAAAAAATTAATTTGGGACACATGTAAGAATAACTTACAGAGAAACTTTTGTTACCATTTGGTTTGCTGTTATATGCCAATACCTGAATAGCAGGTGTGTACTAAATGTGCTGAATGAATAAACAAACTGGATTTGTTGAATGAAATAAAGGATTTATGACAACACCATGTAGATTAAGAAGCTGCAATAGCAACTAGTTTATTTTTAAATGTAATAAGTATTTGTTTACTCTTAATATGTTAGATTTTCTAGGGAAAGAAAAAGATACAGTCATTGGCACCTCACTGGAGAAATGAGATATATATTAACATAAAAGCTGAACTTGGTGTCAAAATAAAGACAATAAGTATCAGAGGAATTCAGAATCCACCATAAGAAGGACATAGGAAAGGCAAAAGCACTGTTTGAGCTCTGAAACATAAAAGATTTATTTATTGAATCAGCATCTACTTAGAACTAACTTTAAGCCAGTCACTGCTGCAAATACCACAGATACAGCAGTGAAGAAAACAGATCAAGTCTCTGCCCACACCGACTCACATCCTATATGACAGGAGGGCAGAGGAAAGAGACTGACAGTAAAACATATGTAAGGCAGTAATAAGTGCTGCAGATAAGTAATAAGTAATAGGTAAACAAGTAATATGTTCTTTTGGTTTTTTATTTCAAGGCAATATAAAAGGGCTAGGGAGTGACAGGCCAAGGTTACTCTACATGTGAAGGAGTTAGCATGTGATCAGAGGACTAAACAGAGTGAGAAAGAGAGCTGTGCTGTTGGAGGACTGTGCTATTTATCTAAACTGTGCTAAATGAAACTGATGTATACTGAAACTATACAAAGCAAAAACTATATGTATACAACCTCATTTAATCACAACAGCAATATTTTGTAGACTGTTATTGCTCCCATTTCACTGGGACGGAGAAGTGTGTCATTTTATTACTAGCAATATGGTTAAGGCCAAGCTTCAAGAAACAACATTAACTATAAAGTATAGGAAATGTAAAGAGCTATAAGCAATTTATTAGCAATTTATAATTCATTTTAACAGTATGTTTTCTGAAATATTTGTTTAAAAAATACATCTCAAATATTTCAGAACTTGTTTAACAGAACTAAGTTCTCAACTTGTAACTTCCTATTAGAAAACAAATGAGCAGACTTTATTCCATTCACTTGTTTCCTAATGTCACTTAAAACCTCTTGTCATAGCACATCCTTTTCAGCTATTGTTTTGAAGAGCACTTAGAATAACAAAGAAGACATTCTTTACACTCAGTTTTATTTACTTCCTATTTTTAAATCAAGTCTCTGAGTCTGCTCACTTGGCTGAATAAGACCTTGAATTTTGCCACTTTGTATTTTAATACCTAAGTCAATGGTTTTTAGCTTTAAATATTAGTATTCTTTTTGTTCATATTTACATTTTAACTAGACAATCTCCTCTCACCAAAAGACAAACATTTATTACAAAATAAAATCCTGTCAAACTACTGAAGTATTTTTTAAACTTTCTAAGTTTGCTCACTGAGGTCAACTATTTTTGGACTGGCTGTTTCCATGGTTGTTACCTTGCTAACTCCTAACAGCTTCTCAGAAACTTATTGTCCAGTAAACACAATAGTTCTCCTTAAGAAAAAAATATCAGAGATACCTCTCAAAATAGAAGGAATTAAAATAATAAACATTATCTAAACACACTCAAACTATGTTCACATGGTATCTTTGATAGTTGGGCTTGCTTTTTCTTGGAGCTTATTTGAAAGCACATTAGTCAGCTTGCACGTCTGTAATCCCAGTGGCTCAGAAGGCTCAGGAAGGAGCCAGCCTTAGCAACTTAGTGAGACCCTGTCTCTAAATAAAATACAAAAAGGGCTGTGGATGTGGCTCAGTGGTTAAGCACCCCTGGGTTCAATCGCTGGTACAAAAAAACATATATAGGTATATATATATATATATATGCATATAATTAGTCATCTGAATCGTTTTCCTGTCACGGAACATTGTGTAAATTGTTGGAAAGAGAAGTATTGGGGAGGAGGGTAGCTAATAATGGGTTAAATAATAGATAAGATAGATATCTCCGGTTACATAAGTTCTAAGGAAGTTATGGGGACACCTTCCACCTTGTCACGCATGGCCCCTAGAAAAGACAACTGGAGTGTTGAGGGTATTATACCTCACTCAAAACCCTCCCACAGTCACCAGAGTTCCTTCACTCAACACACAAAAGTTCTTCCAGAAAAGTTCTGTCCTTAACATAAAGCAGCTGTAAAATGTGAATAGCACCAAGGATTTCCTATACCTAATCTGCCTAACAGAAGGAGCCGGATCAAAAGGTGGTGCATTATATGAATTATACTGCATTCTGCTGTCATATGTAACAAATTAGAATGTGAAAAAAAAGGGTGGTGCAAATTCTGAAGAGGATTATCATTTTGATAGGCAGCTAAGTGCAACACCAAATGATAGGGACCACGTATGAGAAATGGATGAATGATTTGTGACATTATACCCAGGATTCTAAAGTGTGTAGACTTTTTTTTCCTTTCTTGTATTACTTATTCCCTAAATCATGTAATATGGCTTCACAGTTCACAAAAAATTTAAATGTGCCTTCTTTACAAAACACTTAAAAAAATGTTAAAGTGTCTCAGTCATAAAGCTGTGTTTAGCTCATTATCTTTAAAAAATATGCTATTGCATTTATTTCCACAGTTTCTGGAGTATATTTAAAAGACAATTAGCCCACTTATAATCTACAATATAAAATTTCTAATTTGCATTTTAAATTGCTGGCATTCAACTCAAACTTTAAGACTTTGCAAGGCCAAGCTTAACAACTGTCTAATAAAATGGAATAAACCTGAAGTCAACCTTCTATTATAGCTAGTAAGATAATGCTGGAGTATTCAGTATTTTTTAAAAACACATTTTCAAATGACAGGGTTAAAACAAAATATAACACTTTTGGAAGAAGCTCCAAATAAGTTTCATGTATACTTTTAGTCCTCTTCAAAGAATACAAAAGAATATTCACAGTAATAACTTTCATAAAGCTGTGAAGGGGTCTCTCATTTCAAACAAAAGGAACTTGTTTCCATTTTGCATATTGTTCAGAATAAGAATGAGGTTAAAATATAAGTTTGGAATTTATAAATTAGTATGATAATTTACTTTTAAAGTAACATTATTCTAAAACCAACACATAAAGAATACAAAACATTCAGCAAATTTGCTTTAAAATACACATCTTTAGTAACACTCAGGATACTGGAAATTAGTTATTCTTCCCCTTTTACTTAGGGCTAGGGGGAGAAATCTCAAATAAGGGAGTGATTCTGAAAGCATATATTGTGACAACCCAGGATCCTCCAAGTGGTCTACAAACTATACCAACTCTCTTCTCCCTTAGCTGCCTAACTCTACTTTCTCCCAGTTTTATTCCTACCCGTATCTTCCAACATAGCTTGGTGTGCTTCGCTAGGTCTTGTTGACAATTCTGGTTTCCCTTCTCTAGTCCTGTTAGCTTTAGAACGGAATCTTCAAAGTGTAGCCAGAGATAACTTTCTAAAATGGGTATCTGAGTGAGACACCCCATTTTTATACCATTGCATTTTAGGTAAAGTCTAAGTTCCTCAATATGGTTTTGAGGTTTTGTGAAATCTACTCTCTACTTCTCTCTCTAGTCTCATTTCTCATATACCTGCCCCCTGTTTCTTCACTCCAGCAACATGAGATTTCAATTCTGTGGTCCTGCACCTCCATCAGCTGCCTCTAGTGGGAACATTCTTGATTCTTCATCTGGCCAGTTTATCCTTCAACTCTCGGGTCAGACAGAAATTCCCCAGGAAACTTTCCAAACTCCTAACCATTCTCAGACCACGCTCTACTTGGCCTTGCATATCATTTCCCACACAGTACTCAAAATTAACTTGTCTGGGGCTGGGGTTGTGGCTCAGTGGTACAGTGCTTGCCTAGCATGTGTGAGGCACTGGGTTCAATCCCCAGCACCACATAAAAATAAACAAATAAGTAAAGGTATTGTGTCCATCTACAACTAAAACCAAAATATATTTGTTAAAAAATTGTCTGTAGTCTCCCCTCAAGACAATATGCTAAGACAGACCAGGAAACTTACGTGTTTGGTTCCCTTTTGTATTCCTGACATCTGACAGAGTGCTTATTACTTCATTTACTAAGAAAATTTCTCAATTTAAACATCTCACTTAATTCTTCAAACTGGACAAAACCTTCCAAAGCTGCTATATAATTTTTTAAAGAAACAAACTCAAAATTTTCTGTTAAATGCTCAACGAATTTTGGTAAACTAAAATCCACTTCTATCTTAACAGCTATCTATAAAGAACATCTGTCAGAGCAAAGCAATTATTCAAACAGGCCTCCAGATCCCATTCCACTTGCTGATACAGTGCAGCATCATTACCCCCACCCAGTGCCCCTCTGCTTCTCTCCAATTACCTGAGTCAAACTGACTGTGCTCCAACTTCCTACTTACCAATACTCTACTATTAGGAGTCTGGGTCCGCATTTTTTTCAGCTCTCCACTGGTACCTCTAAACTACCAGTTTTCAAACATTATTTTCAGTAAAAAATCATCCGAGGAGCCTGTTTGAAACACAAATTCCTCTTCAATGCCCCTTGTGATTCTCATGAAGTTCAAATTTGGAGTCCAGGAGTCAGAATTTCAAGCAAGCAAGTCAGTGACTCTGATGTGGGTGAACCTTGGCCTATTTTGAGGAACTCCTACAGAAAACCGTTTTTCTGTCCTTGTACAGCATGGATCCTCACCCCAACTCCCATTTTTTATGTGTCATCCCCTCCCCCCCCCCCCCCGCACCCCTCCAGGCTGGGGTCTCATTGCCATCTTGTCAACCTCAACATTGCCATCTACCTTCCTTTCAGTCAATCCTAAGTATTTGTTGAGGGCTTTGGCATAACTCACTCTTTTTAGTATTCTGGATGTTTCCAAGCTTTTGCAGGCTACTGGGCATACTTTCTGGGAAGCATTATGTATTCTGTTAGCACTTTCTTCCAAGCTCTGAGCTAAAAATTTTTCAAAGATTATCAAAAATAAAGTTCACTAAAGGCAAAGTATATAATATTTTGCTATATTTTTAACACACTGTATAATACTTAAAATAAAATTAAATCTATTGCATAAGCCTACCTATCTATGCTGAAGCAGAATGATGGAGTATAGTAATAAAATTAAGTATAGGTATATAATTTTTTTTCTCAGAATATTTGCAGGTATGCCTAAAATTGGCAATGTGAATTGTAGTTGCTCAGAGCCAAAAAAGGATAAGGGTAGATTTGAAAAAAAAAAAAAAAAAAGTGTACTGGTCTAAATATAATATAACCCAGACTATACCTAGTCTCAGATGTGATTAACTCCTCATCTCCAATGCCATTCATCTTTCAAACATCATTCCACTTAAGTATCCCAAACATCAATGGCCACTCTTTGGACTTTGTTATTTGACTCAGAAGCAACACTTCTTGAATGTCATTTTAAGTGAATAAGTCTAATAACATCACTTTATGACCACACTTCTTATATACACTATTCTACCTGATCAAGATAATAAATTTGATTTCTCTATATCCTCACTATGCACATATGCTGATAACACAGATGTATGATTTCAATATCTCTCCATCTCATTCATTCATTCATTTAATGAATTCAAAAACATATTAGCACTACCTTTTGGAGGTTCTATGCCAACTCTCTTGGCATCACCCACTCCTGCCCACTTAGCTACATTCTAAATAGTACAAAATTTCAATAAGCATGAAATAACATAAAATCACATACCAATTTTGCACCAAATGAATGCTGAATTCATTCAAAGAGATAAAAATATCAGTATGTATCTACATTCAAAATAATTTCCCCTAGAGGTCAAAAACATTCATGATAGCTTTTGCTTATATAAGTAAGGGCACAAATTTACAGATTATAAAGATAGGGCTTTAGTCTTCCATTACAAATTATATATTTCTTCACAGTTTTCAACAGGAATCTCAATCCAGAATTAATTTAATGTATGTGCATATAATAAACACAGATTTAAATTTTTCACTGTGTTTTAGCTTAAAAGTAAATATTAAAATTAACCTAAAGATTGGTCAACTGGGTAGTAAGATAGGAGGAATAAGGTCTGTCGTGCTACCACCACAGTAAGGTGACTATAATGATAATGTATTGTACATTTTGAAAGCTAGAAAAAAGGAATTTGAATGTTTTTACCACAAATGAAGGATAATTGTTGGAGATGGATATGTGTGCCTTATTGTGAACATTAGACAATAATATATACACATATTGAAACATTATGATATCCTATGAATATGTACAATTTTTATGTATCAATTTTCAAAAGTGAATATAGATTTGAATAGGGTTAATGAACCTTTGAAAGACATTCTCCATACCTCTTAAAGTGTCCTAGATATATATTTGATCAGAACTGGTTTTCTGAAAAAGCTAATGTCAAATCAATGTTGCCACTGACTGAGCTACTGAATGTTTTAGGTATAGTATGGACACATAGTACTATATTTCTGTATGATATGAAGACAAAAACATCATTGCATACTACTCAAACTCTAGTGTAGGATGACAGAAATAGAACATATGTCAAATTTTAAGTCCATACACTTGAAATCATCATTTTTTTTAAGCAACTGCAGCGAACCATAAACTATGTTGTGTGCACACAGTCTATGCTTTAATAGTGATTCCAACTTCTTAGGAAAAGTAGAAAATAAATGATAAATGAATGAATGAATAATAAATGAATAAAAAGCAGATAAATAAATTATAACATTGGGTTGGTGAGGATTGGAGATGAAAGTATATCCAAACTGTTTCTTATCTGTATCCTTTTTTCTTTCCCCAATCTCCAGGCTGGGAATGGAGAAATTGCTTAGGTACACAGAAGCCTTAAAAGATTAAAACAATAACATTAAGAGTGCATACACATCAAAGCAACAACTAACGCAGAGAAATCAACACAACTTATACCACATCTAAGATTACAATCTCTCTTCTCCCTTTTCCCACAGAATCCTAGAAACCTTATTTTTAATCCGAGCCCTAGCATGAATAAACATTTACTGAAAACTGGTACTATATGCCAAGCACTGTTGGCCAGGCTCTGGAAATTAGGCAATGATGATAGAGGCATTGCTCTCATCACAATTATAGTCAAATCACATAACCTTTTGGTGTAGCTATGTAATGGTGGGTAATTCAATCATAACCTCCAGGGCCCTTTTCCTCTCTTGTAAAATAAAGCAGTGAGAGCCAGGGTACTCCTACAGAACCAGTATCCCGTGATTTAACTCAAAACTTACAGACCAAGGGTTCTTAAGCCCCAGAAAATCTAAGAACCCAATGGTAGATTCAGTAAGTCCTAAGCTCCCTCAATTTAAATGCAAATTTTGGTAGTTCTGTTGGGGGGTGGGGAGAGAGTACCATGTTTTTTGTTTTTTGGTTTTTTTTCCCTAGAGAAAAAACGTTCACAAATGGAAAAACACTAAAATTATGAATTTTTGTTTTGGGCTTCCCACAGGAAAAGTTCCATTTCAGCTATGTCTAATGAGGTAATTTCTCTAAATCTGACAACTATACCTTAATTATAAGAAGTCTCAACCATGCAGAGCTAATACTTGCTTCTTCTTTTTAACTCATGGTGCAAATGGTAAATTTCTAATTTAATATTTTAACAAACACTATAACAGCATCCATTATAAATAGAATGGAGTTTATAAGTCAAAGAGAATTTGAAGTTTTTGATGAAACTTTACTAATCTTTAAAATACAAGAATTATTTTTTATTTAGAAATAGAAATATCTTTGCTACAAAAAACAAAACAAAATCCATCAATAAGAACAACAATAAAACCCTCAAGAAACCCTGAAACGCTGGGCTGGGGTTGTGGCTCAGTGGCTGAGTGCTCATCTGGCACAAGTGAGGCACTGAGTTTGATCCTCAGCACTATATCAAAATAAATAAATAAATAAATAATGAAGGTATCGATTGTGTCCATTTACAACTAAAAAAAATATTAAAAAACAAAACACCACCTCATGTCCTCTCCTCATCTAGCTATTGCCCCTATCTTAATAAGAGAAACAAATCTAGAAATATTCATAGATGAGGCAATGGTCTGACTAAACTGCTGACAAGGCCATTTCTAGCATGAGCACTTCCATTATAATTTCTATAAATATGAGTGTTGAGTATAAGTCTAACCAGTGTCTTGACTAAGAAAGGAAGTCAAATGAAAATCAAACATCTGCAATGAAAAACAAAAACAATTTTTTTTTTAATAATTTCATTGCCTATGCCACAGTGACACCAGCTGGCCAACCAAGTTATGGCAACTTAATAAGTACCAATTTGATTTTGTGACTCTACTTTCAAAGTGCGTTATACAGTATGCATCAAATAAATCATCTTCAGATTTTAAATCGAAATACATATGCCAGTACATTTATAATGTATATAAGATATGCCAGTACATTTATAATGTATATAAGATAGATACATAATGTATGATCCACTTTTACATATAAGATCACTTTACCAGTCTATAGTCTACTGCTAAGCAATATATTTAATACTTATTTTCCTCAATGATTTTTTATTTCTATTAAAATTCTAAAAATTGGATTTGAGGTTAAACACAATTTCCTGTTTACTGCTCAGAAAATTTCCTGTTTACTGCTCAGAAGTCAATGTCTAGGTAAACATGGCCAATGAATCTTAATATATACAAAACACTTGTAAATTTGATTTTAATTAAAGAGTATTAAATGTTTAAGAGACTCTCATGATATGCATTTTTCTAATAAAAAAAGGTACAACAAACAATTTTTTATACTGTTGAATTTCTATAGGGAGAAGAGTTGGGACATACTGGTTGAAGTGGATCATTGCTTCTTTGGGGGTTTCTCCCACTGATGAATTTCATATCCAACAGGAAGAGACCTCCAAGATAACATCCTTTTATCCTTCTCTACTTCCCAACAGAAAGTGAAATAATATTGAGGTATAATTTCTAAAAGGAGAATTTGATATGAACTAGTGAGTAAATTCTCAAGACAGCAAATATTGGCTGCACATAAGTAAATAACTTTTCCAGTGACACTTAAAGGCAAAGATTCTTTAAAAAAAAAAAAAAGACTTATGAATAGGCTTAAGGTACAAGGTAAACTTGAAGAAGAAAAATGCTGAAGAAATTAGTTACCAGGTATCAACATTGGGGCTGATACCTGTTCCAGTGTTAATTATTATAGTAAGAAAAATACTGTGTGGTATTATTTCAAGGATACATAAAAAGACCAAGAAATAAAGCAGAGTTCAGAAATGTGCCCAAACATTTCTAATTATTATAGAGCAAAAGCCCTCAATGAAGGAAGGATGAACTTTTCTCTCCATTTTAAAAAAAATATCTTTGTGTGTGTGTGTGCACACACACACACATTTTTTAATTTAGAGGCAGGGTCTCACTGAGTTGTTTAGGGCTTTGCTAAATTGCTGAGGCTTGCTTTGAACTTGCAATCCTTCTGCCTGAGGTGCTAGGATTATAGGCATGCATCACTGTACCCAGACTTTTTTTTTTATCCCAGATTTACTGACATATAATTGACAAATTAACTGTAATGTGTACATTGTGATGTTTTAATTTGTGTATATACTGTTGAATAATTACCACAATCAAGCTAATTAAGATATTCATCACCTCACATAGTTATCATTTTTGTGTGTGGCGAGGATATCTAAGATGTACTCTCCTAGCAAATTTCCAGTACATAATACATTATTATTGACTATATCTACCCTGCTGTACTTTAGGTCTCCAGAACTATTTTATCCTATAACTAATTGCAGTCTTGATCAACATCTCCCTAACCCTCACCTCTACCTACTGTTCTACTTTGTTTCGATGAGCTAGACTTCTAGATTCCATATCTAAATGAGAACACACAATATTTGTCCTCCTGTGCCTGGCTTATTTCACATAACATAATGTCCTCCAGCCCCATCTAAATTGTCAGAAATGGTAGAATTTTCTTCCTTTTTTTTAAGGCTGAATAATAGTCTCATCAGTGTGATGGATAATCACTCTTTTTATCCATTCATTTGTCAGTGGACATATATCTTGGCCATTGTGAAGAGTACTGCAATAAACTTGAAAGTGCGATGTCTCTTTTGATATAATGACTTTATTTCCTTTAATATATACCCATAAGTGGGATTGCTTTTTCTCTATCTTTACTATCTTGTGGTAGTTCTAGTTTTAATTGTTTGAGGAATCTCCAAACTATTTTCTATAAAGGTTATTTACATTCCCACTAATAGTGTATAAGGGTTCCCTTTTTTCCACATCCCCACCTAAGCTATTGACTTTTTGATAATAGCTATTCCTAACAGATGTGAAGTAATATTTCACTCTGGTTTTGATTTGCATTTTTCCTGAGGATAAATTATATTGAGCACCTATTCACAACTGTTGACTATTTGTATTTCTTCTTTAGAAAAAAGTCTACTCAGTTTCCTTTGCTTCCCCCACCTGCAACTACTAGGGGATCGAATCCAGGGCCTGGTGCATGCTAATCAAGTGCTCTGCCACTGCTATATTCCCAGCCCTTTTTATTTTGACAGGATCTTGCCAAGTTGCTCAGGCTGGCCTCTAACTTGTAATTGTCCTGCCTCAGCCTCCTGAGTAAATGAGATATATGTGCCGCTGTTGCCAGTTTTTCCTCATTTTTTAATTGGGTTGTTTATCTGCTACTGACTTGTATAAATCCTTTATATATTTGGGATAATAATACCTTTCATTATATGATTTGTAAATATTTTTTTCATTCTTTGGACTTTTCATTTTGTTGACTGTTTCCTTTGCTTTTAGTTTGATGTAGTCCCAATTATTTGTGCATCTGATGTCATATTCAAAAAAATCATTTATGAGACCAATGTCATGGAGTTTTTCTTCTAGAAGTTTTTATAGTTTTAGATCTTATGTTTGGGTCTTTAACCCATTTTATATTAACTAGATAGATATTTATGCAAGGGAGAAAAAAACCTACAACCTCTACGCCTCATACCATACACAAAAATTAACTTAGGATGAATCACAGACCTAAGTAAGAGAAGCAAAACAATAAAACTTTGAGAAGAAACAGAATCAATATGCTGAACAGGCAAAGCTTTTTTTAAAAAAACAGGACACAAAAATCACTAACTGGAGAAGGGAAGACTGATAAACTGGAATTCATTAAAATTAACAATTTCTGGCCAGGTATGGTGATGCACAACTGTAATCCCAGCAATTCAGTAGAAATCAGCTTCAGTAACTTAGACCTTGTCTCAAAATAAAACACAAAATGGGTTGAAGATATAGTGTGATGGTAAAGCACCCCTAGGTTTAACCCCCAGTAGCACACATACACACAAAACGAATAATTTCTGTTCACCAGATAGTATTAATAATAGAGTAAGTACAAAAGAAAGTCACAGGCTGGAAGATAATATTGTAATATATCCATTCAAATGACTTAAACCCAGAATATACAAAAAATACAAAAGAATTTTTAAAAAGCACACACCCAGTAGAAAAATGAGCAAAAAACTTGGAAAGCTACTTCACAGAAGACAGTATCCAAATGGCCATTAAAAATATGAAAACATGCCCAACATCATCAGTCATCAGGAAAATGCTTAGTAAAACCACAACAGGAAACCATATGCCTCCATCAGAATGACTAAAATTGAAATGTAAACAACCAGAACTGCCATTGAATGCTGGTAAAATTGTCAACTGGTTCAACCACTTGCTAAATAGTTCAACCACTTGCTAAACTCATGACCTGGCCAGTTTCACTCTTGGGTACGCACCCAAAAGAAACAGGTAATTGTGTACACCCAAGGCCTGTGAAGGTAGTAACAGAAGCTTTATTTATAATGGTCAAGGACTGGAAACAGCCTATCAACCAAAAAATAGAAACACAAATGGAAAACTAAAAAACAATTAAAGGAATAAAATACTGCCATAAGTAGCAATATGAATGAATCTCAGATACAACATTCAGTGAAAGCCTGTCAAAAAAGTACAGACTAGTTGGGCGCAGTGGCACACACCTGAAATCCCAGTGGCTCAGGAGGCTGAGAGAGGACGACTGCCAGCCAATTCAAAGCCAGCTTTAGCAACAGCAAGGCACTAATCAACTCAGTGAGACCCTGTCTCTAAAAAAAATACAAAACAGGGCCTGGGATGTGGCTCAGTGGTTGAGTGCCCCTGAGTTCAATCCCTGGTTCCCCCCAACCCTGCCAAAAAAAGTATAGACTGCATGATTGTAGTGATACACAGTTGAAGAACAGTCAAAAGCAATCTATTGATGATAGTTAAGATCAGCGGTGGTTACCCTGGGAAGAATTAGATTTACTGCCCAGTAGAGGGCATCAGGGAGTCTTCAGAGGTCCTGGAAATGTTCTTCATCTTGATCTGGATGGTGTATACTTCACATCTGTGCTTTAACTGTGTATAAGCCATACTCCAACAACAAAGAGCAACAAGAAAAAAATAGGCTGAAGGTGGCAGGTGCCTTTCCCAACACTGACTACTACAATTTGCGGGGTGGGGAGGAGGTGGGGGTGATGGGGATTGAACCCAGGACCTGATGCATACACACGCTCTTAATACTGAGCTATAACCCCAACCCTTGCAGCATTTTGTATACATTGCATTTTTCTTGGATAAAGGTCCTTAGCTTTCACCAGATTGTCTTTTGGGATATCAGCTCCCTGATGGCAGGAATTTCTGTCCATTGTTATATCTCTCTAGTGCCTTGCCTGGTATATAGCAATACTAGAAACATTTGCCAAATACATTTGTAAAAGAGCAGTTACCAAAAATTAAATGAAGAAACCACTAATAAAAAGCTTGGTATAATGAGTATTTGACCAGAATTTTATAATAGGTAAAGGTAATGATGATAACTTGAGTTTCCTTAGACTAACACCTCAAGTGTTTGTACACTCAGAATTTAAGTCTCTTTCTTCTATGAATCACTGTTGTTGGGTTTTTTTTTTTTTTTCGGTGGGGGGATCCACAGATGTTTGCAAGTAAAATAAACCACTACGGTTTGGATGTGGTCTGTCCTTGCCAAAACTCATGGAAATGTGGTTGCCAAGGTAGTCGTGCTAGAAAGTAGTGCCTATGATAGGGACTAAAGTCTTTCTCAAGAAACTGGATTAGTTCAGTCAAGAGGAGGTTACTGTGAAGCATGTGGCTCCCTTTTTCCCATCCCTCTTCCATATGTGTTCACTTGCCACTCATGCACGTACTCCTGCCTTAGCCATCATCCATCATATTATGACATAACGTAAGTTCCTTGACAAATGCAGCACCTTATCTTGAATTTCCTTGCCCTCAGGACTGTGAATAAGCCTCTTTTCTTTCTAAATTATCCAAGTCCTGGGTATTTTGTTATAGCAATAGAAAACAGACTAAAGCAAAAGCCTCAAGCTTGAAGAGGAAAAACAAAAGAAATTCAATGGAACTTTCTAATCTCAATTAAACTAATCTAAAACAGAGATAAATTTCTTCCATCCTTGGGGATATTTAACAATACCTGAAAACATTTTTGCTTACCAACAGAAGAGTGCTACTACAATCCAGTAGGAAGAAGATAGAGATGTACAGAACAACCTCTCAAACAGAGAATTGTATGACTCAAGCTGTCAATGGTGCTGACATTGAGAAATCCTGAACTAAAGTATCACTTCCTGTTAAACTAAAGGATTTTATTCTTAAATATATAAAGCAAAGAGTCCTATCTAAACTATAAATTAAGAACCTTTCAACTACTACTTTAAGTATCTAAATATTATTATTTTTAAAGTCGTACACATGTATCAAATGTCATTAAAAAGAATGTTTAGTGTAAATACTTACAGAAATAATAACTATCACTATCATTTCTAAGAGTGTATTATTATTATCTCATATGATATTAATATCCTCATGAAAGTAAATTAAGATTTTAATTGTAGAAAAAAAGTAGAACAGATTAAATAAATACTAGCTCAAGATGATACTGCTTGAAATGATAAAGCTGAAGTTTGAACCCAAATTATCTCCAAAGCCATGGTATTCCCATTAAGATATATTAAATTTAAATTTCAACTTAGAGGGAGATCAAAATAAAAAGCACTGGGCTAGGGAAGGGGGTACACAACTTAGGGGTAGAGTGTGTGCTTAGCATGCATATAGCCCTGGATTCAATACCTAATATGCCACCTCTAAAACAGTCGGATGAACAAACAAACAAAAAATATCCAAAGTTTTAATTTGTCCGAGTCAAGGAAACTACTTTAGAAAGTGAACAGCAAAATCAGGAGCAGCTACTTAGGAATTAATGTATTAATGACATATAGAAAAGAAATTAAACAATGTCAAATTTTAAAAGGATAATATATATTTAATATTTTTCTTATGACAAATAAAATTAAGTAGTTTTATAAAGTTATATGTTAATCAAACACACGCTTTCATTCTGGTCAATTACTGAAATAAACATCAAAGCTTATGGCCCTAGAGCTTAACCATGACAAATCACATCATGGCCAACCTAGACACCCCTAAAATAAAATAAATTATTGATGGAAACCAATTTAAGAAAAATGCCTCTATTAGTTTTTGGGGGTTTTGTTTTGTTTTGGTTTGGTGGGGGAGCTGGATATAGGGGACTGAACCCTGGGGCATTCTACCTAGGAGTTGCACTACCAGCCCTTTTATTTTTTGTTTTAAGAAATGGCCTTGCTAATTGCTGAGGCTGGCCTAGAGGTTATGATCCCCTGGCCTCTGCCTCCAAGTTGCTGGGATTACAGGTATGTGCCACCATACTGGCTAAAGTTCTGTTACTTTTCATCGAAACATTTAAAGACTTATCATGATTCTTTGCATTAACAGAAAGAAAAGTATTCTTACCCTATTAAAGCCATGTTCATGAGAATCATCAACTTCTCCATTACTGGTCACTGGAATTTCTGCTGCTGAATTTTTGGGAGACTCTTGAGCCATGGTAGACTCCTTTACAAAAAAAAAAAAAAAAGACATAATACCAAATCATAAAAGGTAAATATTCATAAGACAATATTCATGTTTATAGCATTTACTAGTCACAAGTTTATTAATTCATTTTTATAAATGCAATAATAATAAACATGACAGTAATACAATTAAAAATGCATGGGGCTATTTTCATCCCAACCTAAATTTCTTGGGGCTGGGGATGTGGCTCAAGCGGTAGCGTGCTCGCCTGGCATGCGTGTGGCCCAGGTTCGATCCTCAGCACCACATACAAACAAAGATGTTGTGTCCGCTGAGAAAAAAATATTAAAAAATTCTCTCTCTCTCTCTCTCTCTCTCTCTTTAAAAAAAAAAAAAAAAGAATGAGTTACTTGCCACACGCAATGGCACACTCCTGTAATCCTACTGGCTTGGGAGTTCAAAACCAGCCTCAGCAACTCAAGTGACTTGGCAAGACTCTGTCTCTAAATTTAAAAATATTGAAAAAAGGGCTGGAGGTGTGGCTCAGTGTTAAGTGCCTCTGGGTTCAATCCCCAGTACCAAAAGAAAAAAAAAAAAAAAAAAAGAATTACTTGTTACAGTTACCAGGAGAGCAGACACTATCTGTGTCTCTTAAATAGTGTTATAATAGACTACCACTTACAAGGTGATAAAATATTATACAAAGTTAAATTTGGTTGTTAACTCACCACAGTGGCTCTATTTTTTCTGTTGTTATCTAAAGGGCTTCTAAGTGAACTTTTGTCAAAAGAAAATAATCTTCCTGACATAACAAAAAAATTTTAAATCTCTATATGTGGAGAATTAAGTTTTATACCAACTTTAAGTTACAAAATCAAAATATTCCTTAACTCTATAATTGCAGGAAATAAAAACTTCTTTCAGAGAATAACCAATAACAGAATATCAATTACAGTTGGTAATATTCTTTTGACCCAATTGTGATTTTTTAAAAAACTGTATGACTACAAATTATAGGGACAATTTCAGGTTTTTAAAGATCTTGAAAATTATTTTCTCCCACTAAAATTTTTAAAACTGAGTAAATAAACTAAGTCATTTATTCAACTTCTCACAGAGAACAAGCACCTCCTTCTCTCCCAACCCGACCTTTTTTAAAAATCATAATGACTTTATACACATATACCCCAAATTTTAATCATAGTACTCACTAGAATAAAGGCCTTGATAGAAACATCTGTTAAGGAGAGAATCAGTAACTACCAGCATATGTTTGTTCTAATGCTCACATCTAAATCTAGCTGCTATCCCAACTGCACTGCACAGAATTGCCAAAAACAGGCTCAATAACTAAAATAAACGTGTGTGTGTGTGTGTGTGTATGTATGTGTGTATGTGTGTATTTACCCTACAGACTAGAATCTACTGCCCAAAATATTAAGAGGTTCTTCAAGTATTCTCTGTAAGATTTTTTTTTTTTAAGAGATTAACTGTTGGGACCTCAGTGAAAAGATCTGGCTCCCCATGATCTCCCCAGTCTAAAAAATTCCCATCCCCTCTATTTCCAAAAGCCTGAGCAGGTGGAGATCTGACAAGACTTCAATGTGAGACTCCCTGAAAAGACAGGTCCTGTGAGGTAGATGTCCCTTCCGCTCAGAACCAGCCAACCTCTTGCCAATAGGGAGACTGTGGCTCCTTCCAAATACCTCCTACTGCTCAACCACCCGGCCACTGCACACTGCAGTCTGTCACCCTCAGTAGGTCATGACCTGATATGACATGAACAGATAGCAGCTTCCTAGTCCTGAGCACTGACAGACAGTCCAAGAACACACCTCAGAATACCTCGGGCAGCAACACCACAAGCTTTGACAGCCTCCCTTAATCCGCAGGAAAAGAATCCCTATGTAGTGAGGACTACACAGCACCTCTACAGGGACACAACGTTCACAAGTACCTTCCAAAGGCCTCCCAACTCATGGGAGTCCTTTCCTCACATGACAAGGACTGCCCAAAGGAATAAATGGCCCTTACATCTCCAAACCTGTGCATCTCAAAATCAGACTGGCACGACCATAGAAGAGCAGGTTCTCAGGCCTGGAGGGCCAGCTTATCACCATAGCTCCCAGAAACAGGGTTCAGCTTCTCAGCCAGTGCATGGTGCTTCATCCAGAAACAGGACAGATCTATGTCTCTCTCTCCATTTGTGTGTGTTGGGGGGGGGGGGGAGAGAGAGAGAGAGAGAGAGAGAGAGAGAGAGAGAGAGAGAGAGAGAGAGAGAGAGAGTGTGTGTGTACACACAAAATGTTACACAAAACAAAAATAATCCCATAGAATCTTAAACACACATTTGGACATTTCACCCTCAATTGGCTGCCAGGGGACAAGAATCACCACGGGAGACCATTGCCACTTCCAAAACCCCTTGGTTGAATGCCACAACATGGGCAGCTCTCCTTTTTTGCCACCAGGGGGGCTAGTGGAGCTGGTCTCTTCACCTTAACTTATGCACACAGGATTCTCTTTTTTGTAAAATCTAAGTGGGGGTACACATGGCAAGTATGGTTGGGTGGTGGGCTGGGGACTTCCCCCCTGCAAAAGTATACGAGATGTATGAGACCTGCTATATAATGACAGAAGTAGTAAAGGCAGGGTAACAAGAAAAACGAAGATTAAAATAACAAAGATACAGTTGTTATATCCAGCTGAAGCATGATATGTTGCACTCTATGAAAAGATGCTGTCAAGTGTCAGAAGTTTTGACGGAAAATAATCTCAGCACTACATAGAAATAGCAATTCTCAAACTTTGGTCTCAAAATCCTCTTACATTCTTAAAAATCATTAAAGACTTCAAAAAACTTCTGTTTATGTGGATTATATCTATCAATATTTACTATCTAGCATTAATGCTGAGGACTTTATATTTATTAATCCATTTAAAGAAACAATTATCAAACTATTATGTTAATAAATCCTTTAATAAAAAATAACTGCTTTCCAAAACTACAAAAATTTAGTGAGACAAATAGCACTCTTTTATACTTTTGCAAATTAATGTCTGCCTTTATAAGAAGACAGCTGGATTTTCATATCTACTTTTTCATTAAATTTGTTGCTGTATGTGTTTTGACAAAACTATGTGAATAAAAATCTGGTTCATGACTATGTCTCCTCAAAATAACTGGATATTCTTCTTTGATATTATACCAAAACTTGATAAGTGGTACTTTCTTAAACCTAAGCATAATATGAAATATAAAAGCATATCAAAGGACTTTTTATATTCTGCTACATTAAAATCCATTGGTCTTCTTTGTCTTCTGAATGAATCTTCCATATGTACATAATTTGGTATCATCATACAATGGTCATTTTTTAAAATTCTGGTTCTGAGTTGTGCAGATCTTTCAAATACTGACACATTCCTTATATTAAAAAGTCCAAATTTTTGCTTGAAATCTTGAATTTGATCACTGTTAACACTGTCCATGATTTAACTTGAAGTAACAGGTTTTCCAAAATATGTCTCTCAAACATCCAAATCTAAATATAGTCATAGTTTGCTTTTATGTTATTTTTCCAAGTAAAAAGATGATATTTCATTAAAAACAAAAACCCAGCTAGCTCAGAATATAATCACACATGTCTTCTAGGCAACTGCTGAGCTTTTGGCATGCAGCAGGAATGCTGTAAGGATACTTCTCATTTTGTCAAACAGAATATTTAAAAGACTTAATAAAAAGTTTTCTGCTCCATCCAAGTCATTTTTAAAGAGGACTGGTATTTTTCTTTACTGAAAGTTTATAATGGTGAAAAGAATATGACTAGTAATTCATCTTGGTCCAACTGCCTTGATTCCTGCTAAGACATGAGCAGTTCTACCTACCAATTCTTGGGCACAGGGCCAGTGTGACAACAATGACAATGAAATAATGTCTTAATGTTACTAAAAAGTGTTGAAGAGACTGCTATGGATTGGATATGAGATGTCTCCCCAAAGCTCCTGTGTTAATGCAGGAATGGCTGGAGGTAAAATGACTGAATGGTGACAGCTGAAACCTCATCAGTCAGTCCTAGTTTAAATGGACGGCTGGTAACTGTAGGCAGGTAGAGTGTGGCTAGAGGTGGTAGGTCACTTGGGGTGTGCCCTGGAAGAATGTATCTTTCTTCAGGCCTCTTCTCCCCTTCTCCCTCTTCCTGCTTCTGGCTGCCACATTCTGAGCAACTTCCCTCTGGATGCCTTTCCAAAATTATCAACCTATTATATGTTAAATCCTATATGTTAATAAACCTATTGTATGTTAATAAATCTCACCTTGGGCCCAGAGGAAGAGGGTCAGCACACTATGCACCAAATCTTTGAAATCATGAGCCAAAATAAACTTTCCCTCCTCTTCAGTTGTTCTTGCCAGCTATACTGTCCCAGCAACCCAGAGCTGACTATCACTCTAACCTGCCTCACTTAATAGTCTTGGTTTTTTAGATTATTTTGATATTCTGACTTTCTTACTGCTACTCCATTCAGATTACTTGTGGTTACTGGAATTAAGTTTCTGTGCCTTGAAAATAAGAGATATACATTTGGTATCTTCCCTCTCAAGCAGTGGCTTTTACAACATATGAACTTATGAAGCAGTTTTTTTCACCTCAACTGAAAAAAAAAAATTGTGGTTTGTAATTTCTTTTCCTTAATAAACTCTGAGGGAAAAATAAAAATATTACTTTAATTGTGAAGCAAACATTACTCGAAGGGGAATATTTACCCTGTCACAGGAACCACTGGCGCTAGTTCTAGATTTTTAATTTTTAATTCACAAATCAAAAGTGATTCCAACACATTTTTTGATGCCAATATCCTTTCTGATGCCAAACATTATAACTTTGAACACTGAAAAAATATCCCTAAGCTGATGACGGCAATCATAATCTGGTTATATGAGAACATTTTAAAGTGTTATTTGAAAGCAGAGATAACTTAAAATGGAGTTTAAGAGGTTGCCATTAGATTTATCATACTGTTCCAGTTCCAAACTTTTTTTTTTTTTTGCAATGCTAGAGTCAAAACCAGCACCTCACACATGGTAGGCAAGTGTACCACCCCTAAGCTAAATTCCCAGCCTCCTGGTTCAAAGCTTTTTAATTGTAATCATAATTTTTTTGGGGGGGTGCCAGGGATTTAACCCAAGGCTTTGCACATGCTGATCATGTACTTGACCACTGAATGATACTCCAAGCCAAAGTCATCATCTTGTAAGACTCTCAACATTTTATTTATATTATTAAATAAAAAGCTATAGCTATTTTAGTGATCTATTTTGCTGCTGCGACTAAAAGACCTGACCAGAACAATTGTAGAGGAGGATAAGTTTATTCAAAGGCTCACGATTTCAGAGGTCTTAGTCCACGGAAGGTTGTCTCCATTCCTTGGGGCTCAAGGTGAGGCAAGACATCATGGTGGAAGAGTGTGGCAGAGAGAACCAGTTCACATGATGATCAGAAAGCAGAGGGAGACTCCACTGGCCAGATACAAAATATATACCCCAAAGCCATGCCCCCAATTCTCACCTCCTCCAGCCACCCCCCTACTAGGGGATTAACTCCCTGATTGGGTTAAGACTCTAACAACCCAATCTTTTCTTCTCTGAACTTTCTTGCATGGTCCCACATGTGAGCTTTTGAGGGACACCTCACATACAAACATAACACAGCAGAACAATGAAAACTGAATTTTTAAGTTCTATAAAATATAATCAGCATTGAAGTATTATTATTTCTCTTCTCATAATTCTTCTTCACTGGATAAAAGAACATTTTTTATTTTTTCTTCATTTTGTAGTAAAATAAATGTTGTATTTAAAAGTAGAGAGTCACCAGGTACGGTGACTCACGACTGTAATCCTAGTAGCTCCTGAGGCTGAGATGGGAGGATCACAAATTCAAAGCCAGCCTCAGTAATTTAGTAAGGCCCTAAGCAACTTAGCAAGACCCTGTCTCAAAATAAAAAATTAAAAGCTCTAGAGATGTGGCTCAGTCATTAAGCACCATTGGGTAGGTAGAGACTCAAGCTGGGTGTGTTGGCACATGCCTATAATCCCAGTGGCTCCAGAGGCTGAGGCAGGAGGATGGCAAGTTTGAGGCCAGCCCTTGTAACTTAGGGAGATCCTATCTCTAAATAGCAAAAACAAGTCTGGGGATATGGCTCAGTGATAGAGCATCCCTGGGGTCAATTCCCAATACATCCAAAGGCAGGGGATAGGAGGGACTCTCAAAAAAATAAATGAAGAATCAACGTCAGGTACCATGAGTGATTTACTTGTGTTTTTAAAATTCAGTGTATTTCCCAAAGGCAGTCATAATAAAACCTCAATATTTGCTCTTAAAAAGAGTAGTGCTATGTTATTAGATCATTTGATATCTACTAGAAAATTTATTTAAATGGACTGTGACATATACATTAAGGTAGATGTGAATATCAAAGAATGTACCTAAGTAGTCATGATGATACATCAAGTAGTTCTTTAATGTAAAGTAATCTTAGTACAATATAAAGTAGAAAATTAATATATGAAGTGATTGTGGGGCTGGGGATGTGGCTCAAGCGGTAGCGCGCTCGCCTGGCATGCGTGCGGCCTGGGTTCGATCCTTAGCACCACATTCAAAGATGATGTGTCTGCCGAAAACTAAAAAATAAATATTAAAATTCTCTCTCTCTCTCTCTCTCTCTCTCTCTCTCTCTCTCTCTCTCTCTCTCAAAAAAAAAAAAGGAATTTAAAAAAAATTAGTGTATGGTAATAATAAATTTTTAAAAAATGAAGTGATTGTTATCTTTTATATGAAGAAAAAGTTTTAAATGTAATAATTCCATTAATTATACTTAGAGCACTTTTTTTTATTGTAAGCATGACAGAAATGGGCAAGGTACAATTAAAATTCCATATTTAGAAATAGTCTATTATAGAATTAATGTGATTTTTAAGATATTAGAAAAGTTGAGGGTTATTTCTGCATCAATTTTTACTTTTTGCATAAAAGATTTCTTGTCATACTTTGGTAAAAATTTGATGAATTGGTTTCATTTTCAAGTCTTTATTTTAAAAATAAATATGTATCTTTGTGTGATTTGTAAGTGTACCAGCTAGTAGAAATACATGTGTTTCTTTATAAAAAGAGAGAGAGGGGGAGAAGGAGAAGGAAATGACACCAGTATTTGGTCTCTATTCCAATCAAGCTATCAAGTTATCATAACTTTTTCAAACAGCAAAATTATTTTCTTTCATCCTTCTAAAAACAGTTGGTATTTCACTATGTGCTTACTACCTTCTAGACAATGTGCAGAAGATATAATAGAAATATAAATCAGTTCTCTGCCTTCAGGGAACTTAAAGTTTTGGCAGGTAAAAAATAATTATAATTCAGTATGGTGAGCTCTGAGAGGAAAGCATTTATATTAACAATGTGTTAATCAGTAAGAGGGAAACTAATCAGAGGTGACATTCAAGCTGAAAGTAATAGGCTGACAGTACTGCAGTGAATGAGAGACTCAACAGAAGAAATGAAGAGAGGGAGCAGAGTGGAAACAGTCCAGTGTACTCTGGAATTTTATTTTTTCTTTAAAAAAAATTTTTGAAACGGTATATTCTGGAAATTTTTAAGTAACTTGATTAGAACGGTGAATTAGCATTCATAAATCTATTCAACTAATTTCTTGTGCTCTATAATGTGTTAGGCAGAATTTCAGACTCACAGGACAATGATGATCAAAATGAACAAAACCCCCTATACTCATAAAGCTTAAATCCTATTTGGGACTGGGCATGGTGATGCACACCTGTAATCCCAGCAACTTGGGAGGCTAAAGCAGGAGGATCCCAAGTTTGAGGCCAGCCTCAGCAATTCAGAGAGGTCCTACGCAACTTAATAAAATTGTGTCTGAAACATAAAAAATAAAAACGGCTGGGTTGTGGCTCAGTGGTAAAGTGCCCCAGGGTTCAATCCCCAGTACCACCCTTCCAACCAATAAAAATTGTATTTGGGGAAACAAACAAGCATATACGTCAGTCATAAACGTTAATGGATGTGTGTGTATACAGATATGTGTACATATATATACACAGATAGAAGCACATACACACAAGCTCATGCTTGCTCTTGATAGGGTGATCAAGGAAAATCTCAGAAGTGGTATTATACTTTGTGAGACCTGAATAAAGTGGCGGAGTGAGTCATAAAGGCATGTAGGAATACAGCACTCCATGCAGAGGGAATAGTGGGTACAAATACCAAGAGATGGGATCATGCTCAACCTTTCATGGAAAGACAAGAAAGCTGTTTGGTTTGAGGGGAAGAATAGTATCAAATGTCAGAGACAGTCAGTAGGAAGAATACTGTAGGTTTAGAGACCATCAGAAGAACTGTGGATTTTATTCTGAGTGAAATGAGAAGCCATCTAAGTATTCTGAATAGTAGAATAAAACAATCTGATTTGTGTTTCAAAAGGACTGTACTTTTGCTCCTGTGTTAAACAACAGTTGAACAAAGGCAGAAGGAAGGACAGCAATTAGGAAGCTATTGGAGTAATCTAGGTAAATGATTCTACTGGAGTAGAGTGACAGTGGCTGGAGATACACAGACTGATCTGATTCCAGATGCATGCTGAGGCTAGAGCCAATAGGAACTCCTTAAAAGAGATGTGAAATCTCTCTCTTAAAAACAAAACAAAATGAGGCCAAGAATAACTCTAGGGGTCTGGGCTGAAAAAAATGGAATTGCCAACAACAGACCCAGGTAAGACTCATGGAGGAGCACAATATAGGGGAAATATCAAGGAAATATCAAGCCTACTGTACATTAAAGTGAAAAGGTAAGTAAGCTATTGCACATAAAATCCCAGGGGGGTGGGGAAAGCTTGAAGCTGGGAAAAAGAAATGTAAAAGACAACAGTGTATAAATGGCATTTAAATCTCTGACTGGACGAGATCACCTAGACCAAGAAGTCAACATGCTTTTTCTATGAAAGATCAAGGAGTAAATATCTTAGGCTCTATGTACCAAAGATTCTCTGTTGCAAAATTCTACTCGATTTTGCTGTTGTAGTCCAAAAGCAGCTGTAGACAATATGTGAATGGACTAGAATGTCTTTGGCCTGACCCTTGCCTTGAAGAATTGATATAGGTAGAAAGGGGGTCTGAAGACTGAGCTCTGAGATATCTCAAGCCCTAAGAAATGGGGAAATGAGGAGGAATTAGCAAAGGAATCTTAGGAGGAAAACCTCCAAAGTTAGGAGAAAAACCTTAACAGGAAGTTTCTGAGGACAGGTTTTAAAAAAAGGTTTCTGTTGCACACTAATGGACCAAGATACTACTAAATCTCCCCACCCTGCAAAAAAACAAAACCCAAACAACAACAACAACAAAAAAAAAAACATACAAACTTCACACACTTTTAAAAACAATTGCTTTAAGGCACTAAAAGGTAAAGGAAAGCAGCAACTCTGGTGGGAAGTGCATGCTCACTTGGAGGAGGGAGACAGGGAGCTATGAGAGTCAGTTTCAATCCTCTCGGCTTTTAGTCTGAAGCTCAATACTCTATGCTGTACACCCAGCAACAGTCAGGGAGTAAAAAGAATTGGCAAAAGTCTTCCTACTGGGGAGTCTGAGGAAAAGTTAAGTCAAGGAAAAGTGAAGGGAAAAGAGAATTCTGAGGATCCCAAACTGCCTACCCACATCTCTGACAACCCTTGAACTTGACTGGGTAGAACAGACTCAAATGACCTCAGCTAATGAGAAAAGATCTGAACTAAGACTAGATGTGTCATCAAGAAACAGTTTGTAATGTAAGCCCAGGTAAGAAAATTACCACTAAATCAAAGGAAACAATATCATTTGGGAAAAACAACCAATCTACAATCTCCACACATTAATGTTCACAATGTTCAGAATACAATTAAAAACTGCTAGACATGTAATGAGACAAGAAAATAAACACATAGAAAAACAAAATCAATCTAGGTTGATTCTGAGATGAACCAGACATTGAAAGAGACAAAGATTTTAAAGAAGCTATTTAACAACTTTCAACAAATAAAATGAAGTAGTTTCAACGAACAAAAATATCAGTGGGAAAAATATCTCAGGGCTGGGATATAGATCAGTGGTAAAACACTTGCCTACCATGTGTGAGGCTTTGAGTTCAAATCCAAGCACTGAAGGAAAAAAAATTCAAGTACAGAAATATAACCAATAGAAATGAACCAAATAAAAATTCCAGGCCATTTGCAGTGGTACATGACTATAATCCCAGCAGCTTGGGAGGCTGAGGCAGGAGGATGCAAGATCAAAGCCAGCTTCAGCAACTTAGAGAAGTCCTAAGCAACTTCTCATGAACTGGTCTCAAAATAAAAGATAAACAAATTTTAAAAAGGGATGAGGATATGGCTGTGTGGCAAAATGTTCCTGAATTCAATTTCTAGTACCGCCCCCCCAAAAAAGGAAATTCTAGAACTGAAAAATACAATTTAAAAAAATTACTAGGGCTGGGGTTGTGGCTAATTGGTAGAATGCTCACCTAGCATGAGGCACTGGGTTCAATCCTTAGCACCACATAAATGTAAAATAACAATATTGTGTCCACCTAAGACTTACGAATTAATATTTAAAAAAAATAACTAGACTTAACATCCAAATGGAAATGACAGAGGAAAGGGTAAAGACAAATCAAAACAAATTATCCAACATGAAGAACAAAGAGTAAAGTAGACTGAAGAAAAAAGAGATTGAGAGACTTATTAGATGACATTAAATGGACCAACATATGTGTAACTGAAATATAAGAGGAGGAGGGAGTATAAGGCACAGAAAAATATTTGAAGAACTAATGACTAAAAATTTCCCAAAATTAGATGACAAAAGTTGGGGTCTGGGGTTGTGGCTCAGCAGTAGAGCGCTTACCTAGCATGTTCGAGGCGCTGGATTCGATCCTCAGCACCACATAAAGACAAATAAAATAAAGCTATTGTGTCTGACTACAACTAAAAAAAAAAAAAAAAAAAAAAAAAAAAAGTTGGAAAAAAAGATTGGAAGATACAAGATGCTAAAAAAATACAATGCAAAATAAAAACAAAGAAGACTGTGCCAAGGCACATCAGAGTCAAAGACAGTCATATGCTGCTTATAATGGGGATACATTCTGAGAAATGAATCAGGCAATTCTGTCCTACCAACATTGTTAAGAGTGTACTTACACAAACTAAGCTACATTTTCACTAACAATATAATCTTATGGGACCACTGTTGTTGACTAAAATATGTAATATTGTGGGGAATTAATAAATTTAAAGCCCAAAAATGGAAAAAGCTAACTTTAAAAGCAGCAAGAGAAAAACATTATTATCTGGGAACAATTAATGTCTAACTTCTCACCAGAATTTACAAAAGCCAGAAGAGAACAGAACATTTTCTAAAGTGATGAAAAACAAAAAACTGTCCACCCAGAATACTATATCCAATAAAAATACCCTTCAAGAATAAAGGAGAGGTGTCTGCCGAAGATGGCTGCGCTGGGAGGAACGGAGTAAAGGTTGTATCTTAAGCCCCGGCGTGTTAGAACAGGGGAGGCACTGGCTGTTGGGAGGAGAGCGGCAGGGTCAAGATGGAAAAGCATAAACCACATGATACTATCAAGGAAAAGTCAATTTTTGATATCATAGCCAGAAAAATTGAACTACTACCAGAAGCAGAAAGGAATCTACTTGAACATGGATCCACATATAATGGACTTAATGCTGCTCTTTGTGGCCTAATAGCAAACAGTCTTTTTCTGCGTGTCTTGCATGTAACACAGGCCCGAATAGCTGCTACTTTACCAATGGCAGCACTCCCATTTTTGACAGCAAATGCATCTTTCAAAGGTTTTGTAAGTTTACCTTTGAGTACAGGTGATTTGAATTGTGAAACCTGTACTGTGACACGGGGTGGACTTGTTGGTTTAGTTTTAGGAGGTCTGTATCCTGTTTTCTTGGCTATATCTATAAATGGTGGCCTAGCAGCCAGGAATCAATCAGCCCTGCTACCAGAGAAAGGAAACACCTTAACTTACTGGATTAAAATTTCTAAGCCTATCTTCAGAAAGATGTTATTTCCCATTTTACTTCAGACTATGTTTGCAGCATACCTTGGGTCTAGACAATATAAAGTACTTATAAAGGCCCTTCAGTTACTTGAACCAGGCCTAGAAATTCACTGATTTAGAGGAAATGTGTATACAAAATAAAATTGTGAAGATAAAAAAAAAAAGAATAAAGGAGAAGCAGGTGTGATGGCCCAGCTTGCAATCTGAGGTAGAGTGTCCCTTTTTTCAATTCCCAGAACTGGGAAAAAAATGAAAATGAAAAAAAAAAATCAAACAAGGAAGGAAGGGAAAATAAAAATGTTTTCAGATAAAACTTAGATAATTCAGCAGCAGATTTGCATTGTAAGAAATGCTAAAGGAAGTTCTTCAGTCTGAAGGGAAATAAAATCAGACAGAAACATGGATCTTCAGAAAAGAAAAGGGCAAGATATGAGTTAACACAAAAGACTATTTTTAAATTTTTTCCTTTTTTTTGCCTTTTTCTCTCAATTTCTTTATAAACCATATAACTGCTTGAAACAGATACTGTAACATCTTCTGGGGCTCATAATTTACCTAGATTTATTATATATAACAACTATATTGAGAAACAAGGTGGGAGGAGACAAGGGAAAAATGGACATTAAAAACCTGCAAGACTTTCATATTGTAAATTAAGCAACACATTATTAATTATAAGTGGAATACGAAGAGTTTAGAATATATACCACAATCTTTATAGCAACCACTAAAAGTATAATGTAAAGAAGTACAGCCAAGTGGCCAGAAAAATGAAAATGGAATTCTAAAATATTTTCAAATAATAAATAAAAAGGTAAGAAAAGAGAATGGGAGGGGGGAAAAGGAGAGGAGTTTTTTTTTTTTTTAAAAAAGAAACAAAACCTAAAAGGGATATAAAGACAAAGCAGTAGAAATGTCTAGAAAACAAATGGCTTAGTGGAAGGTTAGATTAAATTAAAAGGAGAACAAAATGGTGGTAGAACACCTGTTTAGAAGAATATTTTGTAGTTCAAGGTAAATTCGACTCTGTCCCACACAGGTGGTTGGAATGGGGTTCCCCACGGTGAAATGGGCTGGCTGAGAAATAAAAGCTATGAAAAATATAACAGTGAAAAAACCACAGAACACAGAAAGTAATTCCAAAAGTCAAGACAGAACCAGCAAGCTGATCTGATGGATGGAGCTTCTAGACTTTGGCAAAATGGAGCCTGTGTCTGCTTTATTTATATAGGGAAACATCAAAGGCCTTCCATAGAATGATCTTCACCAAAAAAGGTTCAAGATGGGCTGTTCAGTTCCTAACAGGTTACACCCATCTCCAGAGCTACTAAGGGATTTTCCTAGCAGAGATAAAGGTCATGTGCACTAGGCAATCTATTGCAGTGGGAGAGTCATGGATAGTTCCCAAAGCCAAACCTAAATATACCTGGCTTCATGTAAGAGAAGATCGTTACGTATTTCACAGATGGCTTCCCGCAGGTAAGTAATAAAAATCTGAACTAAGGGTGTAGGGATAGAAAAATACATATATTCAAGTGATACTAAGAAGGTAGAAGAGATAGAGATAACTAGACTGTGGGAGATAAAAAGGAATCTAGGATGACCTACCTCCTTCTCACCCCCAAATTTGTGGCTTGGGCACCTGGAAAGATGAACATGTCAATCACCACAGTAGGAAAAGTAAAAGGTTCATTTGGCTTGAGAAGGACAGACAATGTGTTCAGTTGTAAATAACATGAATTTGAGAATGTCTGTGGAGTATCCAAGTCCATGAGAACACAAGGAATTCCAAAATGCAGGTCTAGTACCCAGGCTAAGAGGTACCTGAGAGTTAATCACTGTAAAGGATGGAGATGGCATGAAATAGAAGGCAAGAGGAGAACCCAAGAAAAGCATCCTATGGAACATTAAAAGCAGAGGACACTGCAAAAAAGTTGCAGGGGCAAGGGGATAAACAGCTTCATGATGCAAACACAGCAGAGAAAACCACAGCAGTGGAATTATTACATATTGTTCTAATTTGTGACTTTAAATAGGAAACAAATGTTCTGAAAATGAAAAATAAAATGATAAACCAATATTATTTTATGCCATAGAGCAGGTAATAGGAATACTCAGTTGCCAAAAGATGTACAAACATTCTTATATTACCTATTTGTTATCTTAGATTCTCTACAACGAATGACCCATTTCAGGAAACACTACTTAATGACCATTACAGTACTGAATAAATTAACAGACAATATACAAATTAGCAGGATGGGGCTTAAAACCAAAGAGACTTCCGAGAGTCTATAGTATAACAGGAAGGGTAAGGTCTTTGGAATATGAAAGATGGGTTAAAATCTCAGCTCAACAACACAGCAGCTGCAATGTGATCTTCTTAATCTGATTTTTCTCATCTATAAGTATATTAAAATATATACATCTCGAATAACACTTGAGGAAATTAAGTGAATGTGTATCCAAAGCATTTATAAAGAGCAGCTAGCACCCAATGAATAAATAATGATCCTTCCAGGGCAGTGGCTAGTAAGTGGTTAACAACTGATTCTCCAAATAAAAAAAAAGAAAGAAAGAAAAGAAAAGTCCTGATCTTTGTTTTCACCTATTCTGTGTTGTCAACTGGGGCCAATTTCAAGCTTCCAACATGACCTCACTGAATCCAGAGGCAGAGAGAAATGTACTGTCACACCACATGTAGTAGTTTACCACAGAGCTACCATTAGCCACAAATAACCTCAGGAGCACAGGAAGATACCATAAAATATTAAGAAGCTAGTACACTTTGAGTATGTCTTACTTTTATTTTAATATATATATTTAATCTAAGTTTATAAAATTTTTGTAAAAGAAGTAATGGCTGTGTTCAAAAGCTGGCTCACAAATTCCTGAAAATTAACAATCAGTGTTTGTAAGTCATTATAAGCCAGTTCTAGCCACAACTGAATTCTTCCAAGTTAGAAAATAAGTGTTAGGAATTCTATACAGATGAATCTTTGGAAATTATCTTTTAAAATCCAATACATAGGTCTTACATTCTAGATTATATTACTTGTTTGGAAATTAATAAAAAAACTACACATGTTCACTTTTCATTTTATAAAGCAACAACCAAATTATGTCCTTCTTTCATGCCCTGTTAATTCCAAGCACATTCTAAATCCAGTCATGTGTAAGGAAAAGATCAAAATTGATCAACTACTCTATGTGACTGAATGCTGCTATATGCCCTAATAGAAAAAAATGCACTTATTTTTATAGACAGCAAATTGTATTTATATGTAGTTGAGTGCACTTTAAAAGCAGACTTAACCTTGTAACATGAAGAGTGATGCAAAATCAAAAATATGAGCACAGAACTGACTTTGAAACAACACTGTATATTGGAGAACCAAAAATGTGAAAGCCAGGGAACAACGAGCCAAAGCTGGGGATAAATTAACAGTGCACAAACTTAATAGTGATTTTATGGTGGTATTTCATCCCTAAAGTGTATGTCAAGTTCTCAAGAGGCAATGGAATGTCTCACTCAGATATGCCAATGATTCTCAAGCTTCTGCATCTCAGAACTACCTGGGGAGCTTTTAACCACTCCACAGAGATCATGATTTAATGATGGCCTCCATTCATCCCTTGTGTGAGTGGCCAGCAAGCTTTAAACTATTTTAAAAATCTCACCACGTGATTCTAAAGTGCAGCTGAGTGACAAGCACTGCTATAAGCATACCCTAGACAGCAGAGGAAGGTGAACACAGCCAGATCAGCCATACAAATATCTATTACTGAAAAGTGCAGCATGCTACACGGGTCCTTAACCATAACCTTTGCCACTCTTTAAAACAAACAGAAAATTTCAGTATTGGGAAGTATCTGCAAAGCCATTTAGTTCAACATATCATGCTGAGTAAAACCACAAATAAAACACCACTATATGCTCTTTAGAATAGCCAAAATTAAGTTAGCTGTAGTGACAAATGCTTGTCCAGCGACTCAGGAGGCTGAGGCAGAAAGATCACAAGTTCAAGGCCAGCCTGAACAATACAGTGAGACCCTGTCTTAAAATAGAAAAATAAAATGAAAAGGCTGAGGATGTAGCTCAGTGGTAGAGTACTTGCCTAGCAGGCATGGAGCCCTGGGTTCAATTCCCAGCACTGCAAAAGAAAAACAAAAAATGGGGAAAAGAAAAAAAAAAAAAAAGAAGAATGGCCAAATTAGAAGAACTGACAAACCCAGTATCACCAAGTACGTGGAACAACGAGACTAATACATTGCTGATACTGATAAAATCACTTTAGAAAACTATTGAGCAATATTATTAAATATATGACTAGCCAATATCCCAGCAATTTTGCTCCTAGGAATACACCTAACAAAAATAAGTGCATCTGTCCATCAAAAGGTACGTATGCAGAGCAGCTTTATTTATAATAGCCAAAAATTGGTGACAATCCAAATGTTCACTGAATAGACTGTGGCCTAGTCATCCAATAGAACAATCTACAGGATGAACAGTGAGAAAAAACTTTATTCTCTGCATATGAAACCAGAACAAAAGAGTAATGTATGATTCGATTCAAAAAGAAAACAGGGCTGGGGATATAGCTCAGCTGGTAGAGTGCTTGACTTGCATGCACAAGGCCTTGGGTTCTATCCTCAGCACCACACAAAAAAAGAAGGAAAACCAGTAATTAATTATAATAGTAGGCAGAATAGTGGTTATCACAGAATGAGCAAGTACTGACTCATGTCTTTGGAGTAGGGAAACATTTCTTAGACACAAAAGCAAAAATAATAAAAGAAAAACACTGATAACCTGGACTGCATGAAAACTAAAACTTTCCAGCTGGGTACCGGAAAGAGAATCCAGAGGCTGAGGATCCAAGTACAGCTCAGCCTGGGCAATTTAGCAAGACCCTTTTCAAAGTAAAATAAAAAGGGATAGGGATGTAGCTCAGCAGTAGCATGCCCCTGGGTTCAACTCCCGACTGCCAAAAACAAAGCAAAACAAAACAAAACAAAACCCCACTAAAAACTTCCAAATGACACCATTAAAAAAAAATTGAAAAGGAAATTCACAGACTGGAATAAAACAGTTCACACCTACACACACACACACACACACACACACACACGTACACATACACACACACACACTCGTGTCACCTAAGACAACTCAAATATAAAATGGTCAAAACTTTTTTCAGAAGAAAACATAAATGGCAAATAAGTACATCAAGAAAACCCAAATAGTGCAGGACCCAGGCCCAGGATAGGTCTAAGTCCGCCACACACATGCCTTTCCCTCCCACCTGGGAGCCCAGGCCTAACCCACTTCCATCTTGGAACACTGCAGACATTACCATAACCTTCCCCATGCAAAATAGCCTCCACCTCTAGACAAAAACAGGGCCTAGAAGCAACTGCATCTCGGAGCAGGCATCCCAAAGTCAGTGTAAGGCCCACCCTTTCAGCCCCATCTCTGAAAGACATTGCATCCATCTTGGGGCACCTTCACTGCTATCTCGAGATACCTCCCCTATTGTCGCCACCATCTTTAGTTGCAGTAGCATATATCAAGGGACACCTGCAAGGTCTGGAAGCCCAACATCAAGTGAGGTACAGATAAACTGCACAAATACTACAAGATTATAGGGTAGAAACTGTAACATTTCAGATCCACACTGCAAGAAAGGAAGACACATAGACAACATGAAAAAACAAGGGAGGAAAGTGCCCCAAACCAACCAGGACACTATAATAACAGAACCTATGGACAGCACAGTTGATGAAATGTCAGAGAAGGAGTTCAGAATGTTCATAATTAAAATGCTCTGTGAATAAAGAATGACCTAAATAAGCAAATACAGGCAAAAACTGATCACTCCAACAACAAGATAAGAGAGCAAATACAGGTAGCAAAAGATTACTTCAAGAAAGAGAGACTCTGAAGATAGAAAGAAACCATGAACAGAACATCCAACAATTATGGGATAGCATCAAAAGACAAAATCTAAGAGTTATTGGGACAGAGGAAGGCACAGAGATTCAAACCAAAGGAATGCACAATCTCTTCAACGAGATAATATCAGAAAATTTTCCAAGCATGAAGAATGAATTGGAAAATCAAATACAAGAGTCTTACAGGACACCAAACGTACAAAATTACAACAGATCTACACCAAGGCACATTATAATGAAAATGCCTTAGCATACAGAATAAGGATAGAATCTTAAAAGCCGCAAGAGAGGAATCAGATCACATTTGGGGGGACCAATTATATACCAGCAGATCTTTCAACCCAGACTCTCAAAGCCAGGAGATTATGGAACATCGTATACCAAGCTCTGAAAGAAAATGGATGCCAACCAAGAATCTTATATCTAGCAAAATTAAGTTTTAGATTTGATGATGAAATAAAAAGTTTCCATGATAAACAAAAATTAAAAGAATTTACAACTACAAAGCTTGAACTACAGAACATCATTGGCAAAATATTCCATGAAGAGGAAATGAAAAACAATGATGAAAATCAGCAGGGGGAGTTATTACACTAAGGGAAAAACTAATCAAAGGAGAAACCAAGTCAAGTTAAATACCAAAAATAAACAAAAATGGCTGGGAATACAAATCATGTCTCAATAATAACCCTGAATAATAATGGCCTAAATCACCAATCAAAAAACATAGACTAGCAGATTGAATAAAAAAAAAAAAAAAAAGACCCAACAATATGCTGCCTCCAAGAGACTCATCTCATAGGAAAAGACATCCTCAGACTGAAGGTGAAAGGTTGGGAAAAATCATACCACTCACATGGACTGTGGAAGTAAGCAGGGGTTTCCATCCTCATACCAAATAAAGTAGACCTCAAGCCAAAGTTAATCAAAAGGGATGAAGAAGGACACTACATACTGCTAAAGGAACCCACACACCAACAAGACATAACAATTATAAATATATATGTCCCAAACAATGGAGCATCTATGTTCATCAAACAAACTCTTCTCAAGTTCAAGAGTCAAACAGACCACAACATAATAATTCTCGGTGACTTTAACACACCTCTTTCACCACTGGAATGATCTTCCAAACAAAAGCTGAACAAAGAAATTATCTATAATTTACAATAATACAATCAATAACTTAGACTTAACTGACCTTCAATAAGTGAAGAACAACACATTCTTCTTAGCAGCACATGGATCCTTCTCTAAAATACACCATATATTATGCCACAAAGCAACTCTTAGCAAATATTAAATACTGGAGATTCTACCCTACATTCTATCAGATCATAATGGAATGAAACTAGAAAACAATGATAAAATAAAAAATAAAAGCTACTCCAACAACTAGAGTCTAAATAATATGCTACTAAATGAACAATGGGTTGCAAAAGTCATCAAGGAGGCAGTTAAAAAATTCTTAGAGATAAATGAGAACACTGATACAACATATCAAAATCTCTGGAACACTATAAAGACAGTTCTCACAGGAAAGTTCATTGCATGAAGTTCATTCCTTAAAAGAAGAAAAAGTCAACAAATAAATGACATAATATTATATCTTAAAGCCCTAGAAAAAGAATAAACCAACCCCCATATTAGTAGGAGACAGGAAATAATTAAAATCAGAGATGAAATTGAAACAAAAGAAACAACTGAAAAAATTGACAAAACAAAAAGTTGGTTCTTTGAGAAAATAAATAAAATTGACAAACCCTTAGCCATGCTAACAAAAGAAAAGGAGAGAGAAAACTAAACTCACTAACAAACGTGATTAAAAAGAAAATATCACAACAGACACTACAGAAACGCAGAAGATAATTAGAAATTATTTTGAAAACTTGTACTCCAATAAGATAGAAAATATCGAGGGCATCGAAAAATTCCTAGAGTCATATGATTTGCCCAAATTGAATCAGGATAATATACACAATTTAAACAGATCAATTTCAAGGAATGAAATAGAAGATGCCATTAGAAGTCTACCAACCAAGAAAAGTCCAGGACTGGATGATACACAGCTGAGTTCTACAAGACCTTTAAAGAAGAACTAACACCAATACTCCTCAAATTATTTCGTGAAATAGAAAAAGAGGGAGCACTTTCAAACTCATTCTATGAGGCCAGTATCACCTTGATTCCAAAGATAGGCAGGGACACATTAAAGAAAGAAAACTTCAGACCAATATTTCTAATGAATACAGAAACATATCAAAAAGATAGTGCACTATGATCAAGTAGGGTTCAACCAGGGATGCAAGGTTGGTTTAACATATGGAAATCAATAAATGCAACTCATCACATCAATAAATTTAAAGAACCATATGATCATCTCAATAGATACAGAAAAAGCATTCAAGAAAATTCAGCACCCCTTCATGTTCAAAACATTAGAAAATTTAGGGAAAACAGGAACATATCTCAACATGGTAAAAGCTATCTATGCTAAACCCCAGGCCAACATCATTCTAAATGGAGAAAAATTGAAAGCATTCCCTCCAAAAACTGAAACAAGACAGAGATGCCCTATTTCACCACTTTTATTTAACACAGTTCTTGAAACACTGGCCAGGGCTATTAGACAGACAAAAGAAATTAAAGGGATACGGGTAGGAAAAGAAGAACTCATATTAGCACTGTTTGCTGATGATATGATTCTATACCTAGAAGACCCCCAAAATTCCACCAGGTATCTTCTAGAACTAATAAATGATTTCAGCAAAGTAGCAGGATATAAAATTAACACCCATAAATCAAATGCATTTCTGTATATCAATGACAAATCATCTAAAAGGGAAATAAGGAAAACTACCCCATTTACAATAGCCTCAAATAAAATAGAATAAATAAAATACTTGGGAATCAACTTAATGAAAGAGCTGAAGGATCTATATAATCAAAATTACAGAATCCTAAAGAAAGAAATTAAAGAAGACCTTAGAAGATGGAAAGATCTACCTTGTTCTTGGATAGGCAGAATTAATATTTGCAAAATGACCATATTACCAAAAGCACTATACAGATTTAATGCAATTCCAATCAAAATCCCAATGACATTCCTCATAGAAATAGAAAAAGCAGTCATGAAATTCATCTGGAAAAATAAGAGACATAGAATAGCTAAAGCAATCAATAGCAGAAAGAATAAAGCAGGTGGCATCACTATACTAGACCTTAAATTATACTACATAGCAATAGAAACAAAAACAGCATGATATTGGCACCCAAACCGACTGGTAGACCAATAGTACAGAATAGAGGACACAGAGACAAACCCACATAACTACAGTTATCTTATATTAGACAAATGTGCAAAACACATACTGGAGAAAAAGATAGCCTCTTCAACAAAGGTTGCTGGGAAAACTGGAAATCCATATGCAACAAAATGAAATTAAACCCCTCTCTCTCACCATGATCAAAGTGGATCAAGGACCTAGGAATTAAACCAGAGACACTACGCTTAACAGAAGAAAACTTGGGCCCAAATCTCCATCGTCAGGTTAGGCCCTGACTTCCTTAATAAGATTCCTATAGTGCAAGAATTAAAATCAAGAATCAATAAATGGGATGGATTCAAACTAAAAAGCTTCTTCTCAGCAAAAGAAACAATCAATGGGTAATAGAGAACCTACATTGGGGAGCAAAAATCTCTAGGATATATAAAGAACTCAAAAATCTTAACACCAAAAAATCAAATATCCCAATCAATCAATGGGCCAAGGAACTGAACAGACACTTCTCAGAAGATGATGTACAATCAATCAACAAATACATGAAAAAAGTGTTCAACACCTCTAGTAATTAGAGAAATGCAAATCAAAACTACTCTGGATTTCCTCTCACTCACTCCAGTCAGAATGGCAGCTGTTATGAAGACAAACAACAAAAGTGTTGGTGAGAATGTGGGGGGGGAAAGGCATACTCATACATTACTGGTGGAACTGCAAATTGGTGCAGCCAATACAGAAAACAGTATGGAGATTCCTTGGAAAACTGGGAATGAAACCACCATTTGACCCAGCTATCCCACTCCTCGGTCTATACCCAAAGGACTTAAAAATAGCATACTACAGGGACACAGACACATCAATGTTTATAGAAGCATAATTCACAATAGCTAAACTGTGGAACCAACCTAGATGCCCTTCAGTTGATGAATGGATAATGAAAATGTGGTATATATACACAATGGAATACTATTCAGCATTAAAAGAGAATAAAATCATGGCATTTGCAGGTAAGGAATGGAATTGGAGAAGATAATGCTAAGTGAAGTTAGTCAATCCCCAAAAAACAAATGCCGAATGTTTTCTGATATAAGGTGGACTGACTCATACTGAGGTAGGGAGGGGGAGCATAGGAGGATTAGATGAACTCTAGATAGAGCAGAGGGGAGGGAGGGAGACGAAAGGAGAGGGCAAGGGGCAGGAAAGACGGTAAAATGAGATGGACATCATTACCCTAAATACATGTATGAAGACACGAATGGTTGATTCTACTTTGTGTACAACCAGAGATATAAAAAATTGTGCTCTATATGTGTAATATGAATTGTAATGCATTCTGCTGCCATGCATAACAAATTAGAATTTAAAAAAGAAAAGAAAACCCAATAAGATACCACTATAATGGCTCAAGATAAAATAACTGGTAATAACAAGTGTTAATACATTGCTGGAGGGGATGTAAAAATGTATTTCACTTTGAAGAATTGTTTAGCAATTTCCTATACAAGTAAATACACATTTGACCATATAACTTACTTCTATACCTAAGCACTGATCAAAAAGAAATTAAAACTAATGTTCTGACTTGTATGGATGACAATGATTTTGAATCTCAGAAATACCTGGAACCCCAAACGAGAAAATAAAATATCCACTAAAAGCTATTTAATAAACAAACTACAGCATATCCACAATAATGGAATACTCCTGAGCAATAAAAAGGAAAGACTTACTGACACATGGCAGGACTCTGATTAATCTCACAACATATTGCAGGCACAAAAGGATACAGACTATTTGATTCTATTTATATAGAATGTTAGAACATAGTAAACTAACCTGTCATGACAGATCAGTGGTTGCCTGGGACAGGAGTGGTAGGGGAGGGGCACAAGAAACTTAAAGATGATAGAAACAATATCTATCTATCTATCTATTTTTGGGTACTGGGGATTGAACTCAGGGGCACTCAATCACTAAGCCACACCCCCAGGACTATTTTGTATTTTATTTAGAGACAGGGTCTCACTGAGTTGCTTAGCACCTTGTTTTTGCTGAGACTGGCTTTGAACTGGAGATCTTCCTGTCTCAAACAATCTATATCCTCTTGATAATTATGGTTCCCAAGTTTATACATTTGTAAAAATGCATTGGGGTATACATATAAAATGGGTATGCTTTTATTCTACATAAATTTTATATCAATTAACTATTTATTTTGAAAAAAAGGGTAAAATTCCATTATATCACCTCAAACAAAAAGGATTTTTCCTGCAAGCCCCAAATCCACTCACAGAACAACCGCACCAGTCTGGTGGGGTGGAGTGATTCAGATCACAATGCCAATCTACAAGGAGGGTCTGATTTACAGCTCTACAACTCAGAAGCAAAAGAAGTTCCAACATTTGCCAAAATACATCCAGCTACAAAAAATAAATTATGACAATACTCATTGCAAAAATGATTGCATCAGCCTGTCATTTTACAAACAATATTGCCTGACCCAGAATCTTAAAAATGTAAGTACTGCCTCCAAAAGAATATTTAAGCAATGGCAAATATCTAAAGAACAGCAGAGCATGAAATGCAACCACTAAGAAAAAAATCCCTCTGCACTCATCTTAGATCTTTTAAAACAGCAATAGAGGCGTAACTGGTTTGCCAAGTCAGACTTCAGCCAAGTACTAAGTTTATGTTGTTCTTTTTGGCTACCCAGTCCCAGCCCTCTCTCAATGTTGGGAAAAGTCTCCATATTTTGAGCTCTGGAAAAAGGCAGAGCCTGCTTCATATAATATAAAACTGAAAATACCAGATTATCAAGACAAATATCTGGAAAACTGCAAAGACCCTTGCTTGGGGTTCCATTCATGGCTCCTCTGTTTTGTAGCTATGAACCTTACTTAAGCAAGATTCATAGTACTCTTTTTCCTTAGATAAATAATAGTACCTTCCTCATAGCATTGTTGTAGCATAAAATAAATGTGTGTGTACACACACACACACACACACACACACACACACACACACACACATATTTTAATTTAAAACTAAGTGCTGAACATATGATGATGATGATGATGATGATGATGATGATGATGATGATGTTGTTGTTGTTTCCCAAGCTCTAGGGCACTGCCCTATTATCTACGCTTTGCCAAACCAGAGGCACTTGCACCATCAAAATGCTAGTGGTAATAACAAGGATAGATATGAGGTTGGGTACAGTGACGAGTACCTGTAATCCCAATGTAAGCAACTAGGGAGGCTGAAATAGGAGGAATGCCAAGTTCAAAGCCAGCCTTGGCAACTTTGGCCCTAAGAAACTTAGTGAGAATCTGTCTCAAAATAAAAAGTAGAAAGAGCTGGGGATGCCAGGTGCAGTGGCGCAGGCCTGTAATCCCAGTGGCTCAGGAGGCTGAGACAGGAGGATCAAGGGTTCAAAGTCAGTCTTAGCAAATGCAAGGCACAAAGTAACTCAAGGAGACCCTGTCTCTATAAAATACAAATTAGGGCTGGAGATGTTGCTCAGTGGTTAAGTGCCCCTGAATTCAATCCCTAATGCCACCCCTGCCCCCCAAAAAACAGAGCTGGAGATATAGCTCAGTGGTAAAGCATCCCTGGGTTAAATCCCCAGTTAAAAAAAAAAAAAGAATAAAGACAGCAAAGAATTTGGGGAAAGCAATAACTGAAGCAAGACCTCATTCAGCCATTGCAACTTCCAGCTACCAGAGACAGAGGTACAAACAATACAAACTGCTACACCTGGAGCTAAACAATGGCAGCAATGGTATCCTGAATGGACCAGTGCTCAATATTCCTAGTGTATAGCCAGGATTCTAGTTTCCCAAGCCTCATGACACTTCTATCCTCTTAGTAATCCTTTTTCTCAGTGGATGAGCTAAAGCTGATTTCATTTGCTGTCAACATAAGATTGGGACACCAATCTTACAAACAAGAAGTAGATAAATTTTAAAATAGTCTCCTAATATCTTTGTGAATAGTTTTGATTTATTAGATAATTCTGAAATAGTGTGGCAATTTTTCAGAATTTCAGAATATCAGAATACTATGAAACTTGTTTGACAGCTTTATGGTTCCTTTCTCTAATACTAACAGTAATGATTAAAAGGTTGATATTTCCTGAATGTTTATTATAGGCTAAACAACGTGCTAAACATATTACATGAATTACTTCATTTAGCCCTCACATCTGCTCTGTGGGATAAATATAATTTTCCCAATTTTACAGATGAGGTAACTAAGGCCTAGAAAAGTTAAGAAATTTAAACAAATCAAAATATTGCACCTTCTTACAAAAGAAGTCCTACGTGAATAATAAGAGGTAACATTTAGTGAGTACTTACATGTCACACACATACACACACATACATATTCCGGCATTTATATGAATCAAACCCACTGCTTTCTTGACTCCTAACAAAGATCCCCACTGAAGAAAGAGAAAGAAGAAAGAAGCCACAAATTTTCAACTTTAATTGTTCTAGTTATGGCTTCAGACAATGAAAGCCACAATACTTAGTGAACTGATTATGCATCTCAACTGAGACCATATTTTGTTTCAATATCAAAAAGCACAAATGCCATCTGTGATGGATGAAATTATTCAGATTTTTGTTTGCCTACAAAAAGAGAAAGCAATTCTATTAAATTCATAATTCAAAGTCTTTGAAATTTCCTTCTGTATTAGCAAAAATACAGCCTTTTGGAATGGAGGAACTTTAGATAGGGCAAAGGGAAGGGAGGAGAAATGAGGGGTAGCAAGAGGATAGAAATGATGGTGAAATGAGTTAGACATCATCACCCTAAGTTTCACTGGTGTGAAATCAGTGTCTTGAAAAGTTGTGCTCTATATGTGCATTCTGCCATCATGTATAACAAATCAGAATAAATTTTTTAAAGTAAATAAATAGATAAATTGTGCAAAAAAAAAAGCTAATCTACTAAAAAGTCAACATAGTTCAAAAGTATTAGGTAAATAAGCCTATGCACAAAGTTACAGGAACTAGCCAAAGAGTTATTACAAGTAATGATTTAAGGTCCAGCTCTGCCCCTTTATATACTTTACATAAGTCACATTACTTCTGAAACTTTCATTTTCCTCATTATAAAATAAGATTACTAATCTCGCTTATATAACTATTGTCAGACAAATGTGTAACTACTGTATAACATGAAAATACCATGTAAAGAAGCTACAAATATAGTTAAGTTCAACAGGACAAATACTGGAATAATTTCCACCAACACTGGTACAGGCTGAGCATTCCCAATTCAAAATGCTCCAATCTGAAATCTCTGACATGATACCACAAATGGAAAGTTCTACACTTGACCTCATGTGACAGGTCACAGTCATGTGTAAAATATTGAACCAAACTAACTTCAGATTATGCATGTAAGATGTATATGAAACATGAATGAATTCCGTGTTTAGATTTGGGTCCTATCCCCAAGATACTCATTTACGTACATGCAAATATTCCAAAATCTGAAGAAAAAAAAAAAAAGAGCCCAAATCCAAAACACATCTGGAAACAATTCAGAAAAAGTGGATACTTGACATGCATTCCTTTCTTAACCAGCATAGCTGTTCCTTAAAACCATCACCATGGGCACTCTGTACTTTTCTAAAACAAATTACAATCAGGACGGAGTTGTAATATGATTATAAATGTTCTTGTTGTATCCCAATTTCCCCTTTATGTTATCCTGACAATTTCATAGTTTTAAGAGGCAAATGACTCTCAAACCTATTAATAAAGGAATAAAGCAAATGTGATAAAATCCAAATAATTATTGAATCTGGATGATAAGTATATGGAAATTCATTAAATTTAAATTTTTTCATTTTTTCATTTTTCTTGCATGTCTCTATCCCTCCCTCCCTCCTTCTACCAGCAATGAACCCAGGGGCACACCCCAGACCCCTTTTTTATTTTTTTGGTTGCGGGTGGGATACTGGGGATTGAACTCAGGGGCACTAAACCACTGAGCCACATCCCCAGCACAATTTTGTATTTTATTTAGAGACAGGGTCTCACTGAGTTGCTTAGCACCTTGCTTTTGCTGAGGCTGGTTTTTGAACTCATGATCCTCCTGCCTTTAGCCTCCTGAGCCTCTGGGATTACAGGCATGCTTCACTGTGCCCAGCCACCCCCCCTCCTTTTTTTTTTTTTTTTTTTTTTTTTTACTTTTTATTTTTTATTTTGAGACAAGTCTCACTAGGTTATCCAGGCTAGCTTTGAACTTACAATCCTCCTGCCTCAGCCTCCTGAATATCTGGGAGTACAAGAGTGTGCTGGTTGTTACACATATTTCTTTCTTTCTTTCTTTCTTTTTTTTTAGTGTCAACCCCGAACTGGTCTTTATTTTTCAAATACTGCTAACTGCAAACTGCAATTCAAATCTTCTTTCAACTTTCTCATCTTCTGCCAGTTGTTCTCATTTCTATGCCACACACAACAATCTTAGCTGCTAGTTGCCTCTTGAACCACATTCCTCATACCTTTTCCTGACTCTTGGTTCCAAGCCAGAGTCCTCTTCACCGTTGCTCTAACACACCAAACTTTTTTTCCGCCCTTGCTGTTTCCTCTGTCTGGGAGATGACATTCATCTCATTCAAATATCTGTTCAAACATCATCTCAAAAGGGCCAGCTATGAACAACCTATGTAAATTAGCACTCTTCATTACTCTTTAGCTCCCCAACATGTTTTACAGCAGGAAATATTACTTTGCATTATAAAATAACATGCAGCTGGGCACGGTGGTGCACATCTGTAATCCCAGCAGCTTGGGAGGCTGAGGCAGGAGGATCACAAGTTCAAAGCCAGCCTCAGCAACTTCGTGAAGCAACTCAGTGAGACTCTGTCTCTAAATAAATCCAGAAAACAGCTGGGGATGTGGCTCAGTGGTAAGGCGCCCGTGGGTTCAATCCCTGGTACCAAAAATAAAAATAACACGTCTGTTTTCAAAATGTCTCCCACGCATATGTCTACAACATAACAGCTAACTCCTCAGCATGAAAAATTCTCCCTGAGACCAGAACTATCTTCTTTCAGATTATACTTCATCAGATAAATCAAATTTACTCACTCTTTCCAAACATGTTTCTAAATTTTCCTTCCCTCAGCCTTGGCTCAAGCAATAAGCATTATCATTCACATGCTCAAATTCTACCCAAGCTCTACGACAGCATAATGCCACCACTGCTGATATTCCTGGTTGATATTCCTGTGAATAATCTGTATCACTCAAAAGGCATTACTATCCTGCGTTTTATTTATTTATAAATTTCTTCTATTGATCAACATAAGCCTTGAATGCAGAATCTGTACCCAATTTATTTTTTCGATCTCTGAGTTACACAAAAGAATGCAAATATTTGCCTACATTTTTCCTCAGTATTAGAAATTGGTATATATACTAATGTTACTATACTGAGAGACAGACAAAATAAGTCTATAATCCCAAGCCACACTGTCTTTGCTTTCTTTTGTTGTTGTTATTGAAAATATACTTACCTGCTTGTTTTCCCAATTTCTTGCTTCTACCTTTAAATAATTTTTTTCTACTTAGTTTCTTAAATTTATTCATCTTTTTCACTTTCATCTGGGTTCAAGTCATAACTCTGGTTCCTTAATAGCTATGTTAACCTTTCCAGTCTCAACTAATCTGTAAAATGGGGAGAAAAACCTCAACTGCCAAAAGTGTTATAGAAGCACTGAGATTACAAATGTATAACCTACTACAATGCCTGGCAACCAATAGGCTCTCAGTGAATGGCTCAATTAACCTACCTTCTCTTTCTACTTGTAAGCAATCTGATCCAAAGATTTGGAAAAGCAGATTCAAATCAGCAGACTAATAAGAGGGGAATTTATTTTTTATCTTTTAAGTGATAAAAACAAGAAGTTGTACACATTAATAGAGTACCACCTGATGTTTCAATACGGGTATACATTGTATGCTCAGTTTAAACATATCTATTTCCTCATTTGTTATTTTATGACAAAAAAATTTGAAAATCCTTTCTCCTAGTTTCTTTATATATATATAGTACATAATTATTACCCACAATAGCACACTGGAACTTTTAACTCCTACCTCCCTGTGTCTTAGTACTCACTGAGCAACCTCTCCAACCCTCCCTCTCCCCTATTCCCTCTAGTCTCTGGTAACTAACATTGTACTCTCAACTTCTATGAGATCAACTTTTATATATTTTACATATGAGTGAGATTATCCAGTACTTGTTGTTCTGTGCTTGGTTAATTTCACTTAATAATCTACATGTTGTCTAAAATGACAATATTTCATTACAAATAGGAAAAAATCACAAAGCATTCTTAAATCTTACTTTGGTTAATTATACACTCCTATAATGCTTTAAATTGGGGCACAGATTCAGCTTATACTCACATACTTGGTCTGCTATTATTACTATTATTATTATTATAGCATTCCCTTTGGACATGACATATTTGGGTATAGTTAAAAACACAGGGAATGGGCTGGGGTTGTAGCTCAGTGGCAGAGCACTTGCCTAGCACGAATGAGGCATAAGGTTCGATCCTCAGCACCACATAAAATTAAACGTAAGTAAATAAATAAAATAAAAGTATTGTGTCCATCTATAAGTTAAAAAAATTAAAACACATACACACACAGAGGGAATGCCTAACATGGATTTTATGTTAACTTATGAACAAATTTGAACAATTCATTAATTTGCAGTGGTTTCCTTCAGACCACTGTTACCCAAACCTCACTCTCTGCCAAGCAGGAAATTTCTAGTTTAACATTTATCAGAGGAACATTCACACAAACAAAAGTCACATAAACAGAATACTTGCACTTATTATTATTTATTATGAATTATGAGTCCCGTCACTGGCTGTGCTGCCACTCTTTCCTGTAGCTCACAAACTTTCCCCCTGATCATCTCTCAAGAGTACAGATTCAGAGATTGGGTGACTGAAAATCAAATCTGTGAAGTAAGACAAATAAGTACACATAATTCTCTACTTTCTCAGGATTACATACATCTAACAACACTGCTTTTCCAAATGATAAACAGCCAAGTCGTCATAAATTACAAAGAATTCTGAATTGTCTACAAATAATACATACTTGCCAAACAGAACTCATCTTTGATTTTCGGACTAAAAGTAAATTACTTGGTGCTAAATTCCTCACTGAGGTTTGTCACACAGGCAGTATCTTGCTCAAATAAAGCAATAATGCGCCTAGTACATCACTAGCTATATAAGTTACAAATCGGTAAGGAACACAGCTGGAGTCAGAAGGCCCCATGTTGAAAGCTACCCTCATCCATTCCTCTAGATCAGTCACCACTGCTCTGAAAGTTAAATTTGTTCAACAACAACAACAAAAGAAAAAAGAACAGCTGTTCTACTTACCTACATGAATTACAGTGAGTCAATGTGGGACACAAAGTGCTATGTGGTAAAATATTTAAGCACTACAAATATAATAGGCAATTATGACTATGTTTCACATTCTATTTGACTTGAGTTCAATATAAAATTAATATTTCATAATATTTCTCCTTTGTCTAATGAATTAGAACAGTGGCTCTTAGTTCTACAGGTGATTCTATCAGAAGAAAAAAACTACATAAGCTCTACTGTCTACCACTCAGGTTCAACGAATCTGAAATTTGGTTTAAAAACACTATACCTGGATTCTGACACATAGCAAACCAAAGTGCTCTTGAGCAAAATATGAACCTACTACAACTATTATTTCAAGAGTAACTTATAGCGATTGTCACATTTCCTTTTTAAATAAGAACTTATACAGCTTTTATGTTTATTATTATGTGACAAGCTGTGGTCTAAAAATTTCAGATGCCTGAAGGCAAGTGTGACTTACTTGCCATTATGAAGAAACCTCTCCCTCCTCTTACCCTTTGTGTAAAAGAGTTTATTTATAGAATGGCACAAGTTTGAACAAATTAAGTTAGTCTGAAACCTTGATTGAGATGGACTGACTTTACAAAACAATATAACACCATCCAATCACCTCAGAATTAGACTTGACTTCTTCTGTGGCTGGTTTAGATGCACCAAGAGTAGTTGTATCATTGCTGCAGTCAGACATACCTAAAAGTAAAATGTGTTAAGCACATATTAAATCATTTAGTTAAAAGAGCTTTATTAGCCCACTGATATTCTTTCAAATATTCCACAGCATAACTAATTTATTTGTAGTGAGAATTTGCATTTCAAATTATCTACAATAATAAAAGTATCTATGGATTACAAGAAATAAATAATTCTAAAAACAAAAATTCAGGAAAAAGCACTTATACAGAATGATTACAAATAATTTCATAAAATATCTTAGATATAAAACAATTCAAAAGATAAGACTGCCAACCTGATTTGACAGATGGAAAAACTGAGATCCAAAGATGTCTAAAGTTAAAATATTACCTGTGGCCTACACAAAACAAAATTCCAAACCAGAACTCAGACCTTCCCTACCCTGGTGGAGAGTGGTCTTTAATATTAATAACAGTGGTGACTGTTCATTGTCTAAGTGTAACACAAAACTCAGATTTTATTCAGTAAAAGTTTAATGAGTTATTTCTGCTTCTAATTTACTCAATAGGGAGAACATCAACTACATATGAAGAACTCTTCTAGGCACTAAGGGAAAAGAAGAGTAAAATCTATTGCAGATTCTAAAAGCAATCTCACTCTAATCAGGGAGTCATACATAAAAAATTATAAGACAATTAAAGTTACATACTATAATGCAAAGAAACAAATTTTTACTCCTGAAATACACTAGAGGGAACAATTTACTGTTTTCAAACAAAATTCAAGACATTAAGAAAATAATACAACATGACCAAGTGGGATTTATCTCAGTAGTATAGAACTGGTTCAATTAGGGAATCTATTATAGATACTATATTCATAAACCTAAAGGGGGACATTGCTTTCTCCACAAACACTGAGATGGAGTAAATCTGACAAAATAAAACACCTATTCAAAATAAAATACTCAAGAAAATATGAATTTAAGAAATACTTTCTTGGGCTGGGGATGTGGCTCAAGCGGTAGTGCGCTCGCCTGGCAAGCGTGCGGCCCAGGTTCGATCCTCAGCACCACATACCAACAAAGATGTTGTGTCCGCCGAGAACTAAAAAAAATACATATATATATGTTAAAAAAAAAAAAAAAGAAAGAAATACTTTCTCGGGGCTGGGATGTGGCTCAAGCGGTAGCGCGCTCACAGCCCGGGTTTGATCCTCAGCACCACATACAAACAAAGATGTTGTGTCCGCTGAAAACTAAAAAAATAAATATTAAAAAAAATTTTAAAAAAATAAGAAATACTTTCTCAACATAAAATATTTATCCACTTTAGTTCTACGACCATTATCTCAATTAATAAATAAAACAGGCATTTCCACTAATATCAGGAATAAGACAAAAACACCCACCATCTCCACTACTATTCACATTGTATTAGAGGTATTAACCAATCTGACTAGTTAAGAGAAATCCCAAAGGAAACAGATACAGGTAAAATTATCTCTCTTTGCAGGGGATATGATAGTATGCTTGAAAGACCCTGAGGAATCAATGATAAAACTAAAAAATAATTCATTGAAATAGTAAAATACAAAATTAACAGATAAAAATCAAAAGCCTTCATACAAAAACTATATTCAGGGGACAGAATGGCAGGGAAAATTTCACTTACAATAACAACCAAGAAGATGAAATACTGGGGGCTGGGGATATAGCTCAGTTGGTAGAGTATTTGCCTCACATGCATAAGGCCATGGGTTCAATCCCCAGCACCACATACACACACACACACACACACACACACACAAAAAGAAGATGATGAAATACTTAGGAACAAAGTAAGCAATGTATAAAACTTGTATGAGGAAAAAATGTTTAAGCATGGCTGAAAAACACTGAAGACTTGAGCAAAGGGAAAGACATTCCCTATTCTTGAACAAGATGACCACATCCAATGATACAAAAATACATATATATTGCAGCATTCTTTGTAATTGTAAATTATTGGAAATGGCCTAAGGTGTCTACACGTAGGAAAGTGATTGAAAACTATGGTACATCTAAACTGTATAACTGTAAAAGGGGGAAAAAAAAAAGAAAAGAAAAAGAAGACAATCTTCATATGATATGGAGTGATTACCAGGACATGTCCCCTCTTATCCAGTTTCATTTTCTATAGTCAACTGTGGTCTGAAAACTTAAATGAAATTTTCCAGAAAATGAATAATTCCTAAGTTTTAAATTGCTGATATCATAAAGAACGTAATGACATATCATACCATCCTGCTCCATCCTACTCAGGATGAATCATCCCTTTGTGTAGCATAGTCACACTACATACAGTATCTGTCCTGTGTATGCTGCCTATCATTCAGTCACTCAATAGATGTCTGTTATCAGATTGCCTGTTGTGGTACCACAGTGTTTGTGTTCAAGTAACCCTTATTTTATTTAAAAAGGACTCCATACTCAAGTCTTGCTACCAATTCAAATATGCCAAAGAGATGCCATGAAGTGCTTCCGTTAAGTGAAAATACTATAATATATTTTGAGAGATAAAGGCACCACTATCATATATCATTTATTATAGTACATTTTATTAGTCTATTTTATTACAATAGTCTATTTTATTACTATTGCTATATTTCTTACTGTGCCTCATTTACAAATTAAATTTTATTATACACACACACACAGGAAAAAATTTAGTACATATAAGGTTCAGTACTATCCAAGGCTCTGGGTAGGGCAGGTAAGAAAGGGGTAGAAAGATGTAGGAAAATTAAGAGAATAGGCACAGGGTAACCGAGGAAAAGGAAAAGTGACATTTCGGGACACATATTTTTTTCTTTTTAAAAATTTATTCTGCCAGGTACAGTGGTGCAAACCTATGATCCCAGTGGCTTGGGAGGCTGAGGCAGGAGGATCATGAGTTTAAAGCCAGCCTCAGTAAAAGTGAGGTGCTAAGCAACTCAGTGAGACCCTGTCTCTAAATAAAATACAAAATAGGGCTGGGGATGTGGCTCAGTGGTTGAGTGCCCCAAGTTCAATCCCCGGTACCCCCCTCCCTGCCCAAAATTAATTCTGTTAGAGCTATAGCAATTTTCAAATATACTATAAAAAATTTTTAATTAAAAAACAAACAATTAAAACCAGCCAGCATAAGGTGGGAACTCAAAATAGTACAGAGACACCAACAAATTAACTAACTGTATTATAATGAATAACCAAAAGAAGAAAGGGAAGAAAAATAAAGAAAATTAGAAATGGGTTCTTGGGGTTAAAGAAGTTATAAATAGGGTTGGGATTGTGGCTCAGAGGTAGAGTGCTTGTCTCACACTTGTGAGGCACTGGATTCGATCCTCAGCACCACATAAAAATAAATCAATAAAATAAAGGTATAAAAAAAAGATATGTTTTGTTGGGTTTCTGTTCTTGCGACTAAAAGGCTCAGGGGTCACTCTAGTTAAACTGGGCTAACTGGGCTGCACGAAATAACCACACAAGAGACACAAATACCTTTTCTTTGGGGTTGCTGTGACGGCTCCTCTGACCTTAAGGGTCCGCAGAAAGAGAGAGCCAGAGCAGAAAGAGAGAGCCAGAGCACGCGCTGACCCCTTTTATTGAGGAGAAGCTATTCAAATGAGGCAAGGGGTCAGGTTTCAGGGGACTAAGTCTATCTTCATGATGTCCACTGTCAGCAGGTTGACTGACACCTGGGTAGGCCACACCCAAGGGCACAGTAAGAGGAAGGGACACACACAAGGCACTTCCATGGAAGATTCTATCCTAAACAGGGCAAGGGGTTATATTACAAAGGAACAGGTGAGCATAGCTTCACCCAAGGGCTGTAGCAAGACACACCCATTTCTGTGACTGAGCGCCTCAGCACCCAGCTGGGGAGTATAACTCAGTCACCCGTAAGGTTGGCCTCCCACAATGTTTGTTTAAAAAAAAGAAGTTATAAATAAAGAAAGAAGAAATGCTAAAATTAATTCTGTGGTGTTGGACTGGAATCAGAGACATCAGTATAAATTCGTATTTATTATATTTGTAATATATGCACATAAATATTTATGTGCATTAGTTTACTTTCCTAGCTCTGTTCACTAAGGAGCCTAGAAGCAAAGACTGTATAGTGACAATAAGTGTATCTGGTGCCCAGATTTTGGTTTCTAAATACTTCAATAAAAAGCATCAAGGCTCTTAGACAAAGTAGCTGATTCTAAGACTGAGGCAGGAAAATACAAAATGGGCTGGAACATCATCTTATGTCAGAAACTAAGAAAACTCTAAAAGAAAACAAAAAGGGTGAGGGGTTGTCCAAAGAACACAGGAGCCATTAGTGCTCCTTAAGAAACTGAGCAACAAAATTTGAGGCTGGAGTTGTGGCTTAGTGATACAGCATGCATGAGGCACTGGGTTCAATCCTCAGCACTACATAAAAATAAAAGTATGGTGTCCATCCACAACTAAAAATATGTTTTTTAAAAAAAGAAACTGAGCAATAAAATAAAGGATAGCACTGAATTTAAAAACACAGAACAAGCATTAAAGAGTTCATAATGACATAAACAAGTAAACAGAAAAAGTGACTCTTCCTTACAAAGGAACCTCAATTAAAATATAGAAAGGAAATAAGAGCAAACAGAAACATTATCAGGCATATATCACAAATGTTGCTGACAAGATCCTCTCAGTAAATGCTAAAATGCTAAAATGTTTTCATATGAAAACACTGTACAAACACAAATTAAGAGACATGCTAAAAATTAACTGATCTATTCTCTTCAAAAGTATCATGTTCGTGTAAGACAAAGACAGAGTAAGAAACTTACAAATTAAAGAAGACAATGGAGAAATTACTAAATTCAATGAGTTCCTGGATAAAATCCTGGAACAGAAAAAGGGAGTAGTTGAAAATTTGGTTTAATTCTAATAAGGTCTGCAGTTTAATGAATAATATTATACCAATCTTACTTCCTACTCTTGATAATTACAGTTATGTAAGATATCAGCATCAGGGGAAATGGGGTAAGGAAACTTTTAATGAGTGAGAGAATTCTATACCCTAGAACTCCACTTAGGGTCTAAGGCCCCTGGGAAGAATTCTCTGTACTCTTTCTGTAAATGTTCTATTTAAAATTAGATTAATTTTTTTTAAATAACAAAAAATTTTGAGCAAAGGTAAAGGAATTACCCTTAGATAAAAGGTGGCAATCTCTTTGACTATGGTATCTTGCCTCAAAAGAGGAAGGAATCTGTAGAGACAGTGAAGAGTAGAATGTCAAAAAAAAAAAAAAAAGAACATTAAGGCAGTTCATTTTTGCAATCTTCTACTTTCTTTTAAAATAGAATTTATCATCTGCTCCCTAATATTAAAATAATACCAATTGGGAAAATAGTTCTAGAAAAAAACAAATAACTTGAGGCAAACAGGGAAACAGCACAAAACTGAAAATTGGCTTGGGATGTGGCTTATTAGTAGAGCGCTTACCAGAGTATATGCAAAGCTTGGATTTATTTAAATGCTAGGGTTGGATCCCTAGCATTTAAATAAATAAATAAATAAATAAATAAATAAATAAATAAATAAATAAATAAATAAATAAATAAATGGAAAAGAAAAGGAGGAGGAAAAAATTTTCCAAGAATTGCAAGGCAATATACTAGATCTTACGTTATTAATATTTTAAATGCTCTGAATTACTTTACAATTATTTCGTAAAGATATGCTTGTTTATAAGTTTGATGACTAACAGAAGTAAGAGTGAAAAGATTTAAAAGTTAATGACTTGTAATTTGTGCTGTTTAAGATATACATTTTAGGGTTATAGCTCAGTGGCTGAGCACTTGCTTAGTAAAAGCAGGGACCAGGGTTCAATCTCCAGCAATGTCCCTTCTCAAAAATATATATTTTCTGATATTTATGAGTTCAGTTATCTTTAAAACAAAAAAAATTAATTACTACTATAAAACTACCACTTATACTCAAGCCCCACAGGCAGTTATACTGGAAGCCAAAAATGTCATTAAGTCATTTCCAGGGTTCATCTTCTATAATTAGCAGAGGTATTCGTGAAACAATGAGCATAAGGAGAAAAGCCTACAAAGAAAATTACTAATTAGCATCTATAAAGATGTATACATAGTATCACCTGAAGTTTATAAGTCATCAAACTGTGGCTGTTTTGATTTTACTATGAAAAATCATCTTTCAATTTTGTAAGCTGAATAGAGTAGGTCTATCCAGAGGGAAAACATATAAGAACTTTTAATGAGGAAAAATTCTATACCCTATAACTCTTAAATGCATTTAGGGTCTTAGAACCCTGGGAAGAAAGCAGGAGGCATGAATTCTGCCAGATCCCCAGAGATAAGAGCCTAAGATGAAACAAAAGACAAAAACAAAAACTCACTCCATGTACAGTCAATGATGCCACTGAGTTCAAAGACTCAGCCGTCTGATACTAAAATATCTATGGGATAAGAGTTGTTGAACAGAAATCATAATTTAAGTACTCATATACCATTGGAGGTCTAAAATAGTTTGCCCAAGACACAGGGAGGCAGACACAAACAGGAAAAACATGGCAGATCACACTGGAATATGAATTTAGTAAAATAAGTATGTTAAGGAAGCTAAAGCAAAATTCACTTGGAAGGGCTGGGGATGTGGCTCAAGAGGTAGCATGCTCGCCTGGCGTGCGAGCGGCCCGGGTTCGATCCTCAGCACCACATACAAAGATGTTGTGTCTGCCAAAAACTAAAAAATAAATATTAAAAATTCTCTCTCTCTCTCTCTCACCTCTCTCTTTAAAAAAAAAATTCACTTGTACAAAACAGTACACATAAGTCTTCAGAGAAATTTACTGATTTTTTAAATAATAAATCTTCACAAAAATGTCATGAGTTATTCTTTGAATAGTTAAAAAAAAAAAAGTTTGAGAAGTACTATAAATAACAACAACATATGGAATGAAGGAGTTCCAATTGGTGAGTCAAGGTTAAATACAGAACACTGAGCTGAAAGTAGCAAGACAGGCTTGCTTTGATCTAATCTTGCTGAGCTTCTTTGACTGTTCTGTGACATTCCAGAGTCTGGTTACCATGCTAAAGATTAAAGAAAGTGGCTCTATCTCTCACATTCTCAACAGAATCTATTAGAATATGTCTACCCTTTCTCATTCATGAAGAAATGGTAATAGAATACTAAGGTTTGTTTTGATTTCATAATTCAATATTAATTTTCAAGTTGAACTTACTTTTACAGCAAAAAAATTAGAATCAAAATATATAATGACTCAAATTAAAAAAACACGTTTAGAGTTGAAAACAATATCCAAAATACAGAAGTCTTCCGTTTCATCAAAACAACTTAAAATAATTTTGTTTTCTATAATGACAGCTCTCCTAAAAGAAAAAAAAAAAAACTTTCCCTACTGTCCAACTCATTTGATAGTGGACTGAAAATGGCTTACCATGTAGTACGTTCAAAGCATATTACATTTCCTTTCATAAACAGAATAACCAAATAAAAAGAAATAAGATAATACAGAATCACCTCATGTTTCTGTGTTTATATTAATTACTATAACTATGGTAACTATAAAAGCTGTTTTGACAGACATCTACAAGTCCTATAGTTCAAGTTGCTTATTAAGATTAACATAAAAGGGCTGGGATATAGCTCATGGTAAAGCGCTTGCAAGCACAAATCCCTGGGTTCAATCCCCATCTCCAAAAAAGAAAAGAAAGGGGAGAAAACCCAAAAAAGATAAACACATAAGATAAATTCAGATACCTGGACCAAATACAGTTAATTCTTAATTACATTTAGTAAAGAGAAATAATTTAGCAGTTAATCTAACATATTCAATTATGCCCATCTCCACCATCATAATCAATTTCTAACCAAGTAACAAAATTAACTCTTTGGAGAAGACTTTTTCTTTTCCTCCTTCAGACTGTGTTACAGAGAAACTTAACGATAAGACTCTCTACGCCTGTAATCCCAGGAGCTCAAGAGGCTGAGGCAAAAGGATTATGAATTGAAAGCCAGCCTCAGCAACTAAGAGAGGCACTTAGCAACTCAGGGAGACCCTGTCTCAAAATAAAATATTAAAAAAGGGCTGGGAATGTGGCTTAGCAGTTACACACCCCTGGGTTCAATCCCCGGGACCACAACAAAACTAAATTGCTCTCTGAAAAGAAAACTGGCTGTAAATAAACTAAATTATACAGTGAATGGTGGCTGCGATTCTTCACACATGGCCAGCTGAGTTCCAGAATATAAGCAGTGAAGCCAAACCAAAGAGAACCACTGTTTTTAGTGTTTGTTATAACTGAATTCACTCAAAGACCAAATAGGTTACCCATTATTGGGTATTTTAAGTATGAGTTGTTATTCTCCCTTAGCAATGAATAATTGGAGAGTTACTTTGTTAGAAAATTACCAAAACCATACCAAATAAATTCATTCAAAATTCATAGATAATTTTTTAAAATATTTATTTTTCAGTTGTAGTTGGACACAATACCTTTATTTTATTAATTTATTTTTATGTGGTGCTGAGGATCGAACCCAGGCCCTCGTACATGCTAGGCAAATGCTCTACTGCTGAGCCACAATCCCAGCCCCATAATTTTTTTTCAATGGAAAAAATTCATGGTAAATAACCTGAATATCACTTAATAGATACAGATTATTACATGCAATGTGCATATACATCAGTTAGTATACAACCATATATTTCCTTGTTCTGTCTGATGTGAGGGCCTAGAAACAATGACATCTCAGTAGTCATAAGCATACACAGGTATTAGTTTCTAATCATTCTCTAAGAAAAGGAACCAGGGCTCCTTGGAGAAATGGCTGATTCTAGGACTGGGGCAAATAATATACACCAAGATGAGCCTGGGGCATGTTGTCGTGTCAGAAAATTTAAAAAAAAAATTGTTCAAAAGTCAAAAAGAAAATCACCATAAACCTCACAATGATGGGGGTATGTTACAGGAATGTAGCATTAACTAAAAGCACTCCAAATGGCCAAAGCTAGAACGATATGAGCAAAAAAATAAAGTACTACCAGATTATAACTCAGAGTACAAAATAAATATCCATGAGACAATACTTATTCATTTGAATAAATTAATAAATGGGAAGAAGAGATAAGTTTCCCTTATGGAATATTTCCCAAAAGTTTACATAAATACTTGACCCTAAGGAAATAGAACATAATTCCCCATTCTCCAATTGTGTACTTCACTAAGAGATTCTCTTCCAAGAAGTACAATATACAAAGGAGAGGGAAAAACAGTAATTTCATAGTGGATAAACGTGACAAGCCAAGTGTTCAAGGTTTGACATCAGCAGTGCTGAAGAGTACTGCAGTAGGATACTCTCAATACATGATGGAAATGGCACTGTGGTCTTCTTCCCCCAAACACATTCATCAGTCTCATCATGAGAAAAACATCAAATAAATCCCAGTTGAGGGAAAGTGTACAAATATCTGACTCATAATCTTCAAACCTGCCTAAAACAAGGACACAAGATAAACTGTCAAACCAAAAGAACACATGACAACTAAATAGATTATACTACCCTAGACGAGACATTTGAACAGAAAAAGGACATGAGGGGAAAACTAAGGCAATGTGAATAAAATACAGATTTAGTTAACAATAATGTGTTAATATTGGTTCATTTGGGCTGGGGATGTGGCTCAAGCGGTAGGACACTTGCCTGGCATACGTGTGGCCCGGGTTCGATCCTCAGCACCACATACAAACAAAGATGTTGTGACCACCGATAACTAAAAAATAAATATTAAAATTCTCTCTCTCTCTCTGTCTCTGTCTCTCTTTCAAAAAAAAATATTGTTTCATTAATTATAACAAATATATCATAATAATGAAATGTGTTAATAATGTTAAAATAGGAAACATAATTATATGTCAATAATCTAATATTATTTAGTAAGTATATTTATTAACAAATTTATTAATGAATATGTTCATAAAAGGTATGGGATACATACAACCTCTATACTATATTCACAATAAATCTGTTAAATTTAAAACCATCTAAAAATAAAAACTTACTATAAATAATCAAAGAACATGTTATATTTTATATAACTATTAATAATCTGGCCCGCATATTTGAAAAGCTAGTTGGCAATTTAACTCTTTTATTTTTTGGTACTGGGGATTTCAACCCCAACCCCCTTCCTCACACCTTTTTTTTTTTTTGTATTGGGGATTGAACCCAGGGGCATTTAACCACTGAATCACATTTTTTGAGATAGTCTTGCTCAGTTGCTCAGGGCCTTACAAAATAGCTGAGGCTGGCTTTGAATTTTTGATCTTCCTGCCTCAGCCTCCAGAGCCACTGGGATTTACAGGCATGCGCCACCATGCCCAGTCCAACCCTTTTTATTTTGCATTTTGAGGCAGGGTCCCACTAAGTTGCCCATGCTGGTCTCAACCTTTCAATCTTCCTGCATCAGCCTCCCAAGTTGCTGGGATTACAGGCATGTGCCACAGTATCCTGCTAGCTTCTACTATTTTAATGACTATGTTTATAAAAATTCATATTCAAAATCTTATATTACAGGGCTGGGGATGTGGCTCAAGCGGTAGCGAGCTAGCCTGGCATGCGCGGGGCGCTGGGTTCGATCCTCAACACCACATAAAAAAATAAAATAAAGATATTGTGTCCACCTAAAACTAAAAAATAAATATATTTTTTAAAATCTTATATTATAAAACTCCATTTGCTGAAATCTTTACAACATCAAATTAGAAAATTAATTAATTGATATTTAGGGGTCAGGTCCTGACCTAGGTTTTAGGAATCCAAAAACGGGTGAAAAAAAGATAACTAGATATTTAGATATTGTTCCTACCTTCATAGGGTTTATAGGCCACTGAAGAGAAAGGCAACCTTATAATCAAATAAATAAATGTCATTTGTAGCTTTGGAAATGTATGATGTTATTACCTTATCTAGGAGGTTAGAGTATTCCCTAAAGAAGCAAAACTTTAGCTAAGATGTGAAACTGGCATGATCAGGAGTTAACAAGTGAAGTGAAAGAAAAAAAGAATGGTCCAGACAAAGAGAAAAGCATGTGCAAAAACCGTGCAAAAACAGGAGGGAGCAAACAAAATACAAAGGACTAAACTAGGCTAGCATGGGTGAAGTGGGGAGTTAGGCAGAACATGGCACTCGTGAGGCTGGGGAACTATGCATTGTTAAGGAGTTTTATTTTTACTCTAGGAGCAATGGAAAGCCATAGAACAATTGAGGAAGAGAATGAAAATCATACATATTTCAAAATTAATTATTGTGCCTTCAGGATGGATAACAGATTAAAGAAGAGCCAAAAGTAGCCAAGAGGCTACTGAAATTTCAGTCAAGATAATGGTAACAAGCTAAAGTGATGTTAGTGGGAATAGGAATAGATTCAAATGACATTTAGAAAGTAAGATTAATAAAACCTGTAGACTCATTTATTGTCTCAGAGAAAGGGATATAAGCATCACTCCTAATTTTCTTGATTATAAAATGAAAATATAATGGCATCTTTCACTTAAAAAGGAACAAAAAAAGATGACAAGTGTTTGGGGGATTGGAGAAGAAGGAAGGGAAATCAATTTAGTTTGATACATACTAGATTTGGGATACCTTTAAGATATTTAAGAAGTTGTCAATCAGACAACAAGATATATAGATCTAGAGCTCAAAAGAGAAAACACTCAAGTCCTGAGAAAAGCTGACATCTTTATCCTAGAAAAGCAGCTAACTATAATCCCTATGTATCCAAGAAAAACATTAGACTTAGACTTTGGCCATCTGGATTTAGTTAAAAAGCTGAGAGAGAACATGGCAATAATATTTCATCAGCTAAAACAAAAACTGCGAGGCACCACGGAGAACACAGGGATTTTCAAAATCTTACTTCAATAATATAATAATTATGTAAGGAATATATAGCATTTTAAAGTTTTAGCAGGCTGGCAAATGTTTTTGGTAATGTTCCAAACCTGCATTGTCCAATAAAGCAGCCACGAGGCAGCTACTGAGCACTGAAATGTGGCTGGTGCAACTAAGGAACTAAATTTTTTATTTTATTTTATTTCAACTAATTTAAACAGCCACATGTGGCTAGTAACTATCATATTAGAGCAGGTTTAGGGCTTCCTCATATATTTCATCTGATTCCTAACAGCTTCTTCTCAAATTAATTGGGAAGAGACATGAGGGTTAGAGGGACTGGGAAGTAGAAGAAACTTTTATTCTATCTGTGATTAGAATTTTTCTTTCAAGAACATACAGTAATAGGGGCAAGGGATGAAGTTCAGCGGTAGAGTGTTGCCTAGCATGCATAAGGCCCTGGGTTTGATCCCCAGCACCAAAAGAACAGAGTATATAGTACTTTCATTTTTATTTTTAATTTTAAAAGTAATCAAATGCTATATATAAAAGTAGAAAGTACAGAAAGAGAAAATAAAAATCATCTATAAACCCATCTTTAAGAAATAATCTAGTGCTGGAGATGTAGCTCAGTGGTGGAACATATGCTTAGCACACAGAAAGCACTGGTTCCAGTTACCACCAATTAAAAAAAAAAAAAAGAGAGAGAGAAAAGAAAAAGAAAAAAACAACAGGAGAAATAGTCTACAATTAACATTTAGCCATATATTAAGATGATCTACATTTTTAATCCTTTTGTTAGAATTACCTAAACACTAATGGCCCAATGGCCCAAGTTACTTTCTTTGAATTTTACTACATTTCTCTTTTAATCTACTTTTACTCAAAAACCTTGGAAATCCTGCTAAACTGCCATCTTCTCAAAACTGTGAAGATAAGCTCTTGACAGTCCACTTGACCATTTCCTTTACCAGCACCACCACCATCCCCTGCCATCAATGACACACACTTTAACTGGAACCTGATCACCACTCTCAATGTCCTAGAATTATTTAATCACTATAGTGATTTAGAAAGCCAGAGTAACACTCAATAAATGATAACTATTATGGAGCTCTAGGTGCCTAGAAACTGACTCAGAAAATGGAAATAACAATCAAAGCAGATAGGGTCCTGGCAATCTTAGAGATTAAAGGTCCCTTCCTGAACCCCTAAGGATTCTTTCTACCTAGCACGTGAATTCTTGATCCATTGACCTTATATAAAGCACTTTACCTAAATCTCAATTTCTTCATTTCTAACATGGTTATGGTATTTGTTCCACTAAATGACATGGCTGGAATAAAAATAGAACATATATGAAAGTGTTTTATAAATTATTACATGCTAAACAAACAAAGGTATTAAACATGGAGTAACATTTTCTTCCCTAGTGCAAACTTTCCAACCAACATGCCAAGAATGGATTACAGATGTGCTAAAATACTGTCCCATTGTTTTATCCCCAAAAACTTTCAGAAAGCTAGGGAGAGCCTCGCTACAGACATCACAAATGTAAATAATTTTGTATGTGTGCTATGATGCAGAAAAGTTTGGAAACCTTGCCCTAGAATTCTATCTCATGCTAGCAGAAATGGGGCTTGACCACCCGACTTTCCACTTTGCATGATTTTAGGCCTCACTCACAAATCTGTTGCTCTTACAGTACCGCTCCAAAATCTGTTATTGCTCCCCAAAGGATTAAAGAAAATCAATCATGAACATCTATTGCTGCTAGTCCAAAGCAATAGAGGATAAAAATGAAACCAAACAAAAACTCTTAGTTCAGAAAATAGCAATGATAAAACTGTATTTTCACAAAAGAATTGAGCAATTACTAGTTTTACAACTACCTTCAAAGCCTAAAACATTCTAAAAATTTAGTTTTGGTAACAAATCTTTGTCTTTTGAGAAGAGATATGATTTCTTCCAAATACTGAATCACTGTGGGCTAGGGATGTAGTTCAGTGGTAAAGAATTTCCCTAACATGCACAAGATTCTGGATTCTATTCCCAATACCACCAAAACAAACAAACAAAGCCCAATACCCAGTTATTCAGACTCTGGTGACTAAGGTGAAGTGACAATGGTAGAAAAGAACTTTACCATATGTCTCAATATGAGTTAACAGTAGTATCAGAAGTAGATTTCAAAGCAGATTGCTTCTCAGAAGAACAGTATTCACTTAAATAGTATGTTTGTATCAGTGACCTGAAAAATTGTGCTCTATAAGTGTAATATGAAATGACTAGCATTCTGCCATCATGTATAATAAATTAGAATAAATTTTTTTTAAAAGTATGTTTGTTAGGGGGAAAACAATTTATAAAAAGATCATATGTTCCTTTTTAGGAGTCAACTGCTAACAGAACTAAGCAACACCTGCCTATGACCATCTTAAGACAAAGATTTAGAAGAGATAGAGGAGAGGGGAATGAGAGGTAGGAGAAAGAACAGAAAATAAAGAGGGGAAAAAATACATACATATACTTTTGTCTTACAGAAAATAGTTGAGAATCTGATAGAGATATTAAGTGGCTTCTATGACTGTGTAAATGTAGTAGAAACCATGTTAGATCCTTTGTTTTATAAAGCCTTTTTCATACATCCCAGAAGTAATGTTGGCATATATCTTTTAGATTATCATAGACCTTAAGTCATTATCTTCCAAAGTATGTGGAAATAACTCACTTTTTTAGTCTGTTCATCTATAAGTATATTACCTTAAGTTCTCTGCTTAATATATACCTTTCTCTACCCCAAGAGAAAGGTATATATTAAGCAGGGAACTATACTGAAATTTGTTTATGCTTAAAGATGGGTTTTGATGTAAAAAGGTTATTATTTATAACTTATTTTCACATTTCCCACCCCTGTATGTCATTAAGGAACACAACGCACCCATAGATTTATATCCATCTTCTTGGGAAAACCCTATAGATGACCACTCTATAAGCCCTGTTCAAGTTCACTTCTTTTTGGCATACTTTTCAGTAGGACATTCAAGTAATTGTTCATCCACTGAAGAGCAATAAAAGAAAAGACCTTTTTTTAATGTCTGACAGAAAATCAGGTGACATATCCCCAATTCATTCCTGAAAGAATGTAATGGAAGTATATAGTAGCTGTCTAAAGTAGTGTGCACCAGACACCTAGGATCAAATGCTGGCTCTATCAGTGTAATTCAGAACAGATTATTTTAGCTTCAGTTAGCCATTTGTATCAGTCTCTTCATCTATTAAAAAAAGGGGGGTTAGGCCCCTTACAAAGTTGCTAAGAGGATTAAATGAAATAACCATGTAAAGCACTTAGCATAAATTCTGGCACACAGGAGGCAAAACAAATGTAACAGTCACTATGGTGTTGGATATAATTTATCTTCTGAATTTGTCATTACCTTAGAAAGAAACTAATTTTAACATAACATTCTTTTCAAAGTTATGTTAACTGCTCCTCCAAGTTAGGATGCTATATAAAAGGAAGATTATTTTGTGAGCAAAATAAAACCAAAAACTGGTTAGACAGATTCTGATAAGCTGTATAACTCCTCAAGTTCTAAAATTATATGACATAAGGTTCAAACCTTTAGAACTTTAACCTTCAATCAAAAAACATTTCATGGGTTGGGGAATATAGCTCAGTTGTAGAATACTTGCCTTGCATGAATAAGGTAAGCAACATACACACACACACACACACACACACACATACACACACACACACACATTTACTTGACAATCGATCAGAAAGTATGCACTCTAAAACTTGAGTTTGGAAAGATTCTAACTTACTTAAAAGAAAGAAACAATCATTAAAATATCTAATGTAGGATGGAGGGAGAGAGTCTGTCAAGTTAAGCAGCAACTTAACAAAGGCTTAGGAGCCACACCACTGAAATATCTTATTTTTTCTTCCTTGCAAAGCTAGAGCCCAAGGTAAATACAAAGTGGAAAAACAAGAAATGAAAGAAAAGTACAACCAAAATTAAATCTTTTACTCAGGTGAACCTAAGCACATCAGTTTATACATCCCTTGGATCACCAAAGCACTGGCTATAGTATGCTTAGAAACCTCAAACCACAAAGCAGGAACTAAATAAATAGACAGTGTAAGTCTAGGAAGGAATGTAGACACACTGAAGTTATGAAGTACTTGGAGATTTCAATATCAAGTTGGAATCCCTGCATTCTACTCACCTTGGCCCCAAACAAGCCACTTAGAGTTTGGGAAAATAACAGCTCCACCAAAAGCTCTGTTTTCACTGACTTCAGCAAGACACTAAGTAGTGGTTTTAACTATTTAGACATATATCTCTTTTGAGAATTTGAGAAAAGGAATGGACATTCACTCCAGAGGGGGATTGGAAAAAGGCACTCAAACAAAACCTGTCATATGATTTCAAGGACAGGGACCAAGAAGACCCCTGAAAATCCACAGACCTCAATTCATAGCCCAGAATCAAGTCAAATCATAAACTAAGGAAAACTAATATACTGATTTAAAAAGGAACCAAAGTAACTGAGGCAGCGATCTTAACCCAGAAAATAAATTTAGAATAGAAATATTGTCCATTTTCCCAGATAATGGTGTTGGACTTTATGGCTGGGAAAGGGCGTTGGTTACCTTGAACAAGGAAAACAAAAACGGAAGAAAAGTATGATTAAAACAGTACTAAAATATAGTTGACTGTACTCACTTTGAAAGAGCAGTAATGAAACGGCCAATCCCTGCAGCTGGCTAAACGTAACCCATAAAGGCCTGGATGAACATAACCAATCTGGTGCACCTTTCTGTCAACGAAGTTAATTAAATGGCAAACGTGAACACACCCTTCCAGGTGAAAGCACACGTTGAAAAGTCCTGCAGATCTTCCATTGTTTCCTTATCAATTAAGAACTGAGGAAGCATACTCTGGGAGAAAATAGAGACAAGAAGCAGAAATCCTTTAACCAAAGGATCTGCTGGAAGTGTAAAGCACAAACTTTTTTGAGATCAAAGAGTTCAAGGGGAAGATAACAACAAAGCCAAGGAAGCAATAATAAAGAGAGGAAAAAGTCTAGAGTTTAAAAACTGTTCAAAAGAAAAACTTCCTTTCCTAGACACGTAAGCAGCAATAACTGGGCAAAGAGGGACGGACCAGAAGACAGGGCCACAAGTCCCTTTCTCAAACTCCAGCAATCCTTAGACGTCCTCACAAGCACAGTCAAGTCTTGGAACTTCCACGGGCAGGGCTCCTCCCTGCACCACTGCCAGGCGAACCTCTCCAAGGGACTATCACTATCTCCCTTCCTCTCAGCTGGAGAGAGGAAGTGGGGAAATGCAAACTGGGGAGGAGAGAAATGAAAGTTGGACACCAAGCCCGAAGGTGGCCCACTCCGACACTTCATCACGATCTGGACCCTGCAGCCCTCTTCCACTCATTGCATGCAAACCGAGGGTGCCGACCCAAAGGGCCGTCCTGCTCCCTCAAGCGACTGTTTCTGGGATACACTCGGCAGGACTGCAGGAACCACGGGGCCGAAACCGAAGGCAGAATACTGGCCAGATAGTGTACAGACTAAGGACAGAAGTGCTCGGGGGAAAGTCGGGAGAAGTGAAGCCCGAGGCAACGTGTCCGCCCTCCAAGCATCTTTCCCCCGCCTTCCCCCCGCCTCTTCCCGGCGGGCCCGCACCGCCCTCACCTGTCTGCTGGGAACCCGGCACCTCTCAAGTAGAAGATTATCCTGCGGCTGCTCTCTGGAATCGCCTCAACTCGAGCAAGAAGTGAGCGGAAACGCGACCGGGACCTTTTCCTTCTTCCCCTCCCCCACGCACCTCGGATCCTCGGGGGCGGGGAACAACTGCAGCAGTCACAGGCTCACACTGACCAACCGCCGAGGACACTCGGACCAGCGACCTCTCAACCCAGCCTCCAGAACCTGCACCAAGAGCCGCGAAGCCGGAAGTGAGAGGACCGGAAGTGGTGTGGTCCTTCGCTCTGGACGGCCTCTCTCTCCCTAAATCGGGCCCGGCGCCTCCACGTCTCGATGGTGCCAGCGCGCTTCTCACGAGTTTCCCTCCGCCCCTCTCCAGAGGCTGGCCCCGCCTCTCCGGCTGCGGCCCTAGCAACCACATCCGGGACTCCACTGGTGCCGTTGCCCGGGTAATTTTCTGGCGGCGGCTGAATGGTCGTGGATTCTGCGCTCGGCTCCTGAGGCGTCTGCCAGCGCTGGGAGCTAGCGGAAGGGCGCGCCGGCCTGCCTTGAATGGTCTCTGGGCTCCAGGAGCCCTCAGCGTCCCTTCTTTCTCACTCACAGGCCCCGGCCTCACGCGTTAGGCGTCCCCCCAACAGACGGTCCGCCGGGAGGGTGGAGGTGGAAGTAGCTTACCGCCACGCTACCACCGAAGAGCCAAAGCTGCTCAGCCACCGAAGAGCACGAAGGTTATACCAGTTCCGCGGGCGGGATGGGGGAGGGATGGAGAGAATGTGGGGACAAGGGAGCCGACGGGGTGCAGGCGTCTCCCCCTCGCTTCCCCCGTTCCCGGACAGGCCCCCTCCTGCCGCGCCCTCGCGCCTACTCCCTTTGGAAAAGCCCAGATCCCCGACTCCCGTCGTCTCTGAGCTCTCGCTACCTGCTCCGTCTTGGTGATCTGTAGCTACTCTGCTCGCGCCCTGAGAGTGGATCCCCAATAACCTTTCTTGGCTGCTCCTTTCTTTTGCCACATGACCGAGGTCTCCTTTCTTTGCTCGCCCCGTTAAAGTAGATCGCTCTCGCTGTCCTGTCTACAGAAGCCGCGGAGCAATTCCTTCTTTCAGCCCTTAGTGGTCTCCTAAGTTGAAGCTCTAACCTGCACAGGCACTCTCCCCAACGCCCAGCACTGAATGGAGGGAAACTGTGACTCCGCGGCGGTGCTAGACCTTCCTGAAACTCATTTACACATTGTAGCTACCTTTGTCCCTACACACTAATCTCCCTTCAGATATTTCCTGCAGCAGCTTTAGGTGCTCATTTTTATTCTCATTTCGCTTGTAGAAATGCAAAGAGTAACTTTGCTCATGATGAAACTAAGCCTTTTTTAGACCACACTTCTCACTTTCCTTGTCACATTTGCTAACCGAGACTTTTTTAAACACTAAGTGACCAGAAGCATAACTCCCCCTCTACAGAATTCCAGAGAGCTTCAGAATAGTGAAATATTGCTGTACAGATATCTTCTCCAGATTCGTGTAAAATAAATACTTGTGACACCACAAGTGTTTCTCCACCTCTTAAAAAAACACTACTGAAATCCTAAAACAAATCTAGTGTCAAGGGACTTTCTGTATCTTAAATGATTCTCTTTTCAAGAAAACAGTAAATATAAATGCCAACTCACACAAACCATAACTTAAGTTCTTTGGCTTACTGTGGATTTTTTATACTCAAAGCCATCCTCTTCTCAGCCATAAGAAAAGGATTCCAATCTAGAATAGTGACTACTCTTATTGTGTAGGAAAAAAGTAACCTCAAAACTTGAAGCTAAGTTCAAGTGTTATTCCCAAAGTATCCCAAGGATGACTTGGAAGAAGTGCATGGTAGTGCCCAGCTGGGCTTGAACAGTTTTGGCAATAGGTGCATTAATGTTTGAACTGGCTGTATCCTTAAGCATTTCTGCTTTCTGTCTTTTGAGTTTGGGGATACTTAACTTTGCTAAAATCTGTTAGTCTGTTAGAGGTTTTTCTTATGCTAGGAAGGTGAACAGTTGCTTGGGTAATTTGCTGTTAGCAGGATAGTTTCCTTGGAAGCTGCTGATGGTTTTGATAGAGATTCTCAAGAATTGGAACTGCTCAGAACTAATGCTAATTTATCCTTGTAGAAGATGCTATTTATTATGTCAGACACCCTTCAATACAGTGAGATTCTGGTACTGAGCATGAGTAATCCACATCCATGGTATTACAGTTCTGCAGGGCTATACACGGGGTTAATCTTTCCATGATTTCTTCTACCCCTAGGAAATTAGAATGCAGGTGGCCCTAAGAAAACACAGAAAGGTACTTCACCTGATGATGGAAAATTATGAAAGTGTGTATGTCCTTTGTAGTAAAGGAAGCAGCAGCTAGTGCTTTTTGGGTCTGGGGAAGTTTTTTTATTTGGTTTTGTTGTTGTTTGTTTGTTGATACCTAGCCCTGCTTAGATAGAGACATATTTTCTCTTTCCTCCTTAATTTCCCTCCCTCCTTACCTTCCTTACTCCCTTCCTACCTTTCTTCCTTCTTGCTGTCTTTTGCTCTAGATTGGGAAATTCTGCCTATCTATTCTATTTAAAAAGAAAAAATTACTAGTTTTCTCTCAGTTGACCTGTTCAGAGAAGTAAGAAAAGGGGGAATAGCTACCTTCCCTATGACATGGAGATTGTCCCCATGAATATAGATAGTTACATAGCATTTTATTCAGCTTTTGAAAAATTAGATCTTATGTATTCAGTAGGCTTGTGGAGAACTCCAGTAGACTTTCATTAGTGACCAGTAGCCTATCTTTCATTTAGGAAAAGAGGCAACAAGTTAAATAATTTATTTTTGGTGGTGGGGGGGGGATACCAGGGATTAAACCCAGAGGCACTTAACCACTGAACCATGTCTCCAGCCCTTTTTTATATTTTATTTAGAGACAGGGTCTCACTGAATTGCCCAGTGTCTAGCTAATCTGCTGAGGCTGGCTTTGAACTCATGATCCTCCTGAGTTGCTGGAATCACAGACGTGAAGAATATTATTTTTAATCTATTCTACATAAATGAAACACGCAAGTGACCTTTTAACTCTAATTTAGATATTGAATACTGTATATTGTTTATCAATATGATTTACTGAAATTGCTACTTCAGATCTTTTATATAGGAATTCTGGGGATGTCTCAAAAGTTTCATTGTTCATCAGAGGCTCTTTTCAAATTTAGTTGATCACACAGTGTAGTCCTTTGGAATGAAACCCCCCATGAAGATGCTGAATAATGGAACTATTTAAGAAGCCCTAAAATAAGTAAGGTACAAAGTAAAGGTGTATGGTGTGAGTTACTAGGACTTATTACATTTTTAAAAAGTTTTATAGTAGGTATATATACAACTTCACTCAATTATAAAAAGACTATACTTGTATACCTGATGAATTTATTGATGTTAAGGCTCTTAGTATCACTTTTTTCTAAAAGTAGGAGAGTTCTCTTATGCACTTATTACAACAGAGGAAAGTTTCTCAGGTGATCCTGTCACATGCTTCTACTCAAAAACCTTGAGTGACATTTGTGACATGCTGAATGAATTCCTTATCCTAGCATTCAGTTCTTACCAAGGTCTGACCCCAATCTTACTTTGCAGTATATAAGTATAGTTCATAGTCAACCAAATGAATATTCCTTTTTATACATGTAGAGGGAGAGTGTTTATTTAGCCAACTAATAGATACAGATATTAACATAGATATGAAGGTTTAGTTACATATAAAACTTCTATTTACTTATTGGCACTGGAATTCAACCCAGGTCCTCATGCATGCTAGACAGGCACTCTAACTTGAGCTACATGCCCAGCCCACATAAAACTGTTTAATATGCTTCAAACTGCCCTATAATTTCCTTCTTCCATGTTTCACTCTCTAGTCTTACCACACAAAAATGTTTTCTTATCTCTTCTTACCTGCCACATACTATTTATTTGAACTCAGATGCTACTTTATATCTTTTATCATGGCCACATCCCCAGCCCTATTTTGTATTTTATTTAGAGACAGGTTCTTACTGAGTTGCTTAGCACCTCACTGTTTCTGAGGCTGGCTTTGAAATTGCGATCCTTCTGCCTCAGTCTACAGAGTTGCTGGGATTATAGGTGCACACCACCGTGCCCAGTTTATAAATCCATTTTTTTATCCTTCTTGTAAGTGTTAATTTTCCCACTTGTTTTCTCCCACAGTCCTCAGTTTGGCCCGTTTTAGTCTTTCTTATACTAGTGTCTCTGCATGTCTGTTTCCCATGATCCTTCTTGGGAGACTGAACTTTAGATTCATTTTGTTCTCTCACAGCACCAGGAATCTAACTCTGTTAAGTTCTAGAATACCAGCAATTGCCGGTATTTAGAATAATGCTATAGGCAGGATTAAGTGGACATAGTTGCTGTCTATTTGTGGAAGACAAAGAATGAGTGTTTTCTTCAGTTTGGAAAGTAGTTGATTTTCTGCAGAGGGCTATAAACTACTGATAAAAGGAGAGTAACTGGACAGTCATGGTGGCACATCTCTATAATCCCAGTGACTTGGGAGGCTAGCCTCAGCAATTTAGTGAGACCCTATCTCAATAAAAAATAAAAAGGACTGAGAATGTAGCTCAGTGATAAGCATCCCTGGGTTTAATCCCCAGTACAAAAAAACTGAGTAATTTACTACACCTAGAAATTCTGAATGAAAATAATGACAGGTTTATGTTTCTTCATACTGTTTTTTTTTTTTTAATGATAACCTGGTACAAAAAGAACATTAGAATTGTAAAAAAATTAACATAAAGAGAAAAAAACTGAATTTAGGTACAATTCAATTATATTTAGGTATAAATTCAATTATCCAGGAACATTTGATATTTTGGTCAGTGTCTTTTTTTTCATATATATATATATTTTCCTTAATAATTTATTATTAAGAACCTGTGTTTTCTGGCATTGAACACTGTGGGAATAGCTGTGAGCTTTTGTCCTTATGTAATTTTTAGTAGTTGGTGATATATAGTTTTGTATTTTTATTTTTTTAATTTATTTATTTTAATTAGGAATATATGATAGCAGAATGCATTTTTTCATTTCTCTGGTTATACGTGATGTAGTGGTGTCCCATATGTAAAGTCATACATGTACCTGGGTTAATAATAATGTGTATCTCATTCCACCATCTTTCCTTCCCCCATACTGCTCCCCTCCCCTTTGCCCAATCAAAGTTCCTCCATTTTTCCCATGACACACCCCCCCCATTATGGATCAGTATCCACTTATCAGAGAGAACATTTGGCCTTTGGTTTTGGAGGGATTGACTTACTTTGCTTAGCATGATATTCTCCAGCTCCTTCCATTTACCTGCAAATGCCATAATTTTTATTCTCTTTTAAGGCTGAGTACTATTCCATTGTGTATATGTACCACAGTTTCTTTATCCATTCATCTATTGAAGGGCATTTAGGTTGGTTCCACAGTTTAGCTATTGTGAATTGAGCTGCTATAAACATTGATGTGGCTGTGTTACTACAGTAAACTGATTTTAAGTCCTTTGGATATAGACCAAGGAGTGGGATAGCTGGGTCAAATGATGGTTCTATTCCAAGTTTTCTAAGGAATCTCCATTCTGTTTTCCAGAGTAGTTGCACTAATTTGCAGTCCCACCAGCAATGTATAAATGTGCCTTTTCCCCCACATCCTCACCAACACTTATTGTTGCTTGTGTTCTTGATACCTGCCATTCTGACTGGCATGAGATGAAGTCTTAGAGTAGTTTTGATTTGCATTTCTCTAATTACTAGAGATGTTGAACATTTTTTCATATATTTGTTGATCGATTGTATATCTTCTTCTCAGAAGTGTCTGTTCAGCTCCTTTTATTGATTGAGTTGTTTGATTTTTTTTAATTTGTTTAAAATTTTTGAGTTCTTTATATATCCTGGAGATTAGCGTTATATATGACATGTGTGTGTGGCAAAAATTTGCTCCCCAAATGTAGGCTCTCTCTTCACCTCATTGATTGTTTCTTTTGCTGAGAAGCTTTTTAGTTTGAATCCATCCTATTTATTAATTCTTGATTTTATTTCTTGCACTTTAGGAGTCTCATCAAGGAAGTCAGGGTCTAATTTAGTGTGATGAATTTTGGGCCTCCTTTTTCCTCTATTAGGCACAGGGTCTCTGGTCTAATTCCTAGGTCCTTGATCCACTTTGAGTTGAGTTTTGTGGTGGTGAGAGATAGCGATTTAGTTTCATTTTGTTGCATATGGATTTCCAGTTCTCCCAGCACCATTTGTTGAAGAGGCTATCTTTTCTCCAATATGTGTTTTTGGCACCTTTGTCTAGTATTAGACAACTATATTTGTGTACCATTGGTCTACATGTCTATTTTGGTGTCAACACCATGCTGTTTTTGTTACTATAGATTTGTAGTACAATTTAAGGTCAGATATTGTGATGCCCTCCTGCTTCACTCTTCTTGCTAAGGATTGCTTTGGCTATTCTGGGTCTCTTATTTTTCCAAATGAATTTCATAATTGCTCTTTCTATTTCTATAAGGAATGACATTGGTATTTTAATTGAATCTGTATAGTGCTTTGGGTAGTATGGCCATTTTGACAATATTAATTTTGCCTGTCCAAGAGCATGGGAGCTCTTTCTATCTTTTAAGGTCTTCTTCAGTTTCTTTCTTTAGTGTTCTGTAGTTTTCATTGTAGTGTTTCACCTCTTTTGTTAAGTTGATTCCCAAGTATTTTATTTTTGCATTTTATAGTTTTGAATTTTTTATTTTTAAAATATTTTTTAGTTGGTGATAGACGTTTATTTAATTAATTTGTTTATTGATATGTGGTGCTGATAATCGAACCCAGTGCACCACACATGCTAGGCAAGAGCTCTACCACTGAGCCACAACCCCAGCCCTGTATTTTGACTTTTTAACTTAATGTATCGTGGAATTTTCCTTAAATTATTAAATAATCATTGTCCTTTAGAGATTCATCATATGACAACATATAGATAGATATTCTTTATATTATATATTCTGTTGTACATTTAGGTCATTTCCAATTTTGTCTATGATTATATACCAACAATGTGAGGAATGTTTTTGTTTGATCTGGGAAACTCTAAGATGACCTTCAGTAACCCTTATCTTGTATTATGTAAACATGATAGGATAACACTCCCATGATTATGTTATGTTACACACAAGGGGATTTTGCAGATGGAATTAAGGTTACTAGTCAATTGACTGAGTTCTTAGAAAGGGAGATAATCTGAGTGGACCTAACCTAATCACAGGAGCCCTTTAGAAGCAGATAAGTTTGTCTCGCTGACAATAAAAGAAGTCAGATTCAAAGTGTACAAAAGATGGGACAGGAAGACTGTTCTCCTATGTGAAATGAAAAGGGCCATGGACAAGGAACTGACAGGGTCCTAGGAGCTGAGAGTGCTGCCAACAGCCGACAACAGCAACAACAAAAAAAGCAGTGGTCTCAGTTCTACAGTAAAGCAGATCAATTCTGCAGACAATCCTGATGAGCTTGGAAGCAGGTTCTTTCCCAGAGCCTAGCTGACTGACATCATGATTTCTACTTTTTGAGACCCTAAATAGAGGACCTAGTTGAGCCCACCCGGACTTCTGACCTACAGAAGTGTAAGATAATAAATGGTTGTTGTTTTAAGTCACTAAGTGTATGGTAATTTGTTACATAACAATAGAAAATTTAATACATTTGTAAGAAATTATTTTTATAGCTATAATTTCTTTAGGGATAAAATCCTAGATATATTCTGAATAAAAAGTTATGCATGTTTTATAAGGTTTTTGAATCATATTACTAATTTGCCCTTCATAATCCTTATACCAATTTATGTGCCTCCTGACAACCAGTTACTAGACTGTAGCAAACACCAGCCACTGCTATTCTGAGAAGCCAAAACAAAAAGTGTCTCCTTTTTTAAAAAGAAGATTTATATTTGTCTATTTCTAGTAGGGTTGGCCATTGTTTTCTTTACTGGAGTTCATTTGCTAAGTCTTTTGGTGAATTGCTTATTCTTCTTCTGTGGTTATCTTTATTAATATTGAGAAAATATTCCGTAACTTATAGTACAGCATTTCTCTGCTGTTTTTTTTCCCCCCCAAGGGGACAATGATTAATGAGTTTGAGAGAATGTGTACTTCTGAGAAGTATTAGTCACTGCCGTTAACCCTAGGGGAGAAATATATATACATATATTTATACATAAACATATATACACATATAAACATTTACATATATAGATAAATAAGACATATTACTGAGGGAGATCAGAGAATACCCATTTTGTTGATTAGGCAGTACTTTTCTAGGGAAAAAGTCTAGTTTGTCTGGATTGGCATTAGAAACGTGATTGTTTTAGGAATATATTGTGTTTCACCATGTATTTGCTATTTTTAAAAATATTTATAGATGGACACAATATCTTTATTTGTTTGTTTGTTTGTTTATTTATCTGGTGCTGAGGATCAAACCCACTGCCTCACAGTCGCTAGGCAAGCACTCTACCACTGAGCCACAAACTCATCCCCACAGCTTTGCTATTTTTGAAGGAAGTAACACTGTTAATTGGCCAGGGGAACTAATATCTTCCTAAAGATGTCATTCTTTTTTTTTTTCTTTTTAAAGAGAGAGGAGAGAGAGAGAGAGAGAGAGAATTTTAATATTTATTTTTTTTTTAGTTTTCGGCGGACACAACATCTTTGTTTGTATGTGTTGCTGAGGATCCAACCGGGCCGCACGCATGCCAGGCAAGCGCGCTACCGCTTGAGCCACATCCCCAGCCCAAGATGTCATTCTTTTTGATATGATCAAAATAACCCATAATCTCTGATTATATATACAGATTGAGTATTCTTTACCCAAAATTTTTTGGACCAGAAGTATTTCAAATTTTGGATTTTTTCAAATTTGGAATATTTGCATGGACTCTATTGGTTCAACATCCCCAATCCATAAACCCACTGAATTTCAGATTCTTGGATTAGAGATAGTCAAGCTGTATTATATTGCTCTAACCAGGATGGGGTAAGAAGAAATTCAGGTTACTTTTTCTGTAATCTTGTTTGAGATGATAGGATTTATTTCTGGCAAAATAAGGTGGAAGGGAAGGAGAGAGGAGTTGGGAGATGTCCTTTTTTCTCTTAGTAATTTTTGTCTTTTTTAAAAATACTGGTTATTGCTATCAGTTTCTAAACTTTGGTATCTTCCTAATAGGAGCAAAACATTGTTTTTATTTTGAAATATTTGCAGATTTACAGTAAAATATATCGTGAGAACCTATACTCAAGCAAGATTTTTCTTTTCTAGCCAAATGGTCAAGTCTTACTTAGAAAGGTTAGCTCTCCCTGTCAGTTGGATTGGGTTGCTATTTGTGTTTACAGAATTCATAATGGCCTATATTTCCATGGAGGCCTGATGTTGATACATACACACACACACACACACACACACCCTTATATAGCATATATATATGATCGTATTTCATAAATATGATATATATATATAGGTGTGTGTGGGTGTGTGTGTATGACCAGTTTTGTCTTTCTCATTGATTATCTGGAATAATATAGATACTGAAGCAATTTGGAATCCAAAACCCTAGGCTATCATTATTTTGAAGACCTTGTAGCAATTTAAAATATAAAATAAAAGAGCTCCTTTGTTGTAATTCCTATGATAAAATTACTTCTTTGTGTTGGACAACAAAGGCAGAAGAACTTTGACAAAAATCAAAAAATAAAAAAAGGTAGACATGTCGTCTGGGAAACCCAGAAGCCCACGCAAGAAGAATGGGCTGCTCACTCTCTCCCACAACACAATACCAATGTCGAGTTGGCTTCTTGTTATCTGGGCCACAGAAGGCGAAGAGCTGGTAGATTCTGGTGAGGGAGCTATTGATTGGGAAGAGAGAAGTGAGCCCATGGGGAGCCCTGTGACTGTTCTCTCAGGACAACTGGGCTTAAGAAGTGCCCTGCTTTTGCTGTATATTCAAATTGGGATTCTTGCTTCCATTTACAAGTAGGATTTTATAAAATCCCTGAACCGTCACACAGCTGAAAGGACATAAGAAAGAAGATGATGATGAAATCATCACTCTACATTTGTTGGACTGGGCCCTTCCTTAAAGATCAAAAACTATATTAAGTGCAACCCCATGAGGTAGGTCCTGTGGTCATCGCCACATGACTGACAAGGAAGTTGAGACTCAATGACCTAAGATTCTGTACTAAACAGTGGAATCACTTCTCAATTCACATCTGTCTGGTGCCAAATCCCATGTCCTTATATTATGAGAAATCCCTTTTTTTTTATACTTAGGAAGTAGAGCTAGTAAGACCCCTAGTCATACTACTTCCTTCTCTTAGTCTAGGACTTTTTCTGCATTATGTCCTCTTAATAATTTGTTTATTCCTATGCCTTTTCTCCAGTGTCTCTGGCCTACGTACTTTTAACTCATGTGTCAAATTGATTCAAAAGTTACTGGATTTTTAAGCTTTTAGATAGAGTAAGCTTTTAGATAGATCTTTTAAAATGGAATTATCAATCCCTTAATTTTATTTATTTTTTTTTAGTGAAGTGTTTCTACCAGACTCCTATAAAGGGGACACTCTCTCCCATGTGCTATTAAAAGTTGAGCCTTGTGACTACTGTCTGACTGTTTTTTTCTTTTAGAGAAGTCAGAGAGTGCAGTCTGTGACCTCATGTAAAAAATAGCCACCAAAGATCTATCCAGAATCATTTTTAGTTCTTTAATTTTGGTAAGCCCACATTTTCAAAACAGATTAAATTTGTCTGATTTCTTTCAGAAGTATATATTACAAAGGATTCAACGGCAAGTGAGAATTCAAATGCACGAAGCAGAGCCAGAGAGCTTTCTAAGGAGAAACTATTCAGGAGGTAAGCACTTCTCCTGGAAGCTTTGGATATTGTATTTCAGAAACATCTTTCTATTCATTTCATTGTTATTAAGAGCATAATAATTTATACGAACATTCCTTTTGATATTCAATTGACATTGCTAAAATTTCTGCTTTTTTTTTCCACCCTCATTTTCCAGAGAGAGAAGATACACAGGCAAGTTCTGGAAGGATTTTCATTGCTACCCTTGAAGAGACTTGGAAATTAATGGGCAACATTTTACATGAAAATTTTTGAGCATTTTTTTCTTCTTATCTGGGAGGCCTTCTGTGGAGAATTAATAGGAGGTTGAATGCGCACATGGATAAAATGGATCATCTTAAAGGATTGCAGTTCCAAAAATATATCAGCAGGACTGGACAGGTTTGACATAATGAGATTTCTATTTTAGCTTGACTTCTGGAACTCTGAATCAAACTATAAACTGAGCTACACAAGGTCTTGCAAAGGAAGTTTCTCTTCTAAAACATTCTAGTTGAGCATAACATTTTTCTTCTTCAGATCTTTTGAAAAGGGATTTTTAGTCACCAGTTTCCTAAGGGGCAAGACTATCAGACATTTACCACGTTTTAATATATGAAGTGGCATAGAAAACAGCAATCTTTATACTACTGAAAGAATAATTGAAAGAAATGGACAGCAGGAAGTAGAGGAGAGCTTTCTGTGTACGCACTGACTGAGATGGCAGAAGCTCCTGTGGAAGCCTCAACTCTGCCTGTAACAGTGAAGAAAAAGAAGAGTCTATCCATTGAGGAAAAGATCGACATCATAAATGCAGTGGAAAGTGGCAAGAAAAAAGCAGAGATTGCAGCTGAATATGGAATAAAGAAAAATTCACTGTCTTCTATTATGAAGAATAAAGACAAAGTTCTAGAAGCCTTTGAATCTTTGAGATTTGATCCAAAGAGAAAAAGACTGAGAACTGCTTTTTATACAGACCTAGAAGAGGCATTAATGAGATGGTATCGAATTGCTCAGTGTCTAAATGTACCAGTTAATGGTCCAATGTTGCGTCTAAAAGCTAATGATTTTGCCCAGAAACTGGGACATAATGACTTTAAGTGCAGTAATGGCTGGCTGGATCGTTTTAAATCCAGGTATGGTTTAGTATTCAGAGCTCAACCTGCAGAAGCTTCAGGTGTATCAGTAGACCCTTCAACTGTGTGGTACCAAAATATACTTCCTTATTATTTAAATGATTATCATCATAAAAATGTTTTTAATATAAAAGAGACTGGACTGCTTTATCGAATGTTACCTACAAATACATTTGCATTTAAAGGAGAAACATGTTCAGTTGGAAAGTTGTGCAAAGACAGGATAACTCTGGTGGTTGGTGCGAACATGGATGGCTCAGAAAAACTTCCTTTGCTTGTCATTGGAAAAAACAAAAATCCACATTGTTTCAAAGGTATAAAATCATTGCCTGTACATTATGAAGCTAACAGAATGGCCTGGATGACTTCAGACATATTTGAACAATGGATGCAAAAGCTTGATGAGAAATTTCAAGCCCAGCAACGAAGAGTGGTGATTTTTGTGGATTCTTCCCCTGCACATCCAGAGGTAAAGAACCTAAAGTCCATTGAGTTAGCATTCTTTCCATCATGTTTATCTTCCAAATTCGTAGCTATGAAACAAGGTGTTATTAAAAGTCTTAAAATCAAATATCGACATTGTCTCATCAAGAAATTTTTAAGCTCTGTTGAAGGTAGTAGGGAATTTACATTTTCATTACTAGATGCAGTTGATACATTGCATCTATGTTGGAGTACAGTAACCCCAGAGACTATTATTAAAAGCTACGAAGAAGCAGGATTCAAATCTCAAAAGGAAGAAAATGACCCAGCCAATGCAGAGAGAGACCCTGGTCTTGATTTGGTCACCCATGCTCTGGGAGCAGGAGTGGAATTTCCTGAAGGTTTGTCTATAGAGGAGTATGCTGCCCTGGATGATGACTTAGAGACGTGTGAAGCAGTACCAAACGATGAGTCAGAATGCACTGAAGAAAGTCAGCCAGATGAAACTGGATTTTATACTTCAGATGAAGAAGATGATGGTGGATCTTTAGAAACTGAACTTCCTTTACCATCAAAAAATGAAGCACTAACCGCTTTAGATACTCTTAAAAAATTTCTTAGAAGTCAAGACATGAATGATGGACTTCATAATTCTTTAGCAGAACTTGAAAATTTTATTAACCCTTTACCACCTAAGTAATTATTTGTTATATAACATCTGAAGACTAAAAGCTTTTCCTGATGTAATTTAATATATAAGGTATGTAAAGGAGAAATACCATTTAAAGATAAAATATGAAAACCTAGTGATTTTTGGTTTAATTGCAAAAACGTGTGACTAGCAAAGCTCCCTAGTAAATAATGATTAATTAAATAAAAATACTGAATTATATTCAGTAAGGTTTTAGGGAGTAGAAAATATTTCAGAGTTATATATGTCAAACATGAAAAGAATGCTTTAGCTCTAATTCACACACAATGGATCATCATTGCTATTTTTTTAAAATTCAAATCATGTTCTAGAAGATTTTAATTTATCTACCTAGTCTAAGATACAAAATAGCTTAGATATTTATTTTTATAGACATATGCCATATGTATTCTAACTAGATTTTAAGAATCAAATATTACAGTAGTTTTAATTTATTTTTCTTATATCTAGCTAACCTTTCTAAAAAGAAATTATGTAGAACTACTGAAAATAAATTCTGACATACCTATACACCAAAATGATTAAAAATATATCTTATTATTTTCAAGCTATAATAAGGGCAAATGAAATGACCATATCAGGTTTTGTCATCTAGAATCAGAAGATATGGGTCTTTCTTAAATGTGTGTGTGTGTGTGTGTGTGTGTGTGTGTGTTTAATAGAAAAATCTTTGTTGAAACATTTATTAAACTCATGATTTTATATTTTAATAAGAATACTCTTAAAAAGTAAATGAGAAGATACATATGCACTACTAGGAAAAAATGTGGTGCTTAGATATTTTTCTAATGTTAATAGCTCAAGCTTTTAATTTATAATATTGAATTATTTTCTTGATTTTACTGAATCTTGTTGTCAGGAAAAATGAAATATTCTTTCAGCATATTTGATGTAATCAGTCCTTTTTTTCCTTCAAATTTAATGGATAACATTTTGGATTAAAATTTTGTTTGAAGAAGTTTTAGCTACCAAATGTTTTTAAATGCTGTGTAAAATTATTTAATCTCTATAAAATAGTCTTATAACAGTCAATAATTATAACAGTGTATCAGATTTTTCTGTTATTAAATTTAAACACTATGCTTACTTATTACAGATAATTTAGTGTCCCTTTGGAAAGTATTTTGTAAAGATAAAACATAGATTATTTTTGTTATGAATTATTAATCTGCCAACAGATGACACATTTGGAAGAAATTGTAGAAAGCATTTTTATTTTTCACTGTTGATTTACTCGGCTTTTGAGATTTACTAATAAGACTGACAAATGTTTTCGTATGTTTTAGAGTGAAATATCAATTGTTTAAATTAAAAAGATTTTATTTATGATTTACTTTAAAATTTTAATTTAATAAAATTGTGGACTTAAAGGTGTTCTTAAGCCCCACTCATAACTTTAATATCTCACATATTATGAGCCCTCAATCATTTTTTTTCCTTCTCCACTTGATGCCTTTTGCTATTTGATTATTTCAGATATTCTGTAATATAAGAATTACCTCCTTATTTACAGATGAGGAAGTTAAAACTTGGAAAGATTAAATGATTTGTTTAAAATTTCAGAGCCCAAACTAAAATCCAGTAGTTCCTCATCACCCGTTCCTACATTCCCCTAACGATATACCACAATGTTCCTAACTTGTTCTCTTTAAAAGAAAATTCCATTATTTTACCCTTAATTTAGAAGATTAAAAGACAAAGTATTCCAGAGAATACACTAGATTCGTGCTAATAGCACTATTCACAAGATCTCATCCAAGTACACATAATAATGAAATACTGAGAGATATTCTGATTTGGTCATTCTATACCACTCTGTCTGGTTCTATTTAAATAAAAATTTCCAAAGTGCTGAAAGCACCCACTCTTTCTTTCCTTTACGATATTATACATTTCTTATTGTAAATACTTCTGAGATGTAATAAATCTAAAGATGGTAAAGTTAGAAGTTACATAAAATTTGATTAAGAAAAAATGCCTGTGGGTTTAAATTCAAAGATAAGCTTTAAGTTGTTAACGTTGTTCACGCCTGTGTGGTTTATAAGATGTATACGTTTAAACAATTTTTGGAACAAAAATTTTAGAAATTAACTTTTCCTAGGATGTAATCACCGCTACATACCTCACTCCTAATTTTTCTTCTCTATACATAGTCAGTACAACGTAAGAATTAAATGTTTTTCCCCCCCAAAAAAACAACTCAATTTACAATTTGCCTGGTTTTAAAATGTGGTATTATTTTCATTGTTCTTGCATTATATTTTTACTCTTTAACAATGTGTTTTTTATTCTACTTCATCAAGAACAAGTCTCTTGTTGAATTTGGGACATTATTTCACTACCTGTGGCTAATGAACCTCTAGTGAAAGGCTTAGTTCAGAATAAAGTAGGACAATGAGTAAATCAAAGCTTGTGGGTTTCCTGTTGCCTGCTTACCTTCTCACCTGAACCTGAGCTCAAATCTCAAACCTTCCTTTCGCTGTGTGCAAGGCAGATTAATTGGGAGGGGGAGGAAAGGAGAGAAGGGAATGGAGGGAGCATTAAAACCAACACTTCCAATGTTAAGAGACACCCTGGGGCTCCAGCCCTGTAGGACTGGTGGAGAGGTTTGCCTGTAGGAGAGGCAGCACCTCATCTACTGCAGGTTCCCACTTCAGGGTTGGGCCTGATCTCTGGACTACAGAGCTCAGCACAGCATGGTAAAAGACAGCCTGGAAGCTGCAACAGTTGCTAAGGAAGATCCCACAACTTTTAAGACAGAAAGGCCTAGGTTGGAGGCCCCAGTGTGCACAAGAGAGCTCAGAAAAGTTTTCTTTCGGTGAAATAAATCAAGCTTTAGCTCTACTTAATTGTGAAAGACACCCATTTGTCTAAATCTTAATTTTATCATCCATAAAATAAGAGTCACAATACTTCATTTGTATTTATTTTGAGAATGAAAATTTTGCATGTGAGTGTATTTAGGAAACTCTAAAGGAATCAAGTATTCTACAATTCTAAGCAATAACCAGAAAAATGCTTCTATGCTACTACTTCCAAATATGCCCAGATATTACACAGTGGTGCTAAATTATTGATGACCGTGTTTTCTTTCTTTTTTTTTTTTTCTTTCTTTCTTTGGTGCTGTAGTCCTGGCACATGCTAAGCACATACTCTACCATTGAGCTATGCTCCCCAAAACCCCTAAACCCTAGTGATAGTTTTATTGACATGTGAAATGAAATAAGGAAGCCAGCATTTTTAGAAATGTTCAGTTTAATTGAGAGTTCAGAAACTTCATTTTGGATGAGGAACAAAGATGACTTAGAAACCTTAATTTTTCCTGAGTTGATCCTTCTGCGAAACAATACAATAAGTGCTCATCACAGAGTAGCCCTTTCTGTTGCCACCTTAGCTAATTCAATTCTCCTGTCTGGGAGCTGTAACAAACTTGTGAAACCTAGGGTAACCCAGAGTCTGGAGACACACTAAATAATAAATACACCACTATATCAGTTTGCTCAGTCTTCCATGATGGTACTGGAGACAGAGTTAAACAACTTAAATTTATTTTCTCACAGTCTGGAGACTGGAAGCCCAAGATCAGGATGCCAGAGGGCTGTCCCCTTGGGTCTCTGGCCTTTTGACACTATGCTCACATGACCTCTTTGTGTGAGTATGGAGAGAGACCAAGCTCTTTGATGTTCCTATTGTCATTTCTTTTTTTTTTTTTATTGGTTGTTCAAAACATTACAAAGCTCATGACATATCATCTTCCATACATTTGATTCAAGTGGGTTATGAACTCCCATTTTTTACCCCAAATACAAGTTTCTTGAGAACTACAAATAATCCTAATTACCTCCCCATCTCCAAATATTACATTGGGGTTTAGGGCTTCGACATATGAATTTGGGGGGCGGGGCACAAACATTCAGTTTATAACAACCACCTAGTATAAGTAAATGTTTTCACATATTTAATTCCCATTTGCTAAAAGCTAAAAGGGCATGCATATTTTCAGAACTCATTAATCAGCTTTAGGAAACTCTAAAGGAATCAAGGTATTAGCAAGAACTTTAAGATTTATGAAACATATACCTTGATGAAATGGAAACATTTTATGGCTTTGAACAATATGAAAATGTCAGTTTCCCCTAAATTAATCCCAATCAAAATCCCAATAATTTTGTTGAAAACTTTACAATTCAAATTTTTATTTGTAAGAATAAGTGTGCATCAATATCTAAAAAAAATTGGAAAAATAGAAGTAATGAGTAGTTGACTACCAGAAGCCAAAACAGGTGGATTATTTAGTAACTATTATTGGGGAAACTGGCTAACTCTACAGAAGTTTTTTGGAAGTTATACACCAAAATGAGTCCTGAAAGGATAAGATTCTTATTAAAGGAATAAAGGAAAGAAACAAACTTGTAAATACTAGGAAAAAAATCAATGTAATTATTTTAATAATCTTGTAATAAGGAAGATCTTTTGAAAAGTATGACACTCAAGGAAAATAGTCAAGGGTAAAAATACTAATGGAGCCATACACAGTGGTTCTCATCTGTAACCCCAGGGACTGGGGAAACTGATGCAGGAGGGTTGCAAATTCAACGTCAGCTTCAACAAGACCCTTTGTCAAATAAAAAGGATCCAGGCATGTAGCTCAGTAGTTGAGTGCCCCTGGGTTCAATCCCCAGTTCCAAAAAACAAACAAATGGGCTAAGTGGGTGATATGTACCTGTAATCCCAGCTATTTGGGAGGCTGAGGCAGGAGGATAGCAAGTTGAGGTCAGCAGGTACAACTTAGCTAGACCTTGTCTAAAATTTTTTTTAAGGGGCTGAAAGTCTAGCTCTGTGGTAGACTGCTTGTCTAACATTTTCAAGGCCCTGGGTTCAATCCCCAGCAACAACTCCCCCCTCCCCCCAAAAAACCCTAATGATTAATCAAAGTATGAAAATATTTTCAACATCACTAGAAATCAAAGATGTTGTGAGCAAAACAATGGAATATCTTTGTCTTCTTTTAGTTTTTTGAGAAAAGTTTGGCCTGTCAGACAAAAATTTAGAATAACAAATGAAGAGCATAGGAAAATGGGTGCACTGTTGTAAAGATAAATCTGTTATGAATAGGTGCATTCTTCTGTTATTATAGCTGACATATGTTAACTGTTTACCAATTGCCAGATATTGTTCCAAGTGTTTTGCATGTTACCTTATTTAATCCTCAGAATCTAACTCCAACAGTTATCATCACTATTTAATTGATAAGAAAATGTAAATATGTATAGCTACAGCTAATATGTAACAGAACTAGGATTCAAACTTAGGATATACTTAGGATATATTTATACTAACCAAACAAAAGCGTTAAAGATATTTGTTTTAATGCATACAGTTCCATAGTCCCTTATCCAAAATTTTGGCAGCATATGTGTGCCAGAATTACTCAGACCTGGATGGGTGCGGCTCAGTGGTAGAGTGGCTGCCTAACAAGGGTGGGGCCCTGGGTCCCACCTCAGCACTAAAGGAAGAAAAAAGGAATTTCTCAGATTTGAAAAAAATCTGTCTATATAACACCCCCAGTGGGTATCAGGGCATGCCACAATAAAAATGAATAATTTTGTAGTGAATCATATAAAGACACATTAAGTCAAATATGTAAAGGTCATAAATAGCTAACTAGCTTCATAGGTTTTATTGCCAAATAAGTTCACATCAGGTCAGCTTTTACCATCAAATGGAGTGTAAAAAAAAAAATTTGGAGCTTTTTGTATTTCAGAGCTGCAGATAAAAAATTGTGGTCCTTTAATAGCACAAAACAAAAACAAAATACTGAAAACTATATTTCTTTCCAACAGCAGGTTGGTTAAATATATTTTATTGAATTTATATTGAATGAAACATCTGGGCTCAAACTTTTTGTTTGTTGTTTGGTTCTGGGGATTGAACCCCACACCTGGCATATGTTAAGCACACACTCTGTCCCTTGGCTGCATCCCCAGTTCCTAAGCTCAAACTTTTTAAAAAATTTCTCTTGCATGGGTATATATTCTAAATTGAAGTTGCTGGCCTGAACTGAAGTGGATATTTTCTAAATTTGGCTTGCAAAGTGTGGAACTAAAATCTCCTCTTCCTATGATTCTCTGTGATGAATATCTTAAGTCATCACAAAGCTAGAAAATTCCTTGCCCGGTAATACAGGAATATAATATCAAATTTGTGAAAAACTATACCTGCTGGTTTAATGTACTATGAATTACAAGTTTATCTTCATTCATTAGCCTGATTTAAGTCCTAAGGAATCGTTTCCTTAATTAGAACAAACCTTACCTAAAGTGTCAAGGAGAAAAATCAAAGGAAAATTTCCCCACTTCATTCCATATTTACTTTTTTATTTTTTTCTATTTGTCAACACTTGATATGGTTGTGTGGCTTTTTAAGGGTTGGACTATTGTAGAATCCTTTTATATCTCCCCACAAATACCTATGAAACACATGGCCAGCTGCTGGTATGATTAAATATTTACCCAATGGAAGAACTAAATAAAAAGTTACAGATAGTCTTATTTTTGTATTAGGAATAAAGACCAACTTTTGTTTTGTTTTCTCCTCATTTCCTCTTTGTAAGCTTCCGAACTCTCCTTTGTTAATACAGTCACTGCTGTGTTCTTGGCTGGTACCACACCTTATTTTCTAAATTGCAAAATAACTAGCTCAGCACAGAGATAAGAACTATTTTCATGTTACCACCTGTCCAAATGAGGAACCATTGCCCAAAGTAGACCCAGAATTGAATTTCTCAATTCTTGGAATGCTTTGCAGAGAGAGATCTGCCCCACACTGTATATTGATTACTATTTTGTTATGCCTTTTCTATTAAAAACCAAGTCCTCGGCCTGTGCCCAAAGGTGATACTGGAAAAGACTTTAAATCCTATAATGTCTGAATAGTTACCAAGAAAAAAGGTTTGAACCAAAAGAAAATTTAGTGGAAAGATTGTTGTTTATTTTCCTATTGAATGAAAATGGGGGTTTGGGAGCAAGTAAAGTTTGTTTTAGTGGGTAAAGTGGAGAGCCAGCCTGAGGCAGGAGGATCAGGATTTCAAGGCAAGCCTCAGTAACTTAGCAAGACCCTGACTCAAAAGGTAATAATAATAATAATAATAATAATAATAATAAAGTGAAAAGGGCTGGGGATATAGTTCAGTGGCAGAGCATCTCTAGGCTCAACCCCTAGTACCAAAAAAAAAAAAAATTGTTTTAAAAAGTATACTTCTTCATTCCTGAATTGTGGTCTGTGCGTGTTAGATCTACCATAGGGCAAATAATTTCTAGGACATCTGCTTATACTCAGGCTTTGGAATTTCAGCTTTGACCCTTTTCTTCCCCCAAATTTGATCACTGTCCTCCAGATTCAATTATTCTGTCAGAGAAATCATACTAGATCCTTAAGAAGTCCAGTTTGATCTTATTTAATTTATTTAGCTGTTCAGGGAGTTTTTACAAATAGAATTGGTTCAAGCCTAATGACTCTAATGACTAGAGTGACCGGAGGTGGGGGTGGGGTGATCTGATTGTTCATCAAGACCCTATCATGTTAATTATGCTAGGCTCTAAGAATTTCAAAAGTGAGGGAGGAAAAAAAAAATCCCTCGTGGCATCGGCAGTGGGCAGTGTATGAGGAAAGCAGACAGGATTCAACACAACAAACACAACTGCAATAAATACACTGAAGGAGTGCGTCCTCCTATCAAATTGTATAATATGGGAATTTGACCTTGTCACGGGTCAGCAAAGGATTCATGGAACTGTCTGGAACTGAGACCTGAGATTTGGTTGATAAACAGGAGTTTACTAGGCAACAGAGACCAGGGGAAGGAGACTGTTCTGAGACAGACCTCTGAGTCAGATGCAAACCCGTAGGAAAGCAGCCAGAGGAGAGGCAAGTGTGGCGAGGGAGGCAGAGGCTAGCTCGTAGTTCAGACTGCATGAACATTAGCCGTCTTATTTATAGGAAAAGAATATAAGAAGAAAAGTAATCCAGATTTCTTGGACTCCTGGTTTTTTTTTATTTTTAAATATTTTTTAGTTATGGGTGTACACAATATCTTTTTTATTTTATTTTTATGTGGTGCTAGGCAAGCTCTCTACCTCTGAGCCACAACCCCAGCCTCCCCATTTTTGTTTTTGAAAGCAGAATAGTGGGACTCAGAGACAAAAATATTAGAGAAAAGGGGAAGTCTGAAGAAAGTGGAGTTTCCTCCTGGCATTAAAAAACATTCCCTCCAGGTGTGAGAAGGAAAATGGATGCAGGGAAAAGCATGCTGGGAGCAGAGAACGGAGGGGCCTGGCTGCACACTCGAGATTACTGTCCGCCAGAAGGCTCGCTCGCTCCACTAGGCCTTACCCACCAGTCAAGGTGCTCGTGTTGAGGAGCGTGTCTAGACACTCCATATATTCAGGAAGACTGCAGTCAAGGTCCCTGAGAGGGGCATTATCCGAAGGTCAAGGAGCTTCAGGAGCTGACTGTCTCTGAGATGGCCAAGCCCCTCTGCGGTGAGCAGTGTCCATTGCCTGGGCCTGGGGCTGGCATGAATGCTCCACCTCCAGCCACTTCCCTGGGAGGACTTTCTTGACCGCAGCTTGTACTTTGCTTGTACATTTTAACTGCCCCACTAAAGGCAGTAGCGCCTCCTTAAATACACTTTTATTTATTTAAAGAATAAATGATTATCTAACATCATTTACACTCCTCGCCCCCACCCCACCATTAGTATGGTACTGATGATTAGTAGAAATCCTTGCATACCTAATCTGGGAATAGAACTGTAACTGAGCCCATGTAAGATCACTCTAACTGCCCAGCACCCAAAACTCATCCCCACAGCGTGAAACCACTTCCTTGATGCTAATAATGTGAATTATAACCTGGTAGGAATTTGTCTATATGGAACAAATATATAGTCATACTATAAAAGCCATACATTTTTATAAAAAGATTAAATTAATTTTAATAGTGACATATTAATTCCTTTCTGTCACTTCTTTATAAACTAATATGAATTTTGTATACAATAAGGAAGCACAAGCTAAATAATAACCGTGGTTCTCCTAATGGTTGAGGTATTTTTCACGAGGTATCCTGAATTAGGTTAAGCCAATGCTCCCAAATGACGTGCCTGGAAATCATCCTTCTTGAGGATGAAACATCTCCGAGGCTGGGCTGGGGATGTATCTCACTGGCACAACACTATGGCCCTGGGTTTTGACCCCCTGCACCACATTAAAAAAAGACCTCCAGCTGATTCATGGTGGGATAGAGAGGGGAGCATGGGAGGAATAGATGAACTCTAGATAGGGCAGAAGGGTGGGAGGGGAAGGGGGAGCAGGGGGTTATAAATGATGGTGGAATGTGATGATCTTTATTTTCCAAAGTACATGTATGAAGACAAGAATTGGTGTGAATATACTTTGTATACAACTAGAGATACGAAAAATTGCGCTCTATATGTGTAATAAGAATTGTAATGCGTTCCGCTGTCATATGTAAATTTAAAAAATAAAGTTAAAAAAAGACCTCCAACAATCTGATAATCTACCTGAAAAAAATACACACACACACACACACACACACACACACACACACACCAGGGTACTGGGGATTTAACCCAGGGGTACTCAACCACTGAGCCACATCTCCAGCCCCCTTTTATATTTATTCAGAGACAGAGACAGGGTCTTGCTGAGATTCTTAGGGCCTTGCTGCTGAGACTGGCTTTGAGCTCTGGATCCTCCTGCCTTATCCTCTAGAGCCTCTGGGGTTAGAGGCATGTGCCACTGCGCCCAGCTCAAAGTATATATTTTAAGGTTCAAGCCTTAAAAAAAAAAAAAAAATTGAAAACACTTAAGGAGGCAAAAAGTGACAAAAGGCGAATCAACAAAACGAATTTTTCTTTAGAGAATAAATGATTCTTTAATAAATCATTCCCCCCCCATTAGTATAATAATGATGTGTTGTTCTAGAGGACAATCTGGAACCCAGGTGTTAAGAAAGAAGAGTGAGCTGGGTGTGAGGAGTATGCCTGTAATACCAGTGGCTCAGGAGGCTGAGGCAGGAGGATCACAAACTCAAGGCCAGTCTCAGCAATTTAAAGGCACCAAGCAACTTAGTAAGACCGCACCTTAAAATAAAAAATGAAAAAGGCTGAAGATGTAGCTAGTGGTAAAGTACCCCCTCCACCCCCAAAAGAAAAGTAAAATAAAAGTCTATCTTTTAGGGCATATGAAGCATAAAAGATAAGTTTCTGTGATTTCTCTTTTTGGATATCATTTAAACCATATTCTGCAGATATCCTTAGCATACAAATGACCTCTTCAAATTCTAATATCCTGGGGGTGACCCCTGTTCTTGATTGGGGTGTCATTCAGTGCTTTATGATGGGTACATTCAACAGGGACAGTAGTCTTTAAAATTACTGCCACTGAAAGCTTGTTTTTCTTCTCATCCCACTCGCTCTATCCTCACCCTATTTAATTAATGAGAAACCAGATTTCTTGAAAACTGTCTACTCCAGATGATACCCCAAGTTAGAAGTAGTTCTTTTAATTTTTATTTTCTATAAGAACTTTCACCACAAGCTTGGGCTACTTTTTTTTTTTCTTTCTATATAATGTGTGTGACAGACACACACTCTGCTGAGCAGTTTGAAAACCGTCTTTGAGTCTGGGAAAGGCCTGGTTCCTAATTGACTGCCCAGAGAATGGTTTTCACTGTGTGGGAACCAGTTAAGTGCTTCCGGTAGTTTTTGTGGGAGCTAAGGGAGATGATGCTACGTGTTTAATCAGGCAAACTAAAAAGCTAACACTTTTTAATGACTTGGCAGCTCTCCTCCTATGAGGATTCCAGATGCTCAAAGCTCTCAAGAGCAATTTTGGAAATCATTGTCAAGTTCCACAGGCCCAAGGGAACACGGTATAACTTGAGCCTTTGAATACCACCTATGTGATTTCTTTGCTCTGTGTTTGTTTTTAGCTTTGAGATTGTTGAAGGTAGAGGGTTTTTGTTTTGTTTTGTTTTGCTGACTTTGAAATAAATTTAAAAATGCATTGTAACGTGAGACATTTTTAGAATCGGATTTGGGAGTATCTCCATCTCTCTTATTGAACTCAAAAAAGCAGGTGGGAAGAATGTAGTGCTTTCAATTTTTTTTTTTTAACAGTTCCCTTTGAGAATACAAATAAGCTTTGGGTTTTCCCCTCACAAAGTGTCCTGCATATAAAGTTAAATTTTCAAGTTTTTTTGTTTTTGTTTTTGTTGTTTGTTTGTTTTTTCGTTCTATGAATCAAACCCGGGGCCTTGCTTGTGCACTTGACTACTGAGCTATACCCCTGGCCAAAGAGACTTACTATTAAGCAACTCTACTTCACTTTTTCACCGTTTATACAATCTTCATTATTAAAAGCTATACAAAATATTTAAAAAAATAAAAAAAAAAAACCTAGGTGCAGAGGAGTTTGCGATAATATCCTGCCTCTGGCCTCTTTAAAAAAAAAACAAAACATTTCAGTGTTACTAGTAAATACTTAAGAAATTTTTAGAATCATTTTTCTAAACTTGTATATTAACTAAGCAATGTGAACTTCTTTTGCACATTATTTTTGTCTTTCTCCTTTGAATGCTATTTTTGATAACATTATTTTTAATAACTTGTTTGTTTATTTTTACAAAGAATTAACTCCTGTTGCCAAATCAAATTAATAGAACTATCTGAGGTCTGTGCCTCCTAGAAGCTGAACACAGAGTCTGGAATTAGTACCAGCTGAATCTCCATAATAAGAACTTGTTTATTGCAGCATTCTCTGATATTACCATGCTGTTCAGTGAAGCATAAGAAATATAGCATTCAAAAGCTGCAGACTACAGATCCCCGGCTAACCTCCTAGGAATGACGTGTTTTCTGTTTTCAGTACAAAAGAGAAAAAAATTGTATTAGTATAGTAGCTATTTCAGAACTGGGAAGTGGACTGTCACATGAGTGTAAAATATTACTCTGAGGACCTTCTCTGTCAATGCATGGGTCAGGTAGTGAGCCAGCATACAGAGGAGATGCAATCTGGTGTCTACCTTGGATCTTACCGTGTAATTGGGAAGACAGACAGAATAAGTGTTCACAAGGAGAGTTCACCACATGGTAAGTTTCAAATCAATGTGACAAAAGAATTCTAAGAGCTGCTGTCAGGAAGCTCCATGCAGAGATCCCCAGGCCTGCACAGGAAAAATGCAGGGTGATAAATTCAGGTAAGAAAAACTGGGTAAAAGACCTTAGGCAGGAACGAATAAGGCACTGTGGAAGAATTCCAAAAGTTTTTTGTTTTATATTTTCTGTGTTGTATATGAAAATAGTTCACATTTGTGATATTTCCAAATAGATTAGAGAAGGTAAATCTGTGGTTTCACCTAGTGCTTTGAGTGTACTGCAGATAAATCTGCGAAACTCCATCTTTCATCATGTGAAGCTCCAACGAAAAAAACTTCCAAGTGTGCATATAATCTTCACAAAGGAACTTTAAAATGATTAAATTAACAATTGCCACTATAAATATGAAATGAAAAGTGAGTCCTGAGCTCATGCTTTTTAAAATATATCTGGGGTGGGGTTGGATAAAAGGATTAAGTGGGAAATACTAGAGCTCCAAAGAGTACTGAGGTCAAGAAAATTATTTTGGGAGCTAGAAGTTTATATTAAGCATTTTAAGAAGTAGCTGCAAAGTACTATGGTTCATGTTACTCTTGTTCCTTGTCCCAGCAGCAGGTTGACTTAGAAGGAGCAAACCTGTATCTGCATGAAATGGCCTAGGAGCAAGCAAATCACCTCTCCACTAAATTGTTTGGTTTGCTTTTCAGTAATTCATTATACAGTAACTTGAATGTTAACCAACTTAAATATAAATATAAAAGTTAGTCTAGAGCTGGGCATGGTGGCGCAAGCCTATAATCCCAGCAGTTTGGGAGGCTGACACAGGAGGATCGTGAGTTCAAAGCCAGCCTCAGCAATGGCAAGGCTCTAAGCAATAGGGCTGGGGATGCGTCTCAGTTCGTCCAAGCGGTATTTCCAAAACTTACTCCCACTCCCTACCCCTAAATCCAACCCATTAGAACTTAAGGCTCCACTTAAAACAGATTTCTGTTGTTAATAAGGTCTCATGTAAGTGAAAAATCAGTGAATCACTGATACTCGAGACCTAGCTTGATTCCTGGATGGGATGAACTAGTTTTCCCATTATCCTCCAAAGTTCTATTTCTGCCCTTAAACCAGGTGCTTATAATGTGCCTGGCATTTTCTGCTCATTATTTCACATAACAGCCTAAGAGCAATAACCCTGTGAGGCGGATTTTTAAAATTTATAGTGTACGTATAACTGTACATGTTTATGTGGTACGGTGCAATGTTTCAGTTCATGTACACATTGTATAATGATCATTCCAGAAAAACTCACTCCTAGCTTTGAGACTGGCCCCAAGTTCCCATGAGACCAAAGAAAAAGAGTCAGACAGATGTAGGATCTCAAACAGTGCAGTTTATTGACAGAAGCCTGGACCTGGATGGCAGCAAGACCAGTTGGGTCGCTGAATTTGGGTCAGAAAGAGGGGTGTACTTTATGGGTTAGGACAAAAGTGACTTCATTCTGGCTGGAACGTACTTAGCTTATCTTCAGGTAATATCAAGGAGTCAGGCACGTTCCTGGCCAGAGTCTGGTTGTGAAGCTCCACTTAGGACTAATGGTTTTATCTATTCTAGTTTTCTGGGAAACAATACAGAAAACCCCAACAAGGGTTACTCAGGGCCATCGTGTGGTTAGGACTCAAAATGGCTGCAGTCATGTCAAGCTGTATCCATATGAAGATCAAGGCAGATTATTCTGATTTCACATGTGGGAAAATTATTAAATGGTCAAGCCAGAATCCAACCTTTTAGAAGATGTGTCAAAGGCCATCCATACCTATATATCGTCCCACTCTTCTCTGCCCATCCAAATTTAGTGAAAGCCCAGCTTAAATCTTATATTCTCTAGAAAACTCTAATTGCCTACACTGATCCCTCTCACCCTGGAATTCTGACAGCATTTTTTTATTGAGCTCAGAAGAACATCACATTAGCAAAACGTGGGTTGGTGGTAGTTTCACAACCTAATCAGGGTTACTTTGTACATGGAATTGTTCCTAGAATTATATATAGATGAACTAATTTCGTTCTCATAACCAAACTATGAAGTAAGTACTATTATTATTTCTATTCCACAAGTGAGCAAACTGAGAGAGAGGCTAAATCACTTTCCCAGGGTAAAGATTAGGTAGCTTTCTCAAGTTAGTCAATACTCTAGAACTTGAGGATTAAAGGACTTAATATATGTGAAGCATATAGAATGGTAAAATACATAGAATATTTCAGTGTTAATTATTATTACTATTTTACTCTATTCCCTCTTTGGAAACATTCTCTATCCCCATTCAGTTGATGCCTAGGAAAAAATGAATTATTAAAATTCGCCTGATTCTGGGTTTGACAGTTCTGTAGTTATTTCATTCATTCATTCAACAAATATTCATTGAGTACCAACCATGTGCAGGTACTGTTCTAAGCATTGGGGATACAGCAATAAAAAAAAATAATCCTTAAAGAGGGGTTCCTTAGTTCCATTATTACAAATGATAAGTCTGAGGCTCACACAGCTAGCCAGTTGAAGTAATAGGATTTAAATATAATTCTCTCAAACGTTCCAGGTCTCTTCCTCATGCTACTTCTGCCTGTGACCCACCTAATATAAACTTCCTCCCCAATGGGACATAATGCATTTGGAAATTAGGAATCTGTTGTTTCCCCTTCTTATATTTAGGTTACAGTTTCTCAATAGTGTCCCCATCCTCCCAGGATAGTATTTATAGAACATACGTATGTTATGTCATTGGCAAGGCTGCTCTCCCCACCCTGCCCAAAGCTCTCCAGCAAATGACCTGTTCAGGAAAAAGTGGAGCTGCTCTGTTGAGGGATGGCGATTGGGGAGGGTGGACAGCCCTTGAGCTCTACCTTCCTCTAGAGTCTCCAAAGTGACCCCCAATGAACCCCTGTGTTAGTCAGATTTTTTTTGCTGTGAACAAAGTACCTGACAAGAACAACTTAGAGGAGGATGGTTTTAGAGGTTTAGTTCATGGTACCCCGAGTCTATTGCTGTGGGCCCAAGGAAAGGCAGAACATCATGGCAGGAAGAGTGCAAATCCACCCATGTAGCCAGGATTCAGAGAGAGGAAGGGAAGACAACCCCTTCCAGGGCAGGCTCCCAGGGACCCATCTCTTCCGGCCACACCCTGCCTGCCTGTAATTGCCATCCATTAGCCCATTAAAGCTAGGGTGCATAGGTTAGGGTACAGTTCTCATAATCCAATCATTCATCTCCAAATGCTTCTGTAACAGCACAGAAATCTGGGTGTGTGGGAGAGGATATCTCATATCCAAACCATAACAACTCCCGAAGAACTCTACTGTTCCACAGGACATAGGGAAGCCATTGTGGTGGAGAGAAGTTGTTTTGGAATTAGCCTTTTTAAGTAACATTTTGATTACTTATTTAACCAATACCCATATATCACTGTATGCCAGACATTGATGAAAGCATTTCACAAATACGTTAGTAACTTTCAATTTGAGTCTCAATTTGCCACTTAAAAGTTATGTGATAATTGTCAAATCTGTTTACTTCTCTGAGCCTTCATTTCTTTACTAGTTATCTGTTATGAGAATAATAAAATCTACAAATTTCAAGAATCAAATAAAATGAGCCATATACCCAGTACTTTAGAAATAACAAATTTTAGTTATCATTTTGGTCATTGTTGAGCTACCAAAGAGTTGGGTGTTTCTCCACTGAGGAGCTGCCCATCTTTGGTGACTGGTGTAGACAAACCTGAGCTGGAAGGCCTTGGGCTGGAGAGTCAGAAACTACATCTCAAGTTTTGGAAGAGCATGAAATATTAAGACTTCACTATAGCTAGTTTAGAATGGCTTGTGTGTGTGTCCATATGGACCAAAGAGGTGGGAAGAACTTGGAGCTAGTATATTTATAGAGGGCTTCCAAGAAGTTGGAATATGTATATCTTTTTTCTTTTTCTTTCTTTCTTTTTTTTTTTTTTACCATTTTGTAGTTATAGATGGACACAATATATTTTATTTATTTTCTTTTTTATGTGGTGCTGAGGATCAAACACATGCTAGGCAAGTGCTCTACCACTGAGTCACAACCCCCACACTTCACCCCCATTATGTACATCTTGTTAGAAAATCCTCCTCTACTATAATGAATTTGTGTTCCTAAGGTGTCCTTGAGACCACTCCAGCATCCAAGGTCATACTGCAAGTGCTCAGAAAATGTCTGGGATTCCTGATTCCTAGACGACTTTTGCCCAATATCCCCCTTAAGGGTCATTCATGCGACTGATTATCCTCAATAGCATGTTCACAATGAGGCCTAAGTCCAGTTTGGGGATTCAATCATTGGGGAGATAGATGATACTCCCTTTAAAAAACTCACCCTCTGAAGCACAGTCTAACTTGGGAGAGACCAGAACGGAAGCCAAGTGGAGTTGTATTTTTGAACTTGTTTGCGACACACAAATATCCTTGTCAGTTTCCAAAGGGTCAGTGAGTATCCTGTTCCCTGAAAAATCTCATACATTGCAAGGAGATGAAATGGCACTGAGAATAAAATGAAATGTCATCGCAGTGAAATGAAATGCTCGGGAAAGAGGAAAGGAGACAGTCAAGGATGATAGAGGTGACAGTCACAGGCCGACGCCGTTTAGCATAAGTTAATTTACCAGTCGGCTCAGACCAAAGGGATGCTTATATAGGCTTACACGATGAAATATTAGACTCTGGTGCGGTGGTAGGAGGGCAGCGGGTTAAAAGGGCCATTTCCAAGGACGTAATATATCTTCTATGTGAATTGCAGACAAGACAGACCAAGAAGAAATTGACAAGTGTTTTTCATCTTTTTCAGGCGCCTGCCACCTTCCTGTCTGTCGCAGCTCCTGCTCTGAAAGGCAGGACCCACGCAGTTTTGTTGCATCAAGTTCAACTCTGCGTCTCCGCAAAGGCTTTCATTAGAACCAGAGAGAGATACGCATATAGCTGCATTCACACAGAATGTGGTTAAGGTCAACTATCTTAGGAACGTATCTCTTTCAACACGATTATATTGGATATTAGTAAATAAGGCCTCTGGCTATAATTCAAAGAACATCTGAAACGCAAAGATGGAACCAGAAGGCCTTGTTGTTTAAAACTTGAAATATTCAGAATGACTAAGGGGCAACTGAAGTGCTTTTCTAACCATAAGCAGATGATCATAATTCCTATTAAGTAGGTGTCTGAAATTTTCACCATTCCTCCCTAAACATACAAGGAGGGAAGCCCAGAAGCAATTGCACAAAAGAAACATAAAGGAGTGTTTTAGTCAGCTTCTTTGCTGCTGTCACTAAAAGGACCCAAACAGAACAACTGTAGAGGAGGAAAAGTTTATTTGAGGGCTCATGGCCTCAGAGGTCTCAATCCACAGACAGCTGGCTCCTCAGGTCTGCAGGTGAGGCAGAACAACAGGGCAGAGGAACGTGGCAGAGGGAAGCAGCTCCCATGATGATCAGGAAGCAGAGAGAGCGACTCCAGATACAAAATCCATACCTGAAAGCCACGCCCCCAATGCCCACCTCCTCCAGCTGAGCCCCACCTCCTCCAGCTGAGCCCCACCTCCTCCAGTTACCACTCAGTTAATCCCATTAGGGATTAATCCATGGACTAGTTCAAGGCTCTCACCACTTAACCATTCCCCCTCTGAACCCTCCCACATAGTCTCACACATGAGCTTTTGGAGACACCTCACATACAAACCATCACAAGGAGATAACTTCAAGGAGACAGAAGAGTTGGACTATAAGCCATTCCCCCTGGAGCACCTTGAACAGAGCAGATACTAATCTTCCATCTGAGGGAAGACTTTTGACACTTGCCAGTAACTGTAATAATCGTCACTGGTGGTGACTGTGCTTTTGCTACCAGTTTTTGTCAAGTGGTGGTCAAGCAGGGTTAAGGCTCAGAGAAAAGAAAAACCAGTGTCCTGGGCAGAACGTCTGTGTCCAGTTTGGGTCCAGCTTTCACCGGCACAATTATCTGTTGGCCCAGCTGCAAGTCTGTGTATCTGCTTGATGTCAAAGTGCCTGGTGGAAAGACAGGCCGGTAAGAGAGGCGAGGGCTGCAGTGGGAATATCTTGCCTGTTGACAGCTGCCTCTGGCAAAAATAGAAAAAGGAGGTGTAACTTGATTTCTGTAGTCTTGAAATTTTGGATTTAAATATAATAAAATGGAATTGTATCATATATACTCTGTAGGAGTGCATTTTATGAGGGAAATCCATGGTGTACCTTTGCTTCAGTGCAAAACTTATTACTTTAAAGCAAACAATACAATCACATTTTAGCCCATATACCCTTTAAGCTTGACTTTTAAATGATAGATTTTCTTATGATGAAATACCTTCACATTCTGAAATTTATTTCCATAATCAGTTTATACTTGAAAGCTAAAAGAAAAACAAATCACTGAAATATGAGACGTATTCAGTAAAAATTTTTAGAAGGCACAGGGCCAACCAAAAGTTGCTCTCCATATTTTATAAGGTAAGAATCTATTTTTACTATTACTTCAGGTTAGAAGTAATACTTTGACATTCATAAAAAGGACACAGCACAAAGAAGGACAGTTGGAACTCTGACAACAAGCATAAAAGATAATTTTTAAACATATACGTAATTATTGAATTTAGAAGAGTTACTGTAAGAATTTTTTAAAAATTTTATGAATTTTGTAAAAAATTCGTAAAATATTACACTGTTTATAATTGTCAGTTTGTTATATACCTATCGGATTGTGGTTAGATAGGCAACGGGACCCCATAATGTAAAGCAGAAATGTTTAATTTATTCTCATATGTTATCTATATCATTCACTATTAAATCCAGCTTCTCGTACATTGGTTAATCAAAATGGAAGCAGACACGACTGTGCTAGAGCCTATGTTTAGCCTGTGAGAGGAGCTGGGTTTGATCCCCAGCACCAAAAAAGAGAGTAATATTGAAAATGGCATCTCCCTTGGTTTGGAAATGTTTTGTGTCTCCTGACAGCTCTGATGCCACCTTTCATTCCTCTCTGGGCCCTGGGGAGTCTGGGGAGTGGAGTTCCCATCCGTGATCCCTCGTAGCTGAGGCCAGGCGACGGGAGGCGCTGGGGCTTCAACTGAGAACACACATGGTCTATGGGGAAGATAACTTGGCCGACAAAAACTCCCCTTTGGACCAGAGCTGTTCTGCTGCCCAGCGTTTAGGAACCTCTATCCCCACAGGATATAGAAAAAGATCTAGTTCAGTTTGGATTGCTACTGTTCATTAGATAGTTGGCCCATAAAGAGTAAATCAATTTCCTTTCTGTTAAATGCACGATCTTCTCCTTTTGTCCATCTTCTGTGACACATCTTGTTTTACACACATTGAAGTGAGTCGAATAAGGTCCTCTCAAAACGTATGTCCACCCAGAACTCCAGAATGTGACCTTATCTGAAAATAGTGTCTGTAAAGAGGTAATTGGTGGTAATTACTTAAGAATCTCAAGATAAAGTCACCTCAGATGGAGAGTTAGTCCTAAATCCAATGGACTGGGGTCCTTATAAAGGAAGAAAGGACACAAAAAATAACTCAGGGAAGAGTGAGTAAAGACAGAGACAGAAAAAGATTAAAAATAAAGAAAAAAAAAAAAGGAAAAAGGGTGTAGGGTATAACTTAGTGGTAGAGCATGCCTAGTGTGTGCAAGGCCCTGGGTTCTGTCCTCAGCACTGAAGAAAAACATTTTAAAAAGTGAAGGACAAAGGCAGAGATCCGTAGCTGTGCTGTCTCAAGTCAAGAACTCCAGGAGCTACAAGACGCTGGAAGAGGCCAGAAGGATCCTCCCCAAGAGCCTTCAGTAGTGCAGCCCTGCAGACACCCCGATTTTAAACGTGTGGCCTCCAGAATTCTGTGAGAATAAACGCCTGTGGTTTTAAGTCACCTGTTAGAGCTGCCCTAAGAAGTGAATACAAACATCGTCTGCTATTTATGATTCAGTTCTCTTTCTTCTATATCCTTTGCAAGAATGAAATTTTTAAACTGAGCAATAGATTTTTTTTTTTAATAGAATCTCTGCTGACTCAGTAGCACTCCCCATTGCACAAACTCCTTGCTTATCTACAGGCTCCGTCGGTTGGTCACAGTTAATCATCTTGACTTCTCGCACTGTGCCATTTATCTTGTTTTGTGCTTGTGTTTGTCCTCTTCCTAGTGCCCTCAGAAGTCCTGGAGTGTGCTTGTGTAGAAGGATGGGTATCTCGTCTCTGGTCTCTTTTCCACTTAATGCCTGAGTAGACTCAGGACTAATTCAGTGGATTTACATTTAGAAAAATCAGTTCTGCTGGGGTCTTTTCTAAGCTGGTCTTATTTTTACTTTTTGTTTTCTTACATCAGAGCCCAGGCATTTGCCTTTAGTATTTATAACGACTGTCCCATTTCAGAGATTCTTTTTTACCAAAACAATGTCCCCTTATTTGGTAACTGTCCCTGGCCCCTGAATGTCTGCTCTTGTGCTGTAGTAATCCCCTGCTAAATTCAAGGCCGACAGCAACTCCCACTGCTCTTTTTTAAAGGGTTCACTTCAGAACTTAATCCAACAAGAAAAGCACACATTTATTGAGTAGTAGGTAAGGGCCTGACCCTGGATGACAGGATTTCATGTGCATGTGTTTTCATGTACATAACAAATAGAATAGAGAAAAATCCCTTAGTCTTCATTTCTGGCTCTCTAATTCTCTCTCCTCGAATGCTAGTCCTCTGTCCCCTAAGTCCCCCCAACTCTGGGGCACCATTGCACCAAAGAGAGGGTTATTTCTTTGCTCAGACACCAAGAGTTTCTCTAGCTAATGTGAAAACAAAGGAGAAGATGTTTTCTGTGCTCTTCCTGAGTTTTATTGCTGTGTTGGGGTAATAATGCAGAGAGGAAGGGTGAAACCAACTGTGCAGCAAATACCCCTGGGCTGCTCCTATTACCTCCTGCCCCCACCTCCTATATCCTTCTCCCTCTATATCCCCCACCCAGTTCCCAAAGGTAGCCTGACAGAGCTGAGTGCAAACCTCACTGGAGCAGAAAACCCTGGAGTTGTCAGTCTATGGGGTGATCCAGTGGTGGTGGTGGGTGCTGGAGGACTTAGGGTGGCACTTCTCACCTGTACAGAAATATTGAACACTGTATCAACTGATATGGCCATTAGTAACAAACCTGCCTCACTGTGTGACCGGCATTGAATAACTCAGCCCCATGAGACCCACTTTCCCTATGCCTTCAAGGAGTCATATTTGTCCAGTGCAGCTTATAGTATTATAATGAGTCATCATGATTAATACCTACTACTTAATAATCCAGATGCAAAATGTAGAGGGCCTTTTAATTAAGCTTTATGTTTACTAGGGCTAACTGTATGACTTTGGGCAATTTAGTTAATGTACCTGTGCCTGTTTCCTCATCTGTAAAATGAGAGATCACAGTAACACCTACCTCATAGAATTGTTGGAAAGAAGTGAGTGAATACATGAGCAGTGGTGGGAGCAGTGCCTGGCACCAAATAATAATTTGGTGGCACAGACTGGGCAGCTACCTAAGCCTTCCTAGTTGAAGTAAAGTCTCTGTGCTCTGTTATGAAAAACAAAAGCCCAAGGGTGATGAGAAAGGTTGGTTCTGCTTTCATTTGCTAGGTACTTACATTTCTAGATATTGACAGCCACCAAAAACATGCACAAAAGCAAAAATGATTACTTACTAACCCTTACATGCCCTTCAAAAACTTCTGATTTTTGAGAGTCATCCCCTTCCATGACAAGGAAAGAGGGTGTTTTGTTTTATTGTTTGTTTCTTAGTACTGAGTTACCTGCATTCCCAGCCCTTTTATTTATTTATTTTTATTTTGAGACAAGGTCTTGCTAAGTTGCTTAGGGCCTTGCTAAATTGCTGAGGTTGACCTCAAACTTGCAATCCTCCTGCCACAGCCTCCTGAGTCACTGGTATACCATGCGTCACCACCAAGCCCAATGACAGTCTTTTTTTTTTTATACTATTCCCTTATGTGACCTTTGACAAATCATTTAATTTCTTTGAGCCCGATGTTGTCTTCAGTTAAACAGAGTCAAACGTAGGAGAATCAAGAAAGATAAGGCATAGGAAAGCATTTTACAAACCAGAAACATTGTTTTAACTATTATTGGAAGAAGACATTTTTATGATTTATTAATTACAAAAGCACAAACTTTTCTTTAGGATTAGAAAAACTTCCATAAGGTGTGTTAATGTCACACACACACACACACACAAAAAAAAAAACTTATGGAGACATTTGAAAAGATGAAAAACTATGTAGCTTCAAGGTAGGTAGACCAGATGCCTGGAAAGATTTAATAGTGCTTATGTGTAGAAAAGGTTGGAGAGGATTATGTCCAACTGTTTTCCATCTTCATTGATGACAGGATAAATAAAAATGGGCATCAATAGAAGAGATTTAGTAAAACATAAAGAAATTCTGTTATTGAATATTTTAATATATTCATTTATTTTTGGTGCTGGGCATAGAACCTAGGGCTCTTGAGCCTCCAGTAAGGGGGTTCCATTTTTTAAAATTGAAATGCACTGCTCTAAAGGTCCATAGATTTGATATGTAATAAGGACATGTGAATGAGTGTACGGGGTCAGGTAGGGGAATTTACCTGAAAACATCCCAGACATTCTCAAACTGCCACTTTTCTTGAGAAACTTATATATATATTTAGCCATTGTCAATTTAATGACTCGTGTGTATTCTTCATCTAAATTAGTATCCGCATGTGTTAAAGGGCTGTTGTATTGAGATCAGAAGCACTTAGGAGCCAAAAAACCTCAGTTGCCATCCTGAATTTGCCCCCTGGGTCACCTTGATTGCTATACCTTGGTTTCCGTCTCTGTAAAATGGAGATTAATAGTGGTCCTTACATCAGGAGTGGTTGTAAGCATGTCTCCATGGAACAAATGCTCAAAAATCAGAGCCAGTGTTAGGCTAAAGCAACCTCTTCATAGTTTCAAAGAGGTACTTCTTAGTTCTAGTACTTAGAGATTTGTTAGTTTATCATGTCATGTTTTATGTGTCTGGCTTGTAATTTCTTCTCATCTCTCCTCTTTCTCTCCCTCTTCAGTGCATCTCCCTCCTTGGTCATGCGCGTTGCCATTCTCTGAGCTCTCTCCAGCTCCATGACATCTGCCTTGAAGGGAAGTGACCTGGAGTTGTTCAAGTGTGATCTCCCTCAAGGGGAGAGATGGACTGAATAATGTATGAGGCTATCTTTGGCCAATAAGAATCTCTGCAATGACTCAGGTGAAGGGAATTTTCTTTTTCAGACGGCCTCATCAGTTAGCAGAGACCTCTTTATAACACTAGAGGTCACTGTTAAAGCAATATTTCAAAAGAAGACGACTAACCAGCAATACAATTGAGAAAGACTCCTTCAGAGCGCGATCTGTGCAGAGATATTATGCGGGTAGTTTGAGGGCAACAGCTGGGATCTTATCAGGTTCCTGAATTGAAATTCACTTCTAATCTCTTCTTGTTTCTCACCTCTGGAAAACAATTCCACTTTCCCTGAGAGGCAAGATCCACCTGGGAAGCACCGGAGCTCAAAGGCCTGCTCTGTCTTGATCTGCTGACTTCCAAATCAGCTTCTCTAGATCTGACACCTAAGTCAAGCCTGTTTCTTTTTTTTTTTTTTTTTTTTTTTAAAGAGAGAGTGAGAGAGGGGGACAGAGAGAGAGAGAGAATTTTAACATTTATTTATTTTTTTCTTAGTTCTTGGCGGACACAACATCTTTGTTGGTATGTGGTGCTGCTGAGGATCGAACCCGGGCCGCACGCATGCTAGGCGAGCGCGCTACCGCTTGAGCCACATCCCCAGCCCCAAGCCTGTTTCTTAATTTTTGACCATCTTCAACCAATTTCAATTCAGTGACTCCCCACCTCTGCCTGTACCTTCCATTCAAAACATGTTAAACCAGAATCCACTTCCCAGTTCCTTCTTCCCCTCTTTCATACCCAGACGCCCCCCTGCTTAGGGCTTCATTCACCAAGTCCTGTTGATTTTTCTTCCTAATTGTTTTCTGAATACATCTTCTTCTGCAAAACTGGAATAACAATAGTTATGGGGGATAAAATAGACTATGAACCCCTGCCTCCTCCTTTAAAAATTCAGCTTTGATCATCTCATTATGTGACTATATCAGGTACTCTCCAGTCTTTTTTAAAAAATCAGTTTTGGATTATTTTATTACTTGTCTCACCTCACTTTCTCTAATATTAACCCTGTTGTGATTGTTAACAATTTCATGTTACACCCAGGTGATCTTCCCAACTCGGCAGTCTCTCCCTTAATGATCCTGTCCTCCACCTGACCTCAGCTACTTACTCCCATTGTTATTCATAGCACAGGCTACCACAGCCCAAAAGAACTTTATAGCTGGGCACTGTGGCCACGCATACCTATAATCGCAGCCACTCAGGAGGTTGAGGAAGTCAGGATAGCAAATTTGAGACCAGCCTCAGCAATTTAGGGAGATCCTGTCTCAAAATAAAAATAAAAAGACTCAGTGGTACAGCACTTGCCTAGCATATTCAAGGCCGTGGGTTCAATCCCCAGTTTTGCAAACTACAAACAAACAGAATCTTTCTGTGATGATGCTTTTAACTTTTTAATGTTAATTTTTAAATTTTTGGTACCAGGGATTGAACCCAGGGGTGCTTAACCACTAAGCCACATCCCCAGCCTTTTTTATTTTTCATCTTGAGACAGGGTCTAAGTTGCTTAAGGCCTTGCTAAATTGCTGAGGCTGGCTTTGAACTTGCGATCCTCCTGCCTCAACTTCTCAAATCCCTGGGATTACAGGTGGGTGCCATCCCCCCCCTCCGAGATTGGTGATGATTTTATGTCTGTTCTGTCTAATCGGTAGCCTGGGTCATATGGTGCTTCCAAGCACATGAAATGTCACTAATGTGAACAAGGAATTGAATTTTAAATTCTATTTAATGTTTATTTAATTTAAATGTAAAGCTTCTATCTTGCTTACACTCTTTCTTCTTGTTCTCCCTCCTTGTTTCTTTTTCTTTCTATCTTTTTGTACAAGGGATTGAACCCACTTGAACCACTTACATTTTTGGTACCAAAAAATGAAACAAACAAAAACACCAGTGACCTCCATAGTTCCAAACTATGTTGTTAGAATGCCCGGGACTTTGTCCTTGTGCTCTTTCTTTTTTCTATTTACTGACTCCCTGGTTGATTTCTCTTAGACTTAGAGCTTTACACATCATTTATTTGTGGACCATTCCTACATTATTATCTGCAGTGGAGACTGCTCCCCTCAAGTCAAGGCCAATATGTCCAATTGGCTCCTGGACATCCATCTGAGGTCCCCAGTTGAATGCTGACATTCCCGTCCCCGTCTATATGACTTGCTTCCTGTGCAGTCTTCTCCAACTCAGGGAAGGGCAATTCCATTCCTCCCAGCTGCTCAAACAAAACCTTAGACTTATCCTCGTATTCTCTCCCTCTCTCATAGTATCCAATCTATCAGCAAATTTTATCAACTCTATTTCAAATTATAATCAGAAATTGGTCATTTCTCACCCCTCCCATGGCATCTATCTCATTCTGAGCCGCCATCATTACCCCTTTTCTCTTGGATTATCCCAGCAGTGGTTTTTCAATCCTGCCCTTTTCCCCCCAGCAATCTATTCTCAGAAGTCAGCTGGGGTGATCTTGTTAAAAATTGAAGTTGCATCACGTCACTCTTCTGCTCAAGATGCTCTGGGGGCTGGATCCCTTCTCACCCGAAACAAAAAAAAAAAATCCTATTATGATCTTAGAGGTCCCAAAAGACGGGGACTCCATTACCTTTTAACTTCATCTTCAACTTCTCCTGCCCGCATTCACTAAAGTCTAGCTACAGTGGCCTTCCCACTATCCCTGGAACTTAGGTAGTTCCTGCCTCTGAACCTCGCACATGCTGTTCCCTCTGCAAGCAGTGGTCTTCGCCCAGCCATGTTTTCCTTGGTTCCCTCACTTCCTTTCAGTCTGTTTAAATGTCACACATTTTATTGAGGTCTCACACGGCTCTGCTGTCAAAAACTTCATGCCTTCCCCAACACTTTTTTTCTCTTTTTTCTGCATTTTTTTCCCTCCATCACACTTAGCATTATCTACTTACCACTGAATTTTATTTATTTATCTTGTTTAATGTTTGTCTTCCTCAGTTGAGTGGAAAGTCCATGAAGGCTGGGATTTCTATTATGTTTATTTCCTGCTGTATTTCAGTGCCTAGATGAGTGCCTGGCCTATTTATTAAGTGAACTAAGAAAACAATTCAGTAAATGTCCTTGTAACAGCACCTAGCATATAGGAATATTTTAATTAATAATAGTAATTATTAATATTTTAATTAATATAGTAATATTTTAATTAACCCTAGCTGATATTTTTATTGCTATAATTATCACCATCATGGATATCACGACTGGCTCACTCCTCTCCTCCCCATCCCTACACCAGTTTCCTCACGTCAGGCTCTCCCTATCTCTTGCCTAGATACCTCAGTAGTTCCAAAAGTTGTCTTCCAGCCACTAGTTTTGCTTCCTTTAGACTTACCTTCTACTTCCTGAATTATGTTTCATTCATTTTATTAATTTATTTATCCCTCCCTCCATCCATCCTGGGGATTGAACCCAGGGGTACTGAATTACATCCACAGATCTTTTTTTTTTTTTTTTAAGGGCGGGGGGTGGGGGTGGTTCTGGGGACTTAACCCAGGGCAATTTACCACTGAGCCACATCCCCAGAATTTTTTGTTTTTTTATTTTGAGTCAGGGTCTTACTAAGTTGCTCAGGCTGGTCTTGCAATGCTGCTGCCTCAGCCTCCTGAGTAACTGGGATTACAGGTATTTAGCATCATGCCTGGCAAATTCTAGTGTTTCTTAAAATCTAATCTATGATCTGCCCCAACCATATTCTCCAATTCTATTTGTTCACAGCTGATTCTGTTCCTCTAGGGGAACCAACCTTGACTAATACAAGTAGGAAAATTGTTGAATAACGAATGGGCACAGGACCTGTGGATGCAGGTGTAGCCTCTGAAGTGCCTACTATATGGGCAAGAAAAATGGTTTACGTTCCTTAGTATAGACCATCACTCCATGAGGGAAGGGACTAAGTGGGTTACTACTCAGTTTCATATACCTAGCATCTGGCTCATAGTAAGTGTCTAACTGACGTTTGTTGAGTGGATGCTTGAAAGTGTACCTATCCTCTCAGACAACGCAAGGCCAGTTTGGGTGAATGTATCCGAACATCATTCCTAGACACACCCTCTTTGGCACACCCAGAAGCTTCTTAATCATCTGCATCTCTTAATCCAATCAAGTTGACAATTCAAATTAACCCTTACACTACTGTTGTCCCTTGCCATCAAACTCAGAGTCCCTAGCATCTAACTCCCCTAAAATTTAACACCTGCCATAGAAAACATTTGCTAATGTAGGACCTACCCAGTGCCTGAAGCCCCGTCCTTCCTGTGCTCCCCATGTGTAAGTCTCTGTGGAAGGCAAGACCCTGCTTGTGACTATGTTTTTGGCTACAGTGTCTGTTATCCACTTGCCTATTTTTTTTTTTTAATTTGTAGATGGACAACGCCTTTATTTTGTTTATTCTTTAGTTTTATGTGGTGCTGAGAATTGAACCCAGTGCCTCACCTGTGCTAGGCAAGGGCTTTACCACTGAGCCCCAGCCCCAGCCCCGGGCCTGGTTTCTTGATCCAGGTTACCCTGCCTTGAATCAATTCTGTGAGCTACCTTCAGCCTTCCATTAAAATTATGTCCTGCTTAATTAACTCAATTTCTTTTGCTTTCAGTTAAAAAGCTCTATCGACATAGCACATGTATACACATGCCCCTGTGGATTTTTTAAAGCTAATGTTGTGAGCTTTTACTATAGGACAAGCATCATACTCAGATTTTGCATGCATTATCTTATCTAATTCTCAGAACCACCCTGTGAAAAATGTAGTCATCAGCATTCCACAGATGAGGAAATAAACACAAAAGAGTTAAGTGCTTTGCCCAAGTCCCACTACTTAGGAGCTAAAGATAGGATTTAAACCCAGGGAATCTGATTCTAGAGCACCTACGCTCAGCACAATAATGTGTTGTCTAACCCTCCTGAACTAAATCTGCCTTCAAACCCATGCCTGCCGAAAGCGCAACTCTCACTTCCTCATGGAGCACGTTGTCTGTTGAAGGCAGCCCTTCTCAACTCCATGGCACTCACTGTCAATGCCAAGGAATTCAACTCTTACCAATACACTGTGCTCCAATATATGGTACTATTACTTAGTTACTTCCTACAGATTTAATTTTTCTCATTTCTATCCTCCTAGAACCACCTTGCCGCCTCTGACCCACTGAGGCAGCTGAACTTAAAAGGTCACTCGTGTGAATTTCCAGGGACACCAAATAAAACACAGACACACACTTTACCTTTAAACACGCTTCAGGACAGCTCCTCCACTCGCTTGGCCTCAAGCTCCCCAAATGGGAAAGCCAGGGATAGTTGAGAGAGAGAGGGGGGAGGGGAGACGGGGGCGGGGAGGAGGAGAGAGAGAGAGAGAGAGAGAGAGAGAGAGAGAGAGAGAGAGAGAGAGAGAGAGAGAGAGAGAGAGAACATTTGGAAGTGGGCTTTTATTGGGAGAATCCTCATTCTTAGAAAGTTCCATCCAAAAAAGGTAAGAAGGGGTGGCGTTACAAGGGACATGTGAGTGTAATTCGACCCAAGGGCTTTAGGGCCCCACCTATGTCTGAAGGTGCATCCTCAAATGTCCTCAGACAGGGGACAAGGCAATATCCAAGTCACTACAAGATGTAGAGACATCAAAGCCTCTTGGCTCCAAGACGGAAGATGTGAATCATTCAGAGTGGCTCTCCACACCACCTAATACTTTTATTTGCCATTTAGCACCCAAGAGCTAGGCTAGGTGTCCATGGCATGGTAAGGCTTCATAAAGATGAGGGCTACTGTTTTAGGGGTTCTGTTACTCTGTAACTGATATTTTTTTAGTACCTACAGCACAGATTAACAGTGCATAAGTTTTAGGACCGGACTGATCCAGATTCTATTTAGTTCTGTGCTTAATGATCAGACTGAATGACGTAAATTTGTGGAGCCTGTTTCTTGACTTGGGCTAATGGAGAAAATACCTAAAACGTGGTTGTGTGAGCATTAGCAGTATTAATAGATAAAACCCAAGGTTCTCAGTGTGATTTTACATTCTTCATCCTTTGCCTAAGGTGGCTCTCAAGAGATATCTGAGAATCATTTTCTTTAAACAAAATCAGATAAAGAGGGTTTCACAATCTCCCTATTGACACTTTGGGTCCAATAACTTCTGTTTATGGGAGACTGTCCTGTGCATGCTAGGGTGTTTAGCAGCATCCCGAGCACTGGCCTTTTTAAGCTAGATTCCAGTAGCAATCTTCATTCTGAAATCCTTACTCCCACCCATTCTCAACAAACAAAAATGTCTCCAGACACTGCCAAATGTCCCTTAGGGAACAAGAGGGCCCTAGTTGAAAACCACCAAGTTAAAGGATATGAAAACATTCTGTTAGACATACAGCTTATGAAAATTTACCAGTCTATGTACAATTTTTTTTTTCAACTGAAAGTGACCTATTTATAGTTTAGATAAGTAGACAAAAGCATCCAGGTCAGGAAGAGGAAACAGCGTGGATAAAGAAAGCTTTATTTCTCCTTGAGGCAGTGTTATGGTTTGAATCTTAAATGTTCCCAAAGGTCTTGTGTTTCCAGTCTGTAGTGCTTTGGGAGGTGGTGGAACCTCTAAGAGGTGGAGTCTAGTGGGAGGAAGTTAGGACATTGTGGGTGTGTCCTTGAAAGGAACATTGGGAGGACTAGGTTGTATCTCAGTGGTAAAGTGCTTGCCCAGCATGAATGAGGCACTGGGTTTGATCCTCAGAATGATATAAAAAAATAAAATAGAGGTATTAAAGAAAGGTAGATAAAGAAAGGAATATTTGTAACCTGGCCTTTTCTGTTTCTTTCTTTTTGTTTCCTGGTCGCCATGAAGTGAGCATTTCCTTCCACCATATGCTCCCACCATGAGGTGTTGCAGGCCCATAGGCAACAGGGTCAATCGACCATGAACTAAAACCTCTGGAACCAAGAGCCAAAATAAACTTTCCCTCCTTTAGTTAATTTTCTTGAGTGTTTTGTCACAGTAATGGAAAGTGGACTAACACAGGAAGGAAATCCTTTCAATTTTTGCCTATAACTATCAGGTACCTCCCACAGCAGGGCTAACTGGTAAGGGCAGGGGTAGGCAGGATCAAACACACTCAGTTCTTATGAGATAGTGTCAGAACAGATAAACTGCCCTAAAAGTTGAATATATTTTTCTCTTCCTATGTGAATTTTTAATTTATTTTTAATTTTAATTTTTTAAAGAGAGATAATTTTTTAATATTTATTTTTTAGTTTTCAGTGGACACATCTTTATTTTACTTTTATGTGGTGCTGAGGATCGAAGCCAGAGCCCCGGGCATGCCAGGCGAGCGCGCTACTGCTTGAGCCACATCCCCAGCCCTCCTATGTGAATTTGAGTCAAGATATTTTTTTAAATGGAGGGAAATCTTTTCTACTTTTTTTTTTTTAACTGCAAAACAACATAGAAATTCTTGTTCGTAACTTGCTATATCTTGGTAAATGTTAAAAACAAAACAAAACAAAAACCAACCAACTGGTTTGATTAGTTTTAATCAGCTATTGAAATCATTCATAGAGAGCCTGACCAGATTTCTAAGACGAGCATTTTGAAGAAAAGGGCAGCAGAAAGCTTTGATTATTAGTGTTATTTCTTGAGATGTCAAAGGATATTTTCTTTCCTTTTTTTTATTAATTAAAAAAATGATGGTGGAATGCATTCTTATTACACATATATACCATAATTTTTCATATCTCTATTTGTATATAAAGTATTTTGACTCCAAATTTATGTCTTCATACATGTACTTTGGATAATAATGTCCATCACATTTCCCCATCCTTGCCAGTCCCCTGCCCCTTCCCTTTCCCTCCCACCCCTCTTCCCTATCTAGAATTCATCAAAGGATATTTTCAAAATTTCTGAATTCTGTTTAAAATTTCTTATTACAAGAAAAGGATGTGAATTTATAGTTGAAAGTTTATTCCTACACATAGCTGCATTCATCCATTTACAAACATTTGTTTTTCTCTTGATCCCATTTCTTTTTTTAATATGATTTTTTAAGTATCTTTATTTTATTTACTTATTTTTATGTGGTGCTGAGGAACTGAACCCAGGGCCTCACACGTGCTAGGCGAGCGCTCTACCACTAAGCCACAACCCCAGGCCCTCTCTTGCTTGCTTTTCTATTTCAGTGCATTTGAGCATTTCAGAACTAAAAAACACTTTTGAGACTTTTAAAGGGTTTCTAAATCTTTATATCCCATGGACCCCTTTGACATTCTGCTGAAGTCTGCAAACCCTTTTCAGAAGAATTTTTTCAATGCATAAAATTCCAAAAATGTCAATCATGTTGAAATACTGTTTTCATATATATATTTTATTACTAGTTTAAGTCATGATAAAATATACATAAGATAAAGTTTGCTTCCTTGACTATCTTTAAGTGCACCATTCAGTGGCATTAAATACAGCCTTAGTATCATGCGACTGTCACCACCTTCCATTTCTAGAACTCTTTTCATCCTGTGAAACTGAAACTTGATTCCTATTAAATGATAATTCCCCATTCTTTCCCTGCTGGTCCCTGGCGAGCACCTTCCCATTTCTTCCTCTACAAGTCTGACGGTTAAGTATGTCATATACATGGAATCAGAGAGTATTTGCTTCTGGGAGCTTTCTTTTTTCCCCCTCAGGCTGGGAATTGAACCCAGGGCCCCACACCTAGTAGGCAAGTGAACTCCCTTTGAGCTCCACCCCCAGCCCCTGTGACTTGCTTATTTCACTTTGTATAGTGACTCTAAGCCTCATCCATATTGTAGCATAGATCAGAATTTCCTTCCTTTTTAAGACTGAATGATACTCCACTGTCTGTACGTAATACATTTTGTTCAGCCCTTCATCCATCCATTCATGCTTTCATCTGTCTAAGGTCCATATTTTTTGGCAATTATGAATAATGTTGCTATGAATGTGGGTGTACAAATAACTGCTCAACAGTTCCATCTGTGATAGCTCAACTGTGGAACCAAGCTAGGTGCCCTTCAACAGATGAATGGATCAAGAAACTGGTATATATACACATGAAATATTATTCCGACTTAAAGAAGAATGAAATTATGGCATTACCCAGTAAATAGACAGAACTGGAGAATATTATACTAAACCAAATAAGTCAATCCCAAAGAACCAAAGGCCAAATGTTTTCTCTGATATGTGGATGCTAATTCACAATAAGGTGTGTGTGTGTAGCGGGGAAACAGAGGCACTCTGGATCAGACAGAGGGACATGAAGGGAGAGGAAGGGGCATGGGAGAGGAATGATAGTAGAATGAATCAGACATTATTACCTTATGTGCTTATATGATTACATGACCTGTGTAACTCTACAGCATGTACAAGAATGAAAAGTTATACACTCATGTTTGTATGTCAAAAGGCATTCTACTGTCAAGTATAAATGATTAGTGTGTGTGTATATATATATATATACATATATATATATATAATATATATATATTAGTGTATATATATTAGTGTATATATATATATACACCATTTTATTGTATGCATCATATAACATCATGTTGTATCTATCCTTAGATATATACAATAAGGTTTATTTAAAGCAAAACAACAAACAAAAACAAACAGACAGAAAAACTGCTGAAGTCCCTGCCTTCAATTCTTTTGGTTGTGTTCCCAGAAGTGGGATTATTGAGTCAAATGGTAATTCTATATTTCATATTTTGAAGAACCCCATGCCGTTTTCCACAGTGACTGCACTATTTTACATTCCCACCAACAGTGTGTGATGATTCCAATTTCTCCACACTCCCATCAACACTTGTTATTTTCTATTTTTTTGGATTTTTAAATAGTAACTATTCTAATAAATATGAGGTAGGATGTTCAACATATTCTCAAAAACCTACTTGTAGCTGGCAGTATGGTTCAGTGGTAGAATATGTATTTAGTATTCAAGAGGCTCTGGTTCAATCCCTAGCACACAAAACGAACAAACGAGATAATTTGTAATATAGAAGTTTTTTATTAACATGTTAAATTCTGATGGTAGGACTGATAACTACCATAACTTCAAAGTAATGAACTAAAAAATATTTCAAGATACCTGCACCAACTGCCCTCAATATGAAGACACCTGTGATTCCTGCTAGTGATGTGGCACAGCTAACCCAGCGTACTACAGCTGTGGTTTATGGCCTACATTTGCAATGGAAGGAAGTGCGTATTTTCAGTTAGAGATTAGTGAAAATAAAGTGGAATTTTTTCTCATACAAGTCAAGGCCCTGAATATCTTCCTTGGATAATTTGGGGTAATATGGATCCCAGGTTAAGAACTACTGATCTAGTTCCTCCCTCACTTTGTTGGTGGGAAAAGTGAAATCTCCAGGGGTTAAGTGTTTTTCCCAAGAGTCATGTAGCTGGTGTCAGAGCCAGAACTAGAACTCAATCTTCCACTCCTAATCTTTTTTATTTTTTAATTTCTTGTACTAGAATTGAACCCAGGTGCACTTAACCACTGAGCCACATCCCCAACCCATTTTTGTATTTTATTTAGAGACAGGGCCTCACTGAGTTGCTTAGGGCCTTGCTACATTGCTGAAGCTGGCTTTGAATTCATGATCCTCCTGCTTCAACCTCCCCAGCTGCTGGGATTACAGATGTGTGCCACTGTACCCAGCTCCAATTCTAATCTTGTGTGCAAGATCATTCACATTTGAGCCATCTCTGTGTGCACCAAAGCCCTTGGCTCATTCCCCTATACATATGAAGTCTCAGTAAATATAGAGAATGAATAGGATCATGGAGGAGAAAGACCAAAGCTATATATGAGATCAGCTCCATTTGCTGTGAATCTTAGTGTGGAGATATTTTTTTCCCTATGAGGCCATAACAAGATAGAAATTGTTATTTCATCAGATGAATAAAGAAAAAGGGATTAAAAATTAAAGATGTTGTTTTGATCCCAACATACGATGAAACAAGTGTATGTCGAACTGAATTCATGAAAACCCGGTCTTCCAGGAAGTCACCTGACTGTATAATATTTAGACATAGGTCTTAGTAAAGTGTCTCAAATTTGGAACTGTTTTTTATAATATCTGTAAGTTTTGTGTTTTGGAAGACATCTCAACATTTTGCATGTACTCCCATATCTCTTCTTACCCATTCTTTACAGCCTCAGACTTTAGCTAAGCACTCTTAAGAAAGGAATTGCTTCAGCCAGGAAGCAAAAGACACTGAAGTAAACACCCAGAGAAAAAGGGCTGGAGGTGGAGTTTAGTGGGAGAGAGCACGCCTAGCTCGGGTAAGGCCCTGGGTGCCCTGCCCCGCATCAAATCCCCAAAACTAAAACCAAAAGCAACCAACCAACAAAAAAAAAACCAAAGGAGAAGAAACCAAACCTACAGAGAAAACAACAGACTCAAACCTTATGTTTCCTTAGGATCTTTAGACCGTTTAAAAAAAATATATATATATATATATATACACACACACATATATATAAGTTATAGATGAACACAATACTTTTATTTTGTTTATTTATTTTTATGTGGTGCTGAGGATCAAACCCAGTGCCTCACATGTGCCAGGCAAGCGCTCTGCCACTGAGCCACAACCCCTCTTTAGACCCTTTTGAACCAACTAAAATAATTTATCTTTAAATTTGGTCCTAAAACATATGATGAATTATGCTGAAATTGAAAAGTTCTCAGTTCTCTAAAGCAGATGCCTATTAATAGGCCTATTAATTGATACATTTAGATGCGTTAGATTTATCATTTGTATGATACAAACTCTGCTGCAGGTGAACACTTACTGCCGGGTTTATCTTCCACATTGGGCTGGTATATCCACCCTTCTCTTTCTTGCATTGTGAGGGAAACTAAGAAACTTTATGGTTTGTTTGATTGTGTGTTGGTTTTGTCAGTACTGGGAATGGAACCCAGGGCCTCTCACATGCTAGGCAAGTGCTCTACCACTGAGCTACGCCCCAAGTCCTCTAGAAACTTTTACTCTATTTACCTCGATTTATATCTCTGCCAACACGGAGAGGCTTCCCCATTTGTTGGCCAAATGTGTAGACTGATATTTGGTTCTAGAAATGAATTACCACTATTTTTGGTAAATCTGTAGCTTTGGTGTGTCTAGTTTTTCTCTGAGGTAAAAGGCCAATCTCTTAAGAATTTTTACCCATGTCAAGGCCAAAGAACTGGAGTTCTTTTGCCTGAACAAGTAGACTGTTCCATAGAAAGATTTAAACTCACTGGCAGGGAGAAATCTTGAAATAATTTGGCATCATTTTTATCTTGTTTCCTTGGCTTTGGGGAATAATAATCCTTTAAATTTTTAGGCTTTAAGCTCCTTGGATACTTCTATGGTTCGCTCCCTGGTCTCCAAGTCATATCTAATTCACAAATTCTATTTATCTGGCATGACAAGTCCTATTTCTACTTTTTAATATTTGACAATCTCAAGGTGTTTTAAGATGAATAAATGCACACGTTTTCACCAGGCAGAGAAGTGACCTCCTGGGTTTGCCCAAGCCACATGTGGCAAGGTGCTTAAGCAACCTGCGGTCCCTGCAACATGTTCCACAAGAGCACTGAGCCCTCGGGCATGTACTCAGCTCTGATTTTTAAGGTCTGGAATTATCATTTTATTTGATCTCCCTCCTCATTGTTTTCTTTTTCTTTCTTGGCAGCAGAAGAGGCCTGCCTGCTGAAAATGATAAAATATCTATATGGCCCTGAACTCCTCTATGCTCTGCCAGATCATCATTATTCTGAGCAGGTGGATGTAAATCTCCCTTTTAAATCAGGCCGGCTGCTCTGTATTTCCAGATTGAAAAACAATAATCATAAAATCAGTAGGCGGGTTATGTCTAAACATTAGGAAATTGACTCCAACAGGTTGTGAAGCCTGCTGGGGGGCCTGGGGAGAGGTCTTAGTGGCATTTTAACCCTTGCAGCTTTGAGTTTCTGTTTCTGATGAGAGAGCGTTGCTGACCAAAGAGCAAATACCCAGCTGCATCTCCCCCACCCTCTGTGCCTCCACCTGTAGACAGGACCATAAATGGGAAGAGAGGGAATCACCCAAACCCTATTTATGCAGAATGATTTGAAAAGTGGAGAAGTTTTATCCTCCTTCACCACCCCAATCATCTCTTCCACAGATGTTTGCCATCCTAGTGTGATAGGACTGTCCTCCACCTTTGTCCACGTGCAAGAGAACAAGGGAAACAGACCCTACAGATGATTTTGGGTGCAGTCATTCATCCGTCCAGTGCCAGCCAGTCAACAGATACTCATTGAGCACCTCATACTGCAGCAGTGTTCCAGGTGCCAGGCTGCATGGTGTGGGTGAATACAAGGAGGCTCATTCTCTAAAGGAGTTCACTTACTAGTGAGCAGAAACACATCAGCTTTAGAGTGTGCATAGTGATGAACACCATAAGGAAAGAAAATGGCATCTGGGAGGGATTCTCTTCTGGGGCAGGCTCTGCCACTCTGGCCACGTGGCTAGAGCACTGTGGTCAAGACCTTGCTCCCCTGGTTCTCTTTTTCCCCCGTGGTTTCCAAAGTGGCTCACTCCTGGAGAGGCCTTCCCTGACTGCCCTATTTAAGAATGCAGCTTTGACTTCCTATTTTGATTTACTTTTCTGTCGCCTTTTAACAGATACTATGTCACCTTTTTATTTTTTAGTACCAGGGATTGAACCCAGGTGCACCTAACCACTGAGCCACATCCCCAGCCCCTTTGAGGCTGGCTTTGAACTTGGGATCTCCGCTCTCAGCCTCCCAAGCTGTTGGGATTATAGGCATGCTCCACTGCACCTGGCTCCCAACCCTTTTTATATTTTATTTAGAGACAGGGTCTCGCTGTGTTGCTCAGGACCTCACCAAGTTGTTGAGGTTGGCTCTGAACTCTGAGATCCTCCTGCCTCAGCCTTCCTGAGCTACTGGGATTGCAGACATGTGCCATTGTGCCCTGCCTATTATATCACCTTCTAACATACACTATGGGCTGCATGCTTGTGTCCCCTGAACATTCATATGTTGGGACTCAATCCCCAAGGTGATGGTATTCAGAGAGGAGACTTTGGAGGTGAGATTTGTTTTTATGGTTTTAGCTGTGATCATTTCTTTAAGTCTGTTTTTAAAAGATATATAAAGAATTATAAAGATACATACAGAAATGATATGCTTGTAGCAGAATTGCCTGTGGCATAAATGTTATTGGCACTAGGTGGTTGGCACTTTAGGGTTTATTACATCATTTTAACTACTTTTGTGTATGTTCAAAATTGTTCATCATAAAAAAAGTTTATTAAACTATTGGCTAAGATTGTATTGGATCATAACCTAAAGTATAAGATAAATATCCATGAGTCAATAGTGATACAAATAAAAAAGTAGGAGACACAAATCTCCCATATGGAACTCAAAATAATTAATGTTAGGTGGTCACCCTTAGGGAAGTAGAGCATAAATCTCATTTCAGTGTGAGCTGCACAGAATGACTTCCCTCTAAGGAGGATAATGAAAAGGGGTGAGAAAAAAAGAGTAACTCTGCAGTGGAGAAACCTGACAAATATTACCTGAGCCAGGTGATCAAGGTCAGTGTCAACCATGTGTCATATTAACAGCATGTATCCTTGACACAATGGGATGAGAATAGCTCTGTGATTTCCCTCCTAAAATCATACCAACCCAGTTTAATCTCGAGAAAAATATTAGACAAACCCAAACTGAAGAACATTCTACAAAATGCCTAACCTATACACCTCAAAACTGTCAAGGTCATAAGAAACAAGTGAAGCCTGAGAAATTGTCACAGCCACAGGGAAGCAAAGGAGACATGACAAATAAATGAAATGTACCCTGGAGGAGATCTTGGAAGAGGACATTAGGTAAAAGCTGAAAGAATGTGAATCATATACGGAGGTCAGTTAATAATAATGCGTAAGTATGAATATGGACTCTCCAATAGTGAAAAAAATGTTAGATAATAATAGGAGATAAGGCTGGGGAGGGGCGGCAGATAGCTTAGAGGTGGAGCACTTGCCTAGCCTGTGTGATGCCCTGGATTCTATCCCTAGCATCCCCAAAAATAAATAAGTAAAACCAATAATAAGAGAATCAATCTTCACAGTAGTTCTGTAAATCTAAAACTGTCCTAAAAGAGTCTATGTTAAAAAAAAAAAATCCAACCACCTACTTGGTATATATAGTATGATGTACTGAAGTTCTGAGAATCCTTCAATTCTACTTTTGATGTTATTTCTGCCCACCCCATCCCCAGTAATTCTGACAAAGGCTTTTTTACTTTGTTCATTTTATTTTTTTTATGTGGTGCTGAGGATCGAACCTGGTGCCTCAAACACGTGTAGGGCAAGCGCTCTGCCACTGAGCTACAACCTCTGCCCCAAAGACTTCTTAAAAGTCTGATTGTGTGAGAGAGATTTAAAAGAGGAAGGTAGCGGAAAGGGTCAAAAGGAGGTATTTGGTAGTGATTCCCATCTTCCTCCGTTTGAAGCCCCTCTGTTTCTGGAGAAGGAAGAGATTGGTGGCTGCAAGCCTCAGCTTCTCTTGATTTCTGCTGCAGGGTTGCAGATAGGCCTAGGGGCCTGCTCCCTTCTCACAGAGCAAGTCCCCAGGGAACCCACTGGGTTACTGATACAGTAACATCTCTTTCTAAGAATCTAAGCCTTGTCCCTTCTCCCCTGTCTCAGAAGCTCCTTCCACTTAAAACTGTGTCACTGTGGAAAGAAAACATTCTCTTGGAGGCTTCTCTTGAAGGACCTTGGCAGTAATTTTAATAGGGGGAGAAAAAAAAAGATAGTAACAGATAAAACCATATTGTGTGAAGGAAACATTTTTTCCTTACTTTTCCTCACAATAGGGAAGGAGAAGCATCACCAGAAGGAGAACTCACAGCTCTTCAGTTAGGCCTGGCTCCGCATGCTGGAAGGTCAGCTTCTTGCTCAGGCATTTGGGATTACCCAACTTGGTAAAGTTTGTTCAGAAAGAAACTGTGCTCGCGACGTGTGACTCTCATACACTGACACAGCCTTTTTCTCCCTTCTGTGGCAGTGGGAGAAGGCAGCTCAACATCTCCAGTCTTCCTGTCACTCAGCAAGAATCCTGGTGGGGCTTCAGAAATATCTTGACTGCCTTAGGATCACAGCCAGGTAGAGTGTGGTCCCCGGAGAGGGTCGTTCCTGAAGGGGTCAGCAAACGTATACAAAGCTAATGGTTTTTTTGTTTTTTTTTTTTTTTTTTTAAAGAAAGGAAATGTAGGAGTTGTTGAATCAACTTTTCAATGTGTTTGAAAGTTCCAGGTGTTAGTTTTCCCTGAATATATATTTTTTGGAGAAGCGTGGAGAGTCAAGAGAAGCAGTCCAAGTGCACACAGATTGAAAACCCCCAGCTCCCATTAATGGAAGCAAAGAAATCATCTTGCCTCAAGCCAGGCAACCTCAGAGATAGGAAGAGGAGCCCTGGATGTCCCTGAGTCACAATGATCTGCCACTGCTAGGAGACCCGCAAAATGGAACTGTGTCCTGTCTTCTCAAGGCGACATTTCTCAAATGGCATCAGAGTAGACATTGGGCTGGGCAATACATCAAGTCATCGCTAAGGTTTTTTTTTTTTTTTTCTTTTTAGTTTACATGACAGTAAAATACATGAAGTAGTTATACATGAAGTATAACTCCCCATTCTTGTGGTTGTACATGATGTGGAGTTACACTGGTCGTGTATTCATATATGAAAACACAGGAAAGTTAAGTTGTTTTGATTTTCTGCAATTTTCCTCATTTGATCAGAAAGTCATTAAATGACATTGTTTGGAAAGAACTACAAGCAAATGAGTGAGGCAGGAAATGTCTTCCTAAGCCCGACATTGGAAATAAGAAAATATCAATGAATTTGACAAAGGAAAAACCAAAAGTGTCTGTAGATTTTTAAAAACTGCTATAAACAATACTAAAAGGCAAATAAATGACAGCCTTCAATAATGTTTAATACACCCAACAGACAAAAAAATTTAAAATATTAAGAACTCTTATAAATAAAAGAGAACACCTAATAGAACAATAGGTAAACAAATGAACTATTTATAAACAAAAATTCAAATAGCCAATAATTTTATGAAAAAATTGTATAAAACTAATAAATAAGGAAATGTATATGAAAACAATAACAAGGAACTATTTTCACCAAATAAGTCACAAAGGAAAAAAATAACCAGCATTGGTAACGTTAAATAGCAACGCTTCCACATATGCAGAACATAATTTGGTATTTCTGAGATTTGGTAATGCTATCAAAAGCCTTAAAAGCAAGTTTTCCCTTTGGCCTAGGAAGCATCATAAGGAAATCATTAAATAGGTGGACCAAAGTGTATTCAGGGATATTCCACTCAGGATTGTTTATGATAGCAAAAAACCCTGAGTCAGGATGATACCCAACAATAGGGAGTTGATTAAGTAAATTATATTATAGCATGGATTAAGGGTTGAGACGTGGCCACCGAGACTGCCTGGTTTCAAATAGCGTGTGACTCCTCTGTGCTTCGGTTTTCTCATTTGTAAAGTGAAGATCATTACATTATTGTGAGAAGTGGGTTATTCAGTATAAAGTGCCTTGTATACTCTGTTAACTCTTAATATTTTTATTCTTTCTGTGGATATGCCTTTACCATTAACTACGTTGTAACAGAACATCTAGAAACATGGGGAAATGGATGTGATATTAAGTGAAATAAAAAATAGATTACAAAGAGTATCTGTAATATGATTAAAAATTTTAAATGCATAAAAATTATAGGCAAATTAAAAAGCCTGGCGAGGGGCTGGGGTTGTAGCTCAGTGGTAGAGCGCTCACCTCACATGTGTGAGGCACTGGGTTCAATCCTCAGCACCACATAAAAATAAAATAAAGGTATTATGTCCGTCTACAACTAAAATTTTTTTTTTTAAAAAAAAAGCTTTGCAAAACTAATTGTTAACAGTGTTTATATCCGACTAATAGAATTTGGGATGATTTTTATTTTTTCTTAATCCTTTTCAGTATTTTATAAATTTCTACCATTACAATATTTTTTATTTTAATCAGAAATGTTAAGTAAACAAATAAAAAGAAAGAAAGAAAGAAAGAAGGAAGGGAAGAAAGAAAGAAAGAAAGAAAGAAAGAAAGAAAGAAAGAAAGAAAGGAAGAAAGAAAGAAAGAAAGAAAAAGCTGGATGTGGTGGTGTATGGCTGTACATGGCTGTAATCCCAGCAGCTCAGGAGGCTGAGGCAGGAGGATCGAGAGTTCAAAGCCAACCTCAGCAACTTAGTGAGGCTCTAAGCAACTCAGTGAGACCCTGTCTCCAAATAAAATATAAAATAGGGCTGGGGATGTGGCTCAGTGGTTAAGTGCCCCTGAGTTCAATCCTCAAAGAAAGAAAAAACCTTTTTTCTTTTCAGCAGTAGGGATTGAACCCAGGGATGCCACTGAGCTACATTCCCAGTACTATTTTTTTTTTTTTTAAATTTTGATACAGGGTCTCACCAAGTGATTGAGGCTGGCCTTGAAGTTGCAATCCTCCTGCTTCAGGCTCCAAAGTCACTGAGATTCCATGCCATTGCTCAGCACAAATCCATTTTTAAATACGCATGACTTAGTGGTCGGCCTGTTGCTCATTCTCTTGTCTGACAGTGTTAGAATGAGATGGGACCTTTCTTCTATCCATTCTTTAAAGTCTTTCATTTCACTACATCTTTTAGTTGATAGCCCTGCCTCTTCCTTTCTCTGGACAAAGGTTGGGCTCTGCTTTGTCCTGAAGCAGTTGATGAAGGTAATGGGATTCTGGGTCTTGCTACAAGCACATACAAGGAAATGGCATCAGGGACTACTGTCTCCAGGGTGGAACTGGAACAAGTGGGGGCCACTGCTGGGTATGCAACTGCTGAGCAATAGAAGGTTGCAATGCCTTGGCAGTGGGTCCCTGCTGGAGCTGGGCCTGCTGTATGATTCAGGTTAGAATGTTCTAGAGCCCTCGTTTTCCTCTTATCATGCATACTGAGAATATTTACAGGCTGACTGCTGTGGCACACACCTTTAATCCCAGCTACTCCAGGGGCTGAGGATGAAGGATTGCAAGTTTGATGCCAGCCTAGCCAATTGAGTAAGACCCTGTCTCAAAATAAAATAAAAAAGGGCTGCTGGTATAGCTCAGTGGTAGAATGCGTGCCTGCTAAACACCTGGCTCTGGGTTCAATCCCCAGTATCAAAACCAAATAAATAAAAGGACAAGTATACAGGAGCATCCATCTTCACCTCTGCATTTGGCAACCTTGGGAAAAGTCTTTAAAGGACTTGGTATCCTGTACTTATTGCCCAGAATTCCTAAATGAGGATCTTACTCATATCTCCGAGGGGGAGAACAGGAGGGGAGAGAGGCCGGAGATTTCACTTGTTTAAAGGAAGCCCTGACAGTGAGTTGTGCAAATAAAACAAGTTTTTCCGTCTCTTTGGCTGAAAGCAAGAGAAGAACTTAGGCGTGTCTGAGTCTCTGAGTCACAGATGGGTTAGTTTCAGCCTCTCCTGAAGCTCTCTGGGTGTTTTGTTTCTGGAGGCTGGCATGCTGTGGGTACTCCACAAATTCTGTTGACTGGGTGAACAGATCGATGATCAACTGAGAGGGGGAATTGATGAGTGGATAGTTGGATGTCTGAGAGGAGAATGAGGAGCTAGAAGTTGATTGGGTGAATTCCCTCATCTTCCCCCTCTTTTAAACTTGCCAGGGGCAGGGGGTGTGCCACCCACCACCCACTTGTACACACTGCTGGTCACAATCTCTCCTGCTCTCAGTGCTGAAGCAGAGGCAGCCCCCGACCAAACCAAACTGGAGAAGGTCATTTGGTGCAAATAAGGCAGAGGTTGTTTGTTTGATTGATTTTTAAAGAGTTGTGAGTTTAAAAGAAGTTTTCCATGTCAAGTCTCTGAGAAGACGGACAACTAGCAAAATTTCCCAATCAAATCTCAAATCCTGGGTGAGGATGTAAACCAAGCTGGAGGGCAGCAGCAGAAATCGAGGCAGACAAGTGGTCAGCAATCAGAGGAACCAGGGCTGTCAGGGGTTCTGGTGTTCAGGACTAGGGCAACCAGTTTCTTGAGATCTCGGGTTCTGCCTGAAAACTTACTTACAAGCCAGAACGCAGAAATATGCCACCGAGAAACTGGGCGTAGGCCACTGATTCACTCTTGGGAAATGGAGCTTACAGAGAAAACCCTGATCACAGCTGGGGAGGCTCCAGGAGAAGGAGGGTTCACCAGAGAGCCAACTGAGAGCAGGTGGGCAGCGTGGGGTGCCCGTGTCCTGTCCCCCTGCGCCCCTCCCCCCACCCCCGCCTGTCACTGGAAGGTAGATTCCAGAGTCCCCTGTGAACGCACTCTACCCCAGAGCCGCACCCACATTGCCTCCCAGCGATCTTTGACCATTCCCATTCCAAAGGTGCTAAATACCAACTTCTCCAGTTTCTCTCCCCTGTGTGTGTGGAATGTAAACATGTGGGCCCTAATCTCTGCCTCCAATTGCTCATTACAGTGACTGGCACGTTATAAGCATTTTTAAAAACTCTGCTTATTTGAAAAGTGCCTTGTTAAAAAGGCACCTCTCCACACCCTGTTCTTCTCACTCCAAGAATTTCCCCGCTATTCAATAAAATTTGAGGGAGGCCATGAATTTGAACTGGGCACCTGTCCTAACTGGGTCTAACAAACCAAACCAATATACAATTTAACCTTGGTAACTGAGCTCTGGTGGCTTGCGCGAGGCCCGGTAGCCAGTTAGCTAAGTTGTGACCAACTAACTGGTTGCTTGACTCAGCTGTGGTCATTAGTTTTCTAGGCCTTCTGTCCCTTTTTCAGTAAATGATCATATTGTTGGTTGGAGTTATCAGAACCGTTCTGGTTCTGAGAGCTGTTTGTTTCATGAATCAGTTTTCTTTCTTTGCTCAAATAAACTCTCCTTGACATGATGGGCCTAAGAGATTTTCCACTTTAACCCCAGCACCACTGCCTGCCGACACCCCCAGTACAGCCCTGGGATTGGAACAGTGACGGTCCACTTTGAATATAACCCCTGCTCCCCTGTCACTGTGACCTCGTTTTAAAAGAACATATTTCTTTCTCTTCCTCCTTTATCTCTCCCCTTCCTAATCTTGAGGAAAATAGGATTACCTTTCTTCCCCATCCTAGGCAGGGTATCTGTCCTTGAGCCCTTGTGTACCCACCGCAGGGACAAACTAATCCAGACTCTGGGGATGGCATCAGAAGACCTCAGAAATGACTATCTCCCAAGTTAACAAGAGAATGACAACTCCAACAGGCAACACGTGGAATGGAGTCTTGGATCACTTCTTTACAAGTCCCTTGCTCCCTGAGTTTCTCCTTTGCTAGTAAAGCAATAAAACTTCTTTTTCATAAGCTGCATCCTTGTTGTTTGATTAGCATTGGGGACAAGGACCAAACTTTTGGTAACAGAATCTGCTCAAGCAGGAGGGGCCTGTGTTTTAGTCAGCTTTTTCGCAGTTGTGACTAAAAGAACAACCAGAACAACTTTAGAGGAGGAAAAGTTCATTTGGGGGCTCATGGTTTCGGAGATCTCGGTCCAGCAGGCTCCCTTCCTGGGACCTTGAGGTAAAGCAGAACGTCCTGGAGGGGGCGTGTGGCAGAGGGAAGTAGCTCACGTGATGATCAGGAAGCAGAGACTGGGACTCCATTCACCAGATACAAAATACACACCCCAGAGCCACGCCCCCAACGCCCACCTCCTCCAGCTACCCCCCATCTGCCTATGAGGTGGTCAATTCACTGACTGAATTAAGGCTCTCATCACCCAATCATGTCTTCTCTGAACCTTCTTGCCCTGTCTCACACATGAGCTTTTGGGGACACCTCACATCCAAACCACAACAGCCTGCTTCCTCCAGAATTCTGAGAATTTAGTAGAAGGGGACACTTGTAGCCCCAGAGAGTGGTACAGGGTGGAGTACCACAGTCTCAGGTTTCTCTTTGCAGGACAAACGAAGGAACCTGCTGTGGGTGACCTGGACTGTGTCCTTCTCCATGAAGAGCGGCTGCCGACATTTTCACAGAAGTGGCTCAGCTTAACCAAAGCCAAGCTCATGGCTGGGAACTGTCATTCGTTCTTCCAGGAAGTCTCCAATGGAGGCCCAGCCTCTGCTGTCTTCCTATCACCCCTAAGGTACAGTCACCCCGTCCTGGGAGTCTTCCTTCCCTGCTCCCTCACCCAGTTCCCTTTCCTGTTCCTGGAAACCCTACCTTGGCTCAGGCTGTCACACCCAGATTGACACAGTGGCCTCCTAGCGGCTGTTCTCCCTACCTTGGAACTTGCCCTTTCTGTTCCTTCAAAGCACATTGTAACTGAATCAGCCTTAAAATACCATCTTAGATCTTTTTTTCTTTCTTTGGTGATACTGGGGATTGAACCCAGGGGTTCTCTGCCACCGAGCTACCTCCCCAGCCCTTTTTATTTTTTATTGTTTTTAATTTTGAGACAGGTTCCTGCCAAGAGGCTGAAGGTAGCCTTGAACTCGAGATCCTCCAATTCAGCTTCTTGAGTTGATGGGTTATAGGCGTGAGCCACTGTGCCTAGCTCTATCTTGATTCTGTCAATTCAGAGCCCTGAGTTAACTACAAACCTAGTTCAAATAGTACCAGGGTCAAGGCAGGCCTCTGGCACCACCCCACCCCACCCACCACGCCTTTACCTCTCCTGTTCATTCCTTCAGTCAGGGTCACTGAGCAACTTCCTTTTTCAAAGACACATTGGGTACTCCCTCCCTGGTGTCTGTCGGGTCATCTCTTTCACTGGGATTACCTTCTCCCCCCGCAGCTGCCACTCGGATGTCATTAGCACCACCTGCTGCTGGCCACCTTCTGCGGTGGTTAGCAGCGACCCTTCTCTTCTCTGATCTCCTAAAACAGTTCGTTTGTAGTTCCCAATGTGAATGAGGGGACATATCAGCTTATGTCTTGTCCTCCCTCAAGGGAAGGGACTGTGTCCTGGTAGACTGTGTCCTGACAGTACCTGACAGATGATAAGAGATAAACTTTCATTTGCATGATCGAATGAATGACGTTATCACAACTTTACAGCCAGAAATCTGTGATTTCCACAGAAGCCATTACCAGCTCATGTCCACCCTTGACAGCTCCGTGACGGTCCCTGTGGGAAAAAAGATGGTACTGGAGTGAGGCTCTAGGTGAACGGTGCACACAGCGTCAAGAATGAGCCCAGTGAGCGCCGCCTTTCCTCCATCACAGGAGTTGTCACGGGTGATGGACACCAGTTCTTGAAAATCAGGATTGGCTCCTGTTCCCCTGGTATTGAAGACCGAACACCCGAGAAACACGGAGGCAAGAGCAAAATATTTTATTTAAAGGATAGAACAGAGATAGAGATAGAGAGAGAGAGATATATATTAGAGACCAGAGAGAGAGCGCTTCAGAGAGGAGGAGGTCCAAAGCTGGTGCCTGAGGGAGTGGGTATGTCCTGGCCCTTTTATAGATTTCAAATTTCCTTTCTTATGCCTTCTCCTTCTCTTATCTTTCCTAGGTGACCAAAAGTGACTAAAGGGCAAGAAGAGAGTTGTCCAGGGGGCTCATTAACACCTCCTTGTTGAGAGGAACAATTCCCTGGAGGCAGGTAACCTTGGCAACAGGATGGAGGAGGGGGAAGTGCTCTGGAGGTATTTGCATTTTATTTCCTTTGAATCAGCCCCATCTTCCTGACCCCATCCTTAGTCATCCATGGCTGACTGTTCTTTTGCCTTGTCTCCTAATGAAAGGAAGGATGAGGGAGGGCATTGAGTGAGGACAGTGAACCAAGTGAGGCTTCTTTGGAAGTATTTTCTTCTTTAGCATCTAAGTTGTAAACTACAGCCCACCTCAGATTTGCCATTCACTCCTTGGCCCCTGGTAGCACCAACCTTGGTCATACCATTAGGAATTCTCCGCTCTTTCTTACAGTACTCATGTTTCCCTTCCCTTCCATCTGGTGTCCAACTAACTGGTTGCTTTACACAGCTGCTTTCGTTTTCTGTGCTTTATGTCCATTTTTCAGTTAAATGATCATATTGCTGGTTGGAGTTCTCAGAACCATGGAGTCTCGAGCTCTGGAGTCCTAGTTCTAGAGCACAATATTCCTGGAACCAAAGTATAAGGTAGAAAACAAGAGAAGCAGTAGACATTTCACCTGGTGGAGGTAGTGTTCTTGACACACTAAAATCTGACACCATGCAGCTCTAGTGCCAGCTCTGGGCTTCAGAGGAGCACTGTGTTATCCCTGGTTGGTTTGGAATAGCTGCAGGGGCTCTCCAGGAGAGAGGAAGGCTTGCATTAGTCTGTACTTGGTAGAATTTTATAGGTAGTGGTTAAACTCTTGTTAAAAAGCAATTATGATCCAGAAGCAGGGGCACACGCCTGTCATCCCAGGAGCTCAGGAGGCTGAGGCAGGAGGATTGCCAGTTCAGAGCCAGCTTCAGCAGTTTAGTGAGGTCTTAAGTAACTCAGTCAGGCCCTGTCTTTAAATAAAGTACAAAAATGGGTTGGGGATGTGGCTTAGTGTTTAAGTACTCCAGATACAAAAAAAAAAAAAAAGCAATTATGAAATGATTGACACATGTGATGGGCCCCTTGAAGAGTGTTATAGAAGACCAACAGCATCAAATCATCTGGGAGTTTGCTAGGAATGCAGACTCTCAGGCCTCCGCCTCTTCTATTGAATCAGAATCTGCATTTTACATGACCCTCTCATGATTTGAATCACATCAAAGTTTAAGAAGCACTGTCCGAGCATTCTACATCTGCCTCTTTCTTTCTTTCTTTCTTTCTTTCTTTCTTTCTTTCTTTCTTTCTTTCTTTCTTTCTTTCTTTCTTTCTTTCTTTCTTTCTTCCTTTCTTTCTTTCTTTTTTGCTACTGGGGATTAACCCCAAGGGTGCTTAACCACTGACCATATCCCCATCCCTTTTCTATATTCTTCTAGAGACAGGGTCTCCCTGAGTTGCTTAGGGCCTTGCTAAATTGCTGAGGCTGGTTTTGAACTCTCAATCCTCCTGCCTCAGCCTCCTGAGCCGCTGGGGTTACAGATGTGCACCACTGCTCCCTGCTCTAAATTTGCCTCTTAAAAGCATATTCCAAGGACAGTTTATAAATACTGTCAGTGAGCTACCTCTGCAGGCATGTGGCTTCTTCTCAAGGGTGAATAGTGCAAGATGCAAAGAAAATGGTGTCACCACTGAATGGTCCCATTCCTCCCGTCCTCGTCTGGTCCCCTCTCTTCCTAGCTCTTGTCAAGAGATGATCATTATCTGAGAGACCGCTGGGGTGGAAGTGGTGGGGAAGAAGGGCCAGGAAGTGGGTGGGCTTATGGAGATGCAATGCCAGTTCTCCCCCAACCCTTCCCTAACTCTGCAAATGACTTCCTGCCGCTCTCCCTGCAGCAGAACAGGGGCCATCAGAGCCATAAGCCTTGGCAGCAAGAAGCTCTGGGTGTTTTCTGAAGGAGTGCCAGCCTGTGTGCTTTAAGTGCAAGTCTTCCCCAAGCTTGGGACAATTTAATTATTAACCAACAGATGAAAGGATAAAAAAAAATTGTGGCACATGATGGAATAGTACTCAGCAATAAAAAGAAATGGAATTGCCAGGTACAATAGTACACGCCTGTCATCCTAGTGACTGGTGAGCCTGAGGCAGGAGGATCATGAATTCAAAGCCAGCCTCAACAACTTAGAAAGGACCTAAGCAACTTAGTTGCTATCTCTAAACTTAAAAAAAACATGAAGAGGGCTGGGTATGTGGCTCAGTAAGCACTCCTGGGTTCAATCCCTGGGATCCAAAACACTTTTTTTTGATACATCCAACCATATAGATAAATTTCAGCATATTTTTCCAAGTAAAAGCAGAGAGGCCAATAAATAAATAAATAAACATTCTATAAGACTGCATTCATATAAAATTCTAGAAAACACAAACGAACCTATATAGTGATAGACAACTATCAGTGATTCTTAGGAACTGGGGACAGATAAGGGATGGAGGGCTGGATGGCCAAGGGACATGGGAGACTTTGGGATGCTGGATATATTCTCTATCTTGATTATGGAGCTGATGGTTTGCTAAATGTATATGCACGTCAAAATTTATAAAACTGTATAGTTTAAAATGTGCAGTTTATAGCAATTAGAGAGATGCAAATTAAAACTACACCGAGATTCCGTCTCACTTCAGTGAGAATGGCAATTGTCAAGAATACAAGTAACAATAAACATTGGTGACAATGTAGCAGAAAAGGTCCACTTATACATTGCTGGTGGGACTGCAAATTGGTGCAACCACTCTGGAAAACAGTATGGAGATTCTGTGGAGAACTTAGAACGGAACCACCATTTGACCCAGTTATCACACTCCTTGGTATATACCCAAAGGACTTAAAATCAGCATACTATAGTGACACTGCCACATCAACGTTTATAGCAACTCAATTCATAATAGCTAAGCTATGGAACCAACCCAAGTACCCTTCAACAGATGAATGGATAAAGAAAATGTACATACACACAACGGAGTGAATATTACTTAGCCTTAAAGAAGAATGAAATGATGGCTTTTTCAGGTAAATGGATGGAACTGCAGACCGTCACGATTCATGCTAAGTGAAATAAGCCAATCCCCCAAAACCAAAGGTTAAATATTCTCTCTGATATGCAGATGCTGACTCACAATGGCGGGGAGGGAAATGGAGGTTCACCAGATTGCACAGCGGGTAGTGGGAGGCAGGGAGCGGGTATGGGAATGAAAGACAGGAGCATGAATCAGACACAACTTTCCTACGTTCATTATGAATACACGACCAGGGGAACTCCCCATCATGTTCAGCCACAAGACTGGGAAGTTACACTCCGTGTGTGCATGATATGTCAAAATACACTCTACTGTCATGTATAACTAAAAAGAACAACAACAACAAAATCTATACTCATAATACCTCCCAAAATAAACGTGCAGTTTATTTTATTTTGATTATACTTTAATAAAGCTGTCTACAAAAACAGAGAGAGTGCTTAAATTGGAATGACACAGGAAAGATTAGCATGACCCCTGCACCAAGGATAACATGCAAATTCGTGAAGCATTCTATTAAAACAAAAACAAAAACAAAAACAACCCAGGGGAGAGGTGGGGTGGGGTGGGGAGAAAGCTGTTGGTCCAAATAATCAAGAGCCAGAAAAGAACCACAAGAGAAGAATAATGGGCAGAAGCCTGAAGCTAAAGCAAGGAGAAACCAAAAGCGAGAGGACTATCCTGGCACCGTCTGGCCTCTGTGCAGGGGGCAGGCAGCTGCCTTGGCAGGGGCAGACCAGAGAGAGGCACCTAGACTCTAGTCCTCCCTGGCCCCAGGATTCTTTCCACACCCAGCGGCAGGCCGGCTCCGGGACCTTCTGGTCTGGAGAGAAACCACGTTCCCAGGCTGGCTCTGATAGGAACCTTGCTTATCAGAGAAACAAGGGCCGCTGGGGCTGGTGCCTTTTGAGCCACATCCAGCTGTCTCTTTCCTAAGCCAAAGTCAGATGGCTCTGAATGACATCTGAAGCATTGCTTGCAAGAACGGTGACCCCACAGCACTCAGAACATTTTCTAGGGGGGATCGCAGGAGGAATGGTGGATAACCTGAGCATTGGGACTTGCTTAAACTTGTGCATTGAACCACAAGAAAGGCGGGTCTGCCTCCAATTATTTCACCATGGGTGTAAAATGGCTTATGGTGACCAGTGACTACCATGTCCTACGTGACACAGATTATGTGACATTGTTTTTAAAGGGCATCCCTGGCAGAGCATCTTCTACTGGAATTTCACCAGCTACATGAGCTGACTTTTTTTTACATTAATGTCACCTCTACTAACTAAGCAGTAATAGCAGTTTCCTCCAGAGCTAGAAGCCACAGGAAAACTGTATTTATCTTTAGTGGCTTTGAGATGACCTTGCTCCTATAGAAAGGGAGAGAAGCAGTGACATTCCCCATCAGGGAAGGTTGAATAGAGACGGCCTCATGGGAATTAGACAGCATGCCTGAAGACAGGCTCTGAACTCTGGCACCATAGTTTTATGGTTAAGATATAATTTATGTGTGATAAAATTCAACCTTAGTGAGTCTTCTTAAAAATTTTAGTTCAGTAAGCTTGACAAATGTGTAGTGTAACCATCATCACGACTAAAATACAGAACAGCTACCAGGATTTCTCTATAGCTCTCACCTTGCTGTAGTCAACCTTCTCCACCCGGAGACCCAGGCAACCATTGATCTGTCTCCTGTCCCTAAAGGTTCGCCTTTGCTGGCGCATCATCTGAATGTCTACAGTAGGTAGACTTTTGAGCCCCTGGCTGCGTTCATTTAGCAAGTGTTTCCAAGGTTCATGGAGGTTGTAGCATGTGGCAGTCATTCTTTTATTTTTATTTTTTTAATTGCTGGATAATATTTCATTGTATAGACAGACGTACCACAGTTGGTTTGTCCATTCCCAAGTGAAGAACACTCGTCTTGTTTCTGACTTTGGGCTCTTTTGAATAAAGCCACTGCTACAGTTTGGAGCTAGAATGTTCCCCAAAGACCCATGTGCTAAAGGCTTGGCCCTCAGATTGGAGCTCTTGTAAGATGGTAGATTTTTCTTTTGGAGGAGGCATGTTGCTGGGGATTGAACTCAAGGGCACTCAACCACTGAGCCACACCCCCAGCCCTATTTTGTATTTTATTTGGAGACAGGGTCTAACTTAGTTGCTTAGTGCCTCACTTTTGCTGAGGCTGGTTTTGAACTCGAGATCCTCCTGCCTCAGCCTCCTGAGCTGCTGGGATTACAAGTACACCACCGCACCCAGCTAGATGATGGAAATTTTAAGAGGTGGAGACTAGTGGGAGGTCTTTAGGTCTTTGGGGGTGTGTTTTAAGGGGACTGTGGGACCCTAGTCTCTTCTCTCTTTTGTTTCTCTGTCAGCAGGAGGGAGTGTTGATCCACCATGGACTCCAGCCATGATGGGCTGCCTTACCCAAAGGCCCACCTGACCGTGGACTGGGACTTCTAAAACTTTGAGCCAAAATTAACCTTTTCTCTTTTTATAAGCTGATTAACTCTGTTTTTTTGTTATGTTGGCAGAGAGCTGACTGCCACGGCCACCATTAACATTCCTGTGGAGGTTGTCCTGTGAATCTAGATTTTGATTCCAATTAGGAGTGGGGTTCTTGGATCACAGGGTCAGTGTTTGCTTTCCTGTGGAGAGGACGCCAAACTATTTTTCAAAATGATTGGACCATTTCACGTTCCCATCTGTCATACAAGAGAATTCCAGTTGCTTTGCATCTTGGCCAGCAGTTGTTATTTATTGTTAGTTGTTTTTTTTTTTTTTTTTTCTTTAAGCCATTCTAATAGACATGGGGCAGCTTCTCATTGTGGTGGTTTTATTTTGCAGTACTCTAATGGCAAAATCTTTGCACGTCTTTTTTTTTAAATATTTATTTTTTAGTTGTAGTTGGATACAATACCTTTATTTTATGTATGTAGGTATGTATGTATGTGGTGTGGAGGATCGAACTCAGGGCCTTGAACATGCTAGGCAAGCGCTCTGCTGCTGAGCCACAACCCCAGCCCCTGTTGAAGTCTTTTTGTGCTTGTTTGCTTGTTGGGGGAGAGGTTTGTTTGGACTCTTGCTGCAGTGGCTGAGGTTGAGGTTCTCCACACAGTAGGGCTATTTCTCCGGTACCTGCCTGAACAAGTGGTCTTAGAAACTCAAAGTAAGACAGTGTACACTGAGAAATCAGGGAGGAGGAGGAGGGAGATAACAGAGACCCGTGTAAGGCTCCTAAAAGAGAGAAGGTCCAATTACAGTGTAGGTAGTCAGCTTGACCGTGTTCTTAGATGAATCTACAAGACCCAAGAGCACAAGGAAGCCCTGACTGAATCCCCAGAGAAGCAAAGGTGTGCTCCGCTTGGCACTCGGGAGGTGAGACACATTCTGCTACTCCAGAAGACAACTCAGAAAGGGAGGAAGCCAAGGGACGCACAGCCTGGTTAGGAGTCGTGGAACGTGTCAAATAGGGAACCGTGACCGGAAGACGACACCATGCCTCCCTGTGTCTAGCTCCTGTCCAGGGCCTGAAGACTGGGCATCCTTCATCTTCCTGAGCCCATTTCTCCAGGGGGTGGGATCTGATGGTTTTGCTCCTCTCTGCTCACACAGATGATCTCTGGTTTTATTATGTTGACTGACACTTCTAAAGACAGCTGTGCATTCACTTTTTAAAAAAAAAAATATTTTGAGTTGTAGATGGACGTGATGCCTTTTTTATTTATTTATGTGGTGCTGAGAATCGAACCCAGAGCCTCACACGTGCTGGGTAGGTGCCCCACCACCCAGCCACAGCCCCATGTTGGTCCCACAGACGTTGACAGAACTGTTAGTAGACACAGGAGCCGTGCCAAGGGCTGGGTGTGGGAATGCTGACCAGAGTCACCCTTCTAGAAAGGGCATCTCACCATCCTGCCCTGCCCTCCTTCCTGTGGCCTCTGTCCACACAGACCCTCTGGGAAGAAAGGAAGGGGCAAGCCCCATGTTTTGTGTTTTCTATGTACAGTAAGATGCGACTGCCACAGGAGACCAGGGGAGGCACGAGAAAGCTGTTGATGATATTCTCAGGTGCTGGACACAGGAGGTGCAGTCGCTGTGCAGGCCACAGGGGAAGGTCACTGTGGTGGCCAGGAAGCAGCAGACAGGAGCCAGGGGAAGCATCAGGCCAGTGGTTTCTGGGGCAGGGCAGGGCAGTGTAACCCTTTTAGGGTGGTCAGTTGAATGGTTTTAGTGGGCTTTAAGGTCTAGGGGCGTCCCTCGTTGCCTGCTACCTGACCCTGCGTTGACTAAAGCCCAGGACTGTGGCCTCCTGGGAGGCAGGGGCTGGTGACGGAGTCTGGCTCTGGATTGGTTAGTTGCATTTGAAAGGCAAGCTGCCGACTGGTTCCTTCCTACCTCCAAGAAAAGGCTCGCCCTAGAGGGGCGTCTCTCCCCAGGCAGAAAGATTAAGATGTCTAAACCTCATAATATACAGAAATAGTTTTAAATATTTACAACACACCATGGAAAACCCGCTTCACTGCCAAAGACTTGAAACTGAATATGAATTTAATTCCCACTGAGAAGGGAGGCTGGCAGGAGGGCGGGCGCCTTCCACGCGCAGAGGAAGGGCATCTGAGAAGAACAGCTCAGACAGGGCCAGGGGACAGTGCGGGATAAATATCTTGGACAAGCATTGGAGGGGAAGGCAGCCACGAGGGCCATCCTCTTGGCCACCAGGTGCCCTGTGACAATAGATGCAGTGCTGATGAACCTGCAGGGCAGGTGCTTAAATCATCCTTCTTTGTCAACTCCACTCCCACAAGACAGTCTGATGGTGACAGATCTGGCTCTGGAGAAGAGCTCAGAGCGCCAGAGGCTGACTCTCCCAGAGAAAGAACATGAACCAGTTTCGTTCCTTTTACTCTGGCTGAGAGCTCTTTAGAAAACAATCATCCATTTAAGCCACCAGCTCCAGGCTGACCCAGCAGGCCTGGACAAAGGGCGACTCCTTTGTTCCCCTCAGGACGGTTGTCTGGGTGAAGCACTTAAGGGTTGGGACCTGGGCCAGAAACAGCTTTCAATCTCATGGGCCTCTTCTGAAGATTCATGGGATTTTATTTGCAGCCTTAGAGATGTTCTGGTTTCCAATAGTTCTCTTTGCCAAAATGACTCCCTTCCCCTCTGCTCTCCACATATTTGCAGAGGAGAAGATACATTCCTTCTCTTTCGGGTTCCAGTGCCATTAGAGGTCACAGGTCGGTCTGTTCTTGGGGATACCTGAAAAGCCACTTGCTCCCTTGAATTGGGTGCAGGGTTTGGCAAAGAACACTGGGTGTGACAGAGTTCGGGCTGACCCCGGACCTCACCCGAGGAGGAAATTTCACTGGACAAGATCTCAAATGGAAGAGCCTGGATCTGAGTCTTGTTTCTAGAGAAATCCTGGCTTGACATTGCAGAATCTTTCTCCTTTGAACCTGCACAGCTTTGAGCCTCCACCACACAGGGTCTCTGGCAGACTTTCCTGGGTAGAGAATTGCTAGAGAATTTACTACTCTCTTGAGGGCTTCCAACTCCAGCTATTAATTTGTGAATGTTGTTTCTGCACTGCTGCAACATAGGAGTTTTGTTCATTGATTTCTTTAAGTTTTTATTATGCAATGCATGCTGTTGTCATCAATCATTTAGATTTAGGAGTTGGTGTATTCCATTCTGCAATCCTGCAGAGCCCCAGAATCTTGAAGAAATCATTTTTATATATGTTTCGTTCTCAGATGTCCTTGAATAGGGTTCTCACTGGGCACACAAAATGTGAGCCCCAGTGGGGGGCTTGGAGCCAATTTTGTTTTCTCCTTGAAATGGACGTAGGTAGGAAGCTGGGTTTCCCCCACTCCCTTTCTTTCTGCTCCCAGAGAACTCTTATTTTTCTGGCATAGAGAAGAATATAGAACTAAATATTTAATTAGGAGAATAAACACCAGGGCCATGTAAAGAACTTGGTGTGAAAAAGAGAAAAAAATTTGAGGATGGATGGAGAAAGCTTTTTTATATAAGGTAATACACTCTCATGAAGAGCACATCATACAATTTAGAAAAGCAAAATGGACAAAAAAAATAGTTACCCATAATGCCACCACCACTGTATAAATCACAGTTAACATTTCAATGTATGTTTTTCCAGAGCAGGTATGTTACATAGGTAATCACATGTGTGTTTACATGTAATTTTTTTAATGAAAAATGATATATTATGCATATTCATAATTTTCTTTTTAAAATTCAAATATATATATACCTTTTTTGGAGGGGGACCTGGAACTTGAACCTAGGGTACTTTACTGCAGAAAAAAAATTATTATTTTTATTTATATATGACAGGAAATGCATTACAATTCTTATTACACATACAGAGCACAATTTTTTATATCTCTGGTTGTATACATAGTATATTCATACCAATTTGTGTCTTTGTACATGTACTTTGGATAATGATGATCTTCCCAGTCCATCATCATTTATAACTGCATGCCCCCTCCCTTCTGCTCCCACTCCTCTGCCCTATCTAGAGTTTGTCTAATCTTCCCATGCTCCCCCTCCCTACCCGACTTATATCACAGAAAACATTCGGCCTTTGGGTTTTTGGGATTGGCTAACTTCACTTAGCATTATCTTCTCTAACTCCATCCATTTATCTGCAAATGCCAGGATTTTATTCTCTTTTATTGCTGAGTAATATTCCATTGTGTATATATGCCACATTTTTTTAATCCATTCATCTACTGAAGGGCATCTAGGTTGGTTCCACCGTTTAGCTATTGTGAATTGTGCTGCTATAAACATTGATGTGGCTGTGTCCCTGTAGTATGCTGTTTTTAAGTCCTTTGGGTATAGACCAAGGAGAGGGATGGCTGGGTTAAATGGTGATTCCATTCCCAATTTTCCAAGAAATCTCCATACTGCTTTCCATAGTGGCTGCACCAATTTGCAGTCTTGCCAACAATGTATGAGTGTACCTTTCTCCCCACATCCTCGCCAGCACTTATTGTTGTTTGTCTTCATAATAGCTACCATTCTGACTGGAGTGAGATGACATCTTAGAGAAGTTTTGATTTGCATTTCTCTAATTGCTAGTGATGATGAGCATTTTTTTTCATATATTTGTTGATTGATTTTTTTATCCTCTTCTGAGAAGTGTCTGTTCAGTTCGTTGGCCCACTTATTGATTGGGTTATTTGTTTTTTTGGGTTATTTGTTTTTTTTTTTTGGTGTTTAGTTTTTTGAGTTCTTTATATACCCTAGAGATTAGTGCTCTATCTGATGTGGGAAGGGTAAAGATTTGTTCCCAAGATGTAGGCTCTCTATTCACCTCACAGATTGTTTCCTTTGCTGAGAAGAAACTTTTTAGTTTGAGTCCATGTTTATTAGGGATATTGGTCTGAAGTGTTTTCTTTTTTTGATGCGTCGCTGCCTGGTTTTGGAATCAGAGTGATATTGGCCTCACATAATGAGTTTGGAAGTGCTCCCTCTTTTTCTATTTTATTTCCTGGAATAAATTGAAGAGGATTGGTATTAGTTCTTCTTTAAAGGTCTTGTAGAACTCAGCTGTGTATCCATCTAGTCCTGGACTTTTATTTTTAATTTTTATTTTAATTATTATTATTATTATTAGTAGTAGTAGTAGTAGTAGTAGTAGTAGTAGTACCAGGGATTGATCCCAGGGATGCTTAAGCACTGAGCCACATCCCAGCCCTTTTTATTTTTTATTTTGAGAGGGGGTTTCAATAAGTTGCTTAGGGCCTCACTAAGTTGCTGAGGCTGGCTTTGATCTTGCACTCCTCCTGCCTCAGCCTCTCCAGCTGCTAGAATTTCAGGTTTGTGCCACCATAAACCTTTAATTTCAGCAGTTTTTTAAAATTTTATTTTGAGACAAGGTCTCACTAAGATGCCCAGGCTGACCTTGAATTTGTGTACCTCCTGCCTCAGCCTCCGGAGTTACTGGGATTTCAGGCTATGACAACATGCTCAGCTTCAGACAATTTTTTGTGTCAATATATGCATCAGCACGTGCATGTATCACAATCTACCCAGTGAATTTCCTTCTACTTGAGTCTTTGTACCAAATTAACTAGCTAATAAGTCCTAGGTACTTCTGGTATCAAGGTTCAGAAAAGATCATAATGGATTAAAAGAAATTAACTGCACGAGTGGCAGGGTGGGAAAACTAATTAGGTATAATGGGGAAGAAACATTCAAATAGTGTATCAAGGGCTCAGCAAAAATTTGGGTGAGTTTAATGAGAATCAGATAATGGATCTACAATAGTTAAATCTACAATGTCAACAAATAATATAGTTTTGAAGCTGGCTATTTTATTTGTGTGTGTGTGTGTGTGTGTGTGTGTGTGTGTGTGTGTGTGTGTGGTGGTGGTGGTGATGGGGATTGAACCCAGGGCCTTGTGCATGTGAGGCAAACACTCTACCAACTGAGATATATCCCCAGCCCTGGAGCTGGTTATTCTAATTCTTTTCTTTGGCAAGTTGTAGAATTTTTGAGCCTCAGTCTCTTAGTCTATAAAATAGGAACCACTGTTTTTGTATCAGAGTGGCTACAACATTTTATTTTATTTATTTTTATTTTTTTAAGAGAGAATGAGAGGGGGGGAGAGAGAGAGAGAGAGAGAGAGAATTTTAATATTTATTTTTTAGTTATGGGCGGACACAACATCTTTGTTTTGTATGTGGTGCTAGGGATCAAACCCGGGCTGCAGGCATGCCAGGCAAGCACGCTACCGCTTGAACCACATCCCCAGCCCCAACAACAACATTTAAAAAAAATTATTAAAGTCTCTGAATTGTGCTTGTCATGTAATAGATGATCAGTATTTCTTGGTATCCCTGCTCCATTTCTGCTTCTTTGGGTTGCATTGTTCTGGAGAAGTATTTGGAAGGGGAAATGGATCTTCGTCAAGTTACTTTCCTTCTCAAAAATCTCCTTTTTCTCATCTGGAAAATGGGAAGACAATGTCTTCCTGAGACCTCAAATGATTGTTTCAAAAACCAGATACATGTAGGAAGGTGAAAGATATTTAAATAACAAATTATGTAAATGCAAGGCAAGAGCCTAACAGAAGTTAGGGTAAGAATAATGGAAACTGGGTATTGGATCTAATGATTGAATCTATGATGTCAAAGAAAGATAAAAATTAGAAGCTGAATAATTTTATTTAGAAAATTATTTTTTGTTTTTGTTTTTGGTACTAAGAATTAAACCCATGGATGCTTACCCATTGAGCCACATCCCCAGCACTTTTTATATTTTATTTAGAGACAGGTTCTCACTAAATCGCTCTGGACCTCACTAAACTGCTGAGGCTGGATTTAAATTTGCAATCCTTCTATTTTAGCTTCCTAAGCTGCTGGGATTACACATTTACACCACTGCACTTGATTCCTAATTCAGAATATTCTAGCAGGTAGTAGGGTGATGTATAAAGAATCCTTGTTAAATAAAAATGAGGATTGTTTTTATTGATCCTTGATAAAAGTCTCCCTTTGGGTGTTGTAAATCTAAAATCCCCAAGCAAGTACTATCAGTTTCTTAAAGATGTAAAGATAGAATCAGCCAATGGAAGAGAAAAAATTCTGGTGAAGTGAGAAGCACTTATGAATGTGGGGTGCTAACAGTTTTGATCTGGAGTGTCCTCCAAAGACCCATATGTTAAAGGCTTGGTCATCAAAAGGTGGTGCTATTTGGAGGTTGTGTAACTTGTAGGAGGTGGGGCCTAGGGAGAGGAAGTTAGATCATTAGGGGCGTGTCCTTGAAAGGATATTGGGACCTTGGTTCCTTCCTCTTTGTTTTTCAGACACTTTGAGGTGAAGACCCCGTCTGCCACATGCTCCTGTCATAATGTAATGTACACAGGCCCAGGCAACAGGGCTAAGTGACTGTGGACAGAACCTCTGAAACCATGAGTCAAAATGAACTCTTTAGAAGTTTATTATCTCAGGTATTTTGTCACAGTGACAGAAAGCTAGCACTATTATTTGTTCTCCTTTTTTGGTCCTTAGTCCAAACGAAGAGCAGGTCACCCACCCTATGCGTGCACACTCTTCATCTACAGGAGGACTATTATGAAGTTGTCTCAGCCTTCTAGGCTGAATAACTCTGCTTCCTTTCCCCTCCACTCAAAGGCCTCACTGTACTGCCCTTTAGTCATCTTTGTTTCTCTTCTCTGAACCTTTTCCAGATTCCTCAGGCACAGCCTCTTGTGACATCCAGTCCTCTTGGTTCTGCATTACAGTACTGAACTTGAGTCACCATCAGAGAGCTCAGAGAGGGGGCTGGGAGAGGGACCTCATGGCTCCTGTGCCCCTCACTGTACACTTCACCACAAAGCACTGCTCTGGCAAAGCTCAGATGTTTTCCCATTTTACACCAACTTCCCTGGTTATGTGTGTGTGTGTGTGTGTGTGTGTGTGTGTGTGTGTGTGTTTCATTTCCCTTGGTATACCATTCTTTATTTGTGCCTAATGATCTTTTCTATTCACTCAACTTCTTCAGTTTCTCTAATAGAAAGTAAATTTAACATAGTTATATAGGCCACAGGAATTTAGAATATACACGCATAAAGAGATTGGAAGGAGAAACACCCAGAATCACATTAATAATTTTCTCTAGGAAGGGAGATTAGAAGTGATTTCATTTATTTTCTCTGTGCTTCTCTGAATAGTTCAGTTTGCTATGATTGACACATCTATTGTTGTTGTTTTTTTTTCAAAAGTAAAATTGAAAAATTAACTCTCTGCATGCTCACAGGTCAACACAGGAAAAATGAAATGCTGGTGCCCCGCGTAAGACTTTCCATTCTGGAAGGATCCAAAGCTGCGCTTGGCTGCGGGGTTTATCCAGGGTTGTCCCACTCTGAGCACTGAAACGAGGCCATCCAGAAGAGCTGGTCACCCTGCCTCCCGGCCCTCCCTGTTCTCTTCTTCTAAGAGCCACCAGGTCTGCTCTTGGTGTCTATGATGGCATCTAGCTTGGTCATTTCTCAGGAAATTCAGCTCAGTTGACCTCGGTGAGAAGAAGACACCTGGGAACATCCTTTGTGTCATTGGTTTCAAGCGAGGCCTAGGGCTCCTCAAAAGGCAGTTGTGGAGGTCCAACTGAACAGATCTGCCCCCCGGGAGAGGGAAGGAGAGCAGAGCCTTGGGGAGACCATGAAAAGAGGGCGGGCAGGGAGAGCTGGTGTTGCTCGAGGAGCTGCCGACAGTGCTGGGCCGAGTGCCTTTCAAGAGGGGCAAAGAGAGGAGGGCAAACACGGTCCTGGCTTGGACAGTAATTATTTGGGGACTTTTGTTCACGGTGTCTCTCCCTTTTCTTAATTACTTATTAGTTCCATCTGTAAATCGAGGTTGGTACCACCTAAATGGGCTCCTGCACAAGGCACTTGAGGACAGTCTCCTCCTTCCTTAGCAGGACATCCAGGGCTGCAGACATCATGAAAGTTTCCCTTTTAGTTTTACCACAGGAATCCAGAGCAGTGCCATATGGCAACCCCTCTGGGTAGCACAGAAAGTGAGTATCTGATGGAGACATATGTCCTCACTGTCTCCTGGATCTGTCCTCACCGAGGACAGATTTTAAATATAAATTTTAAATATAAATATACACAAACACACAGTGTAATTATAACATATATATTATTTATATATAAATTACATATAATATGCAGTTACTACATAGGTGTGTGCCTGCGTACACATATGTGTATGTGTGTAAATTCTTCTTACACACACACATACACACACACACACACACACACACACAAGAGGATTCTCTCTAGACATCTGGTTTAAGCGTTAGGGCTGGAGCATTTTTTTATCTTATTTATTTTAAAATTGTAGTTATTTATTTATTTTGATACTGGGGATTGAATCCAGAGATGCTTATCCTCTGAGTAACATCCCCAGCCTTTTTAAGATATTTTATTTAGAGACAGGGTCTCACTGAGTTGCTTAGGGCCTTACTAATTTGCGGAGGCTGGCTTTGAACTTTCAATCCTCCTGCCTCAACCTCCTAAGCCCCTGGGATTACAGGAATGTGCCACTGGGCCGGCTCCCTTTTACTTCAAATGAGATATTTGTCTTATCTGGAGATTTGAGTTTATGAATGTTTCATTCTAAATCAGTGATTTCTCAACCTAGTGTGGTGGTGCACATCTGTAGTTCCAGTGACTCCAAAAGCTGAAGCAGGAGGATTGCTTGAGCCCATGAGTTCCAGGTCTGTTTGGGCAATGTAGCGAGATCCTATCTCACTCACACACACACACACACACACACACACACACACACACACACACACACAAGCTAAGGACTAAATCAATGAATCTCTATTGTGGCTCTTCAGGAAAATCACCTAAGGAACTTCTAAAATGCTTGAGCCTCGCCACTTAAATCAGATGTCTAGAGAGAAACCTCCTATGTGGGTATGTGTATAAAGAAGGATTTATGCACATACTCATATGTATACATATGCACACCCCTATGTAATAATTGCATATTATATGTAGTTTATATATAAAATAATACATATGCTATAATTACTCTGTGTGTTTATGTATTATTTAAAATTGGGATTGGCCCCTTGGTGGAGGACAGAGCCAGGAGAAGGTGAGGACATCATGTTTCCATCAGGTATTCAGAAAGCCCAAGAGACGTCAATCAAGGGTGTCAACCCTGGCCTGTGTGGCCCACAAGAGGCAATTTGGCATCCAAGTGGAGGTGACTCAAGGGTTACATGCTGCAAGATGGAGCAGGTATGTGACCTGCTGGAGAAAAGAAAAGAGCTGTACGGGTGTTTTCTCCATCATTTCTCAAAGATTCAGAGCCAGGTCACTGGGGACATGAGCCACAAGTGTAAGGCCAAGGGAACCACAAACAGCCAGAGGCCTCTCTGGCCCTCCGCTGTCAGCCCACAGGCTCCAGGTTGATGGTCCAATCAGATGCCAGTTCCCTTCCTCCAGGGATTCTGATGTAATTGGTTTGTGGTAGGGTCTAATGTTTCCACATTATTTAAATGTTTTCTGGGTGATTCTAGAGTGCAACCACCAATTTTTAGCTCTGATGGGACAACCGAACTGCTGGGGAGTACAGAGTGGTAAAGGTGTTACCGTCCAGGGGTGCGGTGTTCACTTGTCCATTCAGCAAAGAATTGAAGAACAGCACACAGAGATGGCGAGCAAGAAGCAGGTTTACTGCAAGAGCAGCAGGGATACAGAGGAGACTTCTCTGAAGAGAAGGGGCCCTGGAGCTGGGAATCCAGTTGGGAGTTGGGCCTGTTCTTTTTGTGGTCTCTGGAATTTCCTCCTTCCCTCCTCTCCTCCCCTGTCCATGTCTCCTCACTATTGCTGATTGGTGGCCCCTTTGTCCCTGGGTCTGTCTTAGCTTTTCCTATTGGCTCACACGTTTAGACGCATGAGTACTGAGAGTCTGTCTGACTGGATCCCCATCTTGTGTCGAGGAGCACTTTTGTCAAGCAGGAGTTGACCTCCTCAGAAGACCCTCCCCATGCTCCTTGTCCTGGCCCTGCCCCAAGTTCCTCAGCCACCTTGCCCTGGCTGCCTAGGCCCTGCTATGTCTCCCTCAAAGGGACTCAGGGGACCTGTGTTTTGTCTAGCAAAAGGGAATGGAATGCTCCAGATGCCATTTTTGTTGTTTGTCCTTTTTGCTTATGGATTTTTCTCAGTTTTATACTTTTTCATGTTTTAAAATGTATACATATTTTTCCCCCAATTCTAAAGTTTTAGCTACAACAAAATTGCCAGGAGAACTTATTAAAACAGGTTGCTGGGCCCATCCCCAAGTATTCTGATGCAGTAGCCCTGGCACTGGTCAACTATTTGCATTTCTAGCAAGTACCCAGGTTATGGTGGTGGACTCTGGGAAAAACTGGCCTGGGCTTATTTTTTCCTTTCATCTTCTCATGATTTGTTTCCTGGATTTAATGTTTTAGTGAGATTTCAGTTTTCCTCAGATTTTGGTTTCCTCTCCTTATTAATCTAGATTTTTCTTATCACCTTTAGCTCTGATTCTTTTCTTTTTTTAAAGAGAAAGTGAGAGAGGAGAGGGAGAGAGAGAGAGAGAGAGAGAGAGAGAGAGAGAGAGAGAGAGAGAGAGAGAATTTTTAATATTTATTTTTTAGTTCTCGGCAGACACAACATCTTTGTTGGTATGTGGTGCTGAGGATCGAACCTGGGCCACACGCATACCAGGCGAGCGCACTACCGCTTGAGCCACATCCCTAGCCCCTAGCTCTGATTCTTATTCCATTTTGTTTTACCAGTCCCTCCTCTCCCCCACCCAACTTTTTAAAGCGGGTCTTAAGAATACAGTGCATTGTTATTAACTGTAGCCACCATGGTGTACAATAGCTCTCAGACTTATTCCTTCCAGCTAACTGAAATTTGGTAGATTTTGACCAAATATCTTGCCAATAAAAAAACCCACCAGTCGTTTTTTAAAAATTTGCCCTTTTGGGCTGGGGATGTGGCTCAAGCAGTAGCGCGCTCGCCTGGCATGCGTGCGGCCCGGGTTCGATCCTCAGCACCACATACCAACAAAGATGTTGTGTCCACCGAGAACTAAAAAATTAATATTAAAAAATTCTCTCTCTCTCTCTCCCCCTATCTCTCTCTCTTTAAAAAAAAAAATTTTGCCCTTTTTTAAAAATCTGCCCTTTTTGACCAAGGTAGATATTCTTGGTTGTCCACTCAAAAAAAAAAAAAAAAATTACAGAACGGGAATCCACATGCCCAATGATGTTGTTCTGCTGCTGGACCAGTTCTGCTGCTTAGAACTGCCTCATCTCTAGGCTTTTTGTTATGTGAGTTTTGCTTCATTGTTTATGCATTTAAAGTCAGGTTTTTTACTACTTCAAGGCCAAAACATCCTAAATGATATTGTGGTACTGGGGATTGAACCCAGGGCCTTGTACATGCAAAGCAAGCACTCTACCAACTGAGCTATATCTCCAGCCCTACTTTTGACCTTCTTGAAACTTCTTTTTACTTGTATATATTTGTGGGCATATCTCCCAATAGATTCCTTGAGATCAGGAATCTTTGAATCTTGTCTGAAATCTTCCTAAGATCTTAAATATCCTGTTGTTTGAGAGAATAAATGAATTAATTCATTTCCTTGAAGACTTGTTTGGGTTGTTTTTTGCTAATGACTGAAATGGAATAGATCATGTAGCACTTCTGATTGTCCTAAGCAAAACAGAGTGCCCGACTATCTTAAATGGAGTGGCTTCATTGTAAGGATTCATGTGGATGGAACTCGTACCCTCACAGCCCTGGGACATGTTCCCTCCTTGTCACCCTCTCATCCAACCCAGGTGTCCTCTCTCATGGACTCTCCCCCTTTCTCTATGCTTTTAATTTCTGTTTTTTTTTTCCCCCTACCAACTGGTCAAATGGCTGCAAATCCTTTAGCTCAGATTTCAGAAGGCAAGTCAAAAGGTTCATTATTAGCCTTCTAAGGTCAAAGCCCTCAGGTTCACTTCTTGTCCTAGACAGCTTTAGGACAAGTGCCACCTTTGGTCCAACCAAGGACCACTTCAGGACAACAGAATATCCTGAAACATCTTCCCTGAAACCATCAGAAGTTAGGAATAAAAGGCACCATGCAAGCAGGTTGACAAGAATGATTTAGAAAAAACTCCAAAAGGAAATACATCATGGTGAGATAGGAGATGGGGCTTTTATTTTCTGCCCTTTACTTTCTTTGCATTTTCTATTTTTTTTTTTTGTACCAGGAATTGGACCCAGGGGTGCTTAACCACTGAGCCACATCCCCAGCCCTTTTTTTTAATACTTGGTTTAGAGACAGGTTCTCGCTAAGTTACTTCAGGGCCTCACTAAGTTGCTGAGGCTGGCTTTGATCTCACCATCCTCCTGCCTTTGTCTTTCCAGCTGCTGGGATTATAGTTGTGTGCCACTGCACCGGCTTTCTGTTTTTTTTTTTTTTTTCTGGGAACATGTAGTACCCGAAAAATATTAAAATGACATATTAAAACAAGAATTGTGCTGGGGGTAAAGATCTATAGTAGAGTGTTTGCCTAGCATGTGTAAGGCCCTGGGTTCCATGCCAGCACTGGGGAAAAAAGTATAAATAAAATAAAATATGAATTGCAAGTAATTAGAAGGGAAGGACAGCCACTTACTGGGTGTAGCACCCAGCGCTGTGCATGTGTAATTGGATGCCTTCCTTTCTCGTCCATGCCTTTTAGGGCCATGATCTCCATTCCAGAGTTGGCAGATATAAATGGCGCCAGATAGCCTGTGTACACACTGTAGCCTATTTTGGTCCATTCAAATGTGGAACTGTAGTAACAAACCTATTTGGGTTAGTGTCAGGTGACAACTACTCATATGAGTATTTGTGCTATGACTTCACTTACTATGTACTGAAATAGGTGCCCACAGGACAGCCTGTGCGAGATGCTATTTTCATCTGCTTCTATTTCCTCAGTAGGTCGCGTCATCCAAATTGTAGCCAAGCACTCAATCCTCAATGAAGATCCACCAGCTTTAAAGGCAGTGGTTTTAAAAGCAATGTGTTTCATAATCTGGGAATAAATGGTGTTTGAAAGAGAATGTCCTTCATGGAGTGGACTTCTTAAAATACTGATCAGGTCAGGTTGCTACTGCCCTTAAAAATGTCCAGAGCTGCTCATTTCTCCCTCCACCTCCAGGACCTTGCTCCCAACTTCCTTTTCAGCCTTCTTGTCCACCTCATCTCATTCCACAGCCCACTTTCTAGGCACCTGGGGATGAACTTCCCTGGGAAAACCAAGCACTTTCATATCTTTGTATATCAAAAATTCCTACAGTCAGTGTGTGACTAAATGTGACCAAGAACTACTACCAAAAAAAAACACTCTAGTTGTTTACTGATAGTTGGATAATTTTCCATCAGTTTCTTCCAGTTGCTACACCCTAGAGCTGTGACTTTTCTACTTTAGCTTCAGTGTGCCTTCTGCAGTAGATCCCACATTCACCCAACCATCTAGTTCCAACATGGCGTCCAACATGGCAGCCATGTGCCACGTGGGGATTCTGCAGGACCGTTGGCAGAACACAGAGCTAGGGCCTATGACCTGGATTTCACACTGTGAACCCTTGGGCTAGACTAGGCCTCTTCTTCCTCAGCAGTCTCTGGGAAATAAAGATATCTGCCCACCAACCTCAAGGTTGGCATCATTGAGGAGCAGGTGGGTGTGGAAACATCTTGTCTCCTGTAAAGTACACACAGTGGGAAGTGTTAGCCTCTCAGTAACTGTCATTATTTGCTTGTGCTTAGCACAGAGATTCTTCTGTTGACACTTCTAGCTGAGATTACAGTTGTGTGCTGCTGCACACAGGCTGGATAGTTCTTTGTCCTGAGGAGCTGGTCTTTGTGGGAAAGGGTGTCTACCCTCTGAATGGTAGAGCACCACCAAGTCCTGAAAACTGAAATTGTGCCCAGGCCTTACCAGACGTCCCCTGGAGGTCAAATGCCCTGCTGAGAACCATGGCCGACTGTAGCTTTTAGAGTTTTTCTCTGGTCACCCTTCCATCTCTTTCCTCCAACTATTCCCTGTAACCCAATCCACTGTCTCTTCTGGTCCTTAAATAAGCAAGGCTTCTTTTGATTCCATATTAGGCATACCTTCCTCTGCCCCTGTCAACATTTTATAAAGGTGGATTTGCAGTTGATGCATGGATTTAGGAGCTTCTCTGGACTCTGTGCACAAAATCTCCTGCAACAGTGCTTCATGTTCTAACACTGAACTCAAAAAAATATTTCCTCTTTTCTAAAGCCTCTCTTCCATCTCTGCTCATTCGATAACCCTACTTTTGACATGCAATTTGGAAATATAGATTCTCTTAAAAATCCAAGCTCTTTGTAGCCAGGTGTGGTGGCACACACCTGTAATCTCTGTGGCTTGGGAGGCTGAGGCAGGAGGATGGAGTTCAAAGCCAGCCTCAGCAATTTATTGAGGTCCTAAGCAACCCAGAAGACCCTAAATAAAATATGAAAAAAGGGCTGGAAATACAGCTCAGTGGAAAAGCACTCCTGAGTTCAATCTCTAGTACAAAAAAAAAAAAAAAAAAAAAAAAAAAAAAGAAAGAAAAGAAAAGAAAAAAAATCCAAGCTTTTTCATTGAGTTACCTTCTCTCTTCACTGCTGGTACCACCAACTACCTGCAGGCCTGAAAAATCATTCCATAATTGAAAGTTTCCTTTTTCTCCTCATACATTTTTGTTTGGTTTTGTTTCTTTTTTTTTGTGTGTGTGCCTGGCCCTTTTGTTTGATTTTTAACATTAAGAAGATAGGGGTTGGGATGTAGCTCAGTGGTAGAGCACTTGCACGCAGGAGGCCCTGGGTTCACTCCCCAGTACCCCCACCACAAAAACAAAACAAACAAACAAACAAAAAAGAAGAAGGTAATACACAGTTTTTGTTGTTGTTGTTTGTTTTTGTTTTTTTCTCCAAATAGTACAGAAATACATTAAGGACAACACTGGTTTTTTTTTTTTTTATTCCTCTCCTTGGCCTCCCTCCCCCTTTCCCACCCAACTTTCAATCTCTCTCTCCAGAGATGCACCTTCATGCCTGGTGTCATTGCTCAGTTTTCTATGCACTGGCAAGCATAATTTTTCTCATTGCTTTTTCAGCATGCTAATGTTTGTATGGGAAGACGAAGCTTTGCTTATTTCGTCCCTAGCCAGAACAACACTCAGTCCCTAAAGATGGTGGAAGAGGAGGTTTAATTGGTACTCTGCAAGTATCTAAAACAGGCTCCCTCTCCTGCCAAAGCCCTGCAGAAGCGTGGTGCATGCTGGAAAGGAAGACAGCCTGCTCAGCCTTCAGACACCTCCAGACCAACCCCTCCAGGTGTTCACACACAAACCCCACATTCAAGCCTCAATCCTATTGTGTCTGACTTTTTTCTTTCTTTCTTTCTTTCTTTCTTTCTTTCTTTTTTTTTTTTTTTTTTTTTAAGGAGGTAAGTGTTTTGCAAAGAACCCTGAGGAGAGAAGACAGACAGGTTTATGCAGTGGAAAAAAACAATTCTACACCAGGGGAGGAGAATTAGGGAGTGTGTGTATTGGGCTCATTCTACTGAATGTTTCCCCTTGGCCAGGTTCAGAATTAAACTCTTGACAGGAAGATATAAGAATTATTTTATGTGTGATTGATTCAGGAACTTATGACCATTTACAAATGCATGTGCCCAGGTGCAAACAAGATAATTTTTTAAAAATTTCATTTGAATGAAGGTCATTCTTTCTTTCTTTCTTTCTTTCTTTTTTGGTACTAGGGATTGAACTCAGGGGCACTCGACCACTGAACCACATCCTCAGCCCTATTTTGCATTTCATTTAGAGACAGGGGCTCACTGAGTTGCTTAGCGCCTCACTAAATTGCTAAGGCTGGCTTTGAACTCGTGATCCTCCTGCCTCAGCCTCCCAGGCCACTGGGATTACCTGCATGTGCCACTGTGCCAGGCTTCTTTCTTTAATTCTTTTGTTCACTAGTTCTAGGCTGTCCTGCAGGCAGTGCTTCTAGGAGAAGAATTCATAAAGTGAACTTGGACACACACTCTGCTTTGTAGAAGCATATAGCCAATTAGTGCAGAAAGAGCTTGTCCAATTTATGTCATCAGAATATAAAGCGCTAAAGGTTATGAGGACAAGATAGCACTTAAATTGTCAAGTGCTATCATTATTTTTCCCTCCAGTGGACACCTCTGTGAACACAGGCTCTCACACACCCACGCACTGACTCGGCAATCCTCACCTGTCATGGCGTTGGCCTAGCATGAGCGGGCCGTAGGTAACTGCTGGCTTGGACTGAGTGGGAGTCCCTGCAGGTGGGACAATGTTAAGTGATTCCTTCCCTGGGCCTCAGGATGACCTTCCCCAGGGCTTCAGAGCTGGTTTATTTCCCTGTCTTACTGATGTGGGGCCAGCCACGTAACACTTGCTCTGACCAAGGATACATGGATGGAAGGACAGCGTGGCCCGTGTGGGCAAAGCTGAGAATCGTCACAGGCCTTGGCTTGCTTCTGTCGTGCTCCCGAGATCTTCGTCTTCTGTGCTCTGCCAACATGGACCCCATGATGTGAAGCCAATTCCAATAAGATCAGAGGACTGGGATCCAGCTGAGTACAGCCTAGATCAGCCAAACCTCAGCAGACCTGCGACCCACCCTCAAGATGGGTCTTTTCTAGACCTCTTAGTCTATGACTGTCTGCCATGGAGGTGTTCAGGATTATTCGTTGTATAGCATTAGTGCAGCAATAGCAGATTGATGTGTCTCTTAGGGTTATTCATTCAGGAGTGGCAAACCTGAATGGAGAAAATCAGAGGAGAAAAGAACTGTTTGTGATCTCAGGAGACGGGAAGGCTCAAGAACCTGGCTGGGTTGTTTGTAGCAAGTCTATGTTTCTAGAAGCTGAGGTTTACCTCTCTGAAAATTGTTATATGAACCTACTCCCTAAGGAAGAGGCCTGGAATCTGAGATCATCCAGCCGGCCTCACTGCTTTACAGATGGGGCAAATGAGGCCAAGAGACTCGATGGTGGACTCACTAAGACTGGGGCTGCCTTAGTCAGCCTTTCACCACTACAAAATACCTAACAAGAACAAATTAAAGGAGGAAATTTTATTTTGGACTCACAGTTTCAGAGGTCTCAGTCCATGGTTGGCCAACTCCATGGCTCTGGGCCAGAGGTGAACCAGAACATCATGGCGGAAGGGTAGCCATGGAGGAAAGCTGCTTTGAATGTGGGGGGAGAGGGGCTCAGGAAAGATGCACCCTTCCAGGGCACACCCCAGGGACCCACCTTCCCCAGCCACGTCCCACCTACCCATAGTTACCATCTAGTCAGTCCATTCCAAGTAGGATAGACTGATCTGCCTACAGCTCTCGCAACTCAACCACTTCACCTCTTCATATTCCTGCATAAACACAGGAGCTTCAGATCCAAACCACAACAGGGACTTTTACTTTTGATTCTCAGTCCAGTGAACCCACAGTTTCTCACCGTAACTGTCCTTTCCTGGGAGAAGTTTATATATTGTTACTGAAGCTATTGTGACCATAAGTGGCAAGATAGTAGAAGAAATTCAATAAATATCATACGTATTTAGGGGCCCTGGACTTATTTTGAAGTACCTAAGCCCACCAGCAAATTAGACCATTTGGTCTAGAAAAAGGAAGACACCACTAAAATGCAAAAATACCGTCAAGAGTTAATACTTAACTTTTGATCTAAGGGCCAGAGCTGCCAAGAACCAAAGACCAGAGGTGCCTTTTAGAGACAACCCTTCCGGCCAATTCTTTGGCATTCCCAAGGCCAATCCTAGAGGAAAACTGTAGAACATACAGGGGTGGGGAGGGGGCGTGAAAAGACTGAGGTTCATCTGAGTAAGTGGGAGTTACTCAACTGTGGTGTTTATAAGTAACTGCATTCGGTTTGCTAACCCAGGACCTTCTGCATGCTAGGCCAATGCTCCACTACTGAGTTACACCCCCAATCCCACCTTAATAAAAACTAATCACCTTTAATAGAAAATAAGCACTGGAATTCAAAATTGATGCCATAATAGAAAAATAGAGTAAGTTATCATTTCTCCATACCTGACTTTGTGACCTGTGAATTTTTTAACTAGAATGTATTAGCAGGGTTGTAATACCAACTGCTAGTACTGGGAAGAAAGCAGGAATAATACTGCTAGCCATTATATAGAGAAAAAAATCTAGAAGGATTAAGCATAAAAAGGTCTTGGTTCGCTTTCTTTTTCTTTTTTTCAGTATTCAATCCAGGGCCTCCTGCTTATCAGGCAAGTTCTCTACCACTGAGCTACATCTCCAGTCCTTTTTACTTTGTTTTCAAACAAGGTTTCCTGAAGTTGGCTAACCTGGCCTCCAACTTGTGATCCTCCCACCTCAGTCTCCCAAGTAGTGGGGATTACAGATATGTACCACTGCACCCAGATTGCTTTTGGTGCATTTTGAATATTTGTGTTATAAATGTCGTGTATTTATAATATGAAAAAAATATGTATTTCTGTGTGTGTGGTGCTGGGGATTAAACGCAGAACCTTTTATGCAAATGCCCTACCACTGAGCTACACCCTCAATCCTACTTTAATAAAAAAAAATAATCAACTCTCACTTTCTATTGTCCTCTCTCTCCTGATACAAAGTCCTTTCAAGTTTCTCTTATTTGTCGCACTACCCATATGTATACCCTGGCACTGGAATTGTTACTCCTACCATTTTTCCTAATTCTTTTTTTTTTATGATTCAAGAATTTATTAAGTCATTCATGCAAAAGATACTGATAATTACATTAGCAAAAGATCAATATAAAAGCAACCCCACAATTCTGCACCTGTCCATTTAAAAATTTTTGTTCTACTGGTTTAAAGGTCATTTTTTCCCTAATTATTTTATAATTTGCTATATCCTCCAAGCCCCTGGGCCTTTGTATTTTCTAGTATTGTTGTTTGAGAGTTAAGGTGGCCAGCACGCCACCAACTGTGATTCTGGAAAGTGTAATTAAACAGAAAACAACAGAGAAACCATTGAGATCACTAGTTTGCATTCATGATTCTGGAGGGGACTTTGGTATAGATACTATGTATTTACTAATGATGGATGTCTTACTTGCAGAAGTAGTTTTTTTAAAAAAAATTTGAAGTTGTAGATGGACAGTATGCCTTTATTTTATTTGTTTATTTTTATGCAGTAACCAGGATAAAACCCACATGTGCTAGGCCAATGCTCTGCCACCTGAACTACAGCCCCAGCCCCTTGTAAAAGTATTTGAAAGCATTACGGGGGAAGAGGCAGTGTGATATGATCAAAACCGAAACAGCTGTACAAGGAAGTTTAGTTCCTTTTAACAGGTGTGGGAGGCCACAGATGAGTAAGGCTGGGCAGTCACGGTGGCAGTCAGAGGTGCAGCCAGATCTTCTTGGTGTGTTCTGATGGGGGCTGTGTGGGACCCAGTGGAGCAAGGGTACTCACCCCAGCCTGTGGGTGGAGCTAGAAGGAACTTCTTAGAAGGTCTCCTGAGCTAAGTCCTGAAGACCAGTCAGGGTCAGTCAAGGGAAGAAATGTTCCTAGAAGTGGTGAAGAAACATGGGCAAGTGAAAATTACACAGCCAGGCTTTATTGTTAGTTCCAAGCTCCCTGGAAGCCAAGGCAAAAAGTGAAAATGTGACATGCTGTGTGTTTCTTACTGTTTTAGTCAGCTTCTGAGCTGCTGGGACCGAAACACCCAACAAGAACAACTTCGAGGGGGAAAAGTTTATTTGGGGTTCGTGGTTTCAGAGGTTTCAGTACAGATTCCATTGCTTTGAGCCCAAGGTGAGGCAGTAAGTCATGGGGACAGCGCCCAGCAGAGGAAAGCTACTCAGCTGCTGGCAGGGTCAGGAGAGGGTAGGAGGAGGAAGGGTCTGCAGGAAAGACACACCCTTTCAGGGCGCGCCCCCAGTGACCCACCTCCTCCAGCCATGTCCCACCTGCCTGTAGTTACCACCCAGTCATTCAAACTAGGATGGACCAATCAGGTTACAGCTCTCATAATCTAATCACTCTATTTCTGAACAGTCCTAGTTAACAGGAGCTTTGGAGAGACACCTCATATCCAAACCATAACACTTACTTTTTGAGAAAAGGAACATACTATTCCAGGAGCTAAAAGTACAATTCTTGAACAGGTGATTTTTCAGGTTTAATTGTATATAAAAATCTACTTGAGTATTATTAAAAATGCAGAGTTCTGGGCCTCAGCCTCAGGGATTCTGACCCAGTAGTTCTGGGGTAGAGTCCAGGCCTCTGCATTTTAATAAGTTCTCCCAAATAACTATGATGCAGGTGCCCCTCCTAAAGTCCACTTTAAAAAAATACTGCCACGGGGGTGGGGTAGCTCAATGGTAGAGCACTTGGTTAGCATGAGTGAGGCCCCGGGTTCAATCCCTGGTACCACACACACACAGCAAAACAAAAATTGCCCTTAAATGAATTTTATTCACTTATTCATTTGTTTCTTAAGCATTATCTTAAATGCTGAGGGTAGACCAGAGAACAAGTCACTGAAGCCACCTGCCTCAGGGAGACCCGGTCAACCAGGCTTCTTCCCAGGTCCCGCCCAAAGGGCCTTTTGTAGACCAGGCCTTCTGCACTTCCACCTCATGCCTAGTGCCACCTTAGCTCCTAGTGACAATGCTTTCCATTCTGTGGTGGGGCAGGCCACCTGCAGATACCTTGGAGGCCTCAGGATGGAGGAGGTGCAGGCTGGCGCCTGTGGAGGAAGCCCTTTGGATTCTCCCAACTTGGTAGCAGTTTCTCTGAATGAAGAGCTAAAGAATATGTGGGGGGTGGTGGCGGGCAGCCAGGAGGCGGGGACAGACTCCAGGGGTGCAGATGGGCTGAATCTGGCTGTGGAGGCTCAGCTGCTCAGCTTGAAAGGCAGTGAAATGTCTGTCCACCCCTCTCCCAGAGGCAGCTTCCTGTACTCTGTGGGGTTCATTCTCACCTGCCATGCCAGTGCTCCCTCTGGGCAGTCCCTCGGTCCCTGGGGCCTTTGTCTGTCTCCCCTTTCCTTCCTATGACTTCAGAATGATTTTCAGGTGCCACCTGGAGTTCTCATTACCTTGTCAGAGGGGACCCCTTCCTGTTACTCAAATCCCAAGGGACTGTCAGTCACCACCAGCTGCCATTTAGTCAGTGAAAGAAGCCCTAGAGTGTGTGTGGGTGGGTGGGGGAGGATGTGTGCCCATTTTATGAGTGAGTGTGCATGAGGGTGGATGTGGAGTGACTGCAGTGGCCAGCTCATACATAAAAAGTCCAACATGGACCCGTGATCTGCAGTAGGCAGGAATCGGCTCACTCTCCGACAGCTTCCCTCGTTTCCATCCCCACTTCTAATTTCAGAGAAGCCAAATACAGTTACTGGAACCCACAGGCAAACTTGCTGCTAGTCCCCCGCTGATGGGTGACTGTCACGGCCCAGCTGAAGCCTCCCGATGGATCTACTGTGAGTCCTGCCTGCCTTTGGGTCTCTGCAAAATGCAAGTGATGGCAGCTGTGTCCCACCCTGGAGCGAGCCCTGAATTAAACAGCCTTTGCTCATCCTCATTTATTCCCACAGTGTGCATGAATGAGAGGGGAAGCTGCCTGTGCACATGTGCGGGAGTGGGCACCCACGGCTCAGTGCTGGCGATGGGAAGTGGAATGGAGGGAAGGGAGTTCGCATCCGCTGTGAGATCCTATGACCTCTGAATGTGCTCCTCTAGGGTCGGTGGAGCCGGGGGGAGCAGGGGGGACAAGAGCAAAGGGAGAAGGAATCCGATGACAGAGTCGTGGATTAAAACTTAGCCATATCCCTTCTGCATGTGTTATCTGCCTCTCAATGCTACCTCAGGAGCTGGGGACTCTCCTGGGAGTAATATTTGACCCTGCCTGAGTATTTTCTTTTATTATTTACTTATTTATTTATGTACCAGGAATTGAACCCAGGCGTGCTCAACCCTGAGCCAGTATGGACAGTGATGGTAAAAACATTCTCCTCGCGATAAAGTGCTAAATGCCCCTAGAGCTGGTTTCTCTCCCTGTCCTCCCTCCTGAGCAGATGAGGCCTCAGAGCATTTCCATACGCCTTTCCTGCTGTCAGGAAGCCACTGGCAAGCACCAAGGAGATCTTCCCCTGGCTCTGTGCAGGTCCCTGGCTCCCAGGCTCCTGGTGCCTCCCTGTGGCACCAAGGCTCTGACTTCCTGCCACAAGTGTTTCGGGATTTCATCTGAAGTCGACCAGCTACTTGCCAAAATTGATGGTTGGTAAAATTAGAACAAACAGAGGTAAATAGCCCTTTCCCTGCCACACAGTCTCCCTGTGATTTTAACTGCAGCAGAGAGGTCGCTGGGGTGTTACCGTTTTCTGATCAATGATGGTAATTTTCTTTCCCTTAAGATCAGCTTTATCAAGCTAAGGGTCTTAGCAAACACTGGGGTCAAAAGAAAATTACATGCCTGTGCAGGATTTCTCTGTGGCTTCAGTTTATTTTGTACACCATTCTAACTGATTTAGGGTTGTGCTGCTTAGAAGCAACGCAAAGCACACTTGTTGAAACTCCAACAAGCTGTTTGGCCATTCCCTGGGGCTCAGAGGGAGGACTGCACAATAAGACAGGCTGAGGTCCAGCCCCAGATACCCGACTGCAAAAACTTCCCCAGCAAGCTGTAGTTTTAACAAGGAAGAACCCAAAGCTGGCAACCTTCCTTTTGCCAAATACATGTCTCAAGCCTTGAAGCAACAATGCTTTAATAGTTTGGAAATGGTAAAAGGAAAGAACTCCCAGGCCCTGGGCCTTCTGTCTTGCACGCGTGTGGAGAAATGCTTGCTGCTGCAGGAGTAACTGCCTCCTGAGCTCAGTGCTAGAGGGTCTGGAAGCCAGTGGTGTATTCACATGCTCCGCAAGAGTTCAGTGAATAGTTCTTTCCCTGTTGTTTTCTCTATTTCCTTCTGCTGTTCTGTGTTATCTTCTAAAGTGAAAAAAGCATAGTTTATCAGGAGTTCACTTAATTGCCAATTTAAAACATTAAATGCATACTATAAATCCATGAACAAACTGATCATTACATGAATCACCAACCTATTTCCTGTAGATAAGAACTAAGATAAACATGACTATGACATTGAAAAACAGCCATTCACTAAAGAAAAAGTTCTTGGCTGTGACCTGGCTGAGGAATTCCAGTTATCTTCTGCATTTACACCATTCAGATCATGAAGATAAAGTGACTCTCTGGGTGTGCCTCTCCAGGTGTGATGGTGCATGCCTATATGGCTCTGGAGGCTGAGGCAAGAGGATCACAAATTCAAGGCCAGTCAAATCAATTTAGCAAGGCCCTAAGCAACTTATTGAGATCCTGTCTCAAAAAATAAGGAGGGTTGGGGATGTGGCTCAGTGGGTAAGCAAGCACTAGGGTTCAATTCCAGTGCGAAAGAAAGAAAGAAGGAAGGAAGGAAAGGAGGGCAGGAGGGAGGGGAGGAGGGAGGGAGGGAAGGAAAAGAAAAGAAAAAGAAAGAGGAGGGAAGGAAGGAAGGAAGGAATAATCCAGATGGTAATCTGCATGGTGCATGGAAGGGTTCAGAGGTGAGATGAGTCCCAGGCCTTGACCCTACTCATTTCTCTCTGCACAGCAGCGAACATGATTAGGAGACTGTAGTCAGTGATGCTTAGGCCCTAAACCTGAACCATGAGAAAGACTTCAGATAGCATACAAAAACCTAGTACATGCTGGGCACACTGGTGCACATCTGTAATCCCAGGTACTTGAGAGGCTGAAGCAGGAGGATTGCAAGTTTGAGGCCAGCCTCAGCAACTTAGTGAGACCTTGTCTCAAAAAAAAAAAAAAAAAAAAAAAAAAAAAAAAAAGGCTGGGGATGTAGCACAGTGGTAGAGCACATTGGGTTCAGTCTCCACTACCACAAAACAATAACTACAACAACAAAAACTTGAACAAACTCGAACGTACTCTGATCTCCACAGTGTATGCAACAGACATTGCTTCCTACTTCGTTTCTGTGGGGTGGGATTTCCATTCTCATTCTAATCTGATCCAGTCCCATTTTGCTTGATGTGAACAACTTCTGAGAAATTTATAGTGAATGCAAGAAGGAAGAAGGGTGATATGCAGATTCCCTTTCCTGCCCGACATTATCTTGGCCTCTGGAAGTAGATCCTCTGAATGATGGGTTAGCCCCAGCCAGCAGAGTACTACCTTGAGCGAGCAGAGTACTACCTTGAGCGTGCCTGTAGCCTCATGTCTTGCCTCCAGATGGGCCTGAGAGCAGAGGGAGAGAGATGAGCTGGTAGAGAATCTGTGTGGCAGTTTTCTAATGGTGAAATGGTCCCTGTCCTCTGGGCCTATGCTCTCCAACACGGAAACCACCGAGTTGTTTAAATTAATTTAAAAATAAATAAAATAGTGCTGGGGCGGTAGCTCAGTGGTAGAGTTCTTGCCTTGCACATGTGAGGCACTGGGTTTGACCCTCAGCACCACATAAAAATAAATAAATAAAACAAAGCCATGCTGTCCATCTAAAACTACAAAAATATTAAATAAATTAAAATAAAAAAATTCAGTTTGCATTAGGCTCATTTCAAGCGCTCAGTAGCAGCGCAGTGCGGCTGGTGACTACTGACCTGGACAGCGCCGGGTTTGCATTTCCACCAGCGCAGTTTCACTGGACAGAGCTGTCCTAGGTTCTAGGCAGTCCCAAAGACTCCCAGGCGGGATATGGAAAAACCACAAACCCAGAAGGCACGTGGTCCAGGTCCCCCAGTCCCAGATCCTGAAGGACATCTAAGCCACAGGACACCGTTCCCAAGGGGGCATTTTCAAAAGTTGAAAACTGGGACTCGGAAGGGCCGGGGAGGGGTGCTCACTGAATCAGTGCTGGGTGAGCAACTTCTCTTTTGCAATCCTTGCTGGTCCGACAGGCTCCTGCAGTTACATCACTTCCTAAAAAACAGGCAAACACCTCTCCTTCAAGTGAGCACCGACCCAAACCAGCAGGAAACAGGAAATGTGCGCGCTGGAGGGAGGTCGGGGCGCAGCGCCGCATCCTGACCGCACCGAGGCTCGCTGACATGACCGCTGCCCGCGCCGCCCTGGTCTTCGCCCTGGGACTCGTCCCCGTCCGCCCGGGTAAGCGACCTCCGGCGGGGAAGGAGGATCGGAAGGGCTTGTGGGCGCCGGCAGCTACTGGACTCTGCAGGGGTGGGTCACGCCCAGAAAATCGAATCCTTTCTGTTACCAAAGTGGAGAAAATTAACTGTCCCGCGCGGGGCTGGGGGTGGAGGGTGGACTTCGCTGTCACCGCAGCCGTCAGATCGCGCCCCAGTCCTCGCTGGATCCAAGCCTCTTGCGAGATGGGTGGGTCCCTGTAATTGACCGACTTTAATGGGCATATTAAGAAAACCATAAACTTTTTGGCAGTTGGTGGAAAAGGACGTTTCAGTCGGCTGCAACCCAGGAAAAGTGAATTCGCTTTTCGTAGCGCGGGCTGAGAGGTCTGCAGGTTCCAAACGCTCCTGGAAGAACGCGGCTATGGAAATGTATTACTGGAAAGCATACCAAAAGTTGGGAAAAAAATGTAAACAGGAAATTATCTGAGGACTTATCATGCACCCACTCTCTAACACATGGAGAAAGTTCTTTCATCTGCTTTTCTTTGATCTTGTTACTTCCGGGGGTATTTCCTTGCATTGATGGTTACTAATGATGGTTTGTTTGAAAAAAGTAATGATCGTAGCCAAGTAAAAGAACTGGAAAAGGTAAAATATTAAATCTCAATATGTTATGTTAAAAGTAGCTATTGATGTACTCTTGACAGTTGCTACAACAGGCAAGATCAGTCTCCATTGCTTCTTAAGGTTCTGTTTGACCCGCCCTTGGTACATAAGCTGGCTGCCCAGGGTTTCTGTCAATGGATACCGGCTGCTGCTAGAGTACAGCAGTGTTTGAAGCAGACAGGAAAGCTCGCAAGCTACAGTTCTTTAAATAGGACCAGGGACATCAGCCACTGACTTTGAGGCTAACTGTCAGCCCCCCTCCTTCCCAGCCCCACAACTGGGTGCTCTCCAGGGGTGTCCCCAGACATCTGAGGCGGAAGGCTGCCGGCAAAGGCTCACGTGTGCACTGGAAGGATGTTTGGTTGGGACTGGCATAAGTGGCTCAGAATGAGTTTGGGATCAAGGTGTTGTTTTACACACAAGATTTTGAGGCTGCAGGGGAAACATGAAGGAGCCCTGGGCACCTCTAGGAGTGAACTAAAGGGGAAACCCTCTTTAGTTCATCTCTGACTTCCTCAAACTCTGTAAGGGCTCAGCCTAAATAAGGAACTCAATAATTGTTGCTAAACACTAAATCATCCCTGGAAAGGGTATGAGGCTGGTCACTAGTAGCAAGATCAAGCCATACTGGGGGGGCAGAGGGCAACCAAGTGACAGAAGGTGAGGTGACTAAGTCCTGCTACCAGTCAACGCTTCCGACTTCTACCCCAGCGTTCTTTTCACTTCCTCCAGAGACCAATCACTCTCTCTGCTGCCGAGACCTGTGGACCAGTTCCTAGGAGACGGTTGCTCATTGCTTAAAGGAGCAGAACTTAGCCGAGCAGAATTTAGCCATGCCACCTCTGCATATTGTTGTGCCTCTCAATGCTCCCCTGAGAGTAATATTTAGCCTTGCCTGAGTATTTTCCATTATTATTATTATTAGTAGTAGTAGTAGTAGTAGTACCTGAAATTGAACCCAGGGGTGCTCAATCACTGAGCCACATCACATCCCCAGCCCTTTTTATTTTGAGACAGGGTCTCACTGAGTTGTTTAGCACTTCACTTTTTGCTGAGGCTGGCTTTGAACTCGTGATCTTCCTGCCTCAGCTTCTCAAGCCTCTGAGATTACAGGCATGAGCCACTGTGCTTGGCTATGCCTGAGTATTTTCTTGAGCTCTTGAAAATTGATTGAATGGAGGTGTCTGTAGTTCAGGAGATGCTAAAAGAGGAGCGCAATTACTCTATAACTTTAAAAGGCTCAGATTAAATATGACCTTTTTTTTTTTTTTTGGACCAAGAATTGAACCCAGGGGCTTCTAACCACTGAGCCCCATCCCCAGCCCTTTTTATTTTGAGACATTGAGACGGGGCCTCCCTTAGTTGCTGAGGCTGGCTTTGAACTTGGGATCCTCCTGCCCCAGCCTCCAGAGCCTTCAGGATTACAGGCCCCGCTATGACCTCCTTCTCGATGTCTCTGTTCACAGTCCCTGCCCTGGAGCTCTGTTTATCCCCTGTCACATTTCCATGGTCCTGAACTCCTGTTAACACAGATAATTGCTTGGAACCCTAATTGTGTACATATCCATATCTCCTTCCACTAGACGGGGAGCACCTTCAAGGAAAATCCTCTTTAGTTCAGGTTTTTAAAATTTATTACTATTGTTATTATTATAACTTGGTGCTGGGCATCAAATCCAAGGCCTCTCCTGTGCTAAGCTTGTGCTCCACCACTGAGCTGTTAATTTATTTTTGGCTGTCCCTAAGTCCTACCAGAGCTTGGCATAAATTAGGAACTCAATAATTGCTGATACATGCTAACATCATCCGTAGACTGGATATGAAGCAGATCAATGAAAACTGATGAGTTCTTGAAAACAGGTAGTTTGGAATAGAAGAAGTCAAAGATGAAATCTGCATTTCAGGAGACCGCAGGGATCGGCCACATAATTGAATGTGTTAACTGGCCCTGCCTGGATGCCCCGTGTGTGAAAAATGCAAAAACGCCTACTTGAAAAAGCTGCTTAATAAAAGCTTATTATTTTGACATTAATCAAAGGAAAGGCTATTCCGAACTAAGGCTTAATTTTAAAATTAATTAGTGTATATGCTTGAGAGCTCATGGTGCCTGAGACTTAAGGATATGAGTCAGTTTATAAGTGTCACAAGAAGTCATCTGGGGATTTTTGGTAGAAGAAACCAATCTACTGACCAGCCAGAGTCTCACCTTGCATCTGTATTTTGAGATATATCCCAAGTTCAGCATGTGTGAACAACAAACAGGCCACATTATATGACACTGCAGTTGCATGAGACCAGCATGAGACCTTGGAGTCAATATCTCTTCTCTTTGTGTGGACAGACAGCCCGATGCAGGAATTGAGTGCTATCCCAAGTGAAATAATCCACTTGGAGCTCACCAGAAGACAATTAAGGAAACAGCTTTTCTGGGATTTTGACCAAATCGATGATCATGGTTTAAAAAGCTCTGGGCCATCACGTCTTGGCCAGCGAAGGATCCTCAGGAAGTTCAAACTCAGGGCCACACTCTGCCGTGCAGTGGAGGGAGGCGCTTCTATCTCTGTTCTTTATGCTGTGCCCTGTCCATGTCAGCTTCACAGGGTCAGCAAACTAAAGGAACTTCCCAGACACCAAACACATGGGACTTATTAGCTGCCACAAGCAGAGGCGGTTACAGAAAGGAGAGCTAAAGAGCACCAGGCAGAAACAAGGTGTCGGTGACTGTTCTGATGGCCAGAGGCGAACACGGGAAGGACTGGAAGATTCTCTGTTCTGTTTCAGAAGAGTAAGATCCACACAATTACTGCATGAACCTTGAGAGGCAGAGAAAAGTAGAAGAACACACCAGCTGCATAACTGAAGTTGCACTTTCTTACACCGTAGAATCTGATATCTCACGTCAATGATTAGGACTGCCATCTGCTATTTCCTGAGACAGTCCCAATTTCAAGAGTTAATAAGATTGATAGGTAACATTACAGTGCTTGTTATATGTCAGATGCTGTTCTAAACGCTACATAAACTAGCTCATTTAATTCTCAAACAACCTTATAAGGTGGACTCTGTTATCCCTGTTTTACATAGGAGAAAGTAGAAGCACGGAGATGCTAAGTGACTTGCCCAAGATCACACAGCTAAGTAGTGGACCTAAGTAAAATTCTTCCTCAGAAATCCCTGCTCTAGCCACATACCATACTACCTTGGGGTTTTCCTGTTCTGTCAGGCTTGATGTCTAGTGGATTTGGGAAACCATGGCTCTGGTACTTTCCTTGCTATAGATGTATCACCTAGCTGTTGGCCCAGTTTCACAGTTATGGCATTTTAATAATAGGGTTCCATTTGTTTGCATTGGGTTGGGGACTGATTGACAGGGAAAGGGATGGTGAATGCTGGGTTAAACTTTGAGCAGCCAACCGGGAAGGGAGGAGCCCAAATAGTGCAGAGTGAGCAATCCGAGAATCTGGGGATTAGTTTAGGGAAGACCAGAAGCAGGAAAAGCAGATTGCCAAAGCCACTAGGTAAGAGGCTTCAGGGGGTGGGGACCTGGGAGAGAGAGAGTGGCTATGTCAAGCAGAGCTACTGTGGGAACTGACCCCAAGGACCAAGTGCACTCAGGGACAAAGACAAAAGAAACCACACAGAATGCTGAAACAACCTGTCAAAAAACAAGACAGAATAATACGAATAATAAAAATAAAAATCACAAGAAAAACAGAGGTAGAGAGGGAGTGAGGTTTAAAGTCCTCCTGTGTCTACAATTCTGAATCCCAGGAACAGAGAAGAGGCGCCCTGTTGGATGGATGAGCTCAGTTCTGTACGCAACCTCAACTCGCCTGCCTGTGTATCATTTGCATCACCCTCAAATGTTGGCAAAGGTGTGGAGAAACAGGAACTGTGGGCCGGGGTGGAGGGGGTGGGGGGTGATTCAGTGCAATCCTACTGCTTAACCCATCCATTGGCCTTTGGATGTTGATGATCCTATTTTGCATTTCTAGAAAGTCTATCCTTTTAAAAAATAAAGTTCAGCTTTGTTTTTTAACCTTGGTTATTTATTCCTTTTTTTTAAAAAAAAAGATATTTGTATTTTAAGCTCTTGTCATCTCATTGATGACTTTCTTTTTTTTTATACCAAGGATTGAACCCAGAGGGTGCTTGACCACTGAGCCACATCCCAGCCCTATTTTGTATTTTATTTAGAGACAGGGTCTCACAGAGTTGCTTAGTGCCTCGATTTTGCTGAGGCTGGCTTTGAATTCGTGATCCTCCTGCCTCAGCTTCCCGAGCCTCTGGGATTACAGGCGTGCACCACAGTGCCTGGCACTTTGGTGACTTTCCTCTGCAGTGTGTGTAGACCTAACCTTGCTGCTTGTTGTCTCTGTTCACGTGCACTCATGGAATCTTTGGGGGGCACCGAGGGCAAAACCTGGCACACAGAAGATGGCTCATCCTATCTCCTTGAACCCCAAGCCCTCTGATCCCACCACTGAGCTATTGTCAAGTGCTCTCAGCTCCAATTCTTATCTAGTAGAACTCCTGTCTTGCCACCGTGAACGAGGATTTGGAAGAAGTGGTGACAGGGAAGTGCCAGCCTTGAGGAGAGCTCATGACGGGAGTTTAGGCTTAACCTCAGCCAAGAGCGGGACTGGGAAGGGGGAAGGCATCAGGGATCAGCCTCCAAGGGCTGCACGAGGAGGTACCAGAGCCTCCGCATGAGTGTGAGCAGAACTAGACCCGGCAATGGAGCCAACCCGGTCACCAGAGGTGGGACCGAGGAGACTGGAGCCATTGCCAATGACAAGGAGACAGCAGAACAGGGAAAATCAGAGTGAGTCAAGGTCATAGCTCAGTGGGAGAGAGCTGGCCCAGCAGGCATGAGGCCCTGGGTCCCATCCCCAGCTCTGAGAAGGGAAGGAGGAAGAAAATAAAAGAAACGGCCACAGAGGGCCCAGGGTGGGTTCCACAGGTGGCAAGATCACCTCCCCTAGCTTTGACCTTTGCCAAGGCCATTGTAGCAGCTTTAAAAAAAAAAACACACGACCTGGGGCTTTAACTTTAGCTTTTCACCTGGTGGATGAATAGGAGCCTCCCAGAAGCATTATGGGATCTCTTAGGGCCCCTGGCGGCCCAAATCTTTATTTTGGGGAATCCCCACTAGGCGATATGGCTTTTCATTTCCTCTACAACCTTCTTTTGATTTCTCTCCCCCCCCCCATTTTCTGGGCCATTTCCTGGCTTTCTTGTGATTTCTTTATGCATTTAAAAGGTCACTTCTTATTTTCAAGCAATGTTTCTAGGTGTAGCACACTGGGAGAAGTGTCAGGCTCTCAAGTATATCAGATTACTGAAAAAGGAAATTTTTCTATACAACTGTTTTGGAGCATGATTTAGAAATATCTAGTGACCCGAAGACAGTTTCACTCCACAATCCCAAGAATTGACTCCTGGATCACTCAAAAATGTACAGCAAAGAGACATGGCCAAGAACGTTGATTATAGCATCGTTTGTAAAAACTGGGGATGGGGAGAGAAAGCAACCTAAATGTCCATTCACAGAAGGAGGAAAAATAAGACTTTGTACACTTATAGAATGAGACACCAAAGCAGGTAAAAAAGATTTTTTTTTTGGCAGTTGAGATATATATTTTCACAAAACAGCATGTAGCACATGCACACCATTGTGCAATATGCTCATCCATATGTCATGATTTTGGGTATTATATAAAAATTATGCATGTATTTATGGTTAAAAAAGACTTCTAGATACATTGATCAAAATGAAAAAATAACACCCTGAGTGTTATTGATGTGATCTTCTCTCTTGTTTCTGGAAAAGATTCAACATGGGATCAGGAACACATCAGTGACCCTGGGCATAATTTCAACGACTTCAAACCCAAGTTTTCCATCTGTAAAATGGAAACAAAATCAAATTTTGGAATTTATATAGTCTATGCAATTACTCTTATAAGAGCTTTTTTATTCATTTTAAAAGTCGTAGGTAGCATCAGCGTTCATTTACGTAATTATATAAGCAGGGAATCCAATTCGCTCTAAGTCAGGCCCCGGTACTTTCCCTTCTCCTTCCCTTCTTCCTTCCCTGTTCCCTTCCCTCTGTTCTACTAATCTTCTATTTAGTGTTTTTTAGTTGTTGTTGTTGTTTTCTATCAGTGCCTTGTGGATATACATGAGGTGAGATTCCCTGAGGTATATTCATATATGTAACAGGACATTTTGGTGAGGTTCATGCCACTATTCTTCCCTTTTCCCATCCCTCCTCCATCCCCCTCTTATCCCCCCGCCCTGCCCCACTTTGGTCTAAGAGCAGGTAAAATTGATGAACTAGAACCACATGTATCAAGATGGATCAGTCTCAAAAATAATATTGACAAAAAAGTCATTGGAAAATAATTATACACAAGCAGGAAATGGCAGCACACACCTGTGGTGCTTAGGAGGCTGAGGCTGGAGAACTACTTAAAGCCCAGGAGTTTGAGACCAGCTTTGGCAATATAGCAAGACCCTTACCTCAAAAAATACTTTTTAAAGAGATTATTATGCACAGAATTGTTATATTTATTTTAAAAGGATTTTTGTTTTGTTTTGTACTAGGATTGAACCCAGGGTGCTTAATCACTGAGCACATCCCGAGGCCTTTTTATATATTTTTAAATTTTGAGACAAAGTCTTGCTAATTTCCTTAGGGCTTCACTAAGTTGCTGAGGCTGGCTTTGAACTTGAAATCCTTTCAGAATAAAAAGGTTGTAGTCCAAGCTTTAGCCATCTAAGACCCAGTAGCCAAACCCAGCCAGCTTCTGTTTTTTTCTTGTTCTGCATAAAGTTATGAATATTCTCTACATTTGTAAATGGTTATAATTTTATAGTTATATAAGTAAATACTTGCATCCTGGCTTGTATTTTGCTTCTTGACCCCACAAAATCTGAAATGTTTACTCTCTGGCCCTTTAAGAAAAAGTTTGCCATTGCTACTCTAATCAATATGGAAAACTTACGATATTTAGGTGGTGGGTCCCCTGCTAATTGTTGTGTGTGTGTGTGTGTGTTATTTTGTACTGGGGACTCAACCCAGGGGTGCTTAATCACTGAGCCATATGCCTAGTCCTTTTTACTTGCTTGTATTTAGAGACAGAGTCTCACTGAATTGCTTAGGGCCTCTCTAAATTGTCGAGGCTGGCTTTGAACTTGCAGTCCTCTTGCCTCAGCCTCTCAAGCTACTGGGATTACAGGAGTGCACCTCCATGCCTGGCTCTATCCACCTCTAAATCCATTGCAATGTGGTTCCTGCCTCAGGTGCAGCACCCAGATTGCTCCATCTGGGGCATGATGCCTCCTGACAGCTACACCCGAAGGAGCCATTTCTGTCCTTTTCTGCGTTTCCCTGTAGCACTGACCAGATTGACTCAATCATTGCCATTCTCCTCTTCCTTGGACCCGACGTGTCATTTTCTCCTAGGTCTCCTCTGATGACTCTGGTTGCTCCTTTTCAGCTTGGGGCTGTGAAGGATTTTTTTCAGCTGCTCATTTCATGTTCCTCTTTTCTTTCTCATTCCTTCTGCTATTCCCGGGCCCTCCTATCACTTTCATGGCTTTAATCTCACACTTGGGCTGACAGTTCCCAAATCATCACCTGCAGTCAGCTCTCTCCACCCAGCTCTCCTTGGCTCTGTCACAGGACTCTGAAGCTGAGCGTGTCCAACACAGAGTTCATTCTCTGCTCCCTCTCGTTTAGACCCTCCTTACCTTCACCTGGGCTAACTTCTTAACCCACGTCTTTGCCGCCAATTTCACCTCCATTTCACCCAACTTCCAGGGCGGTCTTGCTGTAGGACCAATGACATCCTTTTCCTCCTGTACTTATCCCTTTAGGGTTTTTTATTTTCTTAGGACAGATTCCAAACCCCTTGGCATCATGACCACCCTCTTACCAGCTGGAGCTGAGTTCCTGTCTCTCTTAACCATGGCCACATCCCATTATGTGCCCTACGATGTGACAGCTTGAACATACCAAGCTGTCAGGCCCCTGGGCCTTTTTATGTCCTGGGTCCCCAACTGCAGCACTCATCCCTGTCATCTTTGCTTGATGCACCCCTGAGATCCAGTTCAGTGGTCCACACCTCTATAAAGACTTCCTGAATCCCAGCCCCAGATGCAGCAGGTTCTCTTCCACACCCTCATGATGCTCCTTGCACATAAATATTATGGCGTTTATTAGTCTGTGTTATATTTATTGATTTACATGCCATCGTCCTGACTTAGTCATTTCCCTGGGAGCCAGAGGCCTGGTCCCATTCACCCCTCTATCTCAGGATTTAGAATAATGCTGGTATGCCATTGGTCCCCACACAAGTGTGGTGACTGACTGACACAATAAACAAATGACATGAAATTCATCTTATCTTCAAGACAAGATTAAATTTGTTGAAATAATGAAATCAAATTATAGTAATACCTGAATCAATGTGATATTTACTTAATCCACTTTTATAATTTCATTCTTAGATGTGAACTAATCCCAGATTTTTTTTTTATTTTTAAAATATTTTTTAGTTGCAGATGGACACATACCTTTATTTATTTATTTTTCTGTGGTGCTGAGGATCAAACCCGGTACCTCACACAGGCGAGGCAAGTGCTCTACCACTGACTGAGCCACAATCCCAGCCCCCAAATATTTTAATGTATGAATTAAAGGTGGTTCACTTCTGTCTCTTCAAATGAAAACAATTATCCTTCCCTCCACTTTCCTGTAGAAAAATACTGTGTAGCTTCAGAGAAAGCATCCTTACACGCCTTCTTCTCAAAATATGGAAGACCCAGAAATATGCGTTCAACGGCAGGATAACTTGCAGAAGGGACAGAAATTTAAGTGCATTTGGGGAAAATTGTTGAAGGGAAACAAAGGGACTCCAAGTTCCATAGACACTAGTTTTCAAGCCAGTCAAAGCTGATTTAAAAACTTGAAGTACATCCCATGCGAGTCAGTATACATATGAGACCCACACAGGTAATGCACGAGACATACTTACACTAAAAATCACTCATTGCTTGTCTGATATTCAAATTTAACTGAACATCTTGTATTTAATTTAGTAACTCCATTTAGGATTATGATTATCTTTTCTCAAGCAAAGATCATCTCTCTGTTTATCCATGAATAAGATCATAGACCTACTGACTATAGACATGTTGATTATGTAGCTGGGTACATATGAATTAGACAAATATTTAGGTTGAGTTCTAGATCAACAACTCAAAATAACAAGCAAAGAAACTATCACTGAAAAAAAAATTTAGATTAAAGAAAAATAAATAAAAGTAGATCAAAGAATCTATTAGTGTAATGAATCACAATAAAAACTCAATGAGCAGCATCGTAAGAGGGAATTCATAAATACAAAGAAGAGGTTGACAGAGTGAGAACAGCGCAAGGGCAGTAGCTCAAGCAGCAGCAGTGAACTTCAGAGCACTGGAGGCCTGTTCTCCCGTCCAGGTGAAAGGGCAGGACTGATTCTCCTCAAAGGTTAAGCAGGATCAAAAGCCAGCCAACCTTAGGGACCTGGGCAGGTCTTTGCTGAGTGATCTAATATTCCCTTTATCTCCTCTTAGGCTACTTCTTTTTTTCTTTCTTTTTTTGGTACCAGGGATTGAACCCAAGGATGTTTAAATACTAAGCCACATCCCCAGACCTTTTTGTATTTTATTTAGAGTTAGGGCCTCACTAAGTTGCTGAGGCTGGCTTTGAACTTGTGATCCTCCTGCCTCAGCTTCCAGAGCAGCTGGGATTACAGGCGTGCGCCACCTCGCCACTCTTAAGACCTCAGCAACTTCTTTCCTTCTTAAGCCTCTTGCAAAAAAACTTCAAACCATAAACTAACTCTTGTCCTCTGCTACCGCAGAGGCTGGTGCTGCAGCCCTGGGGTCACGGGGACCTTGGGGGACAGGTGTGCCTCCACCCTCTCCCTGGTTCCTCCTGAGCTCCGGGTGGGGTGTGTGGACCACTGGCGTGGCGGACCTCATCTCTTTCTGCTCTCCTGTTCTCACAATTCATCACAAACACACACCTGCCATTTCCTGCTGCGCTGTCCTACAGTTGTTTTTTCTGGAAAAGCTGAGCCTCTGCTGAGCTGAATGAGGACTGTGACGTGGGGACAGAAGTTCCCTGATTTCCAGAATGAGGTGGGCAGTGTCTCCCTCTGCCAGTGTCTCCTGGTAGGCCAGGCTAGGGTGTGGCCGGGAGCACTTGTTTTCAAGTTCTTCTGAAGTTGGCCAGCTTTCCACACCTGGACCGACTGCCTGAGACAATCGGCTTATAAAGGTCAAGGTCTCTACTTGGACTCACAATATGAAAGTCTCAGTCCAGGAGCCCTTGGCCTCTGTGGTTGGGGGCCTGAGGGGGGGGGCAGCGCATCATGGCAGGAAGTATGAGGCAGAGTGACGTCACTCACTTCATGGCCGGGAACTGAAGGAGGAAAAGAAGAGACCCTTCAAAGACACCCCCTCAGTGACCTAAAGACCTCCCCCTAGGCCCCACCTCTTAAGGTCCACCACCCTCCTATAGCGCCACGGGCTAGGGACCAAATTAACACATGGGCCTTGGGGGGATATTCTGGAGTCATTTTGAAATTGGTTATTCAAATAAAAGATAGAAATATACAAAAAGTAGAAAAGTACTCAGGTGAGCAATGATAACTATCATTTAATGACCCCCCGGCTCCATTTCAAAGCACTTTCAGGCCTTATTATTCTACCGATGGTGGGAACAATTTTGTTTTAAGGTTTTAAAATGTGTATGTGCTCTGACCCATAAAAATACTTATTTTTTAAAACTGTCAAGTCTACGAGCTAGGATTCCAGTGCAGGAAAGGTGAAGTCAAAGGGCTAAAGATGCAGCTTCTCAACATTAGTAACTTCCAACAAGAGACATCTTGGGATCTAGAAAAATCTGATTAAAATTGAGCAAGCTTTCCCTATAAGTAAATAAATATAAGTAAGTATAAAATGTTTAAAGAAATAAACAACATCTCCTTCGTGGTAGAGCAAGGTTTTGTTTTTGTTGTTGTTGTGTTTTGTGTATTTTTTTTTGGGGGGGGGACGGGTACCAGGTATTGAACCCAGGGGCATTTAACCCCTGAGCCAGGTCCCCAGCCCTTTTTATTTTGAGACAGGGTTTCACTAAGTTGTTCAGGTCCTCGCTAAGTTGCTGAGGCTGGCTTTGAACTCCTGATCCTCCTGCCTCAGCCTCCCGAGCAGCTGGAATGACAGACATGTGTCACTGTGCAAGGCCAGAACATGTGAACTGCAATTACAGGGCGCTTTTCAACACACAGAGATAAAAATATATATAATATAAAGCATCACAGGTGAATCCCCAGAACCCACTGCTGCATGAAGGTGCTTTTCCAGAGAACCCTCCTCAAAATGAGCAAAAAAGAGACATTTTTAAATGTTCTTTTGTCATAAGGCATTGTCTCCTGTAGGTGTCTGATGGTTGTAGAGAAAGGGTCTAAGCACCCTTTCGGCCATTAACCTGCACTGCTTTCCTCTGGCCATTTTTCTGACCATTTCTTCTTCAAGGAAATATGTCAGGACAAACAAATTAGGTGACTGTTTTCCCTTATTAAAACCTGTCACATACAAAGAGCACTGAGCTTCCAGGGAAAACAGCAGCCCCTTCACTTCCCAGTCCTGCTCCCAGGGGGGATCAAGTGGCCTGAGCTTCACGTGTGGGCAGGCCTGTGAAATGCCCCATGCCCCCCACTAAGGAAATGTAAACATGACACCTCATCACTAGGGACTCATAACTTTGCATTTCGCAATTTCTTTAATTACCCAGGATTTTTGGGGGGGAGGGGAGAGGGCCTGTATTTCCTGGAAGGAAGTTATCAGGTGAGGAGGGTATCAGATTCTTTTATTTATTTACTTAGGTACTAGAAATTGAACCCAGGGGCACTAAACACTGAGCCACATCGCCAGCCTTTTTTTTTTTTTAATTGATTTTATTTAGAGACAAGGTCTTGCTGAGTTGCTTAGGGCCTCCCTAAGTTGCTGAGGGTGGCTTTGAACTCAAGATCCTTCTGCCTCAGCCTCCTGAGCCACTGGGATTACAGGTGTGCGCCACAGCACCTGGCTCAGATCTTGATTATAGGGTGAGAGGAGTGATACCAATGTTACCTGACCCGCCTCCCCCGTCCACATTTCCTTCAGTCGTTCACTCCACAGACAGCTGTGACCTGAAGGACGACTGAAATGAAAGGAGGGATCCGATTGAACTTGGTAGGCTGGGTTCCAGATGCTCGGGACAGTCCAGGACAGTGGAGGAGACGAACAGAGAGAAGTCCATGATGGAGGCGACTTCAAACAACAAATGATAGGTTAGTGCTGTTTTGAAGCCAGGTGGTCTAGAGAAAGAGCAGAGCCCTTCCGCGCGCCATCTGGGGTCCATGAGCCAGGGTGTCCCAGAGGTGTCACCCTTCTACCTTGTCCGTCAAACAGTCCTCCCTCGACAGGCGGGTGCCTGGTGAGTCTGGTAAGGCCATTTGTTCCTGTTTTGTCCTGACCACATCAAAGCCAGTTTCCAAAATGCTACTGGGGAGAAGGAAGAGTAGGCAGACTTCTTGGATTTGGTTCCTGAGTCTCCTGAAATTCATATATGGTCCGTTGTTCCACAGAGCAGGAGAGAACAATTAACACCTGCCACGATCTGTTTCATTTCACCATCTAAATTATAAGTGTTTCCATAATTTGTGTACAGAGTTCGTATAATTAACACAAGAAAGATGGGGTATCTGATTGAGGTTCGACATTCATCCTGACATCCTGTTTAGTAATATTCTCTCACCTTGGTTTAATTTCATGTGGCATTAGCAGCCTGACAGTCCGGCCGTTAGGATATAACACTCTGTCTAATTTTAAAAATTAGAATGACGAGGGGTGTAGCTCAGTGGTAGAGCATGTGCTTAGCATGTGTGAGGCTCTGGGTTTCACGCCCAGCACCCCAAAATACAAACAAACAAATATTTTTCATTCCTAGGTTTCGGCACCAAAAAGTACAAGCCCAAAATTGAAACATAAAGCCAGATGTCAAAAAACAAAACAAAACAAAATAACAACCTTGGTTACACATTGCCACTTAAAAAAAAAAAAAAAAAAGGAGAAGTGAGCCTGTTTGCGTCACAAAGAAGCAAAGTCATTTCCACGCAGTGATGATGCTCAGATCAGTGATAAAGGGGCTCTGTGTGGCTGGGCTGCTGGGGCCCCTGGGCCTCAGGGATCCTCACCAGATGTATGAGCTATGAGACCCAGATGTGTTTGCATGAATATTGTAAATAAGCATTTGTAAATGCCTTGCACACCATGCAGTTTTTATTATCCAGGGACTTTAGGATTTACAGTCAGGGGAGGTATTGAAGGTTGTTTGCAAGGTCACATGACCGTTTCCATTATCTCTTAGTAATGCTAATAATAGTCCTGGGAGAGTTTGTGTTGAGGTCACTTGAGATAACCAGGAGTGGGCCACCCAAAAGAGAGACAATGTGTTGGATCTGCACCTTTGGGGCCACCAGCCTTGAGCCCTCACACCTGACTTGGCAGGTGGGTCACATGCAGGGTTCAGGGGCACGAATGCCAAGCTTTGCAAGGTCTTTCTGCTTTTCAAGGGCTGCGTTTGGGTTTCTTCTTCTCTCCTGCACTTGTGTTTGCTAAAGTCCCTCTCTCCACCCTCAGTCTCTCTCTCTCTCTCTCTTTAGCAGTGTCACCAGTTTCACCCAGGGCCCCACCCCTTGTGCCCTGAAATACATCCAAATTTAGATAAGAAGATTCGAACATAAAATAAGGAAGTAGTACCAGGCAGATGAACCTTCCGGGGAACAACTGAAACCGACACGTACAGAGATGGGGAAAGAAAAAGAGTATGACACAAAAATAACAAATCGACCAGCACCTGGCCTGTGCATGCCCCTTTAAGGCTTTGGAAGCATCTTCACATTCATTATTACATGGTCTGGGATGTAGTTCAACGGAGAATTCTTGCCTAACGTTTATTATTTCTTCTGCTTTCATGCTAACACTGTGGGAGAGGCAGATCAGAAGGCTTACTTTTGGGTCTTTTAAGGAATGGAAGGTTCTAGAAGGGAAAGGACTCTTCCCTGGTCTCCCAGATAGAGACTGACAGCAGGTCTCAAGCCCAGCTCTTCTGAATTCAGATCTTATCTCCCTTCAGTGATAACACGGCTGTGTCCAAGGGGCCCTGGATCAACACAAGAACTGTCCCTGCAACTCCCACGGGGCCCATCACTAGAGGAATCCTGCTTTCCTCCACAGTGCTGCTGGACCCCGGGGCTGGAAGAAGCCTTGTACCCAGGAGGCTCCCACAGGAAGTCACCCTGGACTAAATGGGCCTTGGCAAATGTTTACTAGAAAAGGCTGGAGCTGGGCTATGGGAGGCTGCAGGTGGTGTCAGGGGAACCCATGTCCACTGGGTTAAAAGTTGCTGTGACCCTGCTGGTCACGGGCGAACAGCTACAATACTTTAGGAGAAAGTCTCCCGAGCTGCTGTCTGTCTGTTCCACTCATGTCCACTGGTGTGACCCCTGGTTCTTCCTTTGGTTTCCATCTTGATTTCATCCACTTCTGATTTCTTTCCTAAATCTCACCTCTGGCGCTTTGCCGGCCCACCCACTCCTGGTTACTAATTTCATTCTGTGACACTCCCCCGGACCCTTTTCCACTCCCCTGTCTATGACTCTTAGAGCTGATCCCCAGTGGTTTCCACTTTCCTCTGACCTCACAGATCCTTGGACATCTGGCCTTTCCCTGGCTGAATCCTGCCAGTTCCCCCCGAAGTGAGCCCTGGGTGAGGGTTGTCTTGGAGAAGCCTTGAGGTCAGATGTGATGCTGTGCCCAGCTCTGCCTCTCCTGCCTCCCCCCTTCTGAGGTACCCTGTACTTGCCCTTGTGCAAACCTGGAAGGAACCACAGTGATATTGTAGCAGGCTTGGAAATACAAAAAGAACAATCTAGATTTCCATCAAAAAAGAATTCCAAACAATGGGGAGGGGGCAAAGAAAGCTCTCTGTATACACTCATGAAATAATTTCAAGATGAAATTGGAAGAGAAAAAAGTAAGATTCAGGACAGTATATAAATTTTGCTACCATTTGTGTTAAAGAAAAAAAGAAAGAAAAGAAAACAGGAAATAATACTTACTAGTGTGATAGGGTTTCTCTGGAAGGTAGCAGAAAGAGCAATTATCTCTGGGGAAGGAAACCAAGGGACTTGGGGAAAAAGGATGATAGAGAAACTTCCTTTTTGAGCTTAGTACCATGGGTATATTCATGTCCAAAATTTTAGATTAAAAACAAGCTTGGGCTGGGGATGTGGCTCAAGTGGTAGCGCGTTCGCCTGGCATGCGTGCGGCCTGGGTTCGATCCTCAGCACCACATACAAAGATGTTGTGCCCGCCGAAAACTGAAAAATAAATATTAAAAAAATTCTCTCTCTCTCTCTTTAAAAAAAAACAAACAAGTTAAATGTTTTGGAAACAACAGAGATATAGGACTAGATGGAAACTGGGGACTCAAGAGGTGATATTTTTGTTGTTTTTGTTGTTGTACCGAACAGAGCATTAAGTCATTAAGGGATTAAAGAATTTTTCCAAATTCCTACAACTAAGTGACAGAGCTATGACCAGAGCCCTCATTTGACTCTTGGCACCCTATTCGAGGTGGACAATAAAGTTGTGAAGATCAAATCAACCAACACACCTTTATCCTAGTACCCATCAGGAAGTAAGCAATCAATCAATGCCAGGTACTGTTATTCATTATTTTGAGACTATCACGGAGTTCAGGTCGATGGGGCAGGGAGAACTGTGAAGGAAGCTGTCATAGGAGTCCCTGGAAATTAATACTTGTAAGAAAAATAAAATGAGGGTATGGGAGAGAATGGTATGAACCGTTGATTCTTATTTATTTAAATAGACACTAGAAGTGGGCCGTGTAGCTCTAGCTGCTCAGGAGGTGTTTGATGGCTTGGACAACATAGTGAGACCCCATCTCAAAAAGAAAAGAAAAGGAAAAATTCACTAGAAAATAATCTCAGAGCGCAAGGGGTGCTTCATTTGGAAAACATATGTGAGGATGTGCATTATGGAGAGAATCTCTAGCTCCTTTACACAATTCCATGAAGGGCCACCTGTGACCATCATGGTCTCATGCTGGAAAACTCATGTACCCAACCCAGGACCATCAGGGGCACTTCTTTCCATTTCTCTTTTATTTCCAATTGTTGAAATGTCCTCGTTATTCCTGCTAACTTATTTTCTTCCCTATTTTCTATTTTCCTGTGGCTATAGGTCAAGTGGGGACTCAAAGAGGGTTGAGTGTTCCACTGGGAGCGTCATCTGTCTCCCCTGGAGAGGTACAGAAAAGATCATTCTGGGAAGCTTTGTTTGCAGTGCATCTGGGGTGAGAGCCTCAGCAAGAGCCCTGGCAAAGCTGAGGCTTCTGGAAATCTTTTGCTCATGTTGCCCTAGTGCCAGAAAGCTACCTCCTAGGCTCCCTCTCTTGCTCTCCACCTTATTGCCAAACTTCATGATTTGCAAGCATTCCTTTCCTCCCCGATTCAAGGAAAAATATAGTGTGAAGGGAATCAACCAGATGCCTGTCAATAGATGAAAGCATTAAGAAATGGTGTGTGTGTGTGTGTGTGTGTGTGTGTGTGTGTACATACACAATGGAGTTTTACTCAGCCACAAAGAAGAATAAAATTATGGCATTTGCTGGTAAATGGACAGAAATGGAGAACATCATGCTAAGGGAAATAAGCCAGACACAGAAAATCAAGGGTTGAATGTTTTCTCTCATATGTGGAAGCTAGAGCAAACTGAAGGAAAGGTGGAGAAGATTGGTATCATAAAGATATAGGGGACATCAGTAGAGTAGAAGCAGGAGATTGAGAGGCAGAGTGGAGACATGGGAAAAGGAAGGAAACGCTGAAAGAATTCTTTAAAAATCATGCTATGTGCATATGTAAATATGCCACAGGGAATTCAGTCTCCCACAGGAACAGGGAATCCATTTGATAATCACTTTGGTAAATGCCACCCAAAACTCTCGATCAGAATCAAGTTATATTCTGCAGTTTGTCATTAAATGATAGATACTGGGACCAAAAGATTACGAAAAGTTGCCCAAGATCACACTTGGAGTGGTAAAGATTGGATCTCAGAGGGCCCAGAACAGAAATGAAGCTTTTAACTTCACACTCTATTTTTCTTTTTCTTTTTTTATTACCTTGACAGTAGGGAAAGCTAAAAGTTTATTTATTTTTTGATTGGTTCTTCCTACTGGGACATGAAAGTGGGAGACTGAAATGTTTATCTATAAAACCAAAATAATTAACTGTGACTGTCTTCGTTCACCTGCCATAACAAAATACCACAGCCTGGGTGGCTTAAACAGTTCTGGAAACTGAGAAGTTAAAAAATCAAGGTACTGGCAGATTCAGGGTCTGGTAAGAACCCTCTTCCTGCCTGCCCGGTTGCTGAATCCTCATAGGGCAAAGAGAGAGCAGGCAGAATGAGGGCTCAGGTCTCTTCTTCCTCTTCTTATAAGGGCACTAATCCCATTTGGGGAGCCCCACCCTCATGACCTCATTAAACTTAACTACTTCCTAAATGCCCCCACCTGACACCATCATATTGGGGACATCATCATTTTGGGGATTAAGCCTTAAGGCTAATATATGAATAGGGTGGGGGTGCACACAAACACTCCTTTCATAATAGTGACCAAACAAATATTGTTATTGTTTTAACCTGAATCACAAGGCTAACATATTGAATTGTCTCTGCTGTGTCTGGGTCCGTCATTCAGTGGAGTCATGGTCTAATCTGTACTGTAGAGTGTGACATAAAGCAGCCAACTTCTCCGTTTGCATCTCACCTTTCACCATGCAGAGAAATTCCACGTACACTATCTTTGTGACCTGCCATAGGCTGGGCTAGCAATACTACCCAGGGTTCAAACAGAATAAACTTGCTTGTACCTTGTCAGTAAGGAAAGCCCCACAGTCGTATTTTATTGAATAACTTTAAGTATTGGTGGAGTTTTCTTATTCTCCAAGGGAATATTTGGAGAATATTCTTGGAGAATCTTACTTTACAAATGAGATATGCAGCATATTTTTTATTTAGAGTCCAGAAGGATTTGTCACGGGCAGACTTGGTACTTTGCAGAATAGAAGGCCTAATGTTGAAACCTAAGTAATCACTCCAAAGCCCAACATCCCTTCCTATTGATAAGTACTTTTTATTAAAAATTAGGACACAGAGTGAATTCCTTTCCACCTGCTTACATTTAATTTTTTTTTTTTTTTTTTGCGGTCCTGGAGATCTAACCCAGGGCCTTAGAGTTTTCTAGGCAAGTGCTTTACGGCTGAGCCGTGTCCCCAGCCCCATTTCTTGACATCTAAATGGGTTAGAGGTCGTTCACTGAATTTTCGGTATGTATACATTTAGATTTGTTCAGAAATTTTATTAAAATATCGTGATACCCTATAGGCGATCACCTGGAATGTCACACCACTTGGCTTGGGAAATTATCCTTGACAGGACAAAGCCTCCAACACCCCGGGCTAAAGTGTGTCCAAAGTGTCTGGTCAAAGCTAAACTGCCTGCATTGATGGAAGGAGTATCTCTGGGCACTGATTCCATGTTCAATATACTCACAGCTCAAGCTCCATTTATGTTAAATCAATACACGGTATCACCATGAACTGGAAGGCCAAGTGCAGTGGATCAAGTTTATCACCAAATGTATCTAGGATAAATTCAAAAATCATTGAAACCATAACACACCAGCTCTGTCTCCATGGCAATCTCAGTTTTGTGCATGTCCCCACAGGTAATGGTGACGAATCAGAAGATACATCTCTATCCCCAGAAAACGAAGCCACAGCTGAAGAGACCACCTCAAGTGTGTTGACTACAACAACCCCAGAAACAGTATCTGCAAATACGACTTCTATCCACATCGCCGAGGACACAGATCAGTTAGAGTTTATATTAATGGTGTTGATCCCATTGATTTCCTCGGTCCTCCTACTTTTATTAGTGGCACTCCTTGTGAGGTACTGTAGGAGAAAGAGAACTAAACAAGGTAAATATTTGGTGTATCCTTATTTTCAGAAAATTGCTTTACAGGTTAATGAGGACTCAATAAAACAGTATCATTTTTTTTCTTTTACTCAGAGCCTTCTAGCCAAGGATCTCAAAGTGCTTTACAGACATGTGAGTATTCTCCTGACATCCGTTTAGGGTTTGGGATGGGGTAGAAGGAAGTGAGATGTTTCAAAATTAAGCAACAAAAGCACCTGTAATCCCAGCGGCTGGGGAGGCTGAGGCAGGAGGGTTGCAAGTTCAAAGCCAGCCTGAACAACAGTGAGGCACTAAGTAACTCAGTGAGACCCCAAATAAAATTCAAAACAGGGCTGGGGATATGGCTCAGTGGCCGAGTGCTCCTGAGTTCAATCCCTGGTACCCCCGCCCCCCCAACCAAAAAAAGAACAAACCACTATGTGATGATAAGTGATACATTTCAATGACACATTTAAGCAGTTAATAATGGCGTGTCCTTTTTGTTTTTCTTTTAAGGACATGTTTTCAGTCTACCTTGAAATTTAAAACATAGCACTGCCATTTTGGTATCCAGTGCAGATGGTATATAGTCTTGGCCAAGAGGCCAGTGTGATGTTTCCCACCAGGTGGGAAGAGGGTCAGGAGGTGAGGCAGTGGGTCAATTTAGGGCTAGGGATGGAGGCTGGAGACCTTGGGGTCTTTACCACAAAAGGACCGGGGAAGCAGTATTCTTGTTCCCACTGAAACTTTTGCAAGGAGATTCCTGACTGGTTAAAGATTATTCACATCAATCTGGAAACCAAGACAGAAAATTCCCAAGATCAGCAGCATGAAAGTCCAGCATGGAATCATCAGATACCAGCTTTGGGGGTAGTTTTAGGTCCCAGGCAGTCTTGGGGTACTTTTGTCTTGTGCTGGTAAAAATGATGCTGACTCATTTTTTTAAATTGAAGGTTTTTTTCTTCTCCTTTTTTTCTTTTTCTGATTCTGGGAAACATACCTACAAGTGCTTTACCACGAGCTACTTTCCCAGATCTTAAGTTCAGCTTTTAAAAGTCATTCTGGAAATTACTCAAGGAATAAGAGGTTTCCTGATAACACACAGAGTCATATGCAAAACTTGCTCTGGGTCCCTCTGGCCCAGTAACAGGGCACCTGGGGCTTTGAGGTCATGACCTTGGCCTAAATGCTTCCCCCAGGGTCCCTGCGCGGGGGCAGCCCTTAGCTCTCTGCAGAAACTATAACAGCTATTTCCAAAGCCAGCAGATGAGGCAAATGTGAGCTGGGGGAGAAGCCCCAAAGTGCATTTCCCTTCATGGCTCATAAAATAGGCACCCTAGAAGCAGGAAGTACAAGTTTCTTCACCCCTTGAAATTACAGGGTGGCCTAATAACAGTGGTCAAGTGGGAGTTTCTGCAGAAGCTAAAGATAAGGCAAGAGGCGGCAGAGCTGGCTGGACCCCACTTCTTTTTTTGAGATAGGCCTCCCGTTATCCAGGTCGGCCTCAACTTGCAGGCTTAAGGCATCCCCCTGCAGCCTCCAGGAGTAGAGTAACAGGGACTACATGGACACAGACCTGGATCCCACTGTTCAACCTCAGGCAAAGTAAGGTCTTCCTGCCCCAAACCATAGCCCCACAGTCTGCTTTAATTAATGGACTCCGAGGAGGGAGGTGTCTAGTAAAGGGTCACGTTTGTAGGTTTTAGATTCAGAAAGTGATTTTCACTGAACTGCACTGTGCAAGTCTGTCTGTTCAAGGGCTGTTTACACACAAGAACTGGCCTCATCCTCCTTCAGGGCCCAAGCATCCCCACCCTGTAGCCCTACTTGAAATTTTTGCTGTTGCCAGATCACAGATTGACTTCCAGGGACCACGGACAGACGGCCCTCTGCCTTCTGTCTGGAATTTCCTTCTTGTCTGCTTGGCAAACGGCCACCCCATTCTGCAGTACCCAGGGCTAAAGCTCTTACAGAGACATTCCCCAAGCAAAATGCATCACCACTTCTGGGTTGTCATAGCACTTTGTTCACACTTACTGTCCACAAAACTCATGTTGTCATCATAAGCAAGTGACCTTTTTTTGTGTGTTTTTGTTTTTATCTTTCTTTCCTGCTACATTGTGTTCTATTTAAAGTCCAAAAGAGCCAAGAAGTTGTCTTATTCCTGTTTGACAGTGTGGCACTGCGGTTGAGAGCACAGATTGTAGAACCACACTCCTTGGTTGGCTTTTGCAAGACCAGCTCTGTAATCTCTCAGTTTCCTCATCCATAAAATGGGCAAATTCAATACTTAGCACATAGAATTGTAATTAAATGAAGGATGCATCCATTTCCCTCTATCATCTATCTGTCTATGATGTATGTAGTACTTAGGGGAAAAGTGCCTGACATAAGTTCTAAGTAAACGTTCACATGTTATTATTATCACTTTAGCTATATGGTACCCACACATATTATCTGCTCAGTATATGTTTGTTGAGTGAATGAGTTGATGACAGGATGTCAGAATATTTTTTAAAGAACACCTACTCTCAGAGGCAAAAGCAAATTGGCACATTATCCCTACTACAAATCAGCACCACATTTTTAGTTGAAATATTCTCACTGTAGGAAATCACAATATAGAAAACTTAGAAATTCAAACCAACTGCTTCTCATAAAATTTTTTGATAAAGATAACTTGTTGATTTTTTTCTTTCACTCACTAGCCACATCTTTAATATAAACATAAATATCTCTTCTGAACAGAATGCTAAATGGTTAGCAACCACTTCCTCCATCCATTTCTATTTAACATTATAATACCAGTCTAAGACAAAAGAATATTTAAATAACTAATTTTTTTTTTCAGGAAAAACAAAACTGTCAAACTCAATCAAAGAAACCAGCATTTTGCTTGGATAGTTCCAAAGGAGTGCTTAGTTGCAGGCCTGGGCACCTGGACACTTGACGTTCCCTCAGAAAGTAGGCAGAGAAACACTGGTTCTTTCCTCACATGATAGACCCTGGTCTGGTGACACCTGGGGAGGACGTGGCCAACACTTTCAGAATGGATACTTCATCTGATTGGAAATACCCTTGGTTTTGTTTCGGTGCTGACTTTGGCAGGCTAAGCACACGCTCTATCACTGAGCTAGTCCAAGATGACTTTTTAAAATTTTCTTGTTGCTTTTTTTTTAAATACCTTTATTTTATTTATTTATTTTTACATGATGCTGAGGATGGAATCCAGTGCCTCACCTGTGCTAGACAAGTGCTCTATCACTGTGCCACAACACCTTCCTCTGTTCTTTATTTTTTATGTGGTGCTGGGGATTGAACCCAGGGCCTCAGCATGCTAGGCAAATGCTTTACCACTGAGCTAAACCCCCTAAATTATCTTTTTTTCCCTTTGAGCCTGTCTTTTCATGTCCGGGGGGGAAAAGGAAATATTGCACAGTAACCTGGTGTTTTGCGATCCCTCTTCCTAAGCTTCCAGGCATTACATTTGCAGTTGTTACCATTTAACATTTATTAAGTACCTTGCTGTGAGAGTGTGTTTGGGGCAGGGGGAGGGGGTAATAGATGTCTTGAAAGAGATGCAGCTGGCAGGAAACTGTCACTTTGAACCGACAGCGGCTACATGATGTTGGGCCCTGCTCAGTAAATCTCTCAGGAAAGAGACTTGCTTACTGCTCAGCTTGGAAATAAGACAAGGAAGCCAGTCTCTTGCAGCTCCTGTGTCCCCAGCCCACACCCCAATTATCCCACCATCCCATTCACAGAGGAGAGGATCTAGGAGTGGGGTATTGTCAGGCCAAGTGGTTGTGATGCAGGAAGTGAGGGAGGAGGACAAGGTGGGGAGGAGGGTATGAAATGGAAGGACTCTAAGGGGAAAATGGAATCCAGGGGGGAGAGGGAGGGGGGCTGCTAAAAGCTGCATTTGCCTCTGGGTTGCAAAGGGAATAGGTGGCTATTAATAAAGAGCTGTAGGCCAGGTGGAGTGGAGCGGGCAGGGCCTGATTGCTGAGGACAAGTAATTGGTCTCCCTCCTGGTTTAATGTTTTACTCTCCCAGATGTTTTTCTGTTGCCATGGCGGCTGGGGCAGGAGTAATGGCCATGGAGCAGGGAAGAGGAGGCCACAAAAGGCTTTTTGCTCTCTTTTAATACTGATTATAGGAGCTTCGCATTTGGTGCATCTGGAGCACTTTGGTAATGGGTTTTTTAACTTTTCCATCATCTGCATGCAATCGAGCTTTTGCTCACCTCCAAGCCCTCAGGGAACCCGGATTACAAAGATAAATCCATTGCCCACAACAGTGGGGCTGTGGAGACACATGCTCTCTGAGAAATTAGCTGGGGGGGGGGGGGGATTAAGCAGGTAGGCAAAGAGGGAGAGGAGGAGAGAAGGAGGGACAAAATAGGGTGATTTTTATGGGTTCCCCATGGGGAGACTCAATCACCTAGGGGCTTTATTTATAGTAAAATCCCTTATGGAACAAGCCTATAAATTTTAGAAGAGATGAATATATAAAAACATGTAAGATGCAGATAGTTTCCTTTCCCCAGTCTCCAAGTTATTTTTTGAGGAGTCAGGTACCTGCAGGAAGCTTCAGATTCCTACTGGGGAGCAGGAGGATATAACAGCTCCTCCAAAGCAGGCAGTCATGGCATGAAACTTAAATGTGCGCCCGGCTTTCCTGGACTGGCAATGCCGTTCATGCTTGCCAACTGCAGGAAACCACCACAGCGCACAGCTGCCAGGAGGTCTGTTCCAGGTGCCTGCTGGTTGGGTTGCCTCGCTGGGACCTGCACTTCTGTAGGCCAGATAAAAGCAGGCCTCTGACTGCCAAGATCAGGAACATCTGACTATTGGGTGGACCTCTACAGAGTGGCTTTCTTTCTGATCGTTCTCACTTCATAAAAAACACGGTGGCGCTATCCACTATCCATTCATTTGACATTGTTGCTTCATTTCTCTGGTCTCCCTGCCAAACAAAACAGAGCCTGGGCCCAGACATCAGGCTGTGGTTCTTGCCACATGTTCATCTGGAATCTGATGTTCATTAGAGACGTTTTGTAAAATGTTTCCCTGACTTTTAGCCCAATCAGCAGCAGCAAAAGCAGGTGGGCTGGATGTCTATCATGATAATGCCATCCAACAGATTGGTGTGAATTTAACCCCAGGGATGAACAATCAAGATTAAGACTATTCATTGATTCAATAAATATTTACTAGGCATTTGCCAGGTACTGTGTAAGTAGGACAGGAGCTGGGGATGATGTGAAGAGGACAGACATGATCTCTGTCCTGGGGGAGCTGTAGGCTAGTGAGAAAGACAGGCAAAACAGAACCAAGCAGATGCATGGATGAGAAATTGTGACCAACACTCCTGGAGGAAGCAAGCAGGGTGCTGAGCCTCAGGAACACTGAAAGATGTGTCCTTCTCAAATAGAGGTGGAGCAGCCACCCTGAGGGCAGGTTACTGAAGCTCAGAACTTAGATCCAGTCATTGAAAGAGCTGGGGTAAAAAGCGCAGTTTCAGGAGGAGTCTTTGATGGAGTGACCCACATCCTGCTTCAGGACAGAGGACAGTGGCGCAGTGTTCAGCATGTGTGCCCTGGGAGATAAAGCCCTGGAGTTTTGAACTGGGACATTTTATTGAGGGTGGTCAAGGAGCAAGCTCTGGAGCTGAACCCTACCTTTCTTTCCTTTACCACTGTTTTCCTCTTCATGTGGATATAAAAAAGGTACAAGATACCTCTGATCTGAAGTGAGCTCAGGAAAGCATCCTTACCCCAAAGGAAACAGATTTCACACCCATTAGGCTTCATGTCAATATGGCAATCTGCACTGTTCAACCTGGAAGTTACTTATTGCTCCTTTAAAAATGGAATTTACTGGAGTTGGGTTTTGGCTCAGTGGTAGAGCGCTTGCCTAGCATGTGTCACACACTGGGTTCATTCTCAGCACCGCATTTAAATATGAATAAAATAAGGGTCCCTAACATCTAAGAAATATTTTTTTTTTAAAAAAACGTAATTTACTTAAAAATTTTTTGGATTGCTTTGTAAAGAAGACTTCAGCTGTAGATGCTAGTGGACAAAACTAACTTGACCTTTATATTTATTCCCTTTTAGATGAACTGGGAAGTGAAAACCTGAAAGTGTGAGTCCTCCCCACCTCCTCCAACCTGCTCGCTCCTGGATGAGAACAGCTAGGGAGGGGACATGAGCCCTCGGCCTTTTCCTGGGCTCCGATGCCCTTGCAGGGTTCTCCTACTTCCCGGGCCCCCGAGCACCGAGATGGCCCCTAACGGCGCAAGGCGGGGTGCGCCCGCGTCCCCAGATCTTACCCAGAGCGGAAGGCCGGGTGGGAGCTGCTGTATTTCATTGTCATCTGCTCAGAAAAAGACTCTCTTTCTGACTGCTACCAGTGTCGAATGCATAGTGGTTCGATATTCTGACCCTGGATGTATGTCAAGGACGTCGGTTAATCGATTCTGATTAACAAATTTATCACCCGGAAAGATTCTAGAGCTGGCGTTGCGGAAGGGGGCCCTCAGAAGCCGAAAGTTGGCGCTGCGCAGGGACCAGCAAGGACAGGGCGGGAGAGGAGGGGAGGAGGAGGGGGAGGGGGAGGGGGGGAGGGAGAGGTGACACTCTGACCCGAGTTCTAGGGCGACTCCCCCACCCCCCCTCCGGTAGCTTCACTTCCTCTCCCCAGCTCCACGCCTCCGCGGTGGTTGGGGCGTAGTCCTTCCTCCCGCGACTCCATCTGCACCCACTTGGGGTTTCTGCACCTTAGCCCTGCGCTCTGGCCCCGGGGTATTAGAGTCTGTAAACAAGTCTGGAGCGGCACCGGGGAGCCTGGACTGTTGGATTTCTGAAAGTAACAGCTCCATTTCTCTAGGAAAGCCTGGGAATTGAAGGGAGAGGTGATAAAAGTTGCCCCTTGACCGTGGTCTCTTGATCTGGGGCACTGATCCAAGACCCCAAGGAAGGAGAAGTGAAATAAAGCAAGGCTGAAATACTAAACGTGGTCTGAGGAGGCCTGCAGACCTCCAGACCCCCGGGTTCCCTTTCTAGCCCACTCCCTGGGCCTGTGGGCCTTCCCGTTTGGGATCAGGGGTAGACGTGAGTTTGTTTCGCATTTCTTCCCGTTAGAGCTCAATACTCTTGAGCAGGGTCACCCCAGGCTAACCTGGAGTGGCAGACACTGAATCAAGTCCAATTTCATCAGAATTATCCTTCTGGACTCTCAGAATGAGATGCAACGCACGACCCTCCCCGCCACCCCACAACAATCCTTTTGCTGTCTCTCTCTAGCCCTATTTTCGAGGAAGACACACCATCTGTCATGGAAATAGAGATGGAAGAACTGGATAAATGGATGAACAGCATGAATAGAAATGGTAGGTGGAAACCAAAAGCTTTTGCTTTCTTTTCTAGTAATAGAAGGCTGCAATAACTTTAAATAAATACTTGAATCAATCCTGGAGTGTGACAGAGCCCAAATACTACTATCTATCTAATGCATGTAGATAATTAACTTAGGTCTGATAGATCCTTAAATATCCAGTGGAATTATTACATGGATTATTGCAACTTGTTTTTATTTGCGTACAAGTTGTTGAAATGACCTCTTTCAAGCAGAAAACCATCTATTTTTTTCTTTTCTGTTTTGTGGTGCTGAGAATGGTACCAGGGCCTTGCACATGCTACACAAGTTCTCTACCACTGAGATACACCCGCAGGCTCCATGTCTTTTTTTCCAAGCAAGGAAATCTGAGACCAAATTATCCGGGAAAAGCATCTGGCATTTTCTTATGGATAATAGAATTTAGAAATCTATAATTTTGATTTGTATATGAGAGTAACTCTATCAAATGTACTTTACAGAGATCTATGCTGTCCAATACAATAAATGGTAGCCATGTATGACTATTCAAATTGATCAAATAAAATTCAGTTTTAGTAATCACATTTTGAGTGATCAGTAACCAGGGGGCTACGTATTAGGCTGAATCTAGAATACTTCCATCACTGCAAAAATTTCTACATAGAGGGGCTGGGGTTGTGGCTTAGCCGTAGAGCGCTCACCTAGCACTTTCGAGGTGCTGGGTTTGACCCTCAGCACCACATAAAAATAAACAAATAAAAATAAAGGTATTGTGCCCAACTATAACTAAAAAATGTTAATTTTTTTATATAGATAGTAATATTAAATATAACAACTTCCAATTGATATCTGGCAGTAAGAGTACTCTATGTTCCTTACTTCCCATTAAGTCAATAATTGGTCTTAAAATGATGATCAATATTTTTTCTCTAAAAATCAATAAATTATTTTAATGCTCAGATGTAATTGTTCAGGTGAAATCCACTATTTATGTTATCATATAATTTGTATTTTTAACTTATCTTTAAGAAAAATGCCCTGGGTCTGTCAGATTTAACACCCTACAATGGAATTTTCTCAAATCCAGAAATTTGTTATTAAAATTAGATGAGCTTTCCAAAAGATTAGAAGCGCTCGATAACTTGTATAATTTCCAACAATTTTTCATACTGAGGGACAAAGGGCCCCATAAAGCATTTGAAGATGGATGTAGGTCATGGACCTTGTCCCTAAGTGGTTATATCTTATTGTTCCTGTTTATAGATGCACACATAGTAGAATTTGGAAAATGCAAAAAAAAAAAAAAAGTGGAAAGGAGGATTCCAGTACCAATGACAGTCTCTGTCAATATTTTGTTGTATTTCCTTTCACACCTGAGACTTTGTGAAATACAAATAATAATTCTTTCACATTCACTAAAACCAGAAAACTGCCAAAAGACATCAATTTGCCAATGAAAGTGGAGAGTTATTTTGAGACATAAGGGGTATATCCAGGGGAATTCTTTTTTTTTTTTTTTTCTTAAAAATAAGGGTGGTGTAATAGAAGAGGACTTGGCTGATTCTAAGAAGGGGGCCATTCCTCACCTTCCTCCCTGCTCTTCTCTGCTGAGTGGTCTGACTGAAATCATTCTGCAGGCTCATCAGGACCTGGGTGCAGCCATTTTATCCAGTGTCTAGCCTGAAGGATGCAGATTCTGGCTTTTAGAACAACACAGAGGTTCCACGGGGAATGAAAACCAAGCAGTGATGAATTACGCCCTTTCCAGTAGGGGCAGAGGCAGGCTCAAGTCTCGAATCTGCGTTATTAGTGCTTTTTTCATTTCAGGAGCCTTGCCACCATTAATCTTTTAACCTCTAAATTCCCTAGAGTGAGATCATTTTTGCACAGGTAACCACACAGATCAAGGCAATTTCGATGCTCAAGTGTGTCAGTTTTGGGGATAGAAAATAGAATTTCGATGACTAACAATGAGTTTGCTTTTGTTCTGTTCTAGCCGACTATGAATGTTTACCTACTTTAAAAGAAGAAAAGGAATCAAACCACAACCCAAGGTACTTCTAATTTCTACCACAAGTCATATGCTTATGGCAGGAAGGGGACTAGAACCACAGAGGAGCACTTTTTCTTCACCTTGGCTGCACTTATCAATTTTTTTTTTAATATTTGCTTTTTAGTTGTAGTGGGACACAACACCTTTATTTCATTTATTTATTTTTATGTGGTGCTGAGGATCGAACCCAGGGCCTCGCACATGCTAGGCAAGCGCTCTACCGCTGAGCCACAACCCCAGCCACACTTCTCAATTTTATTATGGCAATTTACATGGAGTTATATGTATATGGAGAAAAGAAGTGAGTTTTGTTTTGGAAAAATACAAAATAAACATCCTAATGGCTCTTTACCTTTAGAAATAAATTAATATTGATATTTTCTTCCAGAGAGGCTTCTGTTTTAGTCATAAAAATGTCTGATTATAACCCTAGGGTTGTTTACCTTGCATAGATAGCTGTTTGGTAAGGACAACAGATGGAGAGGGCATTCTCAAAGCGGGTAACTGTAAATAAGAATGAATAAAAGGAGCACTTAAAAAAAATTAAAAAAAATCCAATCCACCTGGACTGGCTTATTACAGGAGAGGAATTAAATGGAAAATTTTAAATATACATTCCGTTCTACCACTAGGTGGCTCTGCTTGATAGAAAATTTTAGTGCATTGGGGTTTGGGTGTAATTTATTAGCACTCCATGATCTTGTTGAAATTATATTATCCTCTATGAGGACAGAAATGACCCTGTTTGGGTGTTTTTGATTAGAGGATTGTATGGTCAGGAAGTAGGGAGGACTCAAAAGGAAACAGGATTCATTATTTAGCAAGTTGGGGGCTTGGTGAGCGAGCTTTGCTGAGCTCTCCGGGGGCACCAGGTTGTTGGCAGGGATGATCTGTGGATGATCAGAAGGCAGAGAACTTGAGCCTGCAGTGGGAATGCTACATTTCTGTTGGAAGAAACAGAATAAAGCTTTCATGCTGGATAAATACCACCCTCCTCCTTGCCATCCATCATCAGAAGCGGCCTTGTGCAGGTCGTGGTAAATGCTTCCAGAGCACAGTCACAGGTCCCTGGGCCATCCTGGAAGGCAGAGCATTGCGAGCAAAGGCTGTTTACTAGACAGTCTAATGGGGCAGTCCCATGTTTGTCCTTTGGATCTTTTTTCCTGAACGTTACCTAAAATTCACTATCCCACCTCTCTCTTTCCACATCACACCATCATAACCTTATACTGGTAAACCTCAGCTTTGATACCAAAGTCTACCTCTTATTGTAGATTGAAGTCAGGGTTAGCTCTCTGGGTGTTTCTGTGTTAAGATTCATTGCTGGTTCAAAAAAAGATTCTATCTCATTTAAATGAGATTCCAGACTAGGGACGAACAGATGAAAGAAAGGGGAAAAAATAATGCCACAGAGAGTATGACAAAGGGCATTACAAAGGGATATTTTTAGCTTATCTAAAAAATGAGCCACTACACGTGCCTGGTATAAGGCTCAGATCAACACCCAAACTCCGTAAATATCTTATTATAGCATCACTGATGTGTGCTCTCTAATGAGGTGAAATGTCAGTGGTTTTTACATACCTGCCTCTTGTTCTTCCACATTATTGGCAACATGGAAGCAGCTTAGCCTTACCGAATTCTGTGGTGGTGAAAGCTTCTTAAAAATCAGCTCTTTGGAATACTGAGAATTTTGTTCTCTGAAATGAACCGTTGTTCATTTCTGCCTGCAAGGCAGAAAGCCTTAACTTGTTTAGAGACCTGCTTTATGTGAAATTATTATTTTCCATGGGATGGACTACACAGGACAGCTGTCAGGCCTTCCCCTCTTTCCCTCTCTGTGAAACCAGTACCAGCATTTCTAGAACGAGGACCAGCCAAGTCCCAGGGCTCTGGGCTGCAGTCACTTTCTGATTACTGAAAGGGGTCCATGATATCGTAAAGCAAAGTCTATCCATGTCTGGAGCTCTGGAAAGGGTATTAGTGCCATATAATTTGGATAATCTTCCTTTTCTGTCATAATTTTACTTACATTTCTTTCTTCCAATGTCTTGCTTACTTTGACAATCAATAAAACCTTTACTTTGACTATCCAATATGAAACAGGAATAAGATTTGAGTTTTTCCTCTAAAGCTTGTGGATCATCAGAGATCCTGGTGAAAAGCACGGTGGTCACTGGACTTTGAATGAGAGGCCTGGTTTTTAAGACCTGACTTTTATGTTCATTTGTTCTTTACACCAAGACAAGTTTCATTAGCTCTTGAGCGTCCATCTCCTCATCTTGAAAAATGGAAATATAGACACCTGTTCTTCTAGTTTCATAGCATCATGTGAGAGACTGAAACAATTATGTAAGGTGGTTTGTTTTTGGTTTTGGTAGCGGGGGTTGAACTCAGGGGCCTTAACTACTGAGCAACATCCCCAGCCCTTTTTAACATCTTGTTTAGAGACAGGGTCTCACTGAGTTGCTTAGGGCCTCACTAAATTGCTGAAGCTGGCTTGGAATCGCAATCCTCCAGTCTCTGCCTCCACAGCCGCTGAGATTACAGATATGCGCCACCTCACTTGGCCAACTATGTAAGTTTTAAAGAACCATGCAAATGAAACAAATTCTTTTTATGCCATAGCCGTAGTTCTCCTCCCCTGTTGGCTGTTTGTATTTAAATATTTTTAGAGCTGTTTTAGGTTCACAGCAAAATGGAGCAGAAAGTACAGAGAATTCCCATCCATCCCTTGCCCTCCCACATGCAAACGCCCTGTGAGCAACATTCCCCCACCAACGTGATGCGTGATGCATTTGTTATAATCAATAAGCCTACGCTGACACATCATTGTCACCCAAAGTCCCCTGCTGGCATTTACCTCTCTGAATCATCCTGCCTCTTCATTAAGCAGTGTACAGGTGAATTTAATGCTTCAGAAAGTGGGTAACAGTCAATAAAGATTGTATTTAGTGGAAATTTACCTGACAAATGAAGACCTCTGGAATCCATTTACAGGATTCAGCCTTCCATGATGCTCCAAAGACCCCCCGACCTAGGACCTCTGTGACACTTGCACTCCCCTGTGCTTCTGGGAAAAGGAATGGCTCCGATAGGCATCCAATACCTACTGTGCCACACTGCGTACGGACTTTAACCCTTCTTTTTTTGTTAAGACTCATAATCTCAGATCTTTCAGAACTTTCCCCATTATCCATTGGCCAGCCCTTGTTGTCATTGGATGAACTTTTTATTAAGCTATGGAATCCCAAATTAACATAGGATTTTTTTTTTTCTTCCAGTCCTAGGGATGGAACCCAAGGCCTGAGGCACACCAGGCAAGAGTTCTGTCACTCAGCTACACCCCCAGCCCTAGCACAGGAGTTTTAATAAAGACCAGACATGTACACGATACTATGGGAAATTTATACTAAGGTTTTCATGTTTTTTGTTTGTTTGTTTGTTTTTAAGAAAAACACAATAAAGGAGTTGTAGGGTAGGGGGGAAACTCTGTATTCTCATTTACCACCTTAGCGTTTTCCCCTGGTCTGTACCTTACATTGTCCAAAGGACTAGTGTCCGTGATGTTCATAAAGGTCAGAGGTGGTCAATGGCAGAGGTCAGCCCTACAATTGAAGAGAATTTCATTGCTGACTTTTTAAAGCACTGCTAGCAATAACAAAACCCGGATCTATTCCATTGATATTATGATTGCCTGCTAGAATTCGTTATAGAAAACACACTCCCTCATTGGCTCACCCCACCCTCACAACACCTTCCCAAATGCTTCCAAATGGCGGTACAAACAGGAAAGGTAGACCTTATCATGACCTTACGGCCTGGCCAGCCTCATTTTTTTTCCTCTGAGGTATTTCTAGTTAATTTTCTGAAAGTTTCGGTTTTTTTGGTCATTGTATCTTTGGATGAAAAACCACAGACCAAAAAAAAAAAATCACAAATATTATCCAAGAGCCCATTTTCTTTCCTTGCCCATCTCTTGACCGTCGTGATGGTTTTTACTTGAGCAACAATGTTGATGAAGATTAGGGAATGAATTAGATTTGAGTGCATTAAAGTGGGTTTATAATTTTGAAAGCACAGTAATAACAAAAACAGTAAGACATTTACATAGCATTTAATTTTTTTTTTTTAGTTGTAGGTGGACACATACCTTTATTTTGTTTATTTATATTTTTTAATGTGGTGCTGAGGATTGAACCCAGGATAGAACCACATGCTAGGCAAGCACTCTACCACTGAGCCACAACCCCAGCCCCTTATATAGCATTTTCTATAACCCAGGCCTACATCTTGTTACCTAAGAAATGAACTGAGTCAGAGAAAGGACCTAACAGTATTCCTGTTCTTATATAATAAAAATTCTGTTTATTCTGTTATTCATGTTTCTAAATTCAATGGCATTATTAAAATGGATCACTTCAATATTTATTTATTTATTGGGATTGGGATTGAACCCAGGAGCATTTAACCACTGAGCCACATCCCAGTCCCTTTTTATATTTTATTTAGAGACAGGGCCTTGCTATGTTGCTTAGGTCGTAAGTAGCTGAGGTTGGCTTTGAACTGGTGATAATCCTCCTTCCTCAGCCTCCAGAACAGCTGGGATTACAGCTGGGATTATAGGTGTGCACCACCATGCCCAGCTAACTTCAGTATTTCTCAGGGACAAAGGGGAATGAAGGGAAGGGAGAGAGAATGGAAATAGGAAAGACAGTAGAATGAATCAGACGTAACTTTCCTCTGTTCATGTGTGAATACACGACCAGTGGAACTCCACATCATGTACAACCACAAGAATGGGATCCTAAATTATATTTTACGTATGTAGAATGTGTCAAAATACACTCTACCTTCATGTATATCTAAAAAGAACAAATAAAAAAATTAAGATAACAGCAGTTTTGTGCAAAAAAAAAAAAAAAATTGGCCTCTCTGTTCAAGTAAATCTCCTAGGGCACTTCCAGTTTTTTTTTTTTTTTAATGAGTTTCTTTCCTCTTTCCTTCCCTAGTCCCTCAAAAATTATTTAAAAGTATAATTCAACAAGTATTAAGTGCCAACAAGTTTCCCTCAAATCTGAGCTAGGTGTTGTGAGAGATACAAAGTAACAGTTTATTATCCTGTGGGTTGAAGGGCGGGGCATATGTACAAATATGTGGGGTGGGGTGGGGTGGGGGTGTGAGGGAGGTTGTACTAAAGTTTGAAAACCACAGCATTGCTTGAATAGCAGCCCAGATTATGTCTATGCTGTGGGCATGATCTCTATGTCCTAGACTGATTCTAAGCCTGGCTCCAAGGGTAGCCAGAAGCACAATCTCTAACTGCCCCCAGCCAGGCCTCTTGCGGGAAAGAGAAGGGACATTATAGTGATGATGAGAAAGGGAGCCTGATCTAATTGTTATGTGACTTTGTGCCAAAGTGAACTGTGCACTCTACAAAATCCGAGTCAGCCTCATAGCAGGAGAAAGGTTCAGTGGAGGCTTATTGGCGTCTTTGGAGATGGGGTGCATTAGCTGTGGTCATAAAGAAGGACTGTTACAAGATAGACTGGTCAGGAGAACAAAGATGACTTATCTGATCCTGACTGCCACAAAGGAGCAGTTATGACTCAAGGTATTTGAGTTGGATCTCATTTAACTGGTCGCTTGCCAATTTAATGTCTTCCTAAAGGTAACACGGCAATACTTCCTAATCAACTCAATTTGTTATTACAGTTTGTCAGCCTATTACTGTATAGGCTTTTCGAAAAAGGTGTTCCATGTTCCTAAAATATCTATATAACACTCTTACACAAATTACTCATTAATGTCACTGTCATAGGTAAGTTGCTAAAACCACTCTGCATTAGCATGGAGGCAAGTCGCATGGGTTTTAAGTAGGATGGCTTATTTTATTTGTTGCAATTGTGTGGCGGTTTGCCAAGATAATTTTAACAGGGGACTCTAGAATCTGCTGGCGTTAAAAATGACAATAAATAACCACAAAGACAGCAGGGGAACACCTCTAACTAAATAAAGGAGAGAGAGAGAGAGAGAGAGAGAGAGAGAGAGAGAGAGAGAGAGAGAGAGAGAGAGAGAGAATATGTCTCTAGGCTCAGGTGCTGGGTCACATTCCAGGCTGCTGCCCACTAGCAATCCTGATGATGGCCATCGTGCCACCAGAGAGAGTTGCTACACTCTGGGAGTGACCTGATGTCCCATGATGAAGCAACCTGTACCCATTTGGGGCAGTGTCCCTCTGATCATGGTCCACAGAGCTGCAGCAGTAAGCACCCTAGTAAACGGCAGTGTCACAGGAAGTGCTTCTCCTTAGAAATCTAAAGTATGTTTTGGAAGATGGTTTCTTAAGGCCTTTGATAAGCTAATGCTTTACAAACATTTGCTAGTGTAAGACATGAAAAATAAGAATAACCAGCACAAGTCCATGTGGCTGGGTGTCAGGTCGGCGTTTCCTCATTTATTCTCTGCGTATGTGTGTGCCGTGCGGAGGGTTGAACCCAGGGCCCTAGATTGTGCTGAACAAGCGCTGTACCACTCAGCCACGCCCCACCCCTCATTATTCATCCTAACAACACTATGGGGTGCATGGTATTATTAGATTTTGTTTTGTCTTGTTTTATTTTGCAGATGAGATGAAACAAGAAAACTAAGGGTAAGTCACACAGCACGATGTGACTGATCTCATGGCCGTCTGACCCTGTGCTCTCATTAAAAAGCCACCTATTAGCACATTCCAACGTTAAAACTATCACGAAAGCCACACACTTTATGAACCACCCAGAGATAACAACAACAGTAACAGAATGCATGGGGTAATATAAAAAAAAATAAGTATTTACTTATTTATTTATGCTGCCGATGGAACCCTGGGCCTTGTGCATGCTAAGCACATGTTCTGCCCCTGAGCTTCACCCCCAGCCCTTAAATTTTTACTGAGGGACATAGGAAATTTGAATGAATGGAGAGGCATACTGTGTCCCTGAATGAAAGACAACCATATGAAAATTATCATTTTAAATTCAACTCATCTCTTAAAAATCCCAGTGCACCTATGTAGAAGAATACCTGCCCGCAAGTAGCCAGATGATTCTAAAAAGAAGAAAAAAAGCGCAATCGTGAGATGGAGTAGGAAGTGTCAGGGAGGTTCATCAGGAACATGGCAATAAATAAGACAGTGTCTACCTGGAACCAAATCAGAATTATTAATGAAATAGAATAGAAAATTCAGAACAGCCCCTTAAGTATATGTAAACACTTAATATATCATAAAGATAACATTTCACGGTGAGTGGATTGTACAATAAGTAGTCTGGAGATGGCTAACCTTGGGGGAAAACTTAGAACTCTACCTTACATGTTATGCTAAAATTACAGATAAGTGTAAATGTTAAAAAGGGGGAAAAAATCCAGAAAAAAAAATAGGTCAATTTTATATAACTTAAAGGATGGGCTTAGTTTGAAAGAATGACAGGTAAGTTGAAAGCTATCTTAGGAAAGAATAGATTTAGCTGCATTAAAAACTCAAAATTTCTGTACTTTGAAAACCATAGTAAATAAAATAAGAACGAAATATAAACTTTTTGCAGTCTATATGAACAAAAATTATTATTCTTAATACCCAAACCAATAAAAAGATAATAGTCCTATTTTAAATATGAGCAAAGACTATTGATAAGCAAGTGAGCAAAAGAAATTGAAATTACCAACTAATGGAAAACATATTTATTGTTCTTAGTAATAAAATAGTAAATGAAAGTAATGAAAAGGAAGATATAGTACCAATTTCATGTATTAGACTTAAGGAAATGAAAATAATAATATCTAGTGTTGGAGAGGATGGGGGCAAAGGACATTTCCCTAAAGAGAAGTGTTGGGAGAATATAAATTTTACACAATTTCTAGGGAAGGGAGATAATCTGACAAAGGCCATAAAAATCTTAAATACTGCACATACCTTAACCTGCAGTTCCTCTCTAGAGATTTATGCAAAGGCAATAATTAGAAGTGTATTTGGGGGGCTGGAGTTGTGGCTCAGAGGTAGAGCGCTTGCCTAGCATGCACGAGGCACTGGGTTTGATCCTCAGCACCACATAAAAATAAAATAAGGGTATGGTACAATTTTATTGTACCTACAATTAAAAAATAAATATTAAAAAGGTGTATTTGGGAGTGTAGTTTCAATAAAAATTGAAAATAGCCTAAAAGTTTAACACTAAAGAAATGTCAAAAAAAAAAATGTTGGGGTGAGGGTGGATGTTGTAGGACTATGGAATGTGATGTTGGGGGTCAAGACCCAGGCTTTACACACGCTAGATAAGCACTTTACCACTGAGCCATATACCTCTAGCCCCAGGTGTTGGATTAGCAAGCAAAGATATTTTTATGTGAATGAGAGTAGGAAAAGCAGATTACAGAACAATATGAATAACATGATCCTAACTTTGTATCTGAAAGGACTATGTATATACATATATACATATGTCTGTTACATATGTTATCACTCTTTGGAAGAATAAATACCAAGTATTAGCTATCATGACATGGTTGGGATTTTTATTTTGCTTCTTGTATTTTCTATTTTTCAACAATGAATATGGACTGGTTTTATAATAATTAAATTAAAAAATCACTTTGATCGTAACAGCTGGACAGAGATCAGAGATGTGGACAAAAGATGGCTTTACCCGTTGCTCTCCAGCTTTGTACTAAACTCTGCTTAGAGTGGCTGAAATGTCAAGATAAGGCCCCAGAATTCAGGAACTTCTGCTCTGCAGTGATGCACTCCTGCATCTTAGAAATACTATCCTGCTACCACCCAGTTTCCAAGAAATGAAACCTCTTTTCCCTATTGAAGAGTTGTTCAGAGTGACTTACTGTACTTTGAAAACCACAGTAAAGAAAATAAGAAAGGGTTGGTCTTCAGATTAAAAAGAAAAAACAACAATTTGTTTTCGAGTGGAGAAGGGTGCTGAGGATCAGATTCATCAATTGATCTGGTTGTTTTAAAGTCCTTTTTGGAAACTTTTTTTTTTTTTTTAAATTGGTGATGGGGTCTCATTACGTTGCCTAGACTGGTGTTAAATTCCTTGGCTCAAGTGAGCCTCCTGAGTACCTGAGACCACAGCTATGTCACCATGCCTGGCTACCACTCTGTGTTTTACTGAGATCACTGAAGTGGGAGTCGGAACAATATCATTCATTGCAGGCCAAACACACCTGTGAGCTCGGGGGACACCAGCTCTGTTGATAATTATTGCTCAAGTACTTTCTTGGAGACAGAGTTGACTTCAAATAGAGACATGCTAGAATTTGAGTGAAGGGGTACAAAACTAAAAAAAAAAAAAAAAAAAAAGTGGGGAGGAAGCTACTGCAGTTTGCTTTCTGGGAGACTTGTGTGGAGGTGCAGTCCCCCTGGGAACCCGATGGGAAAAAGCTGAGAAGCCAGATATTTGGCAGAGATAGTCAAGTTCGAAACAAAAGCACAGATTAGCCAATAACACCGTCAGGTTCAAATACCAACTCTATAATTTATGTCTACTCACACCCTAAGATGCCCGGTGATTGAATTCTAAATGATGCTGAATGGACACCTCCAGGTCCTCTGTGGGTGTGAACAAAACGGGCTATTGAAAACCTGCCAGGGCCACAAACTCTTGAGGGAAAACAACACATGGAATTTAAAGAGAAAAAAAATGCTATTTTGGCATCTAGTCATAGAAAAATAGGATTAGATTTAATTAAAGGGGGGAACCCCAACTCCATCTGGTTCTCTCTGCTTAAGTGCTGTGGAGGGATATTAGAACGAGAGCTGGGATTATTTCTTGGCATTCATGGATTTCCTCCTCAGGGATCAAATACAAAATTCAAACTGACCTTTGTTTCAGAAATGGTAAGCTGGACAATGTTGGCTACCTGAATGTCAGTGTTTTTTGTTTTGTTTTGTTTTGGTACTGGGGGTTTTAACTCAAGGGTGCTTAACCACTGAGCCACATCCCCAACCTTTTTTGGTATTTTATTTTGAAATAGGGTCTTAGTTGCTTAGGGCCTTGCTAAGTTGCTGAGGCTGGCTTTGAACTCACGATCCTCCTGCCTCTGCCTCCCCAGCCACTGGGATTACAGGGGTGCACCACCCTGCCTGGTGTTAATGCTCTCTTGAGTTACTTCTGCACCTTCATGTTGCTTCTTAAAAATATACTACAGTTCTGTTTTATTTTGTTTCATTTTAACAGTGACAATGAATCCTAAACCTGAAAGGTGCTGATGTTGTCCAAGAGGAGTGGCCACTGAGGAAGCCCTCCTGTCCTGCCCACCGAGGAGGAAGATGAACTTAATGAATTTCAAATCTATGTAGATGCAAGAACCTTCGGCTGTTCCTTCTACCACCCACTCCTCTGACGATGGCAGCACCTGGACTTGGAAGAAAGAACGATTGAAATGTGCTGAGAAAGGCTGGCTGCTGTCCAGCCCTGCTCCCAGGCTGGAGGAGTCCTGTGACACCTCGGCTTCTGATGGGTGGGCACCCCTCCTGGCAGCCGGCTTGCAGCTGCCCTCACTCTGTCCACCCTTGCTAGGTCCTCCTCACCTGTCCTCAGGGTTTTCGTCAGGAAGCGGCTTTATCTCTGGTTTCCTTCTGAGTCACCTTATTACCTAACCACTTTGGACAGTGTCCTGTCATTATTCAAGTCCTCTGATAGGTCAATGGCGTTCAACAGGAACTGTCCTCCAGGACACTTATGTCATGGAAAAGACATCAAACAAAGCAAGCAAGCGCTTCAATGTCTCCACTGTCCCAAGGGTTGGAAAGCACATTTCTACCTGCCAAGAAGATGCAGTGAGAGAGTCCATGGTCCTGATGAGGTGTCGCCAGGTGACTTGTAGACTTGACTTGGCCACATCCAAATGACCCTTGGGGACTTCTCAGAATCTCCAGAGAAAGAACCAAACCCGCACTTTGCTTCTCAGCTAAAGTCACCTCTACTTGGAGCATTCCCCTAAAGCTCTTTCCCTTATCTGTGATCTACGGGCAGGGAATATGTGCAGGTGGGGACCTCTGTCACCCTTCTTCTTCTCCGAGATCGAGATCGTTGAGGTTATTTGAAACAAACAGATTAGGAACAGGAAATAGTTGTACCTGAGGCTGGTGTTACTCATCGAGCACAGCCTGCCTTCCTGCCGAGCTGGGACCAACCTCCTGTCCCCAACACAGTTCTCCACGAGGTCACTATCAGTCCATCGGAGATGACATTCTACGCGGTATTTATGGACAACCTGTTGCTGAAAGCAATGGTGGAAAATGGAGAAGGGCTCATTGGCCATTCCCTCATCACATAAAATCATCTCCATCTAATCCTTAGTGTTCTCATTCTGACCTTTGAAAAGCCATCTAGCAAATTGAGAGGCCTCAGCTCTCCTAGGACATTTGATATTTTATTCCAGGAAAGAAACCAAGAATGAAAACTTTATTTATTTTGCTAACAGCGTGTAAACTGAAAGGAGATTTGAGGGTAACCAAACTTTTACTGTTGAATTTGGGGTCTGTGTTTGAAAGGCTGCCTTAATGCAAAGTGAAACTCCTCCACACCTGACTTTTAGGGTTCCTTTAACAAATTTCTTGCCTTTAGAGCTATGCAGATTTTTATTTTTACTTTTGGTACCAGGGATGGAACCCAGGGCGCTTAAACACTGAGCCACATCCCCAGCCCTTTTTTATATTTTATTTAGAGGCAGGGTCTTGCTGAGTTGCTGAGGCTGGCTTTGAACTCATGATCCTCCTGCCTCAGCCTCCTGAGCCCCAGGGAATACAGGTGTGCACCACCTTGCCCAACCTTATGCAGATAATTTTAAAGGCTGGGTTCCAAGCCAGCGAGGTCTCTATACAATGAGGCATCAGTGTCTGGTTTGTTTGAGCCCTGAAGTCATGTGTCCTGGGACCATGCAGTGCCTTGATAAAAGACAGTCTTCTTTGTGGGTTATAACTTAATAGATTTGTCTGTCATCCTCTCATTAGCACATCCTATGTGACTTTTTGTTTTCGTTGCTGTTTTGCATATTCATAATCAACTTATGGTCCATGGTGATTCTCAGATATTTATGCCAACATTGCTGTTTTCCAGATCATCACACAACTTGTCTATTTTTCTGCTTAGCGTTGTTACTTCAAGTTTGTTTCTCATGAACCGTTGGATTCTTAGAAGAGATTCAATTTGCTTTTTGCTCTCTTTAGGCATCTAAGATCTTTGCTAGGCACTCAGTCCTCTAACCTTGATTGAACCCTATCAAATAATGAACTGAGAAGTTCTGAGAAGTATAACGGATCCTGGAATCTCACTTGGATGAAGCAAAATCTTATGAGATGATAAAAACACTTCTCAAAATTTGGCATTTTAAATAACTTCAGATTCCAGAAGATACAAACTTCAGCAACATGTAATTGAGTGTATATCTGAGAAATGTACTGACCTCTATAATTGCACAGTGTGTGAGGCACTTTTTAAAAAGAGGTTCTTCTGGTAAAGTATTCAAGCCATTAATCCTAGCACCCTGCATCTCTTTATTACTATTCAATCAATGTGTATCCTTAACAATTCCAAGAATTGCTCTTAACCTCAAACTTAATTTTATGTTTCAGATTATTACTTGTAAAAAAAAAAAGTCATTAATCTGCTCTAATTGGATAGCCAATAAGAACAAAGTCTGACTTTAAAATATTTTAAAGATATGTAAGTTTTACAGCATTTTTGGGTCATTTTGTGCAAACTATGCTAACAACATTGCCTAATTGAACTCCTCAGGAAACTTGTTTTCATAAATATGTAAAAAATCTATATATGACTCCTGTCCCAATACTCTGATTCCTCCCCCTGGGAAGGACTTTGGTACCCATATGCACCCTTGATATAGCAGAGGTAGCAGAGGCCTCTTCCGACTGCCACAGCTCCAACAACGGAAATTATGTCAACATAAGTGGGTGCTTTAAGAAAATTGTGTCTGTTTATTCCTTTATTTTGATTGTATGAACCATCAATTTAGATCAGCTCTGAAAAAGGTCTATGTTGAATAGATGTTAATTTCATCTTTTGTGCATACTAGTGCATATTCTGAATTTACTGGAGTGATAAGACATGGTTTCCCACTGGAAAAATCACTGCTGAAATTCTCTAATTTTTCCCTCCAGTGCTGGAGATTGAACCCAGGGCCTTGCACTTGATAATAGGCAGATGCTCTACAACTGAGCTGCACCCTCAGCCCTGAAATTCTCATTGTGGGGAAAACATCAAAATTTTGTACTGAATTCAGGGGGATGGGAATGGCAAAGACGGTGGAGTGAACTGGGCGTAACTTTCCTAAGTTAGTATAGGATACACGACCAGTGAATTCCACATCATGTACAACCACAAAAATGAAGCATATTTTACAAATATGCTCCATGTGTGTATAATATGTCAAAATCTATCCTACTGTCATGTAGAATTAAAAAGAACAAATAAAAAATTTATACTGAATTCAGTTAATACTTGACTTTTTCATAATCAGAAGTCACTCACCATGAATTCTGGGGTTTCCTTTTAACAGCTACAACACATAGTCCAAAGCAGCTTCTCTTATGGCCACGTTTCTGTGACCTACAATGACCACAAGAGTTCCTGTGTATTAGTGAGGACCATCTAATTGGTTATTCATATCTGTATAACCGAAACCACCAATTGCCTGCCTCGTTTTTTGTTTTTGCATTTTGATCTGCATTTTGGCATTGCCTTGATACCATCTTGTCTGCTATCAAAATTAGGTTTTCCTTCTAGCCCTCTTGGGGACTGTTGTTTGTAGGCATCTGGTATTTCGTTTTGCTTTTTTTTTTTTTTTGTCTTATTTTCTTTTCTAAATAGCATGTCGTGCTCCTGAGATAGCAATTCACATAATTGGTCTTTTTATGAACTCCAAACATGCTTTGAGCTCTTTTTGAAATGATATTTTAAGAAGGTAAATTCCTAAACCAAAGTGCTTTAAGATAACATGATTTTAATGTCCGAGTTGTACAGTGTTGACCTGTTTAAGATGATCAAAGGCTTTTTGTTTATTTATGGATGGACTTCAGTTGGTGCAGAGGGCTCAGATAACTGTATTTCTCAATTCACATGGCATCATCATCATTGTCTTTTGGTCTTATCAATAAGTGACTTTCGCAAGAAGCTATTCTTCACAGAGATAATTTATTTTGTCTGTGTTGAAAGATTTAATGAATGAATGATATGCTTCTATTATGAACAGTAAGCAACATCTTTTCCAGTGTAAAAATCAGGTAAGAGTAATCACTGTATTACTCTGACTTAGATGAAACCCCTAAAATGATAAATAGTAGCAGGAACATGTTTAATAATGACAGGTGTCAGAAGAACAGGATTTATAAGTATTCAACAAGTTTAGAAAGATCCTGTAGATCAGTAAGAATTTAATACACATGGTGGCCCACACTTGATGGCTCCGGAGGCTGAGGCAGGAGGGTTGTAAGTTCAAAGCCAGCCTCCTCGATTTAGTGAGGCTATAAGCAACTTAGTGAGATCCTGTCTCTAAATAAAAAATAAAAACTGGGCTGGGGATGTTGCTCAGTGGTGACCACTGCTGGGTTGAATCCCTGGTAAAAAGAAAAAAAAAGAATTTAATACACATATGTCTTGCATTTAAGATTAACAAAATAATGTTTAAAAATACTGTGCTTTTCTCTTTCATCTTATAAGCAATAAAAAGCATTTCTTCAGAGGGTCAGTTAGATCAACAGATGTAATATTAGCTCCTTAGCTTAATCCTAGCGATGTATAAATTCTAGCCTGTGAACCACATACAAGAATTGTCCCATGGTTACAATTGGAACTGATTTTTACAAATTTCAAGACTGATTAAATCAAAATAAATAATCATATACACATTAATATGTTAAATTGTTCACTCAGCAATGGTAATTTAAAAACCATTTCTAAATTTAATTGAAAAAGCTATATAAGATAGGAGGAAAGAATATCTCCTACATTCATTTCATTGTAATTGATGAATACCGATATTCAGAACAAAAGTTTATTTGAAGGTAAGATACTTGCTGACTATTTGTTTTCTAAGAAAAAAGGGGTGAATTATGCATCTTTCCAAAGGAAAAATTTTTTAACTTAATTTCTGTGATTATAAAAAGAATTGATACATTCATAATTGCACTGTTTTGATCCATATCCCTTTTTAAGTAAACGAAACAATACCAATTCAAAAAATTTGTATAGAATTGAACTTGCTTCATACAGTTTTCTAGCCTAAAAATTAAGTGAATTTCCTGCATTTCTAGATATTCTTCTTCTTCTCTTTATTTTCCTTACAAAACATTATTAAATGGAAGATTGAAATTGTAATTGTTTATAAGAATGTGGTTTTAAAAAATATTTTCAGTAAGAATGACAAAATCAGCCGGGTGTGGTGGCGCATGCCTGTGGTCCCAGCGGCTCTGGAGACCAGGGCAGGAGGATTGCAAATTGAAAGCCAGCCTCAGCAACTTAGTGAGGCCCTAAGCAACTCAGGAAGACTCTATCCCTAAATAAAATATTATAAAGGGCTGAGGATGTGACTCAGTGGTTAAGCACCCCTGGGTTCAATCCCCAATGTCAAAAAATAAAATCAAATAAAAATAATAACCAAATCTTAGAGATGAAAGCTTCTCTTTTTCCTAACCACTAACTTTTCTTTGTGCTTTTCATTCTAACTTCATCTTCTACAACTCAGCATCATAACAGAGCAAGGCTGAGTGGCAGATTCATAGCATGCAGTTAAGGTGGAGACGTCCTTGAGTAGGACACATTCTCTCAGGTCACAGAGACCAGCCAGCATACTGACAAATACTGGGCAGGGAGATTCCTTCTATAGTCCCCAACTAAAGAAAAGCCCCATTAGTTATGGCTTCAACATACCCCTAGAATCTACCATGCAGCGTGTTTCCTTCTTATTTTAACCAGAACTAACTGGTGGGACACATCAGCCTGGAGATGGCTGGACCCCAAGAGCAGACAGTCCCATAGAGAAAAGATGCCAAGAGAGAACAAAAATCTTGACTAGCATTTATTTTTTATTTATTTTTCAGTTATAGGTGGACACAATATCTTTTTTTAAATTTTATTTTTATGTAGTGCTGAGGTTCCGAGTACTCAGATACGCTAGGCGAGCGCTCTACCACTGAGCCACGGCCCCAGCGCTTGACTAGCATTTATTATATGTCTCAATTAGGAATTAAATTCAGCCTCCAATCCTAGAGACAAAAAATAAAGTTTTTTGAAGTAACACTTCTCACATATGAAAAAAAGTACTGAGGTGAGCTGATCACAAGGTAATCCCGTGTCGTCTAGGACCTAGGATCCTTCTAACCGTCCCCCACTTGCATTAGCGTAGGGCTTCTGTCCTCAGGGTCACCGCATGATCCAAGTGGTAGTTGTCACTCCAGCATGATAGTCACAGGAAGGGGAAGGAGGGAAGCAGCCCAAGGAGGAGCCCCCCCAACTAGGTCAGCTGCTTCTAGGGAGATTTTCTTCCAACCAGTGAAACAATTCTGCCCACATGTCATTGGCCACCGTATCTGCAAGGCAGCAGGGAACAGAGGTCTCTAGGTTGGTGCATTATCATGTCCAACAATAGGGGTTCTGCTTGTTTCACAAAGCAGGTGTCTGATGCGATAGCAATCCTGGCCAACGGAGTCCATCTCATCTGAATCCTAATTATATTTATAAGGTAGGTTTAGAGAATGCATGAACTTGTTCCTTGCTTCTCCAACTGGGAGGCGCCTGCTGCTTGCCACTGTGCTGAGCAGCCTCCTCCACAATCAGCTGTAGGAAAACGTTTAAGTAGGTGTTGGTCTTGTCAAGGAAGCCTGGGAGCTGGCACAGCCTAAGATAAGAAGTAACAGAGGCTGCAAGATGGCAGTGAGGGCAGAACCCCAAGCCCAGAAGAAATGGTAGATCACACTATGAAAAAAGCCAGAGCTTACCAGTGCACGCCTGCCATCCCAGCAGTTCAGGAGGCTGAGGCAGGAGGATCACGAGTTCAAAGCCAGCCTCAGCAATTTAGGGAGGCCCTAAGCAACTCAGTGAGACCCTGTCTCTAAGTAAAATACACAAAAGGGCTGGGGATGTGGCTCAGTGGTTAAGTGCCCCTGCATTCATTCCCTGGTTAAAAAAAAAAAAACCCAGGATTTGGAGTCACAGTAATAAGGGGGGAAAAACAATCACCTTAGTTTATGGATCTAGGTACAGGGAGGGCTTTGGGGATTGGAGGAAAGAATAAAATCCGGGGCTGGGGTTATAGCTCAGCGGTAGAATGCTTGCCTTGCACATGTGAGGCACTGGGTTTGATCCTCAGCACCACATAAAAACAAATAAAATAAATAAAGATATGGTGTCCATCTTAAAAATAAATACTTTAAAATTAAAATAAAATCCCCTATTTCTAGAGCAGAGAAAAGAGGATATGAGTTGTCCCCTTTAAGAGTGCAACAGCAAGGCCCGCCAAGATGCTCTCGGGAGCAGGTGTTCAGGGCTAGAATTTTCAAGCCTTTAAAGTAGTATGAAATAGCACCTCTTTCATAGCCGCAGTCATTTTGGCTCTCGGAATTCCCGAGCTTGGGATGAACATAGGACTTGTGGAGATAAGGAGAAGCTGAGGTTTGGCCTGAGCTCAGGTGGCCCATTTCTGGATGAACCCAACCTTTTTTTTTTTTTTTTGGTACCAAGGATTGAACTCAGGGGCACTTAACCACTGAGCCACAACCCCAGCCCAGCCCCTTCTTCTTTTTTTATAGAGAGACAGCACCTAAGTTTCTTAGAGCCTCGCTAAATTGCTGAGGCTGGCTTTGAACTTGCCATCCTCCTGTCTCAGCCTTCCCAGCCTCTGAGATTATAGGCGTGCACCACAGCATCCAGCTTGCACAGGACATTTGTACTTCCCAGCACGGAAGATGCCATGGGATTGACGTGTCAGCCATCTGTTGCTGTCTAACAAACCACCTCCAAACTTTGAAGCTGAAAACCACGAAAGTCAGTTATTTTGCTCATGAATCTGCGGTTTGGGTGGGGTTGAGTGGGAATGGGGCATTCTCCTCCACATGCCTTTAGCCTGCAGCTCTACTCGGGCTGGGGTTGCACTATCAGATGGCTCCGTCATGTGCTGGTTGTCAGATAGGAGCCCAGCCAGGTCTGTGGGCCAGAGGCTTTGGTTCCTACCATATGATCCTCTCCCCACGGACTCTGGGCATCTTCAGAGTATTGGAGCCCATTTCCAAGAGCCCCAAAAGTGCAAGGAAGAAGACTTAGAAGTCCTGTAGCACTGCTCTGCCATACTTTGTTGTTTGAGGCAGTTACCAAGTCCTACCCAGGTTCAAAGGGGAGAGGGCATACACCCCTCCAGTCAATGGGAGGAATGTGAAGGTCCACAGGGAGTTGTTGCGGGCAACTTTAGAAAAGATGATCTGACAAAATTGGTGTATCTTCATGAAGACGAAGGAAACATATTAGGCAATCTCTTATCAAGTAACCTGAGATGTCCACTGGATTCCTCTGAGTCCAAAGCCCGTGTGGCTGTCTATGGCTTGGACATACTTCCCTGGTCCAATAACACATGCTAAGCAGTAGAACTAGTTTTACCAACTACATGAGCCATGAACTTTGGCACAGAATGAGGTGGATCAAACACGTAGGAATTTATGAGCACTCTTTGCACATGAGGTTCAAATGGGAGCAGGGGACTTTCGTGAGCACCGAAAGGGCAGGGTCTTCACTCCTCTCTGCTCCTTGAAGTGTTTCACATTAGTGGGTGCTCGATCACGGTGGAAATATGGACCATTTAAAGTGCAAAGAGTCACTGTTACCTAAATACTTCATCAGTTATTACTGTGGTTGACTGCAGAAACCAAACATTTTCTATCACAACTTTCTTCCAAGTGTCCTGGTTTAATTGCATTTTCCTCATCTTCTATCTAATGGATCTGGATACCATTCTTTATCTCATTGTGTGTGTGTTTTATTTTTAGCCACCTCAAATACAATTTGGAAGGAGGCAGAGAATGATCGTAATTGAACTAACAAGCAAGAGAAGGTGGATATAAAGCGGCCCCGCTTTGGAAAGTAAAGGAGTGTTAGGGAAGGAGCCCGAAGGTCATTAAAAGTCTGGAAGTAGCTCTTTCTATCTCAGGTTTGGGCTCCTCTTTTTTTGCCCACTGAAGGGTCCACAGAGAAAAAAAAAAAATACAAGTGTATTTTTAAAAAAGAGAATCTTAGCAGCCTGGGAGGCTGAGACAGGAGGATCACGAAAGCAAAGTTAGCCTCAGCAATTTAGCGAGGCTCTAGGCAACTCAGTGAGACCTTGTCTCTAATTTAAACATGTCTACTGTTTTAGTCAGCTCTTTCATTGCTGTTGACTAAAAGACCCGACCAGCACAACTATAGAGGGGGAGAAGTTTATTTAGGGGCTCACGGTTTCAGAGGTCTCAATCCATAGACTGCAAGCTCTGTTCCTTGAGGCTTGAGGTGAGGCAGAACATCATGGCATAAGAATGTGGCAGAGGGAAGCAGCTCACATGGTGATCAGCAAGCAGAGAGAGACTCCACTCTCCTCCTATACAGAATGTATACCCGATAGCCATTCCCCATCTGCCTCCAGTCAGCACTGTTAATCCCATCAAGGGTTGATCCACTGATTAGGTTAGTGCTAGAGCCCAATCATGTCTCTCTCAAATCTTCTTGCATTGGCTCACTCATGAGCTTTCGGGGGTCACCATATATAAACCATAACATTGAAAAAAAAGGCTGGGGATGTGGCTCAGTGGTTAAGTGCCCCTGGGTTCAATCCCTACTATAAAGAAGAGAAAAGAAAAGAATCCATTTAAAGTGATGATATAAGCACAAGACAAGGATTGTTTCTTGTCTGGGGAAGAAGAAAGATGAGTAAAATTTTAAAAACACCATAAATCGTTTCTGAGATGTTCCCCAGCCATCCCTGAATGTAAGATGCAGGCCACCAAGCCAGCTGGTGGGGTGGGGTGGTAACCAGGAGCCCACGTCTTACCTCCGTGGAACCTACACAGAAATACCTCCAGAGTGTTACAAGTGACAACTGACTGCTTTTTACCCTCATAACTTGGATCCTGACTGCCCCCAAAGGCCCATGTATTAAAGATCTGGTCCCCTGGGAGATGCTATTGGGAGGTGGCAGGACCTCTAGGAGGCGGGGCCAGGCAGGAAGGTCTTGGGACATGGAGGATGTGCACTAGATCTGGATGATGGGACCCTGGCCCCTCCTTACCTGCTTTTGCCTCCTGGGCGTGAGATGAGCAGTTCCACTCGGCCAAGTGCTCCCGCCATGACCTACTGCCTCGCCACAGGCCCAAAGCAGCGGGGCCAATCGTTCAGGCCCTAAAAGTTCCAAAACAATAAAGACAAAATAAGTCTTTTCTCTAAGTTGATTCCTCAGGTATGTTTTCATGGTGACGGGAAGATACAATCTGCACATATTGGGAAGGTGACTATCACAATAATTCACCACGGCTCCATTCCAAATGGACCTCTGTCCCTCGTCTTTGCTGGCACTGTCCCAACCTGTGCCTTCAGGCCGCTGGAGTGGAGTATTGTGGAGAAGCAGCCAATTGAATAAGAGTCAGGATTTATGTTCTAAGTGGAGCAGGGAGAGCCAGGGTGGAAGGATGAGAGTTCTTAGGAGGTTCTCTGACAAAGGAGGAAAAAGTAAGATTCGTTGTTAAAGCCAAGAGGGCAGGAGAGGGGTTAAGCTGTGGGACAGAAATTAAAGGCAAGAGTTCGACAGGCAGACTGGAAAGGGGGGTTTCCGTGGAGCTGAGCTATCTGGAGTCGCCTTGGCTGGTGGCTGGATGCACTGTGAACAGTGGTCAGCCCGGCCTAAGAGTGGAAAGGTGGAAGACACTTTATCTAGCGTCTTCTCCTTGCCAAAGGAGTCCACCCTCCATGTTTGTGGGGCCACCCAGTTCCAGAAAGACACGTAGATCACAGACCCTCTGCTGGGACCAGTGCTTCCACCGCAGCAAGGCACCCATCCTGACTCCTACCAGGGCTTCACAAGGAATGGGAGATAACTGGGTCCCCTGAGGTAAAGGGGGTTGCCTCCTATGCCTTTGGCCATATCCAAAGGCCCAACATTTTCCTTTGAGAAAATGTATTTCCTAAAAAAATACACTTCCAAATTTTCTCTTCCTTCCATGTAAGCTGGGTGATTTGTTTAAAAAAAAAAAACTTTGGGGGGTGGGGCTGGGGTTGTGGCTCAGTGGTGGAGTGCTCACCTAGCACGTGCAAGGCCCTGGGTTCAATCCTCAGCACCACATAAATATAAAATAAAGATATTTAAAAAAAAAACAACTTTGGGTTTCAGTGAGAAAATGTCCAACTAGTACTGATCAAAAGGAGGAAACTTATGTGTTCATGTAACCAAATTGGGAAAGGCTAAAAGTAGCTGGTTCCAGCCAGAACCCAGCACAACTGCAACAAGGAGCAACCAGACCAGAGACTCAAACACAGTCAGGGGTTCTCCAGTTTTTTGTTTTGTTTTGTTTTTTTCTTCATAATGTGAGACTGACTTTCTCTACATGGCTGTAACTACGGCAGCATCTAGCAGATGCAGGGAGCTTTTCATCTTTACCACTAGAGTAGAAGGGACCTGCCTTCTCCCTGGATCCATTGGATAAAAGTTCCCTGGGAGGAAATCGATGAGACTACCTGGGTTTCATGCCTGCTATGGTTTGTCCCCACCAAAACTCATACTGGGGCTTAATTATTTAATGCAGCAATGTTAGGAGGTGTGTGCGTCTTGGGGGTGGAGCCCTCATGAATGGATTAATGCCTTTCTCACATGAGTAAGTTTCTGTTCAAGTGGGACTAGAGCTAACCCTAACCTGAGAGTGAGGTGTTGGAAAGCAAGCCTGTCACTCATGTTTCACTTCTTTTGCATGTGCTCACGTTTCTACCATGCTGCAAGAAGCATGAGGCTATCACCAGAAGCCAAGCAGATGTTGGCACCGTGTTTTTGGACTACCTGACCTCCAGAACTGTGAAGAGAATAAAGCCTTTTTCTTTATAAATTACCCAGTTTCAGGTAGTTTGTTGTAGCAACAGAAAATGCACTAAGACAATGCCTAGCCTTGGGAAATGACTATTCAACTGACTATGGCGGATATTTTCCTCATGAAGTGTGGGTGGCTGAGTGGGTGGCTAGAAGGCCAGGTGGTTGGGTGGTTGGTTGTGGGGGGAATTGTCTCTAAAGGGAATCAGAATGTCATGACCAGATGTCTGGCATTGGGGACCAGCCAAGCACAGAGGTCCCCATCACTACAAATGTTCCTCCTTTCCTTCCCATTTATCCACATCCAGAGGGTGAAAATTTGAGAATGGGCCAGGTACTTTGCATGGTAGATTTACTGATGCTTTTCATTTCCTTCTGTCTCTCTCTCTTTTTTTTTGGTACAGGAACTTGTGATCCTATTGCCTCAGCTTCCTGAGCCACTGGGACTACAGGCGTGTGCCATAGTGCCTGGTTCTCTGTATATTTTTAATATTTTCCAAATGTTCTACAGTATATACCTATTGCCTTTTTAATTTTTTTTAAGGAAGAGAGTAGATACACTTTAATTAACCCAGACACAAATCTTAAGAACCAAAACAGAAAAATCCTGATTTTAGGTCTAATGCTCTTCTGGCATACATGCTTTTGAAATTTATTTGCAAATCAAAACCACCCTAAGATACCATTTCACTCCTGTAAGATTGGCAGCCATTATGAAGTCAAACAACAATAAGTGTTGGCGAGGATGTGGGGAAAAGGGCACACTTGTTCACTGCTGGTGGGACTGCAAAATGGTGAGGCCAATTTGGAAAGCAGTATGGAGATTCCTGGGAAAGCTGGGAATGGATCCACCATTTGACCCAGCTATTGCCCTTCTTGGACTATTCCCTGAGGACCTTAAAAGAGCACACTATACGGATACGGCCACATCAATGATTATAGCAGCACAATTCACAATAGCTAGACTGTGGAACCAACCTAGATGCCCTTCAATAGATGAGTGGATAAAAAAATTGTGGCAGCTATACACAATGGAGTATTATGCAGCACTAAGAAACGACAAAATCATAGAATTTGCAGGGAAATGGATGGCATTAGAGCAGATTATGCTAAGTGAAGCTATCCAAGCCCTAAAAAACAAATGTCAAATGTCTTCTTTGATATAAAGAGAGCCACTAAGAATAGAACAGGAAGGAAGAACATGAGGAAAAGACTAACAGTAAACTAAGACGAATGGGGGGAGAGAAAGGAAGAGAGAAGGGAAAACATATGGAAATGGTAGGAGACCTTCAGTGATACACAAAATAATAAGAGGTTATGAGGGGCAAGGGGGTGGGGGGAAAAAAAGGGGAGAGAATTGAACAACAGCAGAGGAGGTAGAGAGGGATGTTGGGAGGGGAGGGGAGGGGAGGGGGGATAGTAGGGGATAGGAAAGGTAGCAGAATACAACAGTCACTAATATGCCATTATGTAAAAATGTGAGTATGTAACAGAAGTGAGTCTGTATTATGTATCTGGGGAGTTCAAAACCCAATTGAGTCGAATGTATGAAAGATGATATGTCTTGAGCTCTGTAATGTTTTGAACAACCAATAAAAAAAAAAAAGAAAAAAAAAAGATAAAAAAAATACAAAATGAGAAAGAACAAAATAAAATAAAATAAAAACAAAAAAAAAAAAAGAAATTTATTTGCAAAACCAAATAAATATATTTACATGTATGTGACCAGGACTTTTTTTTTTTTTTAGGAAAAAGAAATGATTCTGAAAGGGAGTATAGGAAACCTTTGAAGATTTGCTTCATATTATGGAATGTGTGTTTTTTTTTTCTTCCTGCATTCTTGTAACCCGGGCTGCGTTGGATATAGTAGGCCCTTTTTCTTTCAGGAACTATGGGAGAATCGGGGAAGCTTCTGTGCCTCTGTATTTAACTGAGGCTCAATTCCACATTTTGAACAGGAGAGAAGAAGGTTAAGGCAGTCGTCAACACGCTGAGAAGGTGGATGGAGGCAAGGGAGAATTGGAAATATTTTCTCTCCCCATAACACATAAGGTCTGATCCCTTGAGTTCCTTTATTTTTTTTTTATTGTAAGGATCATTTAACACGAAAGAATATTTTGAATAGGAAGCAAAAATATGCTTTACATTCAGTTCTTTTCCTAGTGCACTTCTACAGTTGCCAAATCTCTACCATTAACATGTGCATCTTTCTGAGTAAAAAAGTTTTTGAAAATAAAGTCCCGTTAAAATTTTAAAAATCAATTTTTAATTCCACCAGCCTGGCAAAGAAATTTCCATTTTTAAGAGTGCCCCAGTGTCTCTGACTCTCTCTCTCTAAGAAAGGGAAAGTAAGAAAAGGGCTGGGTGGGAGGGCACAGCTGAGTGTTACAGGGGGTGTTTCCTGAAGGGGGGTGGGGGCACACACACGCAGCATTTCCTGAAAGGACCGGAAACACTTGACCAGTTGCTGTTGGAGGGTGAGGTGGATCAGTGGGCAAGGAAGCCAATCAGAAACCCTGGACAGGGCTGGGATTGTAGCTCAGTGGGTAGAGCACTTGCCTAGCATGTGTGAGGCACTGGGTTCCATCCTCAGCACCACATAAAAGTAAATGAATAAATAAAATAAATATATTGTGTCAAAAAACACATTGTGGGAAAAAAAAAAAGTTCTGGACAAAGAAAGTACTAGTAGGCCATCCTAAAGATGCCGCTGGGATTCATCACTCAGCAAACGTTAACCAAGTGCCTGTTCTGTATCAGATGTCAGAGAGATGGAGAGGAGGAGAAATAGCATAGAAAAAGAAAAAATGTTCATAGGGGCTGGAGCTGGATTTGAGTTCAGAGGTTGCTGTATACCTCTGGGCAGGTTGCCTAACCTCTCTGTGCACTAGTTCCCTTGTAACATTTAAAAAAAAAAAAAAAAAACTTCATGAGTCAATCTCTATGAATACTCTGAACAGTAAATGCCAAGCGTAAGGATTACATAGTGCCAGTTGTCATCATTACGGTCTCTGCACCTACAGAGTTCACAGTTCACGGGTTTACACAGCACACATGGGAAGCTGGTGGACTAAGAAGGACACAAGTTCATTTGTGAGAGCGGATGGGAAGCTCCTCCACTGAACACTGTGCAGAGATCATGCTGCCCAGAAGTCCAGCCCCAGGCACCGTCTAGTAAGAGACTGAGTCACAGTGGCATTCTTACACAGTGACGGGAACCCTGTGATGATGACCAAGACCTTTAGTCAGTACTCACTCTAGGAAGGCCCTTTTCCAACATGCTTTCTGTGAACGAACTCAAGTTACAGCATCTTGTTATCTCCCATGTGCAGACAGAGAAACTGAGGCACAGAGAGATGATTGTTTACGGGCACTCAGTAGAGCTGGGATTTGAGCTGAAGTCGTTCACATCCAAACTTAGCTTGCATGTTACCCAGGTCACCTTTGGTGTACCATTGGCATCCACTGACTGTGAAAGACATACGCAAGTGGCTCAGGAGACTGAGGGCAGGAGGATTACAAGTTCAAGGCCAGCCTCAGCAATTTAGCCAGGCCCTGAGCAATTTAGTGAGATCCTGTCTCAAAATAAAAAAATAAAAAGGGCTGGGGATGTGGCTCAGTGGTCAATTAAACTGGATTCAATCCTCAGTTTAAAAAACAAAAATTAGACACTGTGACTAGGGGTGCTAGTCACCAACTTAGATCTGAGTATCATTCATTTGCTTTGGTTGACATTTATTGAGTCCCTGGTTCTAAGGAGAGGAAGAGTTGGGTGCTGAAAGGAAGCCAAGATCTTTTTGTCAAGAAGCTATTTTGGGTGATCAGTCTTCTTCTTCTTCTTTCTTTCTTTTTTTTTTTTGTTAAATATTTTTATTAGTTATAGATGGACACAATACCTTTATTTATTTTTTATGTGGTGCTAAGAATCCAACCCAGGGCCTCACGCACGAGAGGCAAGTGCTCCACCACTGAGCTACAGCCCCAGCGGGGGAGGTCAAGAAGAGACAGGCTCCCCGCTGAGGAGCACAGAGACTGTTCAGTGACACACAGGAGGAAGAATGACTCGGGGTGGGGGAGGGCAATTTGGTTTGCAGAGGGGGTCTCAGCGGACAACCGGTCATTTAAGAAAATGGTATTCCCGTCCTAGGAAGAGCACCAGGAAAGACCTAGGCCGGCAGAGGGTGGCACGGTTTGGCTGAAGCATGCAGGCGAGGGAGAGTGGCTGGGGTCTGGGGAGGGTCCCGTGGGCTTCCAGGGCCACACTGTGGAGGCCTTGAACTCTGGCTCAGGAAGGTGGATTTCATTTAAGAGGAAATGGAAAAGCCTTGGGGAAGGGGAAGAAATGGATCAGCACTGGGATTTGGAAGAGTTTCAGAAAAATAAGTCACCTACCAGGGACAGAGGCCATGGCAGAGGGAACCAAGAGAAGAGGGGAGGAGAAATAGGAAGGGCACCGCAGAGATGATGGGCCACTGCCTCCTCTCTTTACCACTGAAGCCCCTTGGAATACCCTCCCATTGTCTCGCCAGCAACCCACGCTGAGCTGGCTTCAGAAGAGCTGGCTGCAACATGAGGCTGAGAAAACAGGGAAAAAGCACAGGCCACAGAAGTAATTTTCACATCGAGGACAGGACTGCTCTGTGTCCTTAAAGGTCAGCTTCCACGCTGGAAAAGAGAGCGTGCACCCGGAATCTCTTTATTTTTATAGGGGGACCCACAAAGGAGTTTCGATAGAATGTTCTTCACCAAATAAGGCAGGGGATAAGGTTTCAAGGGTGGAGTCCTGCTTGGTGATGTCCTGTGTCCGCAGATTGATTGACATCGTGACAAGTCACACCCATCTCAGGTGCTGTGTGGGATCACAGGCAGAGCGAGGGGAAAAGCACTCTCTTGACCCACAGCCCAGTCAGAGCACAGTGCCAGACCTGTCCCCTCATTCAGCTACGATGATGCGCATAGCTCACACACACTGCCATGGATGCCAGCAACACCAATTCTCTTAAAGTGAAACTCAAAATCATTACCATGATCTGGATCCTTCCTTTGCCTCCCGGAGCTCTTGTGGCTCCTGGTGCTTCGGCCAAGAGCCTCCTTAACTCCTGGAAGCAGGCTGCCTGTCCCTCTTTTTCCTTCTCACATGCTGTTTCCTGAAATGACAGCCGCCATCCCACACCCTGACTCTTGGTCACACTGGGTTTCCTTCATCCTCCCTGCGACAGCTCAGTTGAAGTCCTCCTTGACCCCCCTTATATGTTCTCAGCGCTCTCTTTGCAGGGCTTGGCACAGTTGCAATTTTATGATGGTTTGTGTGATTACTTAATGAACGCCTGTCTTGATCGTCAGCTTCATGAGAACAGATAAATATCTACTTGGCTTACCCTTGAACCTCCAGCCGCAGTCCTCTCTGGAGATAATACACTCTCCAAATGCTAGATCAATGAATGGAGAAGCCCTAGGGTTTGGGAACTGATTGAATAAGAGATCGAAAGATAATATGAGACTTCTGATCTCTAGTGACAAGAAAAGTGGTGTCGCCATTTACAGCAACAACAAACACAGGACACACCATTTTCCAGGGTGCTTATGAACGCAGCATTGCACATTTTGATTTGGAAGCGCCAGCAGGTCATCAATTTGTCAGGCAGACCATAGCGCATTTAATACCACAATTCAAGGGAAATGGTACAGCCAGAGAAAGGGAAAGAGTTTGAAGGTACAGCAGTAAGAATTAGTTTGTCTGCATATAGAGGAAAAAAAAAAAAGAAGCCCCCCAACATAGAGACTTAAATATGAAAGGATTTATTTCTGTCTTATGGAAAAGAAAGTTAAGGGCTGGTAGGGTGGCTCCATGGTGATCTGAGAACCATCCTGTCTCTACACTATCATCCTGAGTATGTGGATTCTATCCTCAAAGTCTCATTTGGCCCAAGATGGCTGCCAGAGATCTAGTCATCAAGTCTGTATTGCTGGCAGCAGGAAGAAAATTAGGGGAAGGTGAAGTAGACTTGCCTAAAGGCCTGATAGTGCACTGGCCAAAACTTAGAAAAGGGGTACATCTTGCTTCAAGGAAAACTGAAAAATGCATCCTTTTAGGAGGGTCCATTGCTACCCTGAACAAACTCAGAGATTCTGCTGGTAAAAAATAATGGCTATCAGGCACTGGGGTTGTGGCTCAGTGGTAGAGCGCTCGACTAGCATGCATGACACACTGGGTTCGATCCTCAGCACCACATAAAAATAAAGGAAATAAAGTCTATCAACAACTAAAAAAAATTTTTTTTTTTTTAAATAATGGTTGTCACATGGGCAATGGCTTATTCTAGTACAGAGGCAACAGCTTAGATGAGATAGTCAAGGTCATGAGAGAAATGTGAAGTTGTATAAATATACCCCGGGAGGGAAGAATAAAAGGTCATTGGATTAGACAAAGGAGAAAGGGAAGGGAGAGGGGAAGGGAATGGGAGAGAGAGAGGAGAATGGGTTGGAGATCACTTTCCCAAGCTCATGTGTGAATACACAACCGGTGAAAGTCCATTGCAAACACAAGAACGGGGTCCTGATTAGAGTCAGCTGTACTCCGGGTATGTATTACGAGTCAACAGACACTCTACTCTCGTGTGTATCTAAAAATAACACATTTTAAAAAGAAAAAGAAACTTGTGGAATAGACAAAAAGTCAGCATGTTACCATGAAAAAATAAGTACATAAAGATTCCCCCAGGTAGGAAGAATGGTCCGATCCAGGGCAGGAGGAATTTCAGAGCAGTCAGCAATCCCAGCAATCACTTGCCTTTTTCCTGTTACAGAGACTTGACTCATAGAAACAAAGAGACTGGGCTGACGTCACCTCCCAAGCCAGACTCACATCACCTTGATGAAGGGATGGGAAAGACTGTGGGGAGGATTTGTAGCCTGTCCCCCTGAACATGCCTGAACACGGGCTGACTCTATGGAGCACTCCAGTGACTCAAAGGACAGTCTGGAATGGAGCAGGGTTTGAGTCCCAGCCATGTGTCCTTGGGCAAGGACACACAGCTTCTGTGTGCCTCAGTCACTGAGTCATGGAGAATGGCACAGAGTAGTGGTGGAGTATGTTCAGAGACCATAAACAGTGGTCATACGATTATCATTTTTAGAAAGCAACAGATGGTTCTGAAACAATTGAATCAGGGAACATACGAGACATGAATGAATGAAATTAGAACAGGCAACTGACCGTCTTAGATGGTTTTGCTGTTTGCTTGTCTTGTTAGTTGACGTACCATCACTGTGATAAAATGCCTGAGAAAAAAATCAATGTAAAGGAGGAAAGGTTTATTTTGGCTCATGGTTTCAGCCAATCCACTGTCACTTTGCCCAGTTCTGACAGGCCTATGGTGAGGCAGAAGACCATGGAGAGCAGCACATGCATAGCATGATGTTTCTCATTGTGGCAGCTGGGGGGGGGGAGGGAGGGAGGAGGGATCAGGGACACAGTATTCCCTTCAAGGCACACTCCCAATGACCCACCTCTTTCAACTCAGCCCTCCCTCCTTAAAGTTCCTCTACCTCCAAGAGGCATCACCATCCTGGTGACCAATCTTTCAACCCATGAGCCTTTGGGAGACATTCCACACCCAAACACACTTGGTAGCAGCTACAAAACAGGATAGACAGGCACTAGTGTCCCTTTATGACCCATTACTCTAGCTTTCCACATTTACCCTCCAAGCCACTGTACTTCCTTGGACTCATCGTGGCCTTCCTGCCAAACCACACCACGCTCCTTCCAGACATTTGATCCTCTTCTAAGCACACCAGTCCCAACAAGGATAGCTAGACGCAGCCTTCCTCCTGGATTTCATTTTCCTCCTCTCACCTTCACGTGTCCTCATACATCCCTTATCTCACTCTTCTACCTTCTGGGCATCAATTTCCTCTCCCACTCATGGCAGGGAGCTTACCACTGAGGGACAGTCTAAAGTAGACAGTAGCCATAGGCTCTGGCCTTCGAGTACGGGCACTTTGATGACTAATGCTGATGCCACTTTAAAAGACATCAAAATTTGAGGGAAAATACAGACAGCTGTACTCTATCTATCCTCCGTCCCCTTCCTCCTCTACCTCTGGCATGTTCCCATTTATCTATTGGTGTCTGGTCTTTGCCTCTGTAACTGGTTTCATGTTGTAATTAGTCTTTTTCTTGTGGGGAATTTTTAAAGCTAGGAAATAGTTATATTTATGGTCTTTTCCGTATTGTCTTAAAAAATACTTCATTCCCTCAATACCAACACTCAAGGTAAAACAGTCTTAAATTGCCAGAAGAAACCTGCAAAACTCTGTAAACGCTATAAGTGAGATCCTCATTAAAATCAATTTGTTTTCATTGGGTATAAACTGGATTCTGGTTTTATTTGGAAATGTGGGATTTATGCCTGTTGTAAAATATGGCAATAAGTCCCCCATTGGTGTAGCCTGGACTGTCCGCCAGCTGGAGAGGAAACGGAACTCAGGATGGGCCTGTGTGAAGGTTTCACATCCAGAAAGCCCGAAGCCCTGGAGGCGGTGAGAGAGCTCCTGCAGGGTTAGGCCTCTGCCACGAACCAGCTGGGAGACTGGGAAAAGCGGCTTCATTTCTCTGGGGCTTTAGCTTTCCCCTCTGTACAATAAGGAGACGGGATTAAATTCTCTCCAAGTCAATAATCCTCATGCTAAAAGTACACATGGAAAGTATTGGAGCAGCTTCTTAAAAAAGATGATTTTTTTTTTTTAAAAGCAACTTCTTAAGAAGGCCAGGTCACCTTCTCAGAGGTCAACTCAGTCACCTGGGCTTCTGCTGAAGAATCAGCACTTTTGATGGGTAACCCCAGGTAATTCTAATCGGGGAGTCTGGGGATCCCAGCTTCAGAAAATCACTCATAGCTTTTATCCAGCTCCAATATTCTGTATCTTCTTCTAGAACATGTACATTCTAGGAAAAGGAGGAGAATGAAGGAGGACAAGGAGGAGAAGGTCAAGAAATAAGAAAGAACCCTATTATCCTCAGGAAAAGAGGTTCAAGGGCAAGTACCGTGCGATTAGCAGAGCTGAACTGTTTGCATGACCTCTCTCCTTGAGCTCTCTGCAGTCCCTTCTCAGCCTCATGCCGGGAACCTGATCAGAGGCGGCCTTGGGTACTATCTAACTGCTCCCTATGAGTGAGCGTCTTATCCATTTAAAGTGTGAGTCTCCTAGTGTGGAGTCTGCTGTGACCCACTGGGCTCTTGGAGCAGCCCCTGCACAACGCCAAGGAAATCCCCAAAGACTCGATGTGATACCACCCTAAGTGGAGTCATGGTTAACCTTGAACCCTGGGAGAGGAGCCCTTTTCAGTTTCAAACAGTGGGAAAACCTTCATCAACCATTTTTCCTCCGTATTTAGGAACAATTTCCCCCTTCATTATGGAGCTGAGGAGAGGTGGACATGCTTAATTTCCCCTAATGAGGTCTTCTTATTTCTAACAAAGTGTAGGGTGATGGGTACAGTTGTGCCTTTTGTGTGTGTGTGTGTGTGTTTGTGTGTTAATTGGGGACTGCTTGAGTACAGGACATTGAAATAATATCAGTAGGTGAAACTTAATTTGTGTCTTAAATGATACCTTCTTGCTTTTTCCTTGTATGGTGGAAGGAGACAACTAGCTCTCAGGGGTCTCTTTTATAAGGGCACTGTAGTAGTAAGCTTTCTGTCACTGTGACAAAATACCTGCAGTAATCAACTTAAAAGGAGGAAAGGTTTATTTTGGCTCACAGTTTCAGTTCATGGTCACTTGGCTATTGTTTGGGCCTATAGGGGCACAATACATCATGGCAGGAATACATTATAGAAGAGACCTGTTTGTCTCATGTTAGCTGGGAAGCAGAGAGAGACAGGAAGGGACCAAAGTCTTGATAGTCCCTTTCAAGACTATAAACCTGTGACCTAACTTCCTCCCAGTAGGTCCCACCTCTTTTTCTTTTTCTTCTTTTCTTTTTTTCGGTAGGACCAGGGATCCCTCCCAGGGCCTCACACATACCAGGGAAGCACTTTTCCACTGAACCACATCCCCAGCCCCTAGGCCCCACTTCTTTAAGGTTTTATCACCTCCCAGTAGCACAGCAGGTTGGGGACCAAGCCTTTCACACGCGGGCCTCTGGGAGACATTTCAGATCCAAACTGTAGCATTCTGCTCCTGGCCCCAAAGGCCCATTTTCATCTCAAAAGGCAAAATGCATTCAGCCCATCTCCAGAAGTCCCCAAAGTCTCCACCGTCCCAGCTGTTGTTCAAACGTCCAAGTCCAACGTCTCCTCTGAGACTCAAGAGAAACTCAGCTGTGAGCCTCTGGAAAACGAATGGAACAAGTGACACACTTCCAAGAGACAATGGCCCAGGGTAAACATTCCCATTCCAAAAGCTTAGAACAGGAAAAACAGTAAGGAAGAATCGGATCAGAGTAAGATGGAAGCCCAACTCAGAGCAAACACTCCATCCTGCAGTCCCACGTCCAGCATCTGGGGCGCACGGTGGCTAGAGACGAGCTCCAAAGGGCTGGGGAGCCCCAGGCCTACAGCCCTGCTGGCTGCAGTCTGCGGCTATTCTCTTGAGCTGGCTCTACTTGCTTCCAGCAGCTCCCCTGGGCCAGCGCTGCACATTCCTGGCATCTCCAGTGTCGGCTTCACTCTCAGTTTCACGCATGGCCCTCTCAGGAGCTGCCTGCAGCGACTCCAACCTCTGCCACATGCTGCCTGCTCTCCCAGGCTCTCCTCTGGAATCTCAGCACAAGCTTCCAAGACTCCATAACCCTGGCGAAACTAGCAACACTCGGGCAAAACCAGGGTTTGCCACTGGCATGAGCCGAATCCCATTCCTAAGGGAGAGGCCCTCTTGAGGCTCCGCTGTCCTCCAGTACCACCATCTTGGTGATTAGGCTTCAACATGAACTTTAGGGAGAAACCAACATTCAGGCCACATAGCACCAGGCCATGCTGTAGGTGATTTACCCACACGCACCCATTTCAACCTCATGATCAGACGACGAGGCGGGTATTTTTATTGGACTCATTTCCCCAAAACTGAAGCGTAAAGAAGTTAAGTAGCCCACGGAGGGCCGCACATCCAGCAGGCAGAAGACCCAGGGTCCCAGGCAGGGCAGTTCCTCTGGAGCTGAAGTCCCTTCCACTTTGCTCCTCTGCCTCTCCTATGTTTGAGGGGCCTCAGACCTCCCTCAGCTGTGGCCTGTGACCTCAAAGATCTCCATGAGCCCTTTCCCAGTTATCCCATTAGTATCTTCTTCTCAAGGAAGGCTGTGTGGAGGGCGAGATAGCCCTGGGGAAATAAGGGCGCTGGGGATGAACAAGAGTGGGCTCCCGGCCCTACTGCTCAGCAGACAGCCAGAAACCTTGGGAAACCAGATGGCCCGGTGGGCAGAGCAAATACAGGGACTGCAAAGCAGTGGCAGTCACACCCTTTGGGACCTGACTGCAAACATACATACAGTGGCAAGAGGAATGGGCAATCCAGCCGTGGCCAGCTTCTCTCCATCCTTTGACAAGCTCTACAGGGCCGGGGTGTAGCACAGAGGTAGAGTGCCGTAGCACACTTAAAGCCCCGGATTCCATCACACACACACACACACACACACACACTCAAAAAAAAAAAAGTCTGGCATATTTTCCTGAAATGTAATTTTTTTCCCTCAAGTGAATATGCTCTTATTCTTCAGCTGATTAGATGAAAGAGATAAAACGTCCCGTGCATACAAAGTTTCCTCCTGCAGGAGGTGAGCAGGTAGCTCACTGCCTGGATTTGAAACAAAGGCACCTAGGACAACACCCAAGGTGTAGACTCAGTAAACAACCCGCTAACTGGTACCTCTGAAACTCATTTCCTGATCTCCTCCCCCCCCACCCCGCCCCCTTCTTCTCTATTCTTCACCTCTTTGGTGAGGTCCAAAGCAGCAGGCTTTTCCTTCTTTCCATTAAAATGCAAAACTATCCTTCCCTTTCTACCTTCCGAGTCCTGGGACCCAGAGGCGAGAAATGAGGGCAGGGGTAAAGAGAAACATATAAAAAATAAATGAGCCATTCATAAAAATGAATATTATCACCAAAAGGAGCCGTCTGCCAACATCTCCATGTATGTATTAACTCAGATGGTTTCTCTGTAACAACACGGAATTAAGCCAATACATCATCTTTTTAGTGGCTGCTCAGCTGATTTACTATTAACTTTAAACAACCATTGTGAAATGAGCGCCTCACTTTGCCATAATGATGATGAGATTTCGCCCAGGATTATTTTTTATAATGTAAGCCTCAAAATTGGCAAAATAAATTTCAGCTGTGCTTAGTACAGCCCTCTGAAGGAGCCAGATACTCAGGTGGGGGGAAAAACGGCTTCATTTAACCAGCTCCTTGAAGTCATTTCCACAAATCCTACAAATTGGCTTTGTTTTCCTTTAACTTAGCAGAGCTTTCCTGGAAAATCCCAGATGCAAAGATACCGGACCTTGAAGTTACCTTTTTTTTTTTTGCACTGAATGACATATGCATTGGACACCTCTCTGTTCCTCCGAGGCCTGCAAGTCTCTCCAGGTGACAACATGAAAGAAGCCCACCAAGGGCTTTCCTGCTGACAGCTGGGTCCTGGGGGCCGTCTGAGCACCTGGTTCTTATTTCTTACTTGGCGATTCGCTGGGTCGCACCCGTCTTTTCCTTCTCTGCCAGTTGGGACTGTAAAGAAGGGCGACGGATTTCCACGTGTGGCTTGCGGAGCGAGTGGCATTACTTTGTAAGTCTCTACAGGCTACAAGCCCGCGTCTGTCCCCTGCGGTTCCGAGAACAATCTGCAGCGAGCACTGACAGGAAGGGCCATTATGGTCACTGATGTTCTCGCCATCTGGAATGGTTGCAGTTGTCAGGCGCTGAGATGACTCACTGTGCTGAGGAATCATTTCTCTAATGGCAGCACTAATCAGGAGGGATGGAGCCGTTGCTAAGAGCCGCTGCGAGAAGGAAATGCCCTGCCATATGAAAAGGAAGAGCTGTTGATTTGTTTTTGCCCTTTTGAAAATGAAGTGGCTTGGAATGTCATCCTTGGTCGCCACAGGCCATCCTTCACAGCAGGAGCCTGGACCTCCGGCCAGCCTGCAGGAGCAGTGTGGGCCGTCTGAATGGACAGAGGACCTGGGCTGGGTGTTGGGCCTTTCCTCTCTGTGACCAGCTGTGCCCTGCAGAGACTGGGTCATTCTCCTTCAGAGGTTTAGCAGGTTGGGGAGGAAAGGGCAGCTCCAGCAGATGTGGACCCAGTGTTTTAAGTCTCCCGGGTCCTCTCTCTAGCCTTTGTCCCAGAGCTGTTCTGTGTAAGCTCTAATGTCACTGCAGGGACACCCCCACCCCCTTGTTAGTTAGAGTTGGCCCCTGCAGAAATTCCCATTAGCAGGTGGAGACAAGGACAGAGGTCAACAAGTACACACTGAACCTTCACTGAGGGCTGGGCATCTGGTGAGCCCCGGGGGACAGCAAAGCACAGAGCAGGATTCCTGCCATCCAGGGGTCCCCCCAACTTCACTGCAGGGGCCCTCTCCTAATAATGGCCGACTTCCCAACCTTCTCCAAATGTGGAGGTAAGCAGTTCCACAGGTGTGAGGTAGCTAAGTTGGAGGGATCCCTGTTTGCTTAGAGCAGGATAATGAAGGACAATATGGCCCCCAGGGCAAGGCACTCCCTTTTCACAACACAGAATCTGCAAGTCATGCCTGGAGACCCATTTATACAGGAACTTTCCAGTAATAGGGGCTTCCAGAAGTAGGAGGGAGTGAGCCAGGAACAATCCACTCACTAGGCAGCAGCCTCTCCTGTGGGCCCCTTGCCTGGCCTGCCTACAGTGCCCACGGGGTCAGTAAGAGACTCACGTTAGTTTTTTGTCGCCGTGCCCAAAATGTGGGATAAGAATAATTTAGAGGAGGAAGAGTTTATTTGGGGCTTATGGTTTCATAGGTTCAGTCCATGGTTGACCAACTCCATTGCTTTGGGCCTGAGGTTAGACAGAACATCCATCAGAGGAAAGCCACTCAGCTCATGGCTGCTGGGAAATTGAGAGAAGGCAAGAGCCAGAGAGGAGCCAGGGACAAGATATGGTCTGAAGGGACACATACCCTCCATCTACACCCCACCTGCCTACCTTTACCCCTGGTAGTCCATTCAAATTATTAATCCACCAAATAGATTAACCCACTAATGAGGTTAGAGTGCTGATCATTTCCTAAAAGCCCCATCTCCTGACCTTGCTGCACTGGGGATAGTGCTTGCAACAAATGAGTTTTGGGGGGGAACATTCCAGATCTAAACCCTAATAGTATATCCAGCCATCCATACAGCTACGTGCAACAGTATCCAGAAGGTTCTTTAACTCAGAACGCCTTGATGGTATCATAGGAATGGATTCAAATAGACCGACTCTCCCTATGGATTGGGAACTTTCTATATTTATAGCAGTGACCAGTGACCTTCAGCACAGACTCTAAAGGACATGTGGTGTGAGGACTCACAAATGAACTGCTGAAAACCCTCAGTCATAAGGGCCATCTGTTTTGCTGTCAGCTGGGCTCTCCTTATGACATATAAGGCCTGTGGTTTCCTCTGGTATTAGATTCCTGGAGGTGCCCTGACAAATTACCATACACTGGGCACAAAACAGAAGAAATGGATTCTTTCCTAGTTCTGGAGGCTGGAAGCCCTAAATCAATGTGTACACAGAATTGGTTCCTTCTGGAAGTCCTGAGGGAGAAAATCTATTCCGTGCTTCTGTTAACTGCTAATGGGTGCTGGCAATCTTTGGCATTTTTTGGCTTGTGGATGCATAACAGCAGTCGTTCCAATTTCGTCACGTGGCCTTCTCTCTGTGTCTTTTCTTCTTATAAGAACACTCATCTTTGGATTTAGGACTCACCCAGTTGGTCAATTCAGAATAATCTTATGTCTGCACCATTAACGGAATTATATCATTTTTCCAAGTAAGGTCACATCCACAGGTACCTCAGGCAGGTCGGGGACATATTTGGAGAGCCGTAATTCAACCCGCTGTACCCACTCTCTGGGTACTTTCCCCAAGCCAGACTTTGCTGGGATGCTTCGTGGATCTTAAAATTCTTTATATTACTAAAACGAGGTGTGTCCCTCCTATATCCTGCGCATCGTTTCCTGCGACTTACTAATTGTTGTTAAGGTAGGGATAGATGCTCAGCGCCCACAGGCTTGACCTGCCAATCTCGGGGCTTTGTGCTTGTCCTCCTGGATTTCTTTTTGTGGCACAGTCTTTCCTCTATTCGTGGGAAGACTGTGGTCCAGCTGAAGGCCCACCCCTGTCCTTTTTCCCACTGGGCAAAACAAGAACGTCATGACATTTCCCCAGGTGGTGGCTGAGGGTGTCCTTTTTATCCATTTCCTAGAGTTTGGATCTTGACTGTCCCTCAAAGGTCCATGTGTCAAAGGCTTGGCCCCAGCCTGTGGCACTCTTGGGAGGTGGTGGAGCACTGAGAAAGTGGGGCTTAGTAGAAAAAGCTAAGGCATTGAGAGTCTTGGGGGGATATTGGAACCCCAGTCCCTTCCTGTCTCTCTTATTCCCAGATGCCATGAGATGAACAGCCCTCCTTGGCCACCTGTGCCTGCCGTGATACCCTGTGTCACCACAGACCCCAAGCAGCAACCAACCATGAGCTGAACCTCTGAAACTGTGAGCCAAAATAAACCTTTTTCCATATAAATCGTTTATCTCAGTTATTTGCTGCAGTAGTAGAAAACTGACTAACACACCACTGTTCCTCTTCTTTGGCCTGGCCTCATGCAGCTGCTACGTGGGTAAGGTGACAATGTTCCTAAAAAAAAAAAAAACTGTTGTGAGGAAATTTACTAACATCCTTGATCCTAAGATAAAAGCTAATAATACCTTCATAGAATCTGCATGTTACCAAATAAACTCATTGTGTTAGCCAGATTTTCATAACTAGGACAAAATACCTGAGAAAAACAACTTAGAGGAGGAATGATTTATTTTGGCTCACCCTTTCAGAGGTTTCAGTTCATGGCTGGCTGTCTCCATTAATTTGGGCCTGAGGCAAGACAGAGTGTGATGTGGAAGGATTTAATGAAGGAAAGCAACTCCTCACATGAGCCAGGAAGCAGAGAAAGAAAGGGAGGATGGGGCTGGGGATAAAGAATGTCCTTCCTGTCACGCCCCCAGTAGCCCACTTCCTCCAGGTAGGCCCCACCTCCCACTGTTTCCACACCTCCCAATACTGACATCAAGTATGAATTCAGCACATTGATCCACCAATGAGGTCAAAGTCCTCATGATCCAATTACATCCCCAAATTACTGCATTGGGGATCAGAGCTTCAATACATGAATTTTTAGGAGATGCATCCTATCCAAACCATAATACTCATTGAATCCTCTCGATTACCCTGTTCCTATTTCCATCCATCTTTCACAATCAAATCGAGGCCTAGAGAGGCTGTGTACCTGACCCAAAGTCAGTAATCAATAGGAGAAAAGACGGAGGCATAACCCCATCAAGTCTGACGTGAGCGTCCCATGCATCTCTACTCTGCAAACTGCCTCCCAGGGGGGCAACAGAGGGACAGGCACCAGGGCTAGCAGCCAGAGTCTTGTCCTGTGCTTCCCAATGTCCACCTCCCTTTGGAGCTCTCCCACTTGAGGCTGAAGCTCCCCGTCATTCATCTGAACCAGGCGGGGCCACGACTCTACCTTGAATTTCTCACGGCACCATCACACCTGGGCTGAGGCTGTGAAAGCAAGCCTGGACAAAACTCAGGGAGGAACAACAGGCTGCAGCATCCTCTGGCTCTTGGGATGTGCTTGCCACCTTGCTCCTGGGCTGCTGCCACAATGGAGGCATTGTATCCCCCCCCCTCCCCCGGGAGGAAAGGGGCACAAAAATTGTCTTAACTCTAGTTTGAGGGCTGGGGAGGCCTGAGAAGAAGCGTTTGCCTGTGCTGAGCTCCCACTCCTGAAGACCAACCTCTTCCCTCACAGAATGCTGGGGAAATTCACCCTTTCACCCACAGGGAGGTGGTCTTACCCCAGGCTCACACCCAAAGCCCCACATGATAATACCGCACCACAAACCTGGCATCACCCCAAGATCTGCAGGTCCAGGAGCAAACAAGAGTCTGTGGTGCTGAGAATCGGTGCCTCCTCCCCATGTAACTTGTCAAAATTTGCTTTTTCTAAACATGCCAGTGATGGAACCCAAGTCCTTATCCACACCAGGCAAGCACTCTACCACTGATCTACACCCCGAGATCAACAGAAGCTCACCTGTACCTGTTAGTCCTTTATTCACTGCTATGGTCAGAATAACAGTCCCTGAAAAAGGTGAAAAGAAAAAAAAAAAAAAGGAACTGGATTTACAAAGGAATGTGGGATCCTGTTTCATGGATTCCTTGCCATGGGAAGGCATTTTGGCCTCAGTGGACTCAAGGTGTTTTCCAATCAGCACAAAACACTCAGAGAGTGAGCCTGGCGATGACAGCGACAGGGAGAGCAAACACCTGGCTTCCAGGAAGCAGTCCCGGGCCCACTGGCTGTATTTGGTCTGGTCCAAGCTGTCCAAAACATGAGGGCTTTTGGAGGCACTAACTTCCAGTTTCTGCCGGTCCCAAAGCGGAACAGTGTGTGTGTCCAAAAATATTTTCAAACTCAGTGACCTATCAGTCCTGGCCAAAGGCTGCACGCCCTGCAGAAGTGGAAGCAGGATCTTTGCTTTGGGGAAAACCTGCAGTTTGCTTTCTTAAACCACTACCTGATGAGCGGGAGAGGGCTATTTTGTTTTGTTTTGTTTTGGTTTGGTTTGGTTTTTTCTTCCCTAAGTAGAAACCTACTTCTGAGTGTGCAGTAAACACAAGTTGTGTGGTATGTACTGAAAATAAATTAATCTTCTTACCCATGCTGGTTTAAAATGGCAACTTACTACTGTGACGATGACAGTGTTTTAGGGTCAAGCTCTTCAAAAGGCAAATAAGAGATTCTCAAATGTTATTACACTGAAGTATTAAACACTAAAAGTTCAATTTGCCTACAGCTCATAGGTTAGGCTGTTATGAAGGTAGTTTAGTCATTATATGGCATCTTCCTGCAGATTCACGGAAGATGCGTAGAAGATGAAGGCGCACTGAAACTCATAGTCTGTATAATTAAAATGCACTAATAAAAATAAAATTTTAAAAATGAAGGCTACTGAGTTTTTGAGTTTCCAGGAAGGAAACTGAGTGATCCAATTTATCTCATAGATGAGGGGACAAAAGAGGTTTACTGATAAGTTGGGGAAAAACTCATCAACTTCCAAGAAGGTACAATTTTTGGCCCGTGACTAATTGACAACTGGCCTTAAGCAATCCGGGCTGTACACAGCCCCATGGCTTATTGCTGGCGGTTGATGGAACAGTGTGCAACAGTGAACCATACAGGGGCCTTTTGGTCATTTTTCTGTCTCCTTAATCCCTGTCTAGCTCATGTTGAGTTGGAGAGTTCTCACTTTTTTTTTTTTTTTTGTAATTTTTAGGAAAATCTTGGTGTTGCTTCCTGATCACCAGGCGAGCTGCGTCCCTCAGCCACACTCTCCCGCCATGATGTTCAGCCTCACCTCAAGTCTGTGGATTGAGACTTCTGAAACCACAACAGAGCTGTGGAGAGAATAACTAACTTGGTCTGAAAAAGGTTGGAGACAGGATTTGAACTCACTACTGACTCCCAGCTCCTAGAAGAAAGAAGGAGCCAGTTCTTGGAGAGGGGATTATCACCTAGGAATTCATGACCAGATTCTGGATCCTGGAGGACCAGCACCAGCCATGGAAGTCGCCACCACTGCTGAGATACGACAAGTCCTGATGCTTTAATGCCATTTCCAGAAATATTGAGGTTCACTTGGCACTGGTCCTGTTAGTAAGTTAGTCGATTTAGCAAAACAACAACAAAAAACAGGATACCCAGGTAAATCTGAACCTCCAACAAACAGCAGTTTTTAAATATCATATATAATGGGTTTCCAAGCGGGGGGGTTACTTTTTTCTCTGTTTTCTGATTTGTAATCTAAAGAATGTCAGTATGTGTAGAATGGTATGGGTGATCCACTAAAAGAAAAAAAAGAAAGAAAGAAAGAAAGAAAGAAAAAAGTTCTGTGGACAAATCAGTTTGAGATTCCAAGTAAATAAAACCACCTGGTTTGGTGTGTGTGTGTGCTTCAACTGCAGGGTACTGCAGAGCCTTGTCCTGTTAGGATCCTGTCAATATGCATCAGACTCTTTGGGAAGAGAGCATCTAGTGCTTTCCAAGCTGATGAGACCATGACCCTGTGAAGGAATCCATCTTGGGAAACAGTATAGGCGGATCTGTTTTCCTCATGGATGTTATTTTACAAAATAATTACTTGATCACAATTTTCTGCAACCTTGAACCTGTTTATACCTATAATATTACCAATGATTTTAATAAAATTAAGGAATTTATATAAAAGAAATCTCAGCTGGCTGGTTGCATTGAATGTGGTGACCATGCTCTTGCCGTGATGGAGGAGGTCTAGTATTTAGATTCTTACTTGCTTACCTGCTCTCTCTTGCTGCTGTTTTGTTTTATTGCTAATTAAATTCCTCTTAACCTTCTGTCTGTCTTCATTTTGGACTTTTTACTAAGCTAAGAACCAGGAGGCCTGGATTCGAAGCTTAATTCTGTCATAATGGAGTGGTGTGAACTTGGAGTTGTCATTTAAACCCCTCTGCACCTCATTTTCTCTTTTGCAATATAGATCTCATGAAACAAGGAATTGTAAATTTGATGAGATCAGAGATGCTTTTTCAGTACAGCAAAAAAAAAAATTGTCTGGCTGTCTCTTTCTCTCTTTTTCTGAAGATGAAAAAATTGAAGATCAGAGAAATGAAAAGAATTGCCCCAAACCTTCTCCACCCAGGGTTGATAATACAAATGGAGTTATAAGCAAAGGATATTGTAACAACTTATGTAATACTCTGAATTCAGAGTTGCCTCTGGCAAAATATTCAGGTCGACAAAGCTTGTTTTCTTACCTTGCCTTTCAGCTTTCCACTCATCTCTAAATACCATTCAAATTTGCAGCTATTGTTTGCTAGGGATTGGAAAATGCAATCATAGCATGTCTAACGTGGCTTTTGACAATATACTTAAGGACAGCTGTATTTGTATCCCTCAGGAAATACACCACCAGAAGTTGTGTTTGCTAAGCAACTTTCAGAAGCCTGAATGTCGCATGCTGGTCGCTTCTCAGCCTCAGCCTTTTACTGCCGCAGTAGAATCTTAAACATTAAAGAAGATTAGTGCACAATACAACGGTGCCTGGAGAAAAATGGGCAAGATGTCGGCAGTTTAAATGGCAGTCTCTGGGTGTGATGATCATTCTCTGTTCTTCCTAAAAGCTTGGTGATTTCTCAGAACCTTAATTTAAAACAATATGAATTTAGAAAGCACACGTGAATGAACTGTGATTAGTTTTCAAATGCTTTCACTTCAATTGCAGTTCCAAAATATTGGCCTAAATCCTTAAAGTAGACCTATAGAATCACACCTTGATTCAGGGTTGAAAAAGAAACCCTTAATGCCAGGGAATCATGCTAGACTTTGGATCAAATGAACATTTTTCCAGTCCCTAGCACTCAATAGTTGGAGTCAATTGAAGTGGAATGGGGGCCTCGGCATCTGTATTGTTTTGAAGTTCCAGATGTCTGTCCATATCTACTGGTCAGATGCATTGACCATTGAGAGGCCTTTAGTTGTTGCAGGCCTACAGTGGAGAGTTGACAGAAAATTTTTGGTGAAAGTCAGATTGGGCAATCTGAAGAAATTAATAAAGAAAAAAGTTACAAAGTCATGGGTAGAGTGTAGGGAAACCTACAGGGAAGAGTGCAGTACCCTAAGTTAGCAAGAATAGAGACCCACTACACTGAGGCCTATAGGGTCCAGGAAAAGGAGTGGTCGTTGGAAGGAATGGGGGTAGCTGTATGGAAAAATTGACCAGAGACGTCGGACCTTGGAAAAGGAGATAGCCATTAGGTACCAATGCATCACTCACAAAAGCCAAGAGTCAGGACAATACAAATGTCCATCAGCACAAGAGGCGATTAACAAAATGTAGTGCACAAGAGAATATTATTCAGCCTTAAAATGAATGAAATTCTGCTACATGTACATCATGGACGAACCCTGAAAACATTATGCTAAGTGAAATACCACAGGCACAAAAGAACTACCGTATGATTCTCTTCCTGTGAGGTACACAGAATGGGCAAATTCAGAGACAGGGAAAGTAGAATAAAGGTTGCTAGGAGACGGAGAGAGGGGTAATGGGCCTTGATGGTTTATTGGGTACAGACTTCTGTCTGGGATGACAAAAGTTTTGGAAATTGATAGGAGTGATGGTTGTATGACATTGTTAATGTACTTATCACGGTAGTATGCACCTGAAAGTGGTTAAGATGGTAGATGGTATGTATATTTTACCACCTCCCCCCATACACGCAAATGCAGATAAGGGGGACAAAGGAAGAAGCTGACCTATAGCATATTCTTCAGGGAGTAATCTGAAGGATTTCAACCCCAGTTCCTTCATCCTCACGTCTATTCCTCAACTAGAGTCTCTAATTGAATGACCCAATTAGAAAGCAAGAGAGTCTCTATATGTAGTTCAGGAGGTCAGCCATCCAGGATGCAATGCAGGGTGGACTTATTATTAGTCAAGGATCTCCAGAGGAGCAGAACTAATAGAAGATACATAGATCAGGTAGACAGATAGATAGTTAATAAGATATATAAAAATGAAGCTATAGCTCTCTTGATATTTACATAAAAGGGGATTTATTAGATCCAGTTCACACAGAGGCTGAATAGTCCCACAATGGCCATCTGCAGGATAGAGAGCCCAGAATCCAGTAGTTGCTCAACCTAAGTAGCTGGACGCCTCCGAACAGGAGGGACCAATGATGCAGCTCGAGTCCCAGGCTGAGGGCCTGGAAGCTCCCTGAATCATTGCTGGTGCAAATCTTCATTCAAAGGCCAAAGAATCCGGAATCTGGTGTCTGAAGGTAACAGCACCAACAAAAACACAGCTGCTCAAGAAGAGACCAGTATGTCCACCTACTATCCTCCCACTTCCACTGTTTGGCTCCATCTGGGCCTCCAGCCTATTGGATAGTGCTGCCTACAGTTAGGGCAGGTCTTCCCCATCCAGTTGGTTGACCCACATGCCAATTGTCTCTGGAAGCACCCTCACAGACTCACCTGGAAGTGTGCTTTATCAATTTTCCAGGCATCTCAAAATCTCGCCATGTTGCCAACCAAGATGAATCATCATGGTGGAGAAGACAAGAAGAGATTTGAAAGAGGCAAGGAACTTGGATGATGTGAGTCTTGTATTCCATCATCTGCTCTCTAAAGGAAGCCTTGAACCTACAATCTTACTGTCAAAAATGCTGGTATATAGCCAGGCATAGTGGCGCATGCCTATAATCCCAGTGACTCAGGAGGCTGAGGCAGGAGGATTGCAGGTTCAAAGCCAGCCTCAACAACTTATCGAGAGAGAGAGAGAGAGAGAGAGAGAGAGAGAGAGATCGTGAGCAACTCAGTGAGATCCTGTCTCTAAATAAAATACAAAAAAAAGCTGGGGATGTGGCTCAGTGGATAAGTGCCCTTGGCTTCAATCTCTGGTACAAAAAAAAAAAAAAAAAAAGTGCTGGTAAAAGAAAAGCTGATGGCAGGTGTTTTTTTTTCTTACCAAGAAACAGCAGCACACAACCAAAAACCACAGCAGTGTGTTGTTTTCCAATTAACCCAGAAAGACTTTTTTTTTTAAGTGCCATGATGTTCATTTATTTACATCTTTACATCTAGAAATCTCACTTCCAGGAATCTGCCTTAGGATAATAATCAGAGATGTAGTCTAAAAATCGTGTACAAGGATATTCATTGGAACATTATTTCTATTCACAAAAAAGAAGTAACAAAATGTCCAGCATATACAATACGATATTCAGAAAGCAGGGTACGAACTGAATATATGGTATAATGTCATCTGTGCAAAAGAAGGGCTAAAAGCGCACAAATTAATAGTGCTGTTATCTTTGAATGATTAGGATAAGATTTTTTTTCCTTCTGAGTTTTCAACATTTCTTTATTGAGCATGATCAAGAAAAACCAACAAATGTTATTTTTAAAAACTTCATGGCTCCCTCCCGTGATAAATATCCCCCTTGTAGAGATCTACAGAGTCTGCTCTCCATTCTGCACAAAGGCATTGATTTACCTGCTGGCTGCCTATTAATTTGAAGGGAAGCAAAGCACCTCCCCTGAAGTAGACGGCGTGTGTGGCTGAGGGTGCAGCTTCTTTGATGGAATATTGCTAAACGACGAAATTCTATCTCCCACAAGAAATTATTTCTGCTGGCTGTGCAAACGTCAGGCTGGAGCCTGCCCTTGGAGAGGCGGCTGCATTACTAAGTATTTGTAAAATCAGCAGAGCCTATGCATGAACGGTCACAGTGGCTGATTTTACAAGCTACTCACGACGGGCGTCTGCACATAGAGAGCCATAGCTCAGAGCGCATTTAACCTATTGTGATTCCTCCTCATTTCATGTTGTGCCATTTTGAAAGGGTGTCGTTTTACCCAAGGGAGAACGCTCTTTGTGTAAAACGGTTTCATAGACATATAAAAGTACAAGATGGTAGCCTGACTTTGGTATAATCTTGATTCTCTCTTCTACCTCGTTTTTAACCACCTCTCATCCTGCACGCCTCACACTCTGGGGCAGTGGCCTGTCTCATCAGCAATGCCAGGTGTGTGGGGGAATGTGTTTCTAGAAGGAACTGAGCCCTGGTTTGGAAGCTCTCCATCCCACACCACCACAGGTATCAAGTCCAGTTTTCCACAAGGTTTCAGGGGTCCTCTGCAGGAAAGAGACTGCCTGCACAGGTCACAGGCCCGGCTAGGTCTGCGAGGTGCCGGACCTCCATAAGACTGGTGTGAGTGACAACGGCCAAGCCAGTATCTGGTGGCACAGAGGCACTTGTCTCCTGCTGGCTTGACACCAGTCATTTCACTCAATTTACAGATAGGAAGAGATTGTAAGTCACACTGATTGTAAATCCTTCAAACAGAATTCTTGAAGTCCCCAAACTTCATTCTCTTTTCCCTGAAGAATCCTTTGCTGTCCTTTTCGCCCTTCAGACTGTGTTCTCCAGTTGTGATGTTTTAACTGGGGAAATTAATGTTGGCATCAGAAAAATCAATATATCACGACTAAAAGATACAAGAGTGTTTTTAGGTTTCTTTTAAATTATAATGTAAAAGAATGAACCATTGAGAAGAGGCATTCTCAGCTGATAAGGCTAAGTACAGAAAAAAAAAAAATAACCCTGGAATTCTTTTCAAGATGCTGCCTGGGCCACATCCCTAACCTCACAGGTCTTGGGTGGGAACTGGACATCTGTGTATTGAGAATGCCTCACTGCAGAGCAATTGCATTAGAAAAATTACCAGAAGAAACTAGGCAATTCTAACCACATTTATTGTTAGACTATATAGAATACTGTAGAATACCTTCTAAAGGGTAGCGTATTTTTCTTGTTTTATACTTGGTCACTGCTATAGTTTGGTCTCCCCCAAAGACCATGTGTAAAGGCTTGGTCCCTATCCTTTGCTATCTGCTTAGTGCTGCGAGGAGTTGATAGAACTTTTAAGAGGTGGGGCCTATTGGGAGGAAGTTAGGTGACCGGAGACGTGCTCTTGAAGGGTATATATTTGGGCCTCAGGCACCATGAGGTAAAAGAGGTCTCCTTCACTACATAGTCCCTACCGTGATGTGATGCTACAGGTCTGAGCACTGTGGACTGAAACCTCTGGAACCAGAAGCCAAAATGAACCTTTCCTCTTTTAAGTTGATTATCTCAGGTATCTCATCACAGTGACAGAAAAATGACTAACACAGTAGAATATGAATAAAAAAGAGTTCTGCTCCAAGCTATAGACACTATGATTTGGATGAGGGCTGCGAATCTAGCTTAGGGGAAGAGTGCTTGCCTAGGATGCATGTATGAGACCCTGGGTTCAATTCCCAGCACTGAGAGGAAAAAAAAAATGATTTGGGTGAGATCCAAGAAGATAACCACCTCAACATAAAGCAGAAGGATTTTCCTCCTTTGTTAATAGTGTTTTCATATATAAGCAGCTCATTTTCCCCAGGATTTTCCAAGTTGTGACTGAGAGCTTTCTGATCTCCAGCCAGAGTGAGAGAGAATTCATATTTCTTAGTGACTGGCATGGCATTATTTCTAGAGAGGAATTAAGTGTGAGCCTGAATAACTTGGCCAAGTGTACAAAAGACAAAGGCGAGACATATCTGAAGATGCCCAGAGAGGCCAAACTGTGGTTGCATTTGACTCTAAACATAATGCATCTATTCAGAGGGAGGTGAATTTTTTTTCAAATCAGTATTGAGCCAAAACTTAATTCTTTCATTTTTCTTCAGTCCTACATAGAAGTATCACACCATCAAAGTTATCAAAACACCATCAGATAAGACCAGAGAGAGAGGCAAGACTGCCTCCACTTTTTTTTTTTTTAAATGCATGTGACCAAAGTTAAGAAAAAAATTGTTAAGTTACCATGTCAGGTAGTAAAATTTCAGTTCACACAAAGGAAAGTGTTGCAATCGAAGAATCATTTCTTTATGAACTTAAAAATACAGAGCAGTAATTGTATGTTACTGTACTTTATGACCACTTATTCCATCCGTCTGTTTTGAGCCCTTAAAAAAGGTCTTAATAGTGCCCACTGCGAAGGAGGGGACACAGATTGGTTTTCAAGCGGCAATGCTTTCAAAAAACAATGACGCTTTGTGAGCACTCTCCAAATACAAAGTGATCCATACAGAAGAAGTCAGGGATTTATATTCCCAGAAAGAGAGAGAGAGAGAGAGAGAGAGAGAGAGAGAGAGAGAGAGAGAGATATTACCAACCCTTCAACATTTCTCAGGTGGTTTGGATTTTCGATCCCCTATCTTACCAGCCTGAGTTAGGGCAGGTTTTCAAATAATATCCCGGGAGATAATAATAATAGGTGGATAAGACATTTTCTTGAAGATGAGGCTCAGTGAGATTAATTCATGCACAGCCTGCCCTGTGGCTCAGATTCTGAGGGCTCCCCCCACCCCCAAAGCCTTCCACGGTCACCTGGAAGCCTGTAGAACCCTCTGCAGCGTTTGCTCCAGATCTTCCCAGAGGAAGGAGAGCAGCGATCACATCATTCACACTTGAACTCAATGCGATGAGCACATTTGTTTGTCCTCATTAAGCTCAGTGTTGCAGGCGCTAACTGACATGCGGAGGCAGCATGCTGGGGCAAGGCCAGGGAGCCAGGAGCTGGTAGAGTGCCTGGCTCTATTCAGAATCCTCCCCCAGACAGGCGCACAGTCTTGGGAACCCAGCTGCCTCTCTGAGATCCTGGGTGACTCGTCCATAACAAGAGGCATTTAGGTAGAGGTTTTCCAGCTGTGATTTCCAAAAGCCCCCTAGGACTCCAGGAAAAGCCCCCAGGCTACCTCAGGGGTCAGGAGAAAGGCCAAATAGGGTCAATGCCCACAGGCCCTTGTTCCCGTTTCAAACAAGGCTTTATATACACCCAGTCCTCAGTAAGACTGATTTTAAAGGTGTGAAAAGCACAGGACTAGCTAACTTTCACATTCTTTACTCAGAAAAGGGCAAAGGGAAGCTCTGATCATTTTTCTCCCTCAGGGTCAAGCACGGTAGAGGTTCCAAGGGTAGACTGTCATCTCTCCTGCCCTGAGCTATGTGACTGCCCTGAGCTATGTGACTTTGGGCCCATTTCTTAATTTGGTGCCTCATCTGAAACACAAGTAAGTAGTAAGAATACCCATGTCAAAGGTTGTCACAGGGATTAGGCAAATTAAAAGGCATGAAATGCTTAGAAGTGTCATCAGCACATAAACAAGGGTTTCTTACTACTCTTGATGCAAGTTAGCAGTGAGCTGTGGGGTTGAGCATCATCAATAAAACCACCAAAAGAGACGCAGAAGAGTCCCTGGTTCTGTATAAAGGTGCTTGGAAGCATAAATGGATTTGCTGAAAGTGCCTTTTTAAACTGTGAGTTTCTGATTCACATTTGGGAAGAAAAGCAGAACAGAAGGTGATAAATTCCTTTATGGGAGAGCTTGGCAGGCAAGGCAGATGTAACTGTAAAGTTAATTGGTGACTGGGAGGAGGGACTCCCAGGCCAAGGAGACTGACGACAGGAGCCTGTTCCCCTCTCCCACCTGGTTTATGGTGATGAATTCATCAGGGATTCTGAAAGACCATTCTTGGGTGGCTGCTGGTCCTGTCTTCGCCCAGACAGGGATGATGTCAGCATAGACTTTATGGAGCTCTGCAATCCTCGGGAGGATTCCAGGAGCTTATAGAGCTGTCTCCAGGCTGCTTGCCAGCGCTCCCAAAGCTGAATCCCACTAGAATCTTGTGTATTCCAGCTTACTTGTCTCTGTCATAACTTTTTGTTGTTCTGTGTAAAAGAAATAACCCCTCAAATTCCTTGAGCAAGGCTAGTTTTTTTTTTTCTAGCCCTCCTGGTGTGCATCTCTGAGAATTCACCTCCATTTCTCCACCTTTTCTTGCAAGGGATATAGAATGAGATAACACACAGGGAATATGCTGAGTTTAGGAAGCAGGACTTTCGATTGTAAAAGATATCATTATTTGATGTATCACAAAGAACGAAAGAGATACCTGCTAATTAAACTAGAACACAAGCTTTTTTTTCTCTATAATCAGTTTGAAAATGCTCCTTCAGACTCAGACACAGATTTTTAAAAATTGTGCATCACGCTTATGTATATATAAAAGGAAAATCTAAGGGTAGAATGTTCCTAAAACTTTTAAATATGAGTATGTCTTCTCAGTCACTTTTTAACCCAATCCATTTTTTTTGAACCTAAATAATGTCTGTGTCTTTTCATATGATGTCATCTTTGGTGTCCTCAGGAGAAATGGGTATGTAGAATATCAATGTCAAAGCTAGGGTAATAACAGTGGCCTCTCTTTTGGGGAGTATTTCTAAATTCTAAAGAGAAGCCTGCACCTAAATGACTGAGATGTTAACTGTGGACCCCTGTAATCTGGTAACCTTCAGATTATGTAATGCCCCTCCTTATTCTTTAGTTCTGTGCATCAACTAACACAGAGCATGTAAATCATAGCGGGGTTTAATTTATACTAAGAAATATGTCTGTTTAAATATATTATAGGACCGGGCGTGGTGGTGCACGCCTGTGATCCCAGCGGCTTGGGAGGCTGAGGCTGGAGGATTAAAAGTTCAAAGCCAGCTTCAGCAATTTAGCAAGGCCTTGAGCAATTTAGGGAGACCCTATCTCAAAATTAAAAATAAAAAGGGCTGGGAACGTGGCTCAGAAGTTAAGTGCCCCTGGGTTCAATCCCTGGTACAAAACGATAATAATGATAATAAAATAAAATAAAAATAAAAATAAAGCAAAACTATCAGAACTGGTTCTATTTTGATGATTCAGCCAGAGAAGAAGAAAAGGAAACATTTGCTCTGGATGAAAAAGACCCCACTCTGCATGGAGCCTTCTTACCCACTGTTTCCTGCCCCTCCTTCCCTCCTTATAAGAGCCTGCTGCATGGCTGACTTTCTGAAGATGAAGCTTCGAGAACAATAGCCCCTTCATCTTCTCAGGTTGCTGGCCCTTGAATAAAACTGATCTCCCTCCTCCAATTCTTCTCTCCCAAGTATACTGGCTTTTAAGTGGTAAGTTGCCAGACCTGGGTCCAGAAACAGGTACACTTTCAGAAAACACTGTAAATGACCTGGGAACTCACATAATCGGTGCCAACCAGGCCCACATCTCAGTGAAATAGCCCCAACAGGTCTGGGCTTGTGCCAACAATGGCAACCTCTTTGCGACTGTCAGCAGGCCACCAGCAAGTGCAAGATCCACCCCAACCGGAGGACGGTTTAAGTATCAAACAATGTCCATCTTAGGCAGGCGCAGTAACTTGCACTTCTAATCCTAGTGACTTGGGAGGTGAGGCAGGAAGATGGCAAGTTCAAGGCCAGCCTGGGCAACTTAGTGAGACCCTGTCTCAAAAGAAAAAAGGGAAGAGAGCTGGGGTTATAGCTCAGAGTGTTGTTGGGTTCAGTTTCCACTACTACACACAAAATCATGCTCACCTTTGAAATGGTAATCAAGGTTTCTACTTGTTACTTGAAGAATTCCCAGAAACGGTTTTAAGAGTTATTGAAAAACTCTCCCTCATTCTACGAATGACACGGTACACGGTTAATTTTGGCCTTTTCCAAGAACTCAATAATTCTTCCCAGCAGTGCATGCCGCAAAATCAAGAGTTCAGAGGCAAGAGTCGGCCTGTAGAGGGGACAGCTGTTCCCGTGATGCGTTTTATATTCTCCCCAAGCTTCTTCCTCTTCAAGGCGAGTTGTTTATTTGTGTGGTGGTTGTGTTATTCTCTTTAAAATACAAATCCCCTTAAAAAGGTCACTCAGTGTTCCTCCTGCCTGATTGATGACTTCTCCCTTCAAGAGTAGATTTTTGCCAGAGATGTATTTAAAGGAGCCAAACTTTTAAAAAGAAAAAAAATCTCAGGATGTTTCAACCACCTAAAACCTAGATCACAAAAGACCATATATTATGTGATTCCATTTCTGTGAAGAGTCCAGAATAGTCAAATCTGTAAAGACAGAAAGTAAATCAGTGGTTGCCAGAGGCTGCTGGGTTGGGGGTGGTGGTAAGTGGAAATGTAGACAACTGTTAATGGACACAGGGTTTCTCTTGAAAAGACAAAACTATTCTAAATATGACTATGGCGACGGTTGTGCAACCCTGTGAATATACTAAAAGCACTGAATGGTAGACTTTCAATGGTGAATTGGATAGCATGTGAATGACATTTCAAAAGGGACTTTAAAAATACTTAGAATGTGTTATTAATATATTAAATAATCTAAACAGAAATTCTTTGACACTTATCCCAGCGATATTTGTTTAATCGAAACCTGGTGAGAATTATTTTGTTCAAGAGACTCAATAGATTCAACAAGCAAAATGCTAGGGGTTGTGACAGATTTCATCCCTCCTTTGAGGAACCTACCACCCAGGAGGAGCCGGGAAGAGAGACTTATGCACAGAAGACTCTCAGGGCAGAGGAAATGTTCTAAGAGGCTCTGATGATGCTTCTTGGTGGACTCAGGATTTGTTCTCAGCCTTGAAGGAATCGCCGACTTCATGGATCCGGGAGGTGGGAGCAGACACAGAAGAAGAGCAAGATCTCCGATCGTTTGAAGCTGACCATGGCTTCCATGGAAAGAGGTCCCAGTTCACGTGAGCTTATGGGTCTAGCCTGATAGAGCTGCTCCAGGCAGAGGGTAAGAGTGGATGAGCCGGAGAGAGTGGGAGCAGGTGGAACCAAGCCAGGGAAGGCGTGAGAATGAGCCGACTGTCAGCAGAAGGAGGCTAGGAAGCAATGGGAACGGACAGGACCCTTGAGCAGGGTTACTCAGCCAGCCCTGCTAGCAGTTATCATGAATTCAGATCTAGTTCCCTTCACTCCCGGCTCAGTTCTCACTCCCTTGGAATGAAGAGGCAAGTCCTCCCATGCAGTCCCCTGGGATTACAGGCCTGCGCCACCAACGTGCCAGGCAATTTTAGCTCCTTATAAAGAGCCCCCTTCCCCCCAGTTAGTAGAGACTGACTGAGTTGGGTTGGCAACTAACAAACTAGTGAACCAAACAGTTAACTTAATCAAAATTTATATGTACTACGCCTATAAAATAAATGAGGAGCTCTGGTATTAACCTTTGATCCCCCTCGCTGAGGGTTTAATGTGATTCTTAACTGAATTTCACGGAAGTCGCTGGGCTGGTGTGGGCCTCCCAGGATTTTCTTTGCTTTCCCTTGATGTTTCCATTAAGAATCCCCCACTACGCCTCGTGCCGTTCTGCATCCGTGCTTGCTGTCATCAGAATGGTTATTTCCTTGCATGAAGGCTTTTCATTAATTTTCTTTCTCCATCTGCAGTTGCCCAAAGTGCTCTCTTGAAGAACAGAAGCTCCATCCACTGCGTTTCTGTCATGGGCCAGATCTGTATGAGTGGGTTCAGGAGGTGACCACTGTCCACACCCATGCTGCCTGTGCCTGCAGCCGCCACCTGTAACCCAGGAAATTCTCTCTCAATTGATTCTCTGCTCTGTGCTGAGCCATCCTGGCAAGCTCTCAGACAGGGCAAGGGGATGTTTATAATGTCTGTTTTTTGTACTCCTGCAAAACAAAAACAGAACACCTCCCATCCTTCCCCAAAGTCATGGTTGATATAATCACTCTGGTGTTGCTATTTATTCAATTTTTTTTTTTTTTAATATCTGCAGTGTCGGGCTGGGGTTGTGGCTTGGAGATAGAGCGCTTGCCTAGCATTGGTGAGGCCCTGTGTTCGATCCTCAGCACCACATAAAAAACAACAGCAACTAAAATAAAGGTTACATTTGGAATTGAATTGGAATTGAATTGAATCCAGAGCTTCATACATGGTCAATGCGCTCTACCCTTTTTTTTTTTTTTTTTTTTTTGGTACGGGGTGGGGATTGAACCCAGGGGTACTGAACCACCCAGCCATATTCCCAGCACTTTAAAAATATTTCACTTAGAAATGGGGTATTGATGAGTTGCTTAGGGCTTGGCTGCTGAGGCTAGCTTTGAACTCTGATCCTCCTGCCTCAGCTACCCAAGCTGCTGGGAGTACAGGCCACATAACCGGCCTGTTCAATCCTTTTCTACAGAGGACTTATTCAGCTTCAAGTCTTACTTTGGGCATTTGTGCTCTTGTGTGTGGGTAACATTGTAATTTACCAAACCCAAAGCTGCTCTCTAGTGTATGGGTTCGCATGTACACAAACACACACACACACACACACACTCACTCTACTTCTGCTATGAGAGTTGTTTTTTTTTTAAGAGAGAGAGAAAATTTTTTAATATTTATTTTTTAGTTCTCGGCGGACACAACATCTTTGTTGTGCTGAGGATCGAACCCGGGCCGCATGCATGCCAGGCGAGCGCGCTACCGCTTGAGTCACATCCCCAGCCCCAAGAGAGTTATTTCATTTGAAAGAAAATCCAAGAGGCTCTGTGAGGACCTGCTGATCTGGCAAGCTCCCCTTTGCCCTGGTTATACATTTGAGCCATTTCCTTCCTTGACCAATTGACACATGCTAATTAAATGCTGTGAGCAAAGACACACACAAACACTATGTGTGAATGATAATTCAAACAATAAAGACTCCCCTCTATCTCTACCATCATGGTAAGTTACACACTTTTTTTTTTAACAGAAAATAAAGGAATGTTATAAAATTAACCTTCTAGTTCTATAATGTCACTTGCTGAACACTCTTCTTTCAAAACATTTAATAACTAATTTGCACTATATGATTTTAAAACTGACTAGCAAATTGACAAAATGGAAAAAATGGAAGGAATTAAAACCATATCATCTTTTCGTCTTCTTTTTTTTTTTTCTTTTTTGGAGGTGGGGGCTGGTACCTGCCCAGGGCCTAGCATGTGCTGGGTGAGTGCTCTACCACTGAGCTACCCTCCCAGCCCTCAAGCTAGATGTGTTTTTTAAATGTGCTCTTCATAAACCAGGAATGATCCCAAACCCTGAGAATCCCAGATGTTTGAACATCTTATCTGAACCAGTTGCATGATGATGAAACCCTTTTTTCACTTACTGGATCACATCGAATGACTTCTTTATTGCTACTGCTAATTGACCAAGAGCAGCCTTGGCTAACACCATGATTGACATTTTCCTTTGCCATAAACAGCAGCAGAGGAGCACTCCTCTGAGTTTTTAAGGATGTTCTTGCTCTAATGACTCTTCTGTGATAATTCCCACCAGCACCTTCATTTCTGAACAGGGGAAATTGCCAGGGAGGCCATTTGACAAGTAGGCGAGTAGCTGGTGTATGAGCTCCAAGGAGAGCTCTGGAGAAGCATCCAAACCAGCGAAAATAGGTGAGGCGCCGTAGGCAGAGGATATTGTGAAAGAAGAGAGGAGAGCACTGGAGAACTCCAGCAGGTCAGAACTGTGCTGCGCAGGAGAGGCCAGCAAGGAAGCCAGACAGGAAACAGCTGAGAACAGGAAGGGAACTAGGAGAATATGGGCCAGGAGGAGCTGGCTGACCAGTACCCGGGAGGTGGAGATGCTCCCTCCTTTCCAGAGGAGAAGCTTGAATGGAGTGGTAGAGTGAAAGCCACATGGAAGCTTAGTTTTGAAGTCCTGTTTGGCCAGGCACAGTGGAGCACGCCTGTAATCCCAGCGGTTTGAGAGGCTGAGGCAGGAGGATCTTGAGTTCAAAGCCAGCCTCAGCAGTGAGGCCGTAAGCCACTCAAAGAGACCCTCTTTCTAAATAAAACATTTTTAAAAGGGTGAGGATGTGGCTTGTGATTAAGCACCTCTGGGTTCAATCCCCAGTAGTGAGAAAAAAAAAAAAAGTTCTGTTTGGTCCAACTGTGTATAAAGTTTAGTTTACAAGTAAAATCCCTCTGACTGCCAGGCATGGTGGTATGTGCCTTTAATCCCAGCTACTCATGAGGCAAGCCTGAGCAATTCAGTAGGACCCTGTCTCAAAATAAAACATGAGGGACGCTTTGGCTGTCTTTTGGTGGTAGAGCGCTTGAACATGGCACTGACTGGGTTCAAGCCCAACACCACAACATAAATAAATAAATGAATCTCACTGAAAGTACAAGTCTCAAAGTCCCAAAGTTAAGCAAAATGTCTAATATCCTGTAAGACCCTTTATTTCCGGAAGAAAGAAAATAAGTCATGCAGAACTTGTAAGATAAAGGATTTGGCAACACATATAGTAAATTTCAGTAAACAGATCAAAGAACAGGTTTTTGTACTAGTGGGTGGATTTATTTACTGTTAAATATTTCTGCACAAAATGTATGTACACTATAAGTGCAACTATATTTGAACCGTGCATGTGGGAGGTAGCAAGCAAAATGAAGGAGTTTTTTTTTTAGAATTATATTTGCATGGGTTTTTAAAAATCGTGATTTTTATTATGACACTATTATTTTTTTTCTAAAATGAATTGTTATGCTTTGGATCTTAAACGTCTCCATGCTTAAAATGACCATGCTTGCTTGCCAGCCTATTGCACTATTGGGAAGTTGTAGAACCTTTAGAGATGGGCCCTAATTGAAGGAAATTAAGTTACTGAGGTATACTGGGAGCCCAGTATCTTCTTTCTCTCTTTACTACCTAGCTGCTATAAGGTGGGTAACTTTGTTCCATCTATGTTCCTTGCCATGTTGTTCTTCCTCACTACAGGACCAAAAGCAGCAGAGCCAATCACCCATGGACCAAAACCTCTGAAACCATGAGCCAAGGTCAATCTTATAAGTGGTCAGATAGTTTGTCATAGTGATAGAAAACTAACACATGAATGAAAGGAAAAACTTAATTTCACGTGATATGGAAAGAAAGGAACTCAAGTTTCTGCTCAACAGGTGTACATTTTTTTGCAGATGAGAAATCCCCAGAGCAGATGGGCCATAAATATCCTCAGGTCACCTGATGAGTCAGCAAGGGAAGAACAATAACAGGTCCTTCATTATCTTGTGTAATTCTTTTTTTTTTTTTGGTAGTGGGGTACAGGGGATTGAACCCAGGGGTGCTTAACCACTGAACCACATCCCCAGCCCTTTTTAAAATTTTTTATTTGGAAACGGGTCTTGCTAAATTGCTTTGGGCCTCCCTAAATTACTGAGGCTGGCCTTGAACTTGCAATCCTCCTGCCTCAGCTTCCCAAACTGCTGGGATTACAGGCTTGTACCACCTCACCTGGCTCTTGTATAATTCTTTTCCCACTGTTCCTTACTGTTATAAAATAAGCACTCCTAGTAACTCTAAAATCTGTTCCTTACCTTGCTCCCTAACTGCTTCCTCACAAAAGTGTCAGAGTTGGCCATCCAAGGGCCACAGCATTATCTACTAATTTTCCTGTTGGACTTTACAGGTAACTTGATTCTGTGGGTTTGCTTCTCCAGGCAGTTGCCTAAGCCCCATCTGAACGAGCTGGGGAAAGACATTAAGGGGACAGCGAGTGACCTTAATATTATCAGCTAAGTCTTTGATATTGAATTACAGACAGTCCCTTATTTATGATTTTCAACTTTAGAATGTGCCCATTCAGTAGAAATCGTATTTGAAATTTTGAATTTGATCTTTTTTGATGCTCTCTGCAGGTGTTGGGCAGAGGTAGAGAGCTAAAGCTACGTGATCGCCAGGGGAAGCGACCCATGTTCCACAACACACTCTGTCACTGCTTGGGGGCTCAGACCGGCTAGATTATTACGGCAGTTTTTACATAAGCCTTTTCCAAGTTAATGGTAGGTTTACAGGAACATGGCCTCATTGCCAGTTGAAGAGCATCTGTATCGATGCCTCCGCCCACCCCCCATCCTGCCCACCAAATCCTTCTAGAGACCAGATGGGGGCCTGGAGGAAGGAAAGTGGACAGGCCACAGTGGACCCACACTGGCCTCTTGGTGTTGGCAAGAGCAGCCTTAGCCGGGTGCTGGTGGAGGAAGGGCTCTCTTAAGATCAGTTTCTACTTAATAAGCACTTAATAAATGCTTTAGGTGACCACTGTTCATTGCTGGGAAATCTTAAATGAGCTTACTACAATAATCAATTGGGAGAGAAAGAACAATATCGAGATGTGTCTTATTTTTTTTTTTGTACCAGGGATTGAAACCAGGGGTGCTTAACCACTGAGCCACACCACCAGTTCTCCTCTTTTTAAAAAATATTTTATTTTTATTTATAGGTGGACACAATATATTTATTTTATTTTTATGTGGTGCTGAGGATTGAATCCAGTGCCTCACGCATGCTACAACCCCAGCCCCCACAGAGCCACAACCCCAGCCCCCACACCCTTTTTAATATATATTTTATTTAGAAACAGAGTCTCACTGAGTTGCTTAGTCTCACTAAGTTGCTGAGGCTGGCTTTGAACCTGTGATCCTCCTGCCTCAGGCTCCCCTGTTGCTGGGATTACAGGCATGTGCCACCATGCCCAGCCCACCCTATTTTGATTTCTAATTTGAACTACAGGGTCTGTACTGCTCTGCTGTATGTCCTTTTGAAATGCAAATCAGTCTGAGAGAAAGTAATAAACATTGCCATGGCTCTTGCAGAATTTAGAAGACTCAGACCACCTCCTCTGAGCCCCTCTCACACCTCCGGCACACTCTCCCCACTCAATGAGAGGATATTGACAAGATAAGAGGCGCAGGGCTTTCAGATTCAAACGAATTTCAAGATCCCTTTCCTGCTCCAAGATAAAAACTATTCTTAGAATTGCAGATGAGCAAAACCTCCCTCTTTTCAACTTTAAAAAGCTGTTTAGGGCAAATCCTTTTTTTAAAATTTTTAAATTTTTTTTCTATATGAAATTATTATTTCTTTTCCTTTCTCATTATTTGTTTTATTTTGGAACCAAGCTACTTCTTAGTTACCGTGACATCCACTTATGTTTGAAAGAATATAATCTAAGATCAGCCAGGAGTGATGTTATTTGAAAGGATGGTCATTTACTTGCATTAAAACAAGACATAGTTTTAAATGTCATGATCAAAATGGGCATAAACATCTTTAAGAAACCTGTCCATTATGACATCCGCATTTCCTTTTAGAATAAGTCGATTTAAAAACTCATTTTCCTTTTCCACACCATTTCTCAATGCTGCTTTTGAACAAAAGATTCTCAGAAGGATGTAGACAAGAAACATATTTTGGATTCAGACAAGATGTTCATGAAAGAGCTACTAGTATAAAGTAAAAGTGGCATAGTCTAGCGAGACCTAGATCAAGTCTTTCCAATCCTCAACGTCCTCTTCCATAAAATGAAAGATAATAAGAGTTCTCACCTCCCGGAGTTATTATGCAGTGTCAATTGATGGCAGATATTATTATGAGAGTGCTACCCTTGAAGCTTAGATGCTGATGTGTTTTGGGAGTTAATACCCCTAGAGACAATCCAAACCTGTAGGGTCATGAGATTCAGTGTCAAATTCACATTCAGTGTTCTAGCTTATAAGGCATGGAAGAAAGTTCAAAGTTGGGTGGGAAAAAAATAAATCTTACAGAAAGTCTTTTTTTTTAAAAGAACACTCACTTAGTCATTCAGCAAATATTTATTGAAACCTAGTATGTACCAAGTATTGTCCTACGTCCTGGGATTGAGTTAAACAGTGTTGATCTCCTTGAACTTAGAACCAGCAGAGGAGATCATGACTAATCAAATAGCCACAGATAAGTAATACAACCTGGAATGAAAGCTCTGAAGAAAAATTATGACTTTTTCTTTATCTTAGAGAATAAAACAGATGTCAAAAAAGATCAAGTGTAATTTTGTCATTTCTCAATCTCAACCCATCTTGTAATGGATCGTTCTGATGTGAGTACTTGGAGTCACTTGCATGTGGCGTTAAGATCAACTGTACCAAAGACATCCTGAATTTTCAAAGTTGGATTGAAACTTGGAATCGTTAAAACAGCACTCTGATGAGGCTCTGAAGCTACACTTCCCGTGGGGGCATGCACTCATTTCAAGGGCTGGAATCCCTGCACAGGAAGCCTGGGGTGGAGTTTGGGGCTGGAGGCCTAATGACAACATCAAAGGACAAAGGCAGCTGTCCTTAGCCAGGGAAGTCTAGGTCAGAGTCATGACAAAAGGAGGGAATAGAGGACGAGGTCAGGACACCCAGAAAGCAATTTTCCAAGGGAGCCACAGGTTGTCATTTGTAGATCAAGAATGTATCCAGAAGGCTTTGTCCTGCATCCTCACCACAAGGCTGTAATTTTCAAACTGTAGGTCATGACCCATTTGTGGGTCACAAAACAAATTGTGTGAGAACTTTCAGCATTTTTTTAAATGAAATAGAAAAGGTTCAAGTAGAATATGTAAGTCTGGAGAAAGGGTGAGGTGGTCTGCATTTGGGTAGAGGCACTGAGTGGCCCTGTGAGACCCAGAACCAGTTCAGCGGAAGGAATTCCCCCAGGGACATCCAATCCCCTACTTTTCTCTCAGTATGGTCCTTCTAAATCTAAGACCTGCTCCCGAGCAGGCTGTGTAAGGACAGGGGCCAAAATGCAGAACACCTGCCTAAGGTGAAGCTCCGGGATCAGTCTGGAATGTCCCCCAAAAGTTCATGTGTTAAAGGTCCATCCAAGGCACTGTGGGGAGGCGGTAGAATCTTTAAGAGGTGGGGCCTAGTGGGGGGAAGTTAAGTCGTTGGGGGCATACCCCTGGAAGGAATATCAGGACCCTAACCCCTTCCTTTGAATATCTCTTTGCATCCTGACCACCATGAAATGAGCAGCTCTGTTCCACCACCTGCTCTCCACCATGATATTCTGCCTTACCACAGGCCCCAAAGCAAGAACCAACTGACCATAGACTGAAGCCAGGAAGCAAAACAAACCTTTCCTCCTGTTAAGGTCTGTAAACAAGTCAAAATAACACCTGGTATTTTGCCAGGGGAATGTTAGAGTTCGTAAACAAGTCTGGATGGTGCCTGGCAAAATGCCAGAGGGAGTGGTTTGAGAAGTAACAAAAGCGAGCCATTAAGTGTGGAGATTCCTTATTGGTTGACTGATGTATCTAGTTTATGCTAATTAAGATAAGCTGTGCAAAATGTATAAATACCTCTGTTGCCCTACAATAAACGGCTTCTACTCCTGCTGTATCAACTTACACAAGTTATTCGTCACCCGCCGGCTATTTTGCTGCAACCGGACTGTGGCATCCTCCTTTTAAGTTTTTCATCTCAGGTATTTTGTCACAGTAACAGAAAGCTGACCAGCACAGATAAAGCCACAAAGTCATAAATAAGGTATGTGTAGAGGTAGCTTCCTTCTCACCTTAGCATCCTCATGACTGGGACTGCTTTCCAAACACCATAAATGTCTTCAGTTCTAAATCCCCACTTGATAAATGCTTCTTTTACTCTGATTGGAAAAAAAGCCCCACCAATTTATCTAAAACTTTTCTCACAGGGTTAATCATTATATTTGCAGATGTAATTTCTAGCTTCAGATCTTTCCACCTTGTTTTGGGATGATAGAATTATCGAGGAAAGGGGAATGGACAACTGGTCTTTTTGGGATTCCAAAGAAGACTCCTTGATGATTTAAAAGGAGTGCCAGAGTTTGGATCTGAAATGTTCCCCAAAGCTCATGTGTTAAAGGCTTGGTCACCAGCCTGTGGCACTATGGGGAGGTGGGGGACATTTAGGTGGTGGGACTAGATGACAGGAGTTAGGTCACGGGGGTATACCCTTTCGCTACTTAATGGATGCACAAGGTGAATGGCCTTCTCTGCTTTGTGCTCCCTCCTTGATGTACTCTCCCACTTCAGGCCCAAAGCAACACCACCAAGCAACCATGGACTAAAAACTCCAAAACTGTGAACAAAAATAAAATTTTCTCTATTTTTTTTTTTTTAAAGAGAGAGTGAGGGGGACAGAGAGAGAGAGAGAGAGAGAGAGAGAGAGAGAATTTTAGTATTTATTTATTCTTTCTTAGTTTTGGCAGACACAACATCTTTGTTGGTATGTGGTGCTGAGGATCCAACTCGGGCCTCACGCACGCCAGGCGAGCGCGCTACCGCTTGAGCCACATCCCCAGCCCCAATTTTCTCTATTTTTAAGTTGATTGTCTCAGGTATTTTGTCATGGTGACAGAAAACTGACTAACACAGGGAGGAAAAGTCAAGAAATGCTTTGCACATTGATAAACGGTGTGGTCACTTTCCTTTGAAGGCAACAGTTGGTGGAGAGGGCAGTGAGAAGAGACTCTTAGCTGCAGATGCAGAGAGAGAAGCTGCGGGAAGGAAGAGCTACTGCAATCCTGAATGGTGCTGGCTCTCACCCTGGCAGGAGTGGTTATCTGCAGAGGCAGACGGATTCTCAATCCAGGGACGCTCAGATGTGGCATCCACTGTGAAGACAGATACAGAATTCTAGAATAACTGCTTATTCCTTTGAATTGACCCACCCTGGACCCACTATTTCAGCCTAAGTCTCTGACCTACCCTTTAAGAATTAAAGTTCTTCCAAAAGTTTTCTTGGTCAAGCCCAGTGGCCTCTTCATTTCCTATAGAGACCGGGGCAGGGTGGGGGATGTTTCTTTAAAACTCTTACATGAAACTTGTGTTGTGGAAAATGCAAGTATAGCTGGGCGAGGCGGTGCACACCTGTCATCCCAGTGGCTTGGGAGGCTGAGACCGGAGGATCGAGAGTTCGAAGCCAGCCTCAGCAATGGTGAGGTGCTAGGCAAACTCAGTGAGACCCTGTTTCTAATAAAGCACAAAAGAGGGCTGGGGATGTGGCTCAGTGGTTGAGTGCCCCTGAGTTCAATCCCGAGGTCCAAAAATAAAAAAGAAAGAAAGAAAAAAAAAACAAGGAAGGGAAGGAAGAAAGAAAAAACAATGCTAGTGCTTGTAAATTAGACTCACCTGGGTAGCCATTTTTTTTTTTTTTTAAGTGCTCATCATTGGGGATGAGGTTGTGGCCCTTGGTAGAGCGCGTGCTTCACAGGTGTGAGCACTGGGTTCAGTTCTCAGCCCTGCATATAAACAAACGAATAAAATAAAGTCCATCAACAACTAAAACAAATATTTTTAAAAATTGCTCATCATTGACTACTGTGAGACCTTGGGTTAGAGAATCAGTTAGGACCCTCCAAGGATTGCTTTTTCTTAACCTGGAAATAGAGGAAGTGATCTACCACTTGTTGGATTGTTGTGAGGATTATATAGTATAAAATTTATAAAGTGCAAAGCCATTGCTGGACACTCAGTTAATAAATTAATACATATACTGTTGTCACTTTTGTGTCACCATTCCAACAAGCAGCTACAGGACAACCAGAACAGAATTTGCAACTTTTTAAAACACCAGCGTGTTTTAAAACGGGTGCAGTGGTGCATGCCTGTAATCCCAGTGGCTTGGGAGGCTGAGGCAGGAGAATCACCAGTTCAAAGCCAGCCTCAGCAAAACCGAGGCGCTAAGCAACTCAGTGAGACCTTGTCTCTAAATAAAGGACAAAATAGGGCTGGGGATGTGGCTCAGTGGCCCAGTGCTCCAGAGGTCAATCCCTAGTGCCTCCCTCCAAAAAAAATCCCACCGGTGTTAGTCATAATAAAAATATTTTGGAACATACAGAATTTATAATTCAAGATGAAGTTTTTAAAATCTTTTTAAAAAAGGTGCATGAAGTTAGTTAGTTGCTTAGACAACTGTGTGAAAATTCTGTGTTAAAATCAAAGGACACACTGCAAACCCTGCTTTGATTCCTGAGTGATTATTGAGTCCAGGATCTATGCAAGCATTTTCCTTTTCCTCCTTTCCTCTTCTGCTGTTTAGCCCTCATCTGCTTTATTTAATTTTGGCTTCTCTACTGAGGTTAATGTGAGCGAAGTTTGGAAGAAAGGCTTAAAATATTATAAACATTTTAGATTTAGAGCTAGAACATTCCTTAGGGATTATCAGTCTAATGTTTTCTTTCTTTTCCTTTTTTCCAGTGCTGTGGATTGAACCTAGGACTTTGGCCTGTTAAGCAAGTGCTCTACCCCTGAGCTGCATCTCTAGCCTCTGTCTGATATTTCCTAAGTATTATTCATTAAAACAATAACATCACTGTTTTGTTACATGCTTCTGTCATTCACTTGATTTAAAAAAAAAATCGGATTTGATTAAAAAAAATAAACAAAACGAAAACCCAATATTCTAAGCAGTAATAGTCTGTAGTATTCAGAAACATCACAGGTTTAATAGACTAGGTTAATACATAACTTAATCATCACATACATGTAAAATAAAGATATTGTGTCCACTTAAAACTAAAAAATAGAAATTAAAAAAAACAATAACAAAAGACTTGATGTATTAAAGAGTTTTGTAATTTAAAGCCATCTATGTGGGCTGGGGCTATAGCTCAGTGATACAATGTGTGCTTAGCATGCACAACTACCCATGAACCACCAAAAGTCATTTCATATACTACCAATGGCCTGAGTGACACACTTAGATAAACACTAATTATGTGTACCCTCATTTAAAATTTTTTTTTGTATTGAGGATTGACCTCAGAGGAACTCAACCACTGAGCCATATCCCTAACCACCCCCGCCCCCACGTTTTTTTTTTTTTTTTTGAGAAAGGGTCTCACTGAGTTGCTTAGCACCTCGACATTGCTGAGGCTGGCTTTGAACTCACCATCCTCCTGTCTCAGCCTCCCCAGCTGCTGGGATTATAGGTGTGCTCCATGTCTTCCGATGTACCCTAATTTTGTTTTGGGAGGACACTAAAACCCAGGAAATTGAAGTCATTTGCCCTGAGTCTCTCTATGATTGAAACTCTAGTAAAAGACTTGATGGGGGCTGGGACTGTGCTCGCCTACCATGCATGAGGCACTGGGTTTGATCCTCAGCATCACATAAATGTAAAATAAAGATATTGTGTCTACCTAAAACTAAAAAAAAAAAAAAAAAAAATTAAAAAAAACAATAACAAAAGACTTGATATATTAAAGAGTTTTGTAATTTAAAGCCATCTATGTGGGCTGAGGATATAGTTCAGTGATACAATGTGTGCTTAGCATGCATAGACCCTAGGTCCAACCCTAACAGCAAAAAAAAAAAAAAAAAAAAAGTAATGAGGAGCTGGGGGTGTGGCTCAGTGGTAGAGCACTTGCCTGGCAAGTGTGAGGCACTGGGTTCAATTCTCAGCATCACATATAAATAAATAAAATAAAGATCCATCAACCACTAAAAAACTTTTTAAAAAATAGTAATGAGAGAGGGAGAGTGATGAGATGGGAGGGAAAAGGAGAGAAAAGGGAAATTGCATGGAAATGAAGGGAGACCCTCATTGCTCTACAAAATTACATATAAGAGGTTGTGAGGGGAATGGGAAAATAAACAAGGAGAGTAATGAATTACAGTAGATGGGGTAGAGAGAGAAGAAGGGAGGGGAGGGGAGGGGGGATAGTAGAGGATAGGAAAGGTAGCAGAATACAACAATTACTAATTGGGCATTATGTAAAATTGTGGATGTATAACCGACGTGATTCTGCAATCTGCATTTGGGGTAAAATTGGGAGTTCATAACCCACTTCAATCTAATGTATGAAATATGATATGTCAAGAGCTTTGTAATGTTGTGAACAACCAATAAAAAAAAGGAAAAAAAGGAAAAAAAAAAGAGGGAGAGTGAGAGAAATAAAAAGAAAAAAAAACTAGGTATTTTAAGTATACCAACTTTTCATTTTCAGGTTTCCAAGTTTCCGGTATATGCCCCAAGATTCAAGAGAGTAGGCCAAATAAGAATTGGCCTTAGTGAAAACTACTTGCATGTAGTCCCTTCCAAAAATATATTGAGATGGGTCTAAGGACAAAGAACTAGCTTTGGCAATTTTGTTTATCTCATAAAATAACTTGAATAATCATATGAGCTCATCCAAGAGTTGAAAGGCATTTACCTTGTGGCTTAGGTGTTTTAGAAGCGTGATCCTACTGACCTGGTTAAGGTCAGCAACACTGGCCTCTTCCTGACCCTGAATGCCTTGTGCATTGAAACCTGAGTGTTAGTTCCTGTTTGCACCATTGTACCTTGTTAGAGAAGGTATTTCTATTCTCTGGGGACTGAACAATAAGCTACTGTATGTTTGGTCTCTGGAGTTCATTTCTTCATGTTTTCATTAGTTTTATTCATAAGATTCTATTAGAGTCAATTGTTAAATAGCTGGAAACAACCCCAACAAAGGACAAAAAGTTTCTTCAATAAAACAAGAACGGCCCATCCCCTGCCCAGGCTTGAAGGACCATAAATTAGTGTAATAAATTGCAGAATATAAGCAAGTAACTTTTCTTCTTACTCTCCTAGGGACCTGGGGTTTGTTAATTCCATGTCTGAAACTAGGTCAGTAACATAGTAAAAAAAAAAAAAAAAAAAAACCCTACTAAACATGAGTTGAAGTTCATTGTTTTGAAAAATTATAGCCCATCTAGTTAAATTATCATTATCATTCAATGTGTTCATTTTGATGGATTCAGTTTATCTTGCATAACCTGGAATAATTTTTGTTAAAATTGTTAATAATAAATATCTCCTTTGAGACTTTCCTACTGAAAAAAATTCTCTTTCCACTTGTGGAGTTTATGGTTAAAACATTCTTCAGTTTGTCATTGGACTCGATTTCATTGTGGAACCACATTTCCTTAGTGCTTAGAAAATCCTAGAATCCCTTTCCATGTATTTCAAAGAAAGCATTCAAATATAAATCTGTTTTAATTCATTATTACAAAAAGCTCATTAGCCCAAAAGTGCAAAATTTTAGAATATGTCCGGTCATGTAATTTGTAGCCAAGAACACAAAAGCACATACATCACTTCATATTACCAAGAATTAAGTATTCGGCAGGGGGTAGTCACTAACAAAGACCAGAGCACATACAGTTCTCCAACCACACGAGGAATTTGACCATATATGTTGGAGCAAGCCCCAATCTTTTTAAATTTTACAATTTTTAAATAAGCAACACAAAGGAAAGCATGATTGGTTGAAGGAAAAGGGCATTTTGGGGTAATTAGAATGTACTGAAAACACATGCCAGATACTTTCTTTGGTACTGACAAATGGGATCAAACCATATTCTGAGTTTTGCCTTGTTTTTTAATCCTACTTTCTAACAGTCTGAAAATGCATAGGTAAGGAGGAGGTAGGGAAGGGAATCTTGTTAAAGACATCTGTTTTACAGCACAATGGATGGTTATCTTGTTTTGAATTAAATGCTCCCTGAAAGACAGCTGTTCATTGATTCTGATTCTGGTTTTTGGTTGTTTTTTGTACACACACACACACACACACACACACACACACACACATACGCACACACATACCAGGGATTGAACCCAGGGGTGCTTAACAACTAAGCTATATACCCTATCCATTTTTATTTTGAATTTTTGAGACAGAATCTCACTGAGTTGCTTAGGGCATTGCTAAATTGCTGAGGCTGGCTTTGAACTCATGGTCCTCCTGCCTCAGCCTCCCAGCCACTGGATTCCAAGTGTGTGTCTCTGAGCCCAGCTGCTCATTGATTCTTTTTTAAAATTATTTATTTATTTTTTATTTATATATGACAGTGGAATGCATTATAATTCTTGTTTCACATATAGAGTACAATTTTTCATATCTCTGGTTGTATACACAGTATATTCACACCAATTCGTGACTTCATACCTGTACTTTGGATAATGATGTCCATCACATTCCACCATCATTTATAACCCCATGCCCCCACCCTTCCCCTCCCACCCCTCTGCCCTATCTAGAGCTCATCTATTCCTCCCATGTCCCTGCTCCCTATCCCACTATGAATCAGCCTCCTTATATCAGAGAAAACATTCGGCATTTGTTTTTTTAGGAATGGCTAACTTCACTTAGCATTATCTTCTCTAACTCCATCCATTTACCTGCAAAGGCCATGATTTTATTCTCTTTTATTGCTGAGTAATATTCCATTGTGTAGATATGCCACATTTTTTTTTTCATTGATTCTTATACGTCTGTCCTCTCCCTGCCTTCTAAAATGTTTGTCCACGGTGATTCCCCAAAAACTGCTGGAGTGACTTTTGCTATTCTTTAAATGATTTAAAACATATAGCCAACCCTCCCTCCAAGGCACTGGAAGAACATTCCTCTAACAGTTGCAAGTCCCTCTATTACACATCAAGGACGTTCATTCTGTAAAACGTCAGGACAATTCTCCAACTACTCATTTGCTTTTCGCATTTCCTCTTGCAAACTCAGAAAGCAACTACCATTTCTTCTGCACCCTTAACACTAGATTGGAGTGTATAAAACAATGAAAGGAAAGAACTTCTTTCCTCCTTCATGTCTGGAAGAACAGTTTTAGGAACTGTGCGACCCTCCAGGCAACACTGTCCCTGCCTGCACTGCAGCCCCAGCCATGGCACCTGCAGAATGCAGTTTTGCTCTGGATGAGGACACAACTACCAGGCCATGCCAGCCCTCAGAGCTTGCATTTAAAAACTAGACAGAAGGATGAGACCTCTGACTTACAACCAAGAGTCATGTCCTGACAGTGCCTTTGTGAATTACACAATTTTAAATAAAGCAACATGAAGACACTGCAATGGAGTGAAGGAAAGGGAATTTATTTTTTTGGCAATAGAATGTATTGAAAACACATGCCAAACACTTCCTTCAATGCTTGGAATCAAATACTTCTCTCAATACGGGATCAAACCTCTCTGCTTCTCCTTCTGTCCCTTGGGCTGGGCTGTTTCTCTTTGTTGCTTGGGCCCCTCTTGGACCTCATGCTTACTTTGCCGATCAGGACCTTGAGTTTCAGAAGCTAGTTTGCCTGCTCAGAGGCCATACTCTGTCATTTCTTCTAAGTGGATATTTCCAAGTTTTCTATTGGCTAATACCTTCCTCTCCCTCTTCCTTTCGTGTGGTCTTATTCACGTGCCACTAACCTGTGTCAACTGAGGAAATTTAGTCCTTCCCTCCACCCTTTGCCATCTGGTACTGACTCCTGTCCAGTTCCCAAATGCATGAATTAAGGAATTCAAAGGTAGATTCGAATTCTGGATCTGAATGAGAAAGAACAGTATAATTTTGTGAAAAAAAAAAGTATTTAGGTAATCAATATCCTTGAAAGAAATCTTTTACTTAGAGGAACTGAGAATTCATGCTAATGGGTATTTCTTAGTATTGTATTAGGGAAAGGAAGTATTTAGAACCTCAATCTAAGGAGAAAAATTAGAGAGGGTGGCAGAGGCCAGTAAAAACAGTTAGAAAATGGGATCCATAAGAAAGATGAGGCTGTAGGGTATTTATTTGTGGCAAGAAATTAATTTGCAATTGCATTACCTCCATTAAGAAGTGATAAATACCACGTGATGAGTGCTGGGTTGGCTTGTTCTCTCATTTTTTTTCTGTTCAATAAATACTAGGGAAGGTCCAAAAAATATTAAAGAGAGCATATTCATTCTAGCACTTACTGAGGGTAGAGGAGGCGATGACGTAAAAAAAGCGTATGGTGGAGATAAGGAAGAGTTCCTTGAGAGTTGCCAGACCAGTGTTTCCCAACGCCCTGTGTCCTCCTGTGACCTCAGCAGGTCCTAGCCCACACTGTCAGAGGAATAAATCATGAAACTGGTCCAACTCCGAGACTCATTAACTCTACCTTGAAGAGCCTACTATAAGAACAAATTTTAAAAGGTCACCTCTACACACTGGCTCACAGCAGCATTATCCAGATTGTAATAACAGGTTGCAGGGGTCAGCCCGGCCCAGGAGCCAGCCTCCAGACCCCTCCCCCTCCCACCCACTGGGGCAGGGCCATGGCAGCCACACCTGTGTGGGACAGTCCCACCTCCGGATCTCAACTTGCAACCAGGAATAACTGCATCTGACAAAAGCTGGAGTATGGAGACTGTGAAGCCCCCTTTCCCTACAGGGAGAGGTAATGAGGGTAAGAAAAAGAATGAAGGGGATTCACCAAAAGAAACATAAAAAATGAACGGGCTGACAATTTTCTGGTTCTTTCTAGACTCTCACCTGCTTTTCTGCCCTTTGACTCCATGGAATACCCCTCTATCTTTAGAATTAATCACACTTTTGGGGGCTGGGGTTGTGGCTCAGCAGCAGAGCACTCACCTAGCACATGGGAGGCACTGGGTTGGATCCTCAGCACCACATAAAAATAAAATCAAATAAAAATGAAGGTATTGTGTCCAACTACAACTAAAAAAATAATCAATCACACTTTTCATTGCTTACAACTGAGTCTTAACTAAGAAACAACAATCAAAAATTAGGAGCAATTCAAATACCCCCAATAATAAAATGATTAAATAAATTATTACATGTCAGCATGATTTATTAATATGTTCATTTTTATTTATTCTTTTATTTATTTATTTATTTATTTATTTGGTATCAGGGATTGAACCCAGGAGCACTCAACCACTGAGCTACATCCCCAGCACTCCTCCTTCTTCCTTTTTTTTTTTTAAAGAGGGGGGGGACAGAGAGAGAGAGAATTTTAACATTTATTTATTTTTTCTTAGTTCTCGACGGACACAACATCTTCGTTTGTATGTGGTGCTGAGGATCGAACCGGGGCCGCACGCATGCCAGGCGAGCACGCTACCGCTTGAGCCACATCCCCAGCCCCTCCTTCTTCCTTTTTTAAAAAAATTTTTTAGATGTTGATGGAGCTTTATTTTATTCATTTATTTATATGCCATGCTCAGAATTGAACCCAGTGCCTCACTCATGCTAAGCAAGCGCTCTACTCCTGAGCCGAAACTCCATAAACTGCTTAGAACCTAGCTAAGTTGTTGAGACTGGCTTTCACCTTGTGACTCTCCTGCTTCAGCCTCTGGAGACACTGGGATTATAGGTTTATGCACTGCTCCTGGCAATGATTGAATATTTTAAAGGCAAAGTTTCAAATTGTTTACATGGAAAAAATACAGAACATCAAGCTATTTTAACATATTGCTTGCAACTGTTAAATTGTAGATACAGTCAACAGTGACTGGAGGAATATACAGAATACATAGTTATAAGTTTATGAAGTTTTTGGAAACATTGTTTATACTTTTTGGGGACCTCCTTCATGCAGAACATCTTCTCTACCACTGAACTACATCCCCTGCTCCCCAATAGTATCTTTTAAATGAAATTTAGGCCCCTGGGGTTTTGAAGCAGGGATTTAATATATCACTTTAAATCTTTTCCAGAATGTTCATTATTCTGATAATGATATTCCCTACCAGTCCTCCCACAAAATACAGACGTTGTCCCTGAATCCTTCTTTCAATGTCCTTCCATTCTCCATGTGTAATCCAACAGCAAGTTCTTTGACTGCATTCTGAGAATCTATTTCAAATCAGCTCATCAGATCTTTGTCAATAACGAGGTCCAGATGCCATTTCTCTCACCTGGACTGCCACATGCCTCTGAACCAGTTCCTCCAGTTTCTCTCAGCTTTCTTTTACTCCATTCTCTGTAGAACAACAAGAATGGTTTTAAAATAATGCCCAGAATTGTGACTTCTAAATAAAAGGAATCTGAGCTTCTTGGAGAATAAAGTGATTATGATTAGCCTGGAACATCTTGTCATATCAGATAACAGCGAAGGAGTTCAATTCTACTGAGGTTATCTCAAAAAGACTCAGAAGGCAACTTACAGAGACTTCTCTTGGCCCAAGAAAGGGTCATTGAAGTGTTATTTAAAAATTGCAGAAGATTGAAACAGATCAAAGTGTTTAAATCCATTCATTAATAATGGTATCCTTTAAAATAAAAAGCTTTGAAAGTCATTATTCTTTGAAGGGTATTAATGCCAAAGAATCATATGTTTAAAAAACCTCATTAGTGATGGTAGCAAGGGTTTAGGATACAAGGTTAATGTACAAAGTTTGGTTAGCAATCAACTTGAACTTTAAACGCAGTGCCATCTATATTAGCACCAAGAAATGAAAACACACAGACAAAAACCCTCAGGCATATATTTGACAAGACATATTCAAGATCTATATGAAGAAAACTATAAAACTCTAATGAAAGAAATCAAAGATATAACTTAGGTCTGGTGGAAAGGGTCTGTAGTTCCATCTACTCAGGAGGTTGAGGTCAGAGGATCCCTTAAACTCACAAGTCCGAAACTAGCCTGAACGTCAGAGCAAGATCCCTTCTCAAAAAAGAAGAAGGAGAAGAAGATATCAAAGATATTATTCGTAAGTGGACAGATATTCCATATTCATAGATAGGAAGACTCACTGTCAAGCTGTCAATTTTTCCTAAATTGACCTATAGTTTCATCGTAATTCTAATCAAAATCCCACCTAGTTATTTTGTGGATATCAACAAACTGATCATAAAATTTACATATAAAGGATCCTAAGAAATCCACTTATTCCTTTGAAAATTGGTAAGTAAAGGGAGAGAGTAAAACATAAATAAAAGTAAACCAAACATATCAATTTTCAGATAAAAACTTTTCAATGGTTTCAAATTATACTTTGGGGTGAATACTGTGAATACTGTAGACTGAACCTAGGGACACAGTTCTTCTGAGCTACAGCCCCAGGTTTTAAAAAAATTTAAAATTTGCGTGACGGTCTGGTTAAATGGCCAAGCTGCCCTCAAATTTGCAATCTTCCCACCTCAGCGTCCCATGGCTGGGATTACAGGCATGTGCCAGAAACTCTGACTTAAATTACACCTTAAATAAAAGCCAGACCCCTTACCAGGACCTGTTAGGCCATGTTCCACCTGGCATCTTGCAACCACATTCATCTTATTTCATGCCATTTTAGCCCCCTGCTTAGGATGCCCCAGCCATATAAGTTGTCCTGTTCCAAACTGGCCCTCTTCCTGCTTCAGATCTCTACTTAACTTTTCAGAGGGATCTTCTCTGACCATTCTAACAGGAAATCCTATTTGTTTCCTTCTGAAACTTGCCAAAATTGTATTTATTTTGCTTATGTTTTTGCTTGTTTCTTCCAGTACACTCTGTGGAAAAAGTCATCCATCCAGCAGAGACTAGAAGGTTGAATTGAAAAAGAGATGAAACTCAAACCAGCAAGGATGATTGTGAGACCTCTGAAAGGGCAGATGTACCAAGTTCTGGGTATGTGATGGGGTCAGGAGACAACTCGAAAGGAAAAGAAATGTGATTTCCAGGAAGAAGGTCACTGTGGAATTGAAGATGTGATCACCTTAGGCTTTAGGAAATTCTCATGGAACATCTTGGTCCATCCTTGCTGCTGTAACAAAATACCATAAGCTGGATAATTTATATATAACAGAAAGGTTTTTCTCATAGTTCTGGGGGACAAGGAGTCTAAGATCAAGATGTCAGATTCAGTGTCTCGTGAGGACTCTCTGCTTCCAAGATGGTGCCTGTTACTGCTTCATCAGGAGGCATAAAAACTGTATTTATAAAGCACTGAGTCCATCCAGAAAGATACAGTCCCTCATGGTCAAATCATCTCCTGAAGGACTCACCCTTCAATCTCGTTGCCTTGGTAATTAAATTTCTTTTTTTTTTTTTTTTAAGAGAGAGTGAGAGAGAGAGAGAATTTTTAATATTTATTTTTCAGTTCTCGGCGGACACAACATCTTTGTTGGTATGTGGTGCTGAGGATCGAACCCGGGTCGCACGCATACCAGGCGAGCGCGCTACCGCTTGAGCCACATCCCCAGCCCTTGGTAATTAAATTTCAACATGAATTTTGGAGGGACACAAACATCCAAACCACAGCATAGAAGGTCAAATTTAAAAAAAAAAAATTATAAATACCACTTAATAATGAAATTTGTAGAATTTCTGGACCGTAGACCTTTTTACTACCAGGAGGCAATAATTAAATCAGTTTTCATAATGTGCTCAGCGATAGCATTGAGCCAAATAATCCTAACTTTTATTATTGTATCGGATGTTGGATGTGTCTTGATGTGAGCTTATGTTTATGTATAGAAGCTCACCTTGGTCATGTTTTATGCTTTGGCAGGTTTAACAAATGACCCAATGCACGTTGCCTTCTTCATCCTAGGACACTAGAATGGCCCATGATATTAAGTATTCCATTTTTTCCCTTTTTCTTTCTTTCCTCATTCTCCTTTTCTTCTTAGATTTTCTGAGGGTGGCAGTTGTAGTTTCTGAAAATTAGGCTAACGGAAATTATTCACAAAGATGCCAGAAAGCTTAATGGATTCTGAAGAGCATATGACTTTTTTTTTCCTGTCTGTATCTTAATTAATCAAACAGCATAAACATATCATAGAAAACTTGGAAAACCAAAAAAAGGCATAGGAAATTCAGACATAATGAATCTTCATCTCCCCAGTGTTATAAACCTATGCGTTTTTCTTTTCATCTTTTCTCAGATGCTTTTGGTTTCCTGGTTGTAATCTCAGTGCACATACAAGTTTTTATTTTCAGTTTTTCTCTCATTCTAAAACAGACAGCAGATAAGAAACAGCAGGTAAAATAATTTATGATAGACACAAATAATGGGAAGTCTATAAAACAGGGTAATGTAGAGTGAATATCAGGGAAGGTCTCATAGGGGGCTCATCTGAAATGTGAAGCAGCTGCCCTGGTGATGCTCTGGGCTAGAGCATTTGTCACACATCAGACAACAAGTACAAGGACCCAGGATGGAAATGAGCTTTGTTTGAGAAACAGAGAAGTAGCCAACCAGGGTGGGGTAGGGGAGGGAAAGAGAGTGGGAATTACCTCTTGATCTCAAGGCAACGTGAAGCTATTGTCTGACTTAGATTTTTAAGAGTACCCTGGTCACCAAAAACATAGGACAGAAATTATTTCTGCATGTAATAGACATACATTCTAAGGAGTTAATCGCCACTGAAATCTATTTAAGTATACTTTACCATGTGTTAGAAATGCTCTTGTAAACAAGAAGTGTGTGGGGCTTTTAGTAGGACCATCTCCAAAAATTCTGGGAAAGAACTCTGGGTTAGACATAGAGAATGTATCCTTCCTTTGACCATTTAACACCCACAGGGTGATATTACAGTGACACAAGTCCAACCTGGGCCATCTACTCACCTGTTGGTAGAGATGATTGTGGGCTATCATCACCTAAAGTCCCATCATAAGGGTCACACAAAATTGGGAAAAAATCTTCAAAGGGAAGGGATACTATTACCAAAACAAGATATAAGCATGCTGTGCAGAGGAGGAAAACCACTTAAATAACAGATTGAAGGTAGAACTTAATATTTAGCCTGGGTGTGCTGGTGTACACCTGTAATCCAGCTACTTGGGAGGCCTAGGTAGGAGGATTGCAAGTTCAAGGCCTGCCTAGGCAATTTAGCAAGATGATGTCTCAAAATAAAAAGGTCTTGGGATATAACTCAGTGGTAGATGGCCCCTGGATTCAATCTCCAGTACTACTCACAAAACATAACAAAACAACAACGATGTATGTATATGTGTGTACACATATGTGTGTATACATATGTGTATATTTTATACTACATTCAATTTATGTTCTTTTTTAGGGTTTGATTTGGCTTAGGATTTGGGGGCTATATGATATTCTATAGTATGTATGTTTCCATGATTCAAAGTTTTTATGTTTGTTTGTTTGGGTTTTGTTGTTGTTGGTGTTCCAAATGACCATTTAGTGAGTTCTATGCTTTACTGAACCAATTCCCAGTTGCTACATAATTTGGTTCTTTATACTCATAAATTATTTTCTATGACTTCCCTGGTGCAAATGACTTTTCCCATATCCTTTATTCTCTTCATCTCCAGAAAAGTGACCCCTTGGGTAAAAGGGTATGAGATATCTGTTTTTCTTCTTTATATATTTTGTTAAATTTATTGCTTTCTAAAAGGCTGTTTACATGTGAAATGCCACTAGAAGTGCATAAGTGTATCCATTTCTCTGTGCCCTCTTTGTTATCATCATAAAAAAGGAAGTTTTTAAAAATTATTTCTAATTAGTTATACATGGCAGAATGCATTTCAATTCAGTGTACACAAATTGAGCACAACTTTTCATATCTCATCATAGCTTCTTAATTTTGCCATTTTAATATGTAAAGATTATGTATTTTTGTTTTATTTTTTGCTTTTTAAAACCACAACTGCAGGAAACAATTTTTGGTTAAAACTAATTGTAGTAGCTCTGGTATACATGCCTTGTGGACCTTTGCCAGTTCCTCTCTGAGGTCTTACTATGTTTTTCTATTTATTTGAACTTTGAAGGGTTATTAGTCCCTTCTCTTAAGTGACTGTTTTCTAGTTTACTCTTTGCTTTTTTAATTTTCAAAATTAAATTGTTTCTATGTTGTCAAATTTTTATTTCTTCTCTTGTTCCTAACCTTAGAAATTCATACTTTTCCAGAAGCTCTGAAAATATTTAATGCTGTTTTCATTTAGCTAAAGTAAATCTGGATTTTTGTCTTTTCTTCTTCTTTTTCCACCTCCTCCTTTTCCTCTTCTTCTTCTTCTTCTTCATATTCTAATTTTTAAATTTATACTGTGAAGTGACAATATGAGTTGATCCCCCCTCCACAGTTTCTGGCTATTCATTCCACTCTAATTTATGGAATGACCTTTCCTTCCAAATTGATCTGTGATATGACTTATTTATTTATTTATTTTTAGTGCTGGGGATGGAACCCAGGGCTTTATGCATGTTAAGAATCTATCCGGCTCTACAACCCAGCCCCTGGGCTATGACTTTTCTCATGTATTGTATACATACTAGAATCCACTCATAGGCTATTATGTTCTGTGGAAAAGTCTGACAACTTGATTCACATACTAGGGCCACATGTTTTCATTAGTATTGCTTTAGAATATGTTTTAGCATCTGATCGAGCTAGCTCCCTACCTTATTTTTCTTTGGAACTTCTATGTTTATTTTCATTTGTTCCTTCTTCCAGAGGAAGATTGGGATAACTTCCAGGTTTTGAAAAATCCTTTTAAACTGAGGATTAGAACTGTATATACTTCATGCGAGGAAACTTCTGGAAAATATTCAAGTGCTAGGATCAGAGGTCCTTGCTATCAAGTAGATCGTCCTCTGGTATAATGTTCTCCTATTTCCAGTTCACCGTTTCTCTTTTTATAATTATTTGCATGAGGAAAAAACTTTCTGTTCTCTTAGAGCTAATATTTAGAATTTGTACTTTAGGAGACATTTCTGTGGTGGCTCATCTCAGAAATGAAGGTAGAACTTAATATACTTTTAATACTGTCTTTGTAGCAAAATATGATTGTCATATTACAAAGTAAATTTTTTTTTTTTTTTGGTGGTGGTGGGGTCACTGAAATTCCTATACTTTTTGTTGTTCACTTTTAGCATCAGTGTCTGCATCTATGTTTTATCACTTGGGAAAAAAAAAAAAGATCAAGCCAAAACTTTGGAATGGAATTTCTTTTGTTTATGAGATGTTTATGAAATCTATTTGAAAATATGAGGACTATGAGCCACATAGTTGTTAGTTAACTCTCTGATTCACTTAACCATTTATTCATTATTATAAAAAGTGAAATCTTTACCTCCTAATCCTCAGTTTTTGGCTGTAGGTCCCAAGTTCCAAGAACAGTGACCCCTGGAGTTGTGTGGTATGTAACCAGCATGTCCATATGTTACCACCTGGCAATGACAGGCTGCTGAAATTGAAGACAGACCTACATATTTCCAGTCTTTCAAGGTCACAGTGAAGCTTGGATTATACCCCGAAAATATCTAGGCACTTTCTTGGATACTTCTTGGACAGCCTGTGCTTTTCCTGGGAGGTAAGGAACAACGATGATGATAATGATGATACTTTACATTACTTTTGCTTTCATCTAATATTCACTATACCTGTCGGCTGTGAAGGACAAATATTATCACAATCTTTATATTGTTATTAGAGAAAGTAAATAACACACTGTGTGACTTTACTGGCTGGTAAGTAGTAGAATTGAGCCTTTGGACCCCATAGCATAACCTCCACATTACCTCCTCCCCACCGCCCATTTCAGGGATTGAACCCAGGGCACTTACCCACTGAACCATATCTTCAGCCTTTTTGTTTTTTATTTTGAGGCAGGGTCTCCTGAAGTTGCTGAGGTTGGCTTTGAACTCCACCTGCCTCATCTTCCTGAGCTGTTCCTATTATAGGTGTGCACTACTGCACCCAGCACATTGCCTCTTCAGTTGTAGATCAACTTTTTAAGAAGCTTTACCCAATGCTTGGAACCTTGTAAAGCATGTGTGTATGTGTGTGGGTGTGTGTGTGTGTGTGTGTTTATCAATCTCCAGTAGGAATAGCTCCCAATCCCTTAAGTCAAGTTTTGACAATTCTTGTGTGAGGTGGGATTTAAGGAAAATCATATTACTTTTGTTTTGTCATCTTTCCTTACCACCCGATGCATTGCAATTGATGAAGAGATAAAAACAGCTTAAAATATACACCAGATTAGAAGACTAAAGGAAGTCACAAAAGGTCAGCCAGAGGAGTAGGTGTGGAAGCAGGAAAGGGCAGAACTACCTCTCTGCCTTTTGGGTGATGAAAAAGTTGTCCTGGTTATGTAAACCTGTGTTTGGCTTTGTTTGACTTTAAGCACCAGATGAGACATCTCCTTCTTTCCTACAAGTTTCCTACCATGGCTGCATTTCAACTGTCTTTAACTAGAGGCCCTTAGAAAGAGTACAGTGTGTGCATTTGCGTGTGTGTGTGTGTGTGTGTGTGTGTGTGTGTGTGTGTGTGAGAGAGAGAGAGAGAGAGAGAGAGAGAGAGAGAGAGAGAGAGAGATTTGGAGGGGACCCAGGGTGCTGTCCTCTGTACAACTCCAGGGGCTGTTAGCATGTCTTGTACTACAAAATCAGACGTGCATAGCTTTCTGACTGCTTCAAGAGTTGGTAATTCTCATATCCATTTATATTAAACATGGACTATTTCACCTGCATTTTTATTGAGATGCTTTCCCAGTCTTCACACATTTAGCTAAGACTGGACCTTTGTTTTTGTCCCAATCAATGTTATTTAAATTCCTACTTAATTGTCACACTCTATGAACTCTTTTTTCTTCTTTGGCTGGTATTTTCTTTCCTAAAGACTTTTGTGGTCAAAAGATAAAGTACCTCCTGCTTGAAGTTCTAGAATGAGGAGCAGTTTCTTTTCTTTCTTTACCATACGTTGCCTACTAGGCCTTTAGTTGGCACTTAATAGCTTTTATTTGTTTGTTTATTTGATGGTGTGGTGCTGGGGATTGAACCCCACTTGCCAAGAAGGCACTGTACTGTTGAGCTACATCCTCAATTCAAAAATAAAACTGATGCGAAAAAAATATTTCCTTGGATATCACATTCATTTATTCACCTAGTTTCTAATAGGTTCTTTTATATTATCCTGGAATGGAAGGCAGAGGCATAATAAAGAGCTTTTTTTTAATGAATGGATTTTATTTTTTAGAGCAGTTTAGGTTTATGGAAGGATGACCAGAAAGTATAGAGAGTTTCCATATATATGCCCCTTCCCCTCCCAATTTAGTGTGGTACAAGGTACATGGGTTACACTAATGAATAAATATTGATCCATTATTACTAATGAATCATCATAGTTATGATAGGGTTCAATCTTAGTGTTGTACTTTCCATGGATTTTGACAATATATTATGACATATATCCACTACTACAGTTTCATACAGAATAATTTCACTACCTTAAAAATCCTGCAGGAACCCTCCCTCTCTCCCGCTGAATGCGTGGCAACCATTGATCTTTTCCTGTCTGTAGTTTTGTCTTTCCAGGATGTCATGTAGTTAGGCTTGTATATACTCTTTTTAAATTGGCTTCTTTCACTTAATGACATGATTTTTCTACATGTATTTTTGTGACTATAGACTTAAAAAAATCATCAACAATACATATTAAACACTATGTAGCAGGCATAGTGATAGGTGCTGGGTAGATAATACAAGCAAGATTGCTAATTTTTTAAAGGTGAATCTTTACATTTTTTAAAGTTGTAGACTGACACAATATCTTTATTTATTTTTTTAATATGATGCTGAGGATTGAACCCGCCTCACACAGGCTAGGCAAGTGCTCTATCACTGAGCCACAATCCCAGCCCCAAGATCTAAGCTTCAATATTCAGTATCCAGCAACAGTGGATTTCCCAAGACAATAAACACTGTACCTCTTACAGTCGAAGGTCTTCCTTTTCCCTGAGGAAATCACCTCCTTACAAAATCAACTGTGAGGAGGCCAAGGGTATCCACCACCGAGTTATCACTTTCTAGACTAACCTGTTCTCTCAGTGTGACAGGAATGAGGCCTCCTGGTGTACAATGCACATCCTGTTCTAATTCTTGACTATAAGACTCGAAGAAGAAAGACAAAGGCAACTGGCTATGGATGCATGTTTACCACGCCCAAGGCCCTGGGTTCCATCCCCAGCACACATGCACCTGCGCACGCACGCGCGCGCGCGCGCACACACACACACACACACACACACACACACACACACACACAAATGAGGAAGGCAACTGACTCAAATGTGGTCTCTGTTATACTTTTTAAATTTTTTTTGAGCCAAGAGCATATCTAGATCTTGCTTCCTACTAAATAACTAACACACCAATTCATTTTTGCCTATCATCAACAATAAACACCTAAAATTATAGTTAAATTTTCAGAAGGCAATTTGTGAATCACCAATAATGTTAATGCAAATAAATATAAAAGACATCCTTCAAGATGCTGGATGGCTTCTGCCCCTAAGAGAGGCATGACGTATCTCACATGCACCTGATTTCACAGGATTCACACAGCCAGGCGGGTAGTCCTTTGTAGGCTCTCAAGACTTCTTATTTCATCTAAAAATGTTTCTTGTTTTATGCTTTCTTTTTCTTGTCCATCATTGTTCACTCTTAAGATAGAGCTAAAGAGATGATTCTCCACCACAGTTAATGGCAATTTTAAGATTCCAGTGAACGTGGGGCATAATTCACCCATATAAAGAGCAAGAATTTAAGCTTTCGTACAGGGAGTACTTAAGCCATCTGAACTCTGCTTGTGTTTATCTTCTGATAAGACTTAATAATATTCAAAATAGAATATATTTCATTTAATTTTATACAAACAAAGCAGTGCATAAATATATTTACAGTTAGAAACAATACTACTAAAACATGTAAATATAAGCTATTCCAGGTTTGGTTGTTTTTTTCCCCTTAAATAACTGAACTATACATGTATTTACAGTCATAAGAACAAAACTGGCTTAGAACATAGACTACATATGATGATATCATGATGCCCGAAGAAATAAAATGAATAATTAATTCTCTGATTAATACACGAACACAATGGAAATACTGAGGTCCCTACGCATTGCTGAATACTTTCATAGATTATATTTTAGAGTCTTAGGCCTACAAAAGAGGACTGTCAAAATGGTTATTAAATCACAAAGAATGTGAACGCCCACAAACAGACAATTCTTTTCATCCAAGCTACCAGAAAGAAATCTATAACTGAAAGATAAGAAAATGTGGAAAAGGGACTGTATATATTAAAATTTGTATCAAGAATATGCATCTGTTTATGACAAAAGAATTCTATAGCAAGGATAAAAAGGGGCATGATGATTTCAATTATTCAGGATGATTATTATTGATATAAAAAAGCACAATTTTAGCAGGAGAAATATTTAAAATACTAGTCCCCCACTTTGTGGTCTGTCTTCACATGTAGGATGCAGCTGAAATTCTTTGTCTTGAAGACAATTCTTATTCTCTTTAAATACAAACCTGTTAAATACTTTTTTTTCCTCCAAAGTCTTCTATCCTTAGATGTCTTATTAATCACAGCTGCTGTTTTCCTTGAAGCTTTTAGTGAGAGAAGTAATATGTAGAAGGAGCAGAAAATTGTGGTCAAATGAAATGACTTGCCTAGTCAAGGTGCTGCAGGAACATAGGATGAGTGAGTTCTTGCATTCAGTCAGTTCCTGGAGCCACATTGGAGCCTAGTCTCAGGAAAAAAGAAGGGGGAAAAATTCTGTCTTTATTTAAAATTTTGATATTTTGATCATCAATGTGTTTTCATTAGTTTTGATTTAAAAAAAACATTGATTCAAATAAATGTTATAAAAAATTATAAAATGGAGTTATTCAAAAGGTACATTCTACAAGGCACATTTTTAGAAGGTGAGGCAAAATCTAGATGAAAAGCAGCTAGAGACATAACAACATTCAATGGGTGAGGGTCAGGTACTGCCCCCACTCCCACTTTCTTTTGTGACAGGGTCTCACTATGTTGTCCATGCTACCTGAACTCCTGGATTTAAGCAATCTTTCTGCTTCAACCGCCAGAGTAGCTCAGACTACAGGTACAAGCTTTCTGTCACCACACCAAGATACTCCCTTAAAGTTTGCATCTTCCTCTGGTCCCAGTCCTAGAAAAAACAGGAATAGTATAAATCTCAGGCCAAGTTTCTGTGGGGTAAATGGAGGGGGGACCATGCATCTAACTGGGGGAAAGTAATGAACAAAGCTTCCAGAAGAAGTCTTAAAGAGTAAATGGGATCTCTGCCTGAGATAGTTAAAGGGAGAAGGGAGCCCATGTGCAAAGGAAGCATCTCAACACCTCAAGCAGAGAGCACAGCTCTGGAAGGGCATTGTTGGCAGTACAGGATTGAAGTCTGCAAACAGTGAAGGCTCATCAGCCTAGAAATGGGTTGTGCACAAGGTGGTCCTAGGAGAAACACTGAGAAGAGATTTAGACCCTTTTGTGATCTCCCTTTGTGGTTAATTCAGGAGGCAAGGTGGTGGGGACCACTGAAAATCTTAATTTTTTCCTTTCGTTTTTAAATTAAAGTGCATTTTATAATGCTTTCTTAAGTTCTTTTCAAGTACTTTCTTAGAAAGGAGTATAAAACTTGAAAGGTTCTGGGCACGGTTGAATTCCAGCAACTGGAGAGGCTGAGGCAGGAGGATTGCAAATTTGAGGCCAGTATTGATCACTTAGTGAGACTGTGTCTCAAAATGGAAAATGAAAGGGGCTGGTGATGTGGCTATATATCTCAGCACCACCAGTTCAATCTCTAATATCAAAAAAGAAAAAAAGAAAAAAATTTAAAAGGTATTGTTTTTTAGTGTTTAAGATATAAGCTTCTTCTAAATCTAGTATGCAGATGTGAATGGCGGAGAAATATTCTAACATCATAGTTTGAAGCATTTAGGGGTAAAGTATTATGGTTTCTGTAATTTATTTTCAAATAGTATAGATATAGTTCAAATAAGTAAATAAAGCAATGTGGAAACCCTTTAACAATAGTTGAATCTATATAAGGGAAGGTATATGGATGTTTATAAAAGTTATTTTCAACTCTTTATATGTTTGAGCTTTTATAGTATAAAATGGAAGGAAAATAGGACAGGAAATTAAAATTGGGACTGTCTTGGAAAATATGGGTTATAATCAATCACCAAGTCTTTTTCCTATTTGCTTTTTACCTTCCCATTGAAATTCTCTTTATAGACAATGTTATTACTTTGCATCTGATTTAGAACAAGCATACATCTTAAATGTAAAAATTAATCTGGATCTTCACCTCATATCATAAAAAAATTAATTAAAATTTGATCATAGGCCTATGCATAAAAGCCAAAAGTGTGTGTGTATGTGTGTGTGTATGTGTGTGTGTGTGTGTACACACACATACACACACACACACACAGGGGATCAAACCCAGTGACTTGCATCTGCTAAGCAAGTGCTCTACCATGGAGCAACATCTCCAGCTCTGAAAGTATAAAATTTTTAGAGGAGAATATCTTAGAGACTGGTTTTGGCTAAGGTTTATCAAATACCCCTCCAGAAAACATGTATTATAACAAGAAAGAAAGTCAATACATTCAACTTCATAAAATTCAAGTTCAAATTAAAACTACAGTGAGATATCACTATGCATCTGAAAGAATGGATACTGTTAAAAAGGCATCCATAGCAAGCATTGGCGAGGATGTGGAGCAATTGGAACTCTCTTGTACTGCTAGTGAGAATGTAACATCATACTTTGAAAAACGTTGAACCAGTTTCTTAAAAAAATTATAACTTACCAGATAACCCAGCCATTCAGCTCTTAGGTATTTACCCAAGAGAAATGAAAGTAAATGTCCAAACAAAAACTTATCCACCAATGTTCACAGTAGCTTTATTTTAATAGTCCCAAACTGGAAACAACTCAAATATCTGTCAACAGATGAATAGATACACACATTGTGGTATGTCCACACAATAGAACTCAGCAATGAAAAAAGAACAAATTATTGACATAGGAGGGGGAAAAACCTTCAAAATAATTATGTTATAAGAAAGAAGCCAGGGGCTGGGGATGTGGCTCAAGCGGTAGTGCGCTCCCCTGGCATGCGTGTGGCCCGGGTTCGATCCTCAGCACCACATATCAACAAAGATGTTGTGTCCACCAAGAACTAAAAAATAAATATTAAAAATTCTCTCTCTCTCTCTCTCTCTCTCTCTCTCTCTCTCTCTCTCTCTCTCTCTCTCTCCCCCTCTCTCACTCTCTCTTTAAAAAAAAAAAAAAAAGAAAGAAGCCAGACCAAGTTTTGTCTGATTTTTTTCCTTATGGAAGTGTTTTACTTATATCTCTATGCTTTGGAGGTTAGTTCTAAGAGTTGATTTATTATTGGCAAGAAAATAAATTCTTCATAAGTCATGCTTTGTACTTCATATTGCATCACATAAAGAAGTAAATAGACTGTTCACTGTGTGATGCTAAATTTGATCATTTGGTTTAGATAGCAATTGTCAGATCTCTCCTCTTTGAATATACCTATTTTTTCTTTTACATTTAGCAAGGAATCTGTGGGTTACACATCAGCCACGAGTGAGTATCTCATTCCCATCTTGATCTTCATGGTTTTAGCTGGCTACCATCCATTGATAATTCCTATCTAATTTATTATTTTGTGAGTTTTTTTGAAGCATCTTTTTTTTTTTCGGTGGGGGGTACCAGGGATTGAAACCAGGGGCGCTTAACCACTGAGCCATATCCTCAGTCCTTTTTTTTTGCATTCATTTAGGGACAGGATCTTACTGAATTGCTTAGGGCCTCAATAAGTTGCTGAGCTGGCTTTGGACTTGCAATCCTCTTGCCTCAGCCTCCCATGCCACTGGGATTATAGGCAGATGCTACCATGTCCAGTGAAAGCATCTGTTTTTTCAATTCTATCATTTTTTTTCTCAATGAATTAGCTGTTTTCTTCTTAGGCAACTGAGTCCAAACAGTTTTCTTTTTTTTTTTTTCTGAAAATTTTTCGAATGGGACACATTTGATTCCCTTGACAAATTCATATTCATTCTTGACTCTACTCAATGAACCTCTCTTCTTAAACTCTATTTCCTTCTACTTTGTAATCACAGATTTGTTTTGAATCATATTGCAAACATCCTATTTTTTTTATTCATACATTCATTCAAAAATATTTATTGTCTCCATACCATGTTTTAGGCACTGTTCAAGGCGTGGGGATATGGTGGCAAATAAATTAGATGAAGTCACTGGCCTATATAGTGGTTTTTTGGGGGGTACTATAAGTAAATCAATATAAATATAATAGCGTTTCAAGTAGAAATATACTGTGAAGAAAAAGAAAGCAGCTTAGGAGGAAATGGTGATGAAGGGTATGTGCTATTTTAGAAAGGGAGTCCAGGAACATGTGTAGCTGACAGCCATCAGTACCCTGCACACATCCCCAGGTACTCTGGGATGGTTCTGCACAAGCCAGCCTTACTGGGAGCACTGTTTGTCTGTGGCCTCAGGACTCCTTTCTGTCTATTCACGGAACAGTCCCATGCTGGGGAAGCATCCCTCAGCCAAGGTCAAATGCAAGTTGAAGAACAACTTTCTCAGCTTCCCTGCCTTCCCGGTTGGGACAACTTTCATATGGGTTTCATAAGTCTCCCTGAGGTTCCCTGTGAGAGTGAGCCCCTGATGTTTGCAGTGGTAACCAGGTCATAAAAGAAGTCTGTATTGGATCCTTCCCTTTCTTGTCTTACCTCTCTACTCTTCTGCCCATTCTTCCTGGCATCACTTTTATAATGTGCAAATATACCACCTGTACTCAAAACCTTAATTTTATAGGAATACAGTCTAAGTTAGTAGGTCCAAAGGAGACCCTCAGAATGAGATTCTAGAATTGGATCATCTGCTGATTAGCAAAGATAGGATGTCTACAAAATTCAGTTACTGTTGGTAGGTGGGGCAGTGCGTCTCAGGCTTGCTGAAACATCACTAATTCTAAGAGTGAAGGGAGGGGTGGGGCTGTGGGGATGGGAAGGATGGTAGAATGAGACAGAAATTATTACCCTATATACATATGAGATCACGATACTGGTGTGACTCTGCACCATGTACAGCCAGTGGAATGAGAAGTTGTGCTCCATTTGTGTACAATGTGTCAAAATGCATTCTACTGTCATGTGTAAATAATTAGAATAAATTAAAAAATTTAAAAAACAAGTCTCACCCCTGATGAATCAGAATAGTGTTCAGGTAGAAAAAAAGACACTGGCCAAGAGTAGCTCTTGAACTGAAAGCTATGGGAAACAATGGCCATTATGAGACTTGTGGAGCTGGTTCGTTATTATTAACTGCTAGAGAAGCCATGAAAAAAGAAAATAACAGGCTCAGGGCAGGAAACCACTAACATAGAGGCTGGGTCAATGGCCAGAAATCTCCCATGACATCATTTAAAAGGAGTCTCATCTCCTTTACACAGAGTAGACTCAGCTGCAAAATAAGACTAAATATGATGTAAGTACAACAGAACTAAAAGCAAGCTTGAATTCACAGCTCAGTGGGTTTTTGATGCTGAAGTCAGGAACCTGGTTAGGAAGAGAGTAGCCCTAAGGCCTCTGACAGGAATCTTTGGACAGACGGGCTTGAAAACGTTAAATCCTCATAATACTGAGTTAGAATATTCTGGAATCTTCCCTCTTATTAGGGGAACCAGATTCCTATTGCTTAGAGATTGCAAAGGCCTCACCTAGGGCAGATACCTTGCAAGATGATGCTTGTCTGTGTTTCCCTGTCTATCTCCACTGCTTCTAGACCAATAATTACAAGTCTTATTATGAGCCAAGCAGGGAAACACTGTTACATGAAGAAAGGAATTATTCACTAAAAGAACACTGCAGAACCTGGCAAGTATGTTCCAACAGGGACTGGGAAACGTGCCTGGAGGCAGATCTTAAAGGTGCTGGATCAGGGAGGGCAGAATATAAGGTTCAATAGGGGACAGTATATTTATACAGGTGTATTACTCAGTAACTCAGGACTTAATATCCTGGTAGAATTCTAGAACTGTACTTGATGTATGATAGGAAAGGTTCCTTAAAATCTGAAAATAATGAGATGGAGGTGCTAGATCTTGGAAGAGAGATGAAGAAGGGGTCAAAAAATACAAAGATGCTAGATGTAGGAGGACACTTATTATATAAAAGAACCCACCAGTTAACAATGTTCCCTTGTAGGGCCCAGAGGACACTCCCTTTATTAAAGTCATAGGAATGTGCTAGGACATTCTGAGAAGTTCAGAATCGCTTGTCCTCTAGATCAAGATTAATGATGAAAGATGTCCCAGAATCAATGGGAATAACAGGACTCTGGAGGCCAGGTTGGTGCCACTAGACCACCAAATGGTGCAATTATGGTTACAGGTTTCAGCCTGAATAAATCTTAGGGACCTAATATTGGGGAGGGAAAAGGTGAGTCCCAAGAGAACTCATGAATCATTTAGGTTTGTAAAACATGCAAAATGAAATTATTATTCTCTGGGAACATAAATTACAGTTTTTTGAATGCACTTAATAGTTAACAAATAATTTAAAGAAATAGAACCTACCCATAACTCCTCACTGGTTGTGACTCAGCAGAGTAGCAGAAGGAACAAGGGTATTGGGCTTTGCATCAGGTAGACCCAAATTCAAGCCACTTATTGGTTGTACTAAGTTTAGGGATATCACTGAGTCTCTGAAATTTCTCACCAATAAAATGGTTTTGGTGACATATATCCAGTAGAGTAGTGGTATGGATTAAATGAGATAATTTATCTGAAACTTCTAGTCAGTGCTGGCCACATATCAGGTGTTTATGAAATAAAAGTTGCTTTTCTATAACTTTGTTCATACTTTTCCTTTTTTTCCCTTTTAGAAATTTTCCATTTTCCTTATTAGACTTTCAATTAAATTACTTCCTATGGGCAAAGTATTATGTGGGTGGGCTATGTCTTAATTAAAAAAAATAATTTAAGTGTGTTTTCAAAATGCCATTATCTCATTTGATCCTCAGTGTCAATCCTTCCTGGCACAGGTTGGAATGTGGATGGAGACCAATCAATCTTAGTAAATGAATAATAGGTAAGTGTTATGGGTTGAATTGTGTTCCCCTAAAATTCAATAAGTTGAAGTCCTAACTCCTAATAGATTAGAATCTACCTATATTTGGAGATAAGGTCTTAAAAGAGGTGATCAAGTTGAAAGGAGGCTGTTAGAGTGGAGTCCTAACCCAACAAGACTGATTGACGCCTTTGTAAGAAGAGGAGGTGACACCAGGGATACACATCTGCAAAGAAAAACAGAGAGAAGATGGGCAAGGAAAGAGACCTCAGGAGAAGCTAACTTGCCAGCCCCTAGACCTGTGAGAAAGTAAATTTCTGTATTGAGGCCATGCAGCCTATGGAATTTGTCATGGCAAACCTAGCAAACTAATTCAGCAGGACAAGTGTAATTATTGCCAGCTTTAAAATGTGGAAACTGAGTCTCAGGGGTAAGACTTACGCAGTTACATTAATAGTAAGTAGGCAGAAATGGCCCTCAAATCTAGGTGCCAAATTTCTAGTTCTTTCCACTACTGTCTGCTTCTTTTTAAATTGTGCTATCTTAAGATTTAAGTTGTGCTATCTTAAGATATATCAATCTGTACAAACTTAATTTTTACATTAGATTCTTATTTTCGTCAAAATAATATAAGGGATGGTAAAGAAAATCAAGAGCCACCTGCCCTTACCCCTCATTTGATATGGCTTCCTTAGAGACAACCACTTTCAATCTCCATAGTTTCCCCCCCTTTGTGAGTACATGCCTGTACATAATTTTTCACATGAGGACATCATCTATTAATTTCCCACTATTAAAGATGAGCCTTTAATTATCTTAAGACATATATCCCCTCTCTTTTTGTTTTAATATACTTATATCACACACTTTTATTTTTCCATATTGTCTTAGTTTTTTCTAGGTTAAATGCCTTCTTTTTACTTTCTTATTAGATCTTCCTCAAGTGATTCTGGTGATCCTTGGCTGTACATTTGTATTTAAGAGAGGCCTGTTCTCTGCCTTACCCTGCACCAGCTGGAGTTTTCTGGACTTTTCTGGAGTTCCACAGCAGGAATTGGCTCCTTATTGCTGGGCCTTGAACAGAAGCATAGGTCATGGCTTCCTTTGCTCTAAGTTACTTTTTTCCATCTACTTTCTATCTCCTAGAATTTCCTGATCTCTTTTCTCTGCTCTCTTTGTTTTTTCTGTTCTCTTTGTACCTTTTAAATTCCTCTACAGTCATCTTAGGGGTTTTTAGGAGGAAGTGGAAACAAACACAGGTTTCTAATCAGGTATCTACAATTCTAATTTTGACTTCTCTTGAATTTTTGTTATTAGTCCAAAAATAATGGTTACTATCAGTTCAATGCAAATGAATAAAAAATATCCCCAGGTAACTATATTTTCAATTGCTTCTGACAAAGTCTCTTTTACTCTGAAAACCTCAGCTTGTACTATTAGCATTAGAGTAATATAACAGTACAACCTCAAGTATCACTTATGTAACTCTTTTGTGCTTAGAGAAAGATAAGAATGTTCATGGCATCAGTTTGGTGACATTCCTGTTAAACACAAGTATACCGAAATCAAGGATGTTCCATTGGGGAAGGACAGGTGTGGAGTCAGATCCTGCACAGGATGAGGAGAATTTCTGTATGGACGGTGGCCTGGTGAGTGGTGGCAGAGCCAGAGCAAGGAGAAGGGAGGGTCTGTGCAGAGGAGCAGCCTGACATGACATAGCAGACCCCAACCAAGGTGAAGAGGGCATCCACACTGGGGGGGGGGCGTCCCTTGGAGTGGGCCCTCAGAGCCCAGGTTGGGCAAAAGGGGTATGTGCAGGTGAGGATGGCCTGGTGCAAGGGCAGAAAACATGCAGGCTTGAGGAGAGCAGTGGAAGCAATGCAAGTTTGGTCACATACTAAGGGACTGATCAAATAAATAAATATATTACAGATAATGGGAACCAGGAGTCATAAATATGGAAAGAGAAAAAACTAAAATAAACCCTGCAGTATTGGACTGGAGTTAGAAGTTATCAGTGTGAATTCATAGGTTGCAATGTGTCAGTATCTGTATGACGTCAATATCGATATTGATTAAGTGTGTGTGTGTGTGTGTGTGTGTGTGAGAGAGTGTGTGTGTGTCTGTGTGTGTGTGTCTGTGTGTGTGTACCCTAGCTCTGCTGGAACCTGTGAGCTGTAAAATCAAAATACAATCAGGAGATCTACTCAGATCATGGCTTTTAAATACCATTAGCTACTTAAAGGAACCAGGGCTTCTTGGTCAGGTGTCAGATTTAGCAAAAACCAAACCAAACCAAAACAAAAAACCAGTAAGTAAGAAATTATTGCATAGGATACATCTATACTAAATATTTATTCATTATTCATCTGTAATTCAAATTTGAATGATTATCCTTGTTTTATTTGACAACTATTCCTTGGAGAAAAGACTGATTCCAACACTAGGGCAAGCATAAGATGAGCCTGAAACATTTTGCTGTGCTAGAAAGAAAGTAAATATTCAAATAGTTGGACAAAATGATACAGAAGCCAATTTAAGGGGGCTTGCTCTAGCCAAATAGGGGCCAAATTAAGCATCAAAACAAATAATAACAGTAATAGATTATAACACATTGAACAAAATAAGAAACCATGAGCTCATACAGATAAAAATATGAAAATGAAAGTTTTGTGAGGGGTAAAATATTTTATCTACATCTTAAGTATCTCCTCACTAAATACCTATTAATTCCAAACAGAAAAAAACAGTCACCACATTTTGGAGTTACTTTATTATGGAGAAGCCTGACAGACACCATTTTAATGGAAGGGTTCAAGTGAACACTATCAGTAATAGGAGTCACCTGATGTGACACGGTGTCACTCTGGTATGTTCCTGCTAAAGACAAACACAATGAAATTGAAGGATGCTGCACAAGATAACTAGTTGTAGTCCTCCAAAGTATCAAGGTCATGAAAGCCAGAGACTAGGGATAAGTTTCAGATAGAAGGATGTTCAAGAATTGTGACAATTAAATGTAACCATTCTGAAGTGGATCCTTCATTTTTTGCTATAAGTGATAATAGTGGATCAATTGATGAAATTTGATGGGGTTTCAGGACTAGATGGTATTAATTACTAATGTTAATTTCTTGACTTGATAGTTGTATTGTGATTACATAGGGGAATTTCACACTCACCTAACCCCTTGTGTTCTTGGGGATGATGGGGGTGATATTAGGTTGGCAACCTACTCTCAAACGGTTCATATAAAGCTATTTGTATTGGATTTGTGACTTTGTTGTAAGTTTCAGATTATTTAAAAATGAATAAAAATAATAATTATTTTTACTTTTAAAAGGAAAGGAATTTTCAATTACTCTTATACGCAGGTCTAAAAAAAAGAGCTTCAAATGTTTCCAATGAAATGTGTTTTATGATGATGATGATAAAAAAGATTAAAAGCCAATCATCTGGAGAGCACATATTCATTTATTAAAAATTGCTCCTGAAATTAAATTGCTCAAGTGTTTAAATTATAAGAAACTACAAGAAAAAGAGAGGATTTTACATATTTCTGATATTTATGTGCAAAGTATTGGAAGAAAACTGTTATTTGAAACAAGAACCAACAGTAGCTATTTCTGGGATTTAAACAATCGAGTTTCATTTCTGGGGGAGATGGGCCTTTTGTTTAAAGAAAACATTGTTAAGCATATGTCAGAAACTGGTAATTTTCTATCCCACATCTATTTTTCCGGTTTTCCACATTAGCAAAAACTTTAACCTCACTTTGGGCAACAATGTCCAGCTAAAATAGTTCTTAGTTTCACTTAGGGCTGGGCCTGGCCTCAACACACCACTCTGTCGGTGAGACCTCACCTCAACAGAGGTATTCTGGAAGTGGTGGGAAAGAATCAGTGTGGCTGTGACTCCAGAAGATCAGCAGCCTATTTGTGACATGATACAGATGGCAGTAAGGGTGGCAAAGGAAAAGCAATTGCCTGGGGACCTGATGGCACACCAACTTTGGACTCCCTCCCAGTTCACTGTTTTTTGGAGTTGTAGATGGGCGGCATGCCTTTATTTTATTTGTTTATTTTTATGTGGGGCTGAGGATCAAACCCAGTGTCTCATATGTGTAAGGCAAGTGCTCTGCCACTGAGCTACAGCCCTTGTCCCCAGCTGACTAGTTGGGTTTTCTGTTATTTGCAATTCTATACATTATTAATAAGTTTGATGGACTCATTTTGCAAAATGTGGGAGGCCCAGGAGAGCTGAATTGCTTGTTCAATAAAGTGAAAGGAATCTTATGTTTAAGAAGACTGCTTGAAGCCATGTGAGGAGGATGTGGGGTTTATAGTAGCAAATGCAGAGTGATCAGAAGGTGTAATGACAGACATAATCAGTGAGAAATTCCAAGGTTGTAACTTGTCAAGTTTTAGGAGAAGTCTATAACACAACTTTATAATTTGCTCATATCATTGTCTGACTGAAGTCAGCAACAAAGGAATCTGGATTCCTTTTATCATGTGATTCACTATCTTAACATCTTTTGCTTCTAGCATTGTAGGCAGGGGAGAAATCACAAACTGATTATTTCCTGGGAAGACTAAAGATTAAGCCTGCAAGTGACATACATTACTTCTGCCCACGTTCTATTGGCCACACTTAGAACTAATAGCAAGGGCCCACTCTAACAGCAAGGGATGCTGGGAAATGTAGTCTTCTTTAGTGGCCTCAAAGTAGAAGCAGCAATATGTCTTCTTCTACCTATTTTGAAATTTTTTTTTAAAGATTAAATAAAATAACATTGATAAATGTCATGTCCTTTCCTTCCTTTTAAATGAGCTAAACACAAGAATGGTTTAATGGTGGCATGTGATGGTGGTAGTTATGGTGGCAAATGGCTCCAAGGAAATTTTGTGCAGATTCTTGAATAGCTAAATAGAGGTTCTAGTGGCCCAAAAGGTAGGAAGGGAATAAGAGAACTAAGAAGATATGCAATGTTCTTGAAAGGATGCCTAGAAAGTTAAGAAAAATTAAAAAAGAAAGCGGTAAAAAGGGTTTTGGCTGGAAGAAAGAGCAAGATCTTCCAGCAAGGGCATTTTGGGATGAAGGAGGAAGCAGTGTTTTTAAAAAAATACAGGCCTCAGAAAATAGGGGGCTGCTCAGTATATTAGTGCCTCATCTCAACTACTAGAGTACATTTAAGTTATATTAAAGGTGAGTTAAAAAACTGCTTGGGATGCTGAGGCAGTAGGATTGCAAGTTCAAGGCCAGCCTCAGTAAAAAAAAAAAAAGGGATGGGGATGTGGCTCAGTGATTAAGGGCTTCTCAATTCAATCCCTGGTACCAATAACTACTGAAGTAGATAACCTTTCATTAACAATATAAAATTCTTGGTAGACATAAAATACGTTAAAAAAGAAATGATAATATAAGACAACTACTAAATATTATTAGAGAGTCCAGTTTTAATTTTTCCAAAAATATTTAATTTAAATATAATTGAAGAATGCTAAGTGACCCTTAATTGGATCCAGGTTTGGAGTGGGCACAACTCATTAAAAATATTTTAGTATGGGAATTTAAATACGAACCTAATTTAGATATAGATTATTGTTGCTTTTCTTAGAAATGAATAAAGGTTAGGATTAGATACAGATATATAATTTTTCTTATTACTTCCTGCTGAAGTATCTGGAGACTTGAAGTATTAAGATGTCTGTAACTTAGTTTCAAATAGTCCAGAAAAGTATAAAAAACAAATACAGCAAAATGTTAAGAGTGATTGAATCTATATGGTATGTGTATGAACACACATTGCACAGTCCTTTCAATATTTTTGTATTTTAAAAAAATTGTCATAGTTGGGCTGGGGTCATGGCTCAGTGGTACAGTGCTTGCCTGGCATGTGTGAAGCCCTGGGTTCAAACCTTAGCACCACATATAAACAAATAAAAGATCCATTAACAACTAAAAAAAAATATATATATATATATATATATTTATATATTTTAATTGCTCTAGTAAAAATATGAAAATAAATAGGATTAAGGGTTTCTAGTATAGTATTTGCATATCAAGAGAATAAAAGCAGTAACCCATTTATCTAAAGAACACATTATCAGATAATGTAAATCAAATAATTTCACATAATGATGGCTGGGGTCAACTTCTGGGCCAGGCGCACATTAAAATTAGACTGTGAGCTCAGAGAAGCAAGTGACAGGTCTGGGTGATTTCCTTTCACTACAGTATATCCAGCTAAGTGCTCTATGAAGTAGCTAATATGTGTCATTTTGTTGATTGAAGGGTGACGTAAATGTAAATGTTCTATGCTTATGATGTTCTAACTTTATGTTTTCTATATTATCACTGTCTTTTGGAAGTTATAATAAAAGTATTTACATAATGGTACCTTTGACAACTCCTTACTGTTAATTCAATGATTTAGTTTTGAATTTCAAGCCAGACATTTTAAAGCCTTTGCTCCACAAAGTTACGTTTAAGCCTACTTTAATATTTTTATAAAGTGCTCAGTGTGGTGGTGAACATGCCTGTAAGTCCAACCACTCAGGAGGCTGAGGCAGGAAGACGGCAGGTATAAGAGCAGTCTCAGCAACTTGGCAAGACCCTGTCTCAAAAATATAAAGGGTTAGGGATGTAGCATTGGGGTAGAGGCCTTTTGGCTTCCATTCCCCTGTACCTAAAAACAAAAACAAACACTGCCCCTCCCCAACAAAAATCAAACCAAAAAAGTTATTTTAAGCCTATTTTAGTAAATATTTTATTTTAAAAATAGCTGGATTTTATTATGTATATTATTTCATGATCATTTGTGACAAAAATCATGTGGCTTGTATCCTTTAGGAGATTTCTTTGAAGCTTTAGGGTTAAATTAACAATTACAAGTGAGCCAAAGTTATGATTTTAATTTTCTATCAAAATCAGTAGTCATCTATCATTCATTTTCAGAACCTTTTTTTTTTTTGTGAACCGAGGTGATGAGAAAGGCAACATAGGGCAGTCCCATCAGGCTGTAGTTGTCTATATTGATTTGTTCTTTTATCTCAAAATGTCATTAAGCGCTGACATCTTGGCCATGGTGTTGCACTTCTATAGTTTCAGCTATTTGGGAGACTGAGACAAGAGGATTGCTTAAGCCTTGGAGTTTGAGGCCAGCCTAGGCAACATAGCAAGATTCCATTTCTTAACAAACAAAAAAGAAAAATTCTAATATCCGCTAACATTTTTGATAGCATTATGAAATTATTAGGCACCTGATCACCACATTCAAGGGCTTTTCCTGCAGCATTTGCTATCTTCTTCTGGGAATATAGTGATTCTTTGAAGAGGTAATGAGGCCTAATGACAGAATGGCTAGAAGGGAAAAAGAAGAAGGTAGAAAAACTTTATTTTTTCAAAATTTTCTTCTATCTAATCCCTTTTTAGCACTATTATTTATATTATTCTTAAATGTTTTAGTTTTTTATGCCAATCTCAATCTGATCCTAAAGCTGTTAGGCTTAAAATAAAGTTCAACAGAGAATAAGAGGTGTGGGGCTGGGGTTGTAGCTCAGTGGTAGAGAGCTTGCCTAGCGTGAGTGAGGCACTGGATTTGATCCTCAGCACCACATAAAAGGAAATAAATAAAATAAAGGTATTGTGACCATCTACAACTAAAAAATATTAAAAAGAAAAAAGAGGTGTGTTATGTGAACATGCACAATATTCTACAGACCTTGGGAATTCATTTACCTTACTGCTCCAGAGGACTGAGTCAGTGATAGAATGGCAAATGTGCTGTACTTGAAGACTTAGGGTGGAGTCCAGGCTTCCTTTATACTTGCTTTCCTGACTCTGGGTAAGTCACATAATTTCTCTGGTTCTCAGCTTCTCTAGTTTTAGAATATCATTGACTCTAAACAAAGAACTGGTAAGAAAATGATAACCAAATATAGCCTATGTTTGGAAATGTTGCCAGACAGTGACATAAATGGTATATATGTGATATTAATGAGTGAAATTAAAAAAAAAATCCATGTATTGTAGCAGGAACTTTAGGAGGAAAGAAAAAGCCATTGTGACTTTTATGAAATCAATGTACCCGGGAAATGAAAAAAAAATCTATGGTGGGGAAACAACTTCTTACTTGGTTGACTGTGAGAAAAATACAAAGCAACAAAGACAAAAAAGTTCAGTTACTCAGCTTCAAGAGAATAAAAATTGTTTTTATATATTTGAAGGCAACTAAAATACAACAAAAATGAAAATTATTCTGAGGGATTCCAGTAATAGTTTAATAGTGGGAGATAGCATTATTTTGAAAGGTAAAGAATAAAAAAAATAGTCCTAAAGACCTACTTTTAAGAAGTTTATAATCACACTCATAAAAAATAATTAGGCAAACTATGTTACTCTTATTTTGGAAAGAACTTGTCCCAAACTCATTTGGTGGTATTACTTTACCTGAATTTTATTATTTCATTATGGACTACAAAAGGATAATGGAAACTTGGGTATTTTGAAGACTGGGCACTAAAAAATAATAACAAATTTCACAAAAGAGGAATTCAAATGGCTAGTGATTTATGAAAATGTCCTCAACAGCATCAGTAATTGGGGAAATTCAAGTTAAAACCATAATGAGATACTACTCCACACCCACCAGGCTGACAAAACTGAAAAGGCCTGACAATACCAAGTGTTATGAGATGTGAAGCAATGGGACTCATATATGGCTAGTGTGAGTGTATCACTTTGGAAGACAATGTGCCATTATTCATTCAAGTTATGATACATACTCCCAATTATAGGCCACACAGACACTGATACAGATTTGACAGAATACATATATATCTGAGTAAAGTTTAGTACAACATTTCTAACAACCCTAAATTGAACAACTCAGATGTCCATCAATAATAGAATGGCTAAACAAACTGTCATATATTGCTATAACATAACACTGTGATATGTAGCAATTAAAATGACCAAATTACAGTTGTATGAACAGCATATGGATTAGAACAATGTTGAACAAATATGGTGAGCACAACAGATTACATATTATATTGTTCTATTTACACAGAGTTCAAAAGAAAGGACAAAAATAAACAATATATTGTTTAGAGATGTATGCCTGTGATAAAACAATAAAGAAAAGCAAGGAAATGATTATCACAAAGTTAGAATAATGGCTACCTCTAGGAGGGAGGAAGACTTGTGTTCAAAGGGTCATGGGGTACTGGGGTGCTGGAAATACTCCATTTCTTGACCCAGTTGATTGCTTACCCTGTGACTTCTTTTATAATTACTCATTATATTATACAATTGCCTTATACATTTAAAGTATACTTCAAAATAAAATGCTCAAAGTATTTCATATATTACAAATGGCATTTCTAGAAAGAAAAAGAAATACATGATTTAGCTTATGCAGTCTTTGACAGTAGAAATCAATGATGTGGGATAATAAAACACTGATTAGTTCTTCATAAGAGCTCACTTTCAAGAGTAGGAGGTGTGAACCCTACACAAATATCCTTTTGTTATACTTTAACATAGTATGCAGATCTTTATCATAAATTGATGAACCAGGGAAAGAACTCTGTTACCTGAAACTTTGTATTTTTTTTTTTTTTTTTTTTGAATCAGCTATCTGTTTTCTCCTCTGGCTTAACAGGCAATATAAGGAACTAAAGAGAAGCAGAGCAAGTTGGAAATGGATGAACTTCCTCCTCTCCAGTGGCCAGTTCCAGCTGTTTCCTTCTCTTTTCAGGCTGGTGGTGGGGTGGGTGGTTCTTGTCCAGTAAGATTACTGCAGCTGCTACTTTATAAGCAGAAAGCTTAGGGTTCTCCTCAGTGCCAAATTCTCTACCTCAGTATTAAGGTTAGAAGGTAGAATCCCTGACAGTGCAAATAGACAAGGCCTTTGAAAAACCCACGTGGTGCACATTTTTCTGGAAGTGTCATCTATTGGGTTGCAAAGCTCTAATGTTTACACGCTTTCCATTCAAAGACCACAAAGCTTAAACTATGAGGTATTCAGCTTTACAAAATTCCCTTAAACCTGTGTTTTACTCCTTTAATTTCTACCATTCCACTGCTGCAAGAGAGGAAGAGGGGCAAAACCAAGAAATATTTATTTTGCAACCCTATGAGGCCATCATTTACTTATCTGATTCCCTGAGATTCTTATTTGGAAAAGCATAGCAGGGGGACTGGGTTGTGCAAAGACAGTCAAATGTGGGGTAATTAAGGCGACATATTTAACCTAACTCTTGAGCAGTAGGGTCAGGTGCAACTTTGAGTCTTTCTCTGTGTTTGTGGCAACTTCTTCCTCCCCTCCTTTCCACCTTTTCTGGCAGAATTTTAATAAAAAATTAGCCCTTGGGCCCTGCAAGGTGGTGCACCCCTGTAATCCCTGCTGCTAGGAAGGCTGAGGCAGGAGGATCACAAGTTCAAAGTCAGCCTCAGCAATTTAGTGAGGCTATAAGCAACTTAGCAAGACTCTGTCTCCTGGGGATGTGGTTCAGTGGTTAAGAGGCTCTGGGTTCAATCCCCAGTACCCAAAACAAAACAAAACAAAACAACAACAACAAAAACAAAGATCTTGGATTTACCCATTTAGAAGTTTCCTTGGTCTACTGTTCGTATATGATGATGGCAGTAGTGGCAGAAACTCTGGGCTTCCCAAATTTGTCTATAATACACTTGCTCCTAGCCAGATGGAAAGACTTGTAATATATATCACAGCTGCTTCTAGTGGAGGTGAGGTGTTCAGCCAGAGCTGTGGAATCTTTCCTTTCATCATTGCTGATGCTTTAACTCCTTCTTACTACTCAGCAGGACAAGTTCCAGATAGAGTTCTGAGATTCTGGTACTTTTATCTTAAATTTTCTTTTCCTTGGGAACTACACTTTAAATTTCCCAAGTTTTTAACCAAATTTACTGATCAGCATAATATCTGCAGGATAAGTTGCATTATAGTAGTAATATTTATTTCACAAAGGAAACACCATTTGACTCTGATCTGAAACTCAGGGCAAAATTTTTTAATGACGGTAAGGACACTGATGAACAACCAAGACCAGCTCTCCAAAAGTTCCTAACCCGGAGCAAGAATGATTCTTAAAAGTGAGACACTATTAAATTCTCCCCTTGCAAAAGTACAAAATCCCTCAACAGTCTCCCGGACCTTTCAATCCTCCTCTCCCCAGCCCCGGCAATTTGCTTCCTTTTTCACTGAAGACTCAAGTGGCGACACTATACTCCAGCCGCGTCCCAGTTTCCTTTCCTGGCTGGAGCGGGAAGGGGAGGGGAAGGAAGGGATGGGGAAGAATGTGTTACAGTTCTCATCTCTACAAGGCACTGCAGTTTACAAAGCGCTTGCACTTCCATCATTTCCTCTGAGCTCCGCGAGTGCCACTCGAGAGAGGCATTCATTCATTCATCCCACTTTTGCTCGGCCTGACCACACGTTATCGGGTACTAGGTTTCACTCCATGCTACGGGAAAGGGTGGGGCTCTCGCTCGCTGGAGCAGGTGCTAGGATCCGGCTGCAGGACAACTTCTCACGACCAGTTCGTTTTTTTCAGGGACAGTCTGGAAATGCCTCACCTTCGGATGCTGCGCGCCGGAGTCTGGCCGCGCGGCCTGGGCCTCCTCTTTGCTCCCAAAGGAGCAGTCCCCACCTGCCCTGCAGGAAACCGCTACAGAGCAGGCTCTCCCCGCCGCCCTCGGGTCAGGGGTAAGATCAGGCAGCAGCTTAGGCTCGACTGGGCTCCTCCCCTTCCTCTCCTCACTTCTGACGCGGTCGTAGAGGCGGTGGCGGCCGCGGCGGCGGCAGCAGCGAGTCCCGCGGCCCGAGGCGCACCCACCCGCTCGCGGATCCTTGACTTCCTCTTCCCTCCAAGCGTCATCAGGGAGCGCCAGAGTCGCCCAGGGCGGGGTAGTAAGAGAAGGGGAAAAAAAAGGCCCGCGGTGGAAGCCTCAGAGCGGAAAGAAAAGGGCGGGGGAAGGAGAGCTGTTGCTAGGTGACTTGCGTCATCAGTAGGCGCCGCTCTCCTCCCGCCCCTCTCTCTGGAGTGAGGCGAGAGCCCCGCACAGAGCGAGCGAGACAGCGAGCTGAGCTCCGGGCGCTACCGCCACCGCCGCCGAGAGAGTGAGAGCGAGGGAGCATCCAAGAGACCCAGCCCCCGTACACTGGCCGCCGTCAAGACCTCCGCCCCAACCTGGGCCAGCGGGAGCCGCGGCCACCCTTCTCTCCCCCCCTCACCTTCCCGGCCGGCAGCAGCGGCTGCACACGCCGGAGCGGGAGCCACAGCCGGAGCCGGAGCCGGAGCCGGAGCCGGCGGCTAGGGGGCAGGGAGGCGGCTACCGCGGGCCGGGACTGACTGAGTAGCTGCTCCGCGGTGAGAGGACGCTGAGGAGGGGCTGGAATTTCTGCCTCGTCCCGGGGCGTGGGGAGAAGGACCCCCAAGGTGTAGGGAGGGGGGTCCCATCCGCAGCGACACATGCGGGAGCCGGGAGCGGGGGCGGCGCCGAGCGGAGCCGGCCGGGTCCCCTGCCTCGCCGCCGCCTCGGCCACCCTCCCGGGGCCGTAGCATCTCGCCCGGGTGTGTATGAGCCGGGGCCCCAAGCTCAGCAGCCACCCCCCGCCCGGGGGGGCGGGGACCCCAATGTGAAGCGGCGGCTGGGGTGGCGGGGAGAGCAGGACCGGCGCCGCCGTCCCTTCCTTACCGTCCCCCTCCCCTCAGCCCCCTCGGGGGTCTTCTCCCTTGGCCAGTCGCCGGCCCCCCGGCTCCTCGGCAGGACTCCGGGAGTTCTAAGAGCCCCCTCCCCCGCCCCAGCCCCGAGGGCGGCGGGGCCGGGGGGGACCCGGGGGGCCGGCCGCAGCCTCCGCCCAGAGGAAACTTTACAAAAACAAAATTGTGACTGTCCCGGGACAAGTGGCCCTGGACGGGCTGAAGCCACAGCCTGAAGAGACCCAGGAAGAGGAAAAGAGGAGCTGTGCGGGGCCACCGCCTCCTGCTCTTCCCCGGTAGCGCGGAAGAGACCCGGGTGGCCTCCTGGTTGAGCGACACTAGCACCGCTTCTTCCTCAGTTGCGCGACGGAGCCTTCCGCAGCTGCTGCAGCTGCTGCCTCAGTCCGAAGGAGGAAGGGAACCAACCCACTTTCTCAGCGCCACGGCTCCTCTCTAAAGCGTGAGTGGCCGGGGAGAGGGAAATGAGGGCTAGAAAGTGGGAGCCTGCCGGCGCTTGGTTCTAGAGTTTCGCTGATGTTTTGCAGGAGGGCTGGGAGTGTATAGATGACAAGGTTTATAGCCCTTTATTTCTCAGCAGAGAGAAGGTGTATGTAGTTCTGGGTTTTGTAACCTTTTAACTTGCAGGAGTTGTGCAAGTATACAGGTTGCGCTTAGAGAAGTTCTTATCTCCAGAGTGGATACTTGCACCTTTCTAGCCAGTAATTGGCAAAAGGAAATAGAGGAAGCCCGAGCCTATGTGCACACAAAGGACATCTCTGTAATATACCTTTTCCTGGTACGATGGCTGTGATACAGCAGCTAGGGCAGCACCGCAGTTTTTGTTTCTGGGAAACTCTCATGGATTTCCCAGTGGGAACCACTTACTCAGTGGAATCCTGAAAGGAAAATTTCTTGCCTTTCTTAGAGTCTTCGCGGAAGGAAGACTGATTATCATTTTAGTACCTGTTGGTATAGGAGGTTGTTTCCTTCTCATTTCCTGAGTTCAATTCTTGTGTGCAAAGAGGACACTAACATTCTCTTGCTAAGAAAATTCGGAGTTCTTATGAATCACCTTACTTGGGAGGGACACCTATTGCATTAACTGTTTCATAAAAGTTGTAACATTTTCCCCTTTACTCAAATGCTTAAAAAAAAAAATGGGAGAATGGCTTTATCTTTAGTCTCCATCATTTTAGGAGAAACTATGGACACTTCATTCTATCAAGAATGACTTTTTCCTTGTATTATTTTAAGTTGAAGTTCTAGAACCAGTGACTTGTATTTCAGGTATATTTTCAGAATATCAAAAGGTGCATAAAATAATTAACATTTCATATATTTATGTGGACCTTAAAATTAAACTTGTAGTGGAATTTTATATGGCATAGACAGTACTAAACTAAGAATTCTGGTCCATCTGCTCAACAAACTGTGGGCTCGCTCTCTGAAGAGATGCTTTCTGTGTAGGAATGAATGAATGTAAATAGATAGGGGTTACCTATCTATCCTAATTTCTTCATTCAGGATTGTGATTAAAGATTTAAAACTTTCTCAAACTTAATATTTGATCCTATATTTTTCCTCTTTTGAAGTAATGAGTTCTGGGAGTTTATTAGCTTCTGTATTATGGAATTATTCATATACTTATCTCAAATCAGTCCTCTATAAAATTCCAAGACACATTCAGAGTTTGTGTTTTGAGAAATGCTAGAACAAGTCTATCTTTTCCTAGTATTATAGATTTTAATTATTTTTCTTTACTGTCATTTTGCCCAACTCTTTCTGTTCTAGGCTAATTTCTTCCATTTCTTTGACCACTTTGCCCTCCTCTGGAACTTTACCAGTTTTTCCTTAAGATGCCTTGTTCTTATGCTTTTTACAAGGAACTTTAAATTCTTTTATGTTAAATGGGAACTGACCTGAAAAAATTGAACAGTGAATGTAAGGTTAGATTTAGAATCAAACAAATATTTTTGGGTCTGTTACTTTATTTTGTGACCTTGAGAAAGTTATGTATCCATTTTCCATAATGATGATGAAGAGCCATCTAGTCTTGCATAGGCTGCTTTTTGGGAAGGAGCGGAAGATGAACCCCAAACTGCTTACTAACAGTAGGATCTACTTTTATAAATTGGTTAAAAATTAAGATGAAGTTTTATTGCATATTTGTGTAAAACTGATAAAGTATTACAGTGTTCGTCTTTGAGGTGCTTTTACTTATGAGTGACAGAGGCAATCAAATACAAATGCACAAAACTTAGAAATATGAGAATGGACAATATAATTAAGGCCACTATATGCCAGATACCATGTTTAGTATCTTATATCTGTGAATGTATTTGTACAGTTTTCATGAAGAAAATGTTAGTTTTGAACTACACAAAACTAATTGGAGTGTCTGAGTCAAATCTGGGAAGGTCTTTTTCAGGAAGAAATGTGCATGTGGAGACAAGATAAGGCTTTTGGACTTGGAAGGTATAAGGAGGGACAGATGTAGATATAAAGACCTTAGCTTGCTGGTAATACCTCCAGAGGGAGATTGTTGATTAGGGTTAAGGTGAATTCATGTTTGTGTAGGTGCATGGTTACAATGCAAAGAAGCAGTTGAGGGCAGTGTTCCTGAGAAGGTAGTTTCAGATGGTTGAGGAGAAATTACATTTTAGGACAAAGGCAGCCTAACGTGTGCCTGGATTAGGATTTTGTTTTTCTAGGGAAATGAACATTTTTATGCCATGGTCATGATGGCGCTATGCAGAAGGAGTGAAAAAGATGTATCCAGTGTCGGTATGGTGCTAGTGGTTTTTTATAAGAAAAGAATTTGGAAACAGGGCAGTTGACTTTGTTTTGGATGTTAAATTTTGGGTTAAGAGTTAGATACTGATATAATTTCAAGACAGCGAAATAGTTTAACAGGTCATAATGCTGATAGTGTGGAGATGGGAGTAATTTTCAAAGCATTTAGGTTTCTGAGAGTGCTAATGGAAAGTAAAGAGCTGAAAAATGGGTGTTTTAATTTGTGGGGTGGTGGTGGGGATCTGTGTTCAGAGTAAGCAAAGACGATGAGAACTGAGAATGGATGAGTCTGTCTCTAAAAGAGATGTTTTAAAAGTAGATGAGTTGTAGTTGAAAAGAGGACCAGTCTTTAAATACATGGCTATCAGTTTAGTCCCAAGGTATATGATTCTGTATTTTTGAAGCAGCTACAAGTTTTTAGTAGATTATGTAGGTCCCTTGAGATTGAGTTCAGAAGAATATGTAGGATTTCATAGTTAAGGAACTTAGAAAAAAAAGGACTGATTTGTTTCTTCAAATTTGTGTTTTGAAAGTTTCCCCTGCATTATTATTAATCTTAACTTTGCTCTGACTACCATGAAGTGGGGCTAAAAATAGCTGACAGGGAAGGCTGCTTCCCTTGCTTGGAGTTGGTGTGCGTCTTTGTGTCCCATACAATGGAGGGGATATCCCTGTGTTGGCACAGCAATGCTGAAAATTTTTTATAACCTTTTTATAAAAAAAAAACAAACAACTTGGCACTTACCAAGACTTCTTTGTGGTTAACATTTGGTGTTGACTTTACCAAAGATTAAGGATTGTGAGTAGAAATATATACTCAAAACTTTCTTGTGTTTCTTAGTTTTGAATTTAGCACCTTCCTGGAGCCTCTTTGGCTTCTTTGGAGAGTATCAATTGGCAGGACCCTCTTGAGAAGAAATATTTATGCAGAGACCTATGGCTAAAATGATTCTAGGGTGAGGGTGTAGGGGTTGGAATATATGCTACCTGTTCCTCTCTCCATTCTCTACTTTTCATAGCATTACATATGCAGATGAAGCTGTGCTGAGGTGGATTTTAAAAGGCTGTCTCTTTTCCCCATCCTTTCCTTTCCTACCAATCCTTCCTTTCCTTCCCTCCCTTCCTTTTTGGTGTTCTGGGGAGAGTGTGTGTGTGTGTGTGTGTGTGTGTGTGTGTGTGTGTGTGTGTGTGTTAAACCCAGGACTTTGCCACATGTAAGGCGAATGCTGTGCCACTAATTACCTCCCAGCCCTTTTAAAAAATTTTATTTGGAGACTGGGTCTTTTTTAGTTGCCCAGGCAATCAGTCTTCAAACCTGAGATCCTCCTGCTTTACCCTCCCCATATACTTGGGTTATAGGTGTGGGCCCTGAACGCTGCAAAAGATAGGTTGGGTTGAATCAGACAAAAATATTAGTCAAATTATAAGAACATTAACGTTTAAAACTTCTATCTCTTAGAGTCTTAATCTCTTGGCATGACTAATTCACTGTGTGAAATTATTGGCTCCACAGTTATTTTTGCTTTGTTAATTTCAAGTATTATTATGTCTTAACAAGTCACTTAAATCATTTAAACGTGTACTTTAAACAGCTTTGCTTATATTCTTAAGGATGAAGGTATCTTAAATGTATTGTATAGAAAGGACAATTCACTTTGTTTAATTTTTACATTATAGCTAATGTAAAAACATCTGTTTCATTTATCAACAAATACCCATATTGGGTGATGGTATATTTATTCTGGTTTCATAACTCTTAGGATTCCTCTGTTTATTGCAAGGAAGGAGACTACTATTGCAATAGAGATTTCTTTTTAGTTAGTTTAAAATCTTTTATAGTAGTGTAGTCATCCATTTGTATCTGTGGGGAATTAATTCCAAGACGCCCGTGGATACCAAAATCTGAGGATATTCAAGTTCCCTTATATAAAGAATTAGTATTTGTATATAACTGTAAACATCCTTCTGCTTATTTTATTTTTTGGTACTAAGGATTGAACCCAGGGACACTTACCCACTGAGCCACATCCTCTGTCCTTTTTATTTTTTGAGACAGGGTCTCAAAAAAATTCCTTAGAGCCTCACTAATTTGCTAAGGTTGACTTTGAATTTGCAGTCCTCCTGCCTCAACCTCCCGAGCTGCATTCTTCTGTATACTTGAAATAATTTCTGGATTACTCATAATACTCATTACAGTACAAATGCTATGTAAATAATTGTTTTACTGTATTATATAGGGAATAAGAAGAAAAAGAAGATCTGTATACCTTCAGTACACACGCCGTTTTTTCTTCAAATATTTTTCATCTGCATGTAGTCATATCAGCAGATGTGGAACTCACAGATAGGGAGGGCCAAGGTCTACTTGGTACTTCAATTTCCTTTCTTTCCTTTACAAAGCAAAAGAGTCACTGTAAAGTTGGCTTCCTGTTCTTTTGGTGAAAATTATTATCTTGTTCTTTTAAAAATTTTTAAAGTTTTGTTTTTTTTTTCAAGTGATTTTTATTATTTTCTCAAGCTATGGATGGCTGGCAACTTAAAAGACACAAAATGTTCATCTCTTATCTGCACATATTCCAAATTGAAATACTTTATTTTGGTGATACTTTTAGTAGACCGGGGAAAATGGATGGTGTATTAATTTTTTTTCCTGGCAGCAGAATTGTTATTATATAATAGATGAATAAAGTTGCTTTCAAATAATGAACTCTAGATATTAATCCTATTGTGAGTCCTTTTTTTTCCCATTAAGTAAAAAACTAGTCTGTCTTATGCCTTAATGAACTTTTAGGTTTTTATTACTTTTTGATGATACTCATTGATACTTTGATATCTTTCACATCATTTTTAAATGGAGTGTTATTTCCTAAATATATATGACATTTCCTGAATACTATTGGGTATATATATATTACATTTTTACACACAAATATATTTAAAATTTCATCCTGTTACACCTTCAGAACTGTGAACTATTTGAAGGAACATCTATGGTTTTCACTGGCACTTAACCTGAATCTTGAAATGACAACCTAATGGTATAACAAATTTTTCTAAAATGTTTCCTTAAAAATTTTGAGTAACATATGATTTCTCTAAAACAGTAAGTTAATACAAGAATATATGAAAACCTATGCAGGTAGTTGAAAAACAAAAATGTACAGGAGACTTTATTATTGAGTATCTTATTTTTTGCTCTTTCCCCATCAGACCTGAAGGACAGCTAGTGGAACAGTCAGATATTGTTCAGTTTCTGTTATTATTTTGTGTTGCCTCTGCCCTTTCTTTCTAACTGAAATACAGCTACTGGAAATCTGGGAGGCTCTCTAAAGGTGGTAGCATTTTTTTCCTCTTTATTGTATGTGTGTATGTATGTGTCTGTATCTAGTGTATGTGCTGGATGCTTCTCTCTGTATGACTGCTCTGGAATTTATGAATATTAAAACTGTGCAAAATATTTTTAATGTTACTTAGCCTTTCCTCAGAGAAGAGCACCATAGAATACAAGATGGTTTTTTTTTTCTGGCTCTTTTATTACACAGTGTCTTGAATGAGTCCATTAATATATAATGACAGTTTCATACATGAAGTCTCAAGGCAAATTATGGGCTTATTTTTGGAAGAATGCATGGAGTTTATCAGTCTTTTAAGATGGTATGTTTTTAGGGCAGTGAAAGGGATTATATACCTTTGCATGATGTATTAATCTCAACTTTGTGTTGCTGTGACCAAAATACCTGAGAAGAACAAATTAGAGGAAGAAAAGTTTATTTTGTCTCATTGTTTGGGAGGTTTAGTCTGTGGTCAACTGACTTCATTACTTTGGGCCTGAGGGGAGGCAGGGGTCGAAGGACACTGTGGAGAAAAGCTGCTCACCTCAGGCCACCAGGAAGCAGAAAGAGAGGGAAGTGGCTGCAGGGAAGATGCATCCTTCTAGAGCACACTCCTTGTGACCCACCTCCTTCAGCCACGCCCTACATGTCTACAGTTACCACTCAGCTCATTCAAACTAGGATGGACTTATTAAGTTACAACTCTCATAATCTGGTGATTTTACCTCTGCACATTCCTGTGTTAACACAGGAGCTTTTGGACAACACCTCATATCCAAACTTTAACACATGGCATTCTCTAGGAGAGGCTTCATAAAAATTAATGCTTATAACTACCGAGTGGTTAAAAACATGCATACCTGGAGCCACCAACAGGTTGCTAGTTCATGTCTCATTTACCTTTATAAAATACATTCATATTTTCGAGGCAGAAGACAAGCTACTGACCTTTCTGATACTGGTTTCAGCACTTATTGATGGGGGAAAGCAAGTCCTTCACAAAATTGTTGCTAGGATTAAATCAGATAGTATAAAAACAATATGCAAAGTCCAATTCTTGGCATAAAGTGTAAGAGTCATAAATGTTAATATATTAAAGTCTGATGTGAATTGAAGGATAAAGTCATACTTTATATTGCTCAACATTTAAATTTAACACTTGAATTTGACAATGATATTGAAGTAATTCTGTAGTGTTTTCAAAAGTATCTAGAACAAGTATATAATTAATATTTTTGTTAAAAGTCTTAAAAACTAGAGAAATGACAGAATGGTTGTGTCTTCATAGAAAAGAAACACTGATTTGAGCAAAACGGAACTTTGAGTTCATTTCCAAAGACCTCAGTTGTGCAGGGGCCAGGAAAGAGTAATTTTTAATAATTAGTGATTATTTTTGGTAGTGACTCTGATTTCAGTTGTCCATTTGGAAATATCCCTATATTTGTCTTTCAGCTCTTTTAATTGTCCATCTCTTTAACCTTTGAAAATAAAAAGCTTTAAAAAGTTGTGAAATAGAATAGGATTTTTATCTGTATCATTTGTTTTTCAAATTAGGATTGACAGTTTTATTTAGGTGATCATTGTTTATTTAATTTTAGTTTTCATTTTTCATAAAATGATTAATGATTTATGTTTTTAAACATTCCCTGTCTTTGCTTAGTTTTTTTCCTTAAAACCTGGTACAATCAATATTTTATAGGCCTAGAAATAGGAATAAATGCTTCTTGATGGTTTCTGTATTTGGAAGGTATTTCTGTTTTGAGAACAGTGTGGCTATGCCTTCATAGTCTGTTTTATTTAATAGAACTGTATATGTAAGATAAGTATTTAAAAATAAAGAAACAATTCAAATCTAGTTTTTAGCATTGATTATCTTTCTTCTTCTCCTTTTAAAGCAGGTTGGTGTAAATGTAGAAACTAGGTTGGTTTATCTGGTAGTGAATCTCTGGTTAAGTGCTTAATTTAATGAATATTCTAGTTTTTCAAAAATTTTCATATGTGGGCTGGGGATGTGGCTCAAGCGGTAGCGCACTCGCCTGGCATGTGTGCGACCCGGGTTCGATCCTCAGCACCACATACCAACAAAGATGTTGTGTCCGCAGAGAACTAAAAAAAATAAATATTAAAAATTCTCTCTCTCTCTCCTCTCTCTCCTCTCTCACTCTATCTTTAAAAAAAAATAAATTTCATATGTATTTTTTTCATTTGTCACAATTAAAGTTAGGTGTCTAGGGATCTTTTCATTTCAGAGATTTTTTTAAAAAAGTATTTTATAATCATGAACAGATTATTGACTAGATGAAGAGCATATGCTTGATTTCTTGTTTGTTTATTATGTATGTAATATCAGAAAGTTATATAACTAAATATATGGGTCATCAGTTTTCTTTTGCATGTTTGGTGGTCTCTTAACTGACTACACTTGTGAATTTGGTAATACAAACTTTAGAATGCTGAGATAATAAGTGGGGGGCCTTTTTTTTATCATGTATTACCTGGGTAGAATTTTTTCATTAGAGAAATATAAAATTATACTATATATAGAAATTTTGAGTAGGAAATATAAAATTTCAAATTTTTTATAAAGGCCATCCAATAGAAGAGGAGCGATGGAATGGTGCAAGGGAGGGGAGAGACTCTGAGGAAAGGAGGGAGGGATGAAGAGGCTGATAACCAAGGAGAATGGCTCTGGAAGTTTTGAGGTCACTCTTAGTCAGAGGTCACACCCTGTTATTTCTTTGGGTTGTGGACATGGGGTGTTACTACTTGTTATCTACTACCCTTTGAAATGTTGATTATATGATTGATTCTTGTTCTTAGCTTTTCAACATCTGGATTCTTTGAAACATTGAACTTTTAATCTGTATGGGATAATCGCTGTATTCTAGGGTGGGAAAATTTCCATTGTACTGATCTGAGAAGGGGTGAACAAAGGGTTTTTGATTTACAGTGGAGTTTCTGTTTTGTTTTGTTTTCTTTATTTCTTGTTGGCCATATTTCCCTTCTCTGCCTAAAAGGGATGCTTCCAATTCTATTATGGGACATGGCAAGCTTTGGAGTTGATGGATTCAGGTTCTACCTCCACTGCTTTGTGACCTTGGACAAGTTATTTATTCTATGTGTGTTTCCTATAAAACTGGGAGGATAATAATAGTACCTACCTCCCTCATAGGGTAATTAAGAGGATTGAGTGAGATAATGCAGTAAGTCTTAAATGAAAAGATTAAATGAAAAGCACAATGACTGGCTTAGTGCTTTTTAAATGGTAGCTGCAGTAATAATAAGGAAATATTGTAGTATTAAGTTACTGTTATTTCTGCAAGTTTGTTGGTATTGTTTTCTTTTCTTTTTTCTTTTTTTGTTTTTGGATCTTTGCTCCTGAATGTGTCCCTATTTGAATGCTGCCTTAATTCAGCAGAACATATTTACTGAACACTTACTCTACCAGCATTGATCTGAGTGAACAGAACATAAAAATACCTGCTTGCTTGAAACTTACTCACTGGTTAGAGGAAACAATACACAAAACAAGTCAAAATAGATGATCTGCTTTAGCTTATGAAATTTGGTTGTTGGATTTTGTATGTCAAAGTTGCCTTTAATCAACTCTACTAGTCTATATCTTTAACTCTTTTTCCTTTGTTTCTGTTGCTGTGCTTTAGGGTGGTTGGTGTGGGGAGTACCCTAAATGCATAGTGCATAGATAGGCCTCATTGTCTAAATTGCAGTTCCATCCTAATTTTAAGGCAGCCTTATGGTTCCCACTTCCTTGACTTACTACTTACATTGGCTGTCTCAAAACTTTCCTTTTAGTCCACAAAACTTGTGTTCACTGTGTTCATTGTTCTAGAAAGGTTCCCCAGCTTCTCACCTTTGGCTCATCTTTTTTTAATTTTTTTTTTATTTTTTTAAGTGTATTTGGTTTAAAGAGGGGAGATTCTAAAAACTCCTAAAAGGTGTATTCCCTGACGAATCTAGTTGTATACTTTTCCCATTTTGTGTTTCCTTCCCTCTGAGTATTATTAACAGATATTTACCCTTCTTAATCTCCTTAAAATGCATTTAATTTAAATTGGGAACCTGTTTAGATTGGGGATCATTTTGCTCTTTTGAGGCTGAGTTTTCTCACTTGAAGAAAATAAAAAAAAAGATAATACCTGTCTCCCAGGAATGTTGTGAGATTTCAAAGAGATAATGCATGAAAAAGGTTCTGCAGCCAGATCCTTAACAGATAGTAGTTTTCTTTTCTTTGAACCACTTTAGTGCTGTGTGGTCAGTGCTTTAGAGAATGCTTGATAATTTATCCTGAGTTGAGTTTTTTAATTTCACTTCCACTCTGAATAGTTTTAGTTTTTACTTTCAGATAAGATTTGAATATTACTTTTGGAGTATTACATGAAAAATGCTGAAATGTTAGTGAGAATTGGCAGAACAATGATTAGGACCAGGAACCCAAACCACCATTATGTGGATTAAAATACAGGTTACCACAGTTTACTTGTTGTATGATCTTTGGCAAGCTGTTTTCTCTGCCTCAGTTTATCTATAAGATGGGCAAAATAAATAATATCTACCTCATATATATTATATTAAGATTAAATGAAATAAAAAATGAGAAGCACAGAATGGTGCCTGGCACATAATAATCTATATCTATCTTGGCAATGTTTGGAGATGTTTTTGATTGTTTCCATTAGGGGAAGGGGAGGGAGAAAGGGAAGGATACTACTGGTAGTGAGTAGAGGTCAGTTATGAACAATGTATATAGGACAGTACCCCAAAGAATTATCTCATCCAAAATGTCAGTAGTGCCAAGGTTGGGAAACCCTGTTCTGCAGTTAACTCTGTTTCTCATTTGGATGCCTTCTTATTGTAAAAGGTTTACCAATTAGATTCTGTATGAATGCTGATTACTGGTAAAGATAAGTCACAGACTTAGATGGGCCATATTTAACATTCATTCTTAAAGACAACTATATAGGAAAATAATTATATGTCGTTTTTTTTTGAGAGAATTTTAATATTTATTTTTTAGTTTTCGACGGACACAACATCTTTGTATGTGGTGCTGAGGATCGAACCCGAGCCGCACGCATGCCAGTCGAGCGCGCTACTGCTTGAGCCACATCCCCAGCCCTATATGTCGTTTTTAAAGCATATAATGCAGTTACTTTAAAAGTAATTTAAAAAGGTTAACCTTTTTTTAAAAACTAGGAAAGAGTTCCACATGGATTTTACTAATTTAATTTGTGTGTGTGTGTGTGTGTCTGTGTGGGTGTTGGGGTGGTTCTGGGGATTGAACCCAGGGCTTATGCAAGCACCCTACCATTGAGCTATAGCCCTGTTCTTGATTTAATTTTTTAATGGCAAACTATTCTTATAAAAAGCATATCAAGAATAGAGGACTGTGAAATGTGAGTGTCAGAATGTGTATTTATAAAATTAAAGGTATACGGAAGGGAAAAGCAGATAGGAAGGTTAATGGGATGTTGATGTATCAGGGGAACTTTGGATGATGTCTGATCTCTTTCTCTTCCCATGTGTTTTATTACTCACCCATTGAAGACAGTTTTACTTAGGAACTTTTTTTTTTTTTAATCTGCTATTTCCTTTTTTTCTCACTGTTAAATTGAACCTTGTTATTCCCTGTCCATTTCAGAAGACTCTCAATTGATTTCCTTGTTTCTCTCCTTTCTCTGTATTTCCAAAAGTAATGACTCTTTGCTGGTATCCTTTCTAGTCCTTAGGCAATCTACTAGTCAAACCTCCTTCCACTAGTCCTTTGTTTCTGGGAGAAAGTTGAGCCCTAATGCCCTAAGGCTATAATTGGACCTACTAAAGTTTCTCCTATTCTGGTATTATGTGGAGAATTGGGGAAATAGTCATTCATAGGATTTTCTGATTTTGGTGATTCACATGACTTACTTCATTTGTATCTAAACACTGTGTTTTCCATTTATATTAACACATGTATACTTTATTTTATGTTAATTTGTCTATATATATCTATATATATTGTCATCTTTCAGTATCTGTGGGAGATTGGTTTCATTGGATACCAAAGTCTGTAGATGTTTAAGTCTTTCATGTAAGATGTAGCAATATTAGCAAATAATCCATATATACCTTTCTGAATACTTTCAGATATCTCTGGATTACTTATAGCTAATACAATGTAAAAGTTAGGTAAATAATGGTTATACCATATTCAGAAGTAGGGATAAGAAGAAAAACTTTGTACATGTTCAGTAGAGAAGCAGCAGTTCTTTTATTTTGAACTTCTTGTTTTTTTGTTGGTAGTGGGAATTGAACCTAGGGGTGTGCTCTACCACTGGCCACCACCAGCCATTTTTGTTTTATTTTGAGAGGGTCCTGCTAAGTTACCCAGGATGACTTTGCATTTGTGATCCTTCTGACTGAAACTTGTGTTGCTGGGATTGCAAGCACTTGCCAAAATGCCTGGCCTTATTTAGAATATTTTGGATCGTAGTTGGTTTACAACTGAGGGTTAGAACCTGTAGATGTGGAATCCACTGATTTGGAGGGCCAAGTGTATTGTTCATGTATGTTTCTCTGTGTGCCTTATTGTTTCTTCTGCTTAGAATTTTCCTGTCCTCTGGGAAGCATTTAACTCTTAATACCCTACTTAAATATCATCTCCTCAAGGAAGTGTGTTCTGATGATTAAGTAGGGTGTTATTTTTCCCCTAGTTACTCAGTAGTGTCTCTGATGTTTATAATGCCTAACATTGTTATTTGTATTTTCCTCTTTTACTGGTCTAGTTCTTTGAGGGAAAGGTCATGTCTTATTTATCCTTTCAGCAAATACCTCTTCCCCAAGATGGCTAACATTCCCATCCATAGAAGGCACATGTTCCGTGAACAAATAAATGGAAGAGAACAAAGCAGAAGCTTTTATAATAAACTCTACAGAGGGGACATTATCTTGTCATCTTGGCTTCCAGGTGCTTACAGTAGTGTCCATAGGTGTTCCCAAATATTTATTGAATGAATTAGAAGCAGATTTCAATAGTTGATCATTCTCATATGAATTCTTTCCCTCCTGCATTTCTAGAAAACATTCTAGGAGTATGACAGATATTTTGGTACATCTGCTGCTTTAAGTTGACCTTCTTTTTCTTGTTTTGGTAGTGAGATTTGTGATCCAATAAATATGTCCTGAAAGATGATTTTGGCTGATTTCTTTTGCATGGGCACATGCTGGTATTTTCTTGGAAAGAAGAATGTGTAGTATCAGTCTTACATCATTAGGAGCTGTGTTAGTCAGCTTTTCATTGCTGTGACCAAAATACCTTACAAGAACAACTTAGAAGAAAAGTTTATTTTAGTTTCACTGTTTCAGAGATTTAGTCCAAAATTGACTGGCTCCATTGCTGTGGGCCAGAGATGGGGAAGCACGTTATGGCAGTAGTGTGTGGTGGAGTAAAGCTGCTTAGTTCATGGGAAACCATATAATCCCCAAGGCATGCCCTCAGTGATCAGTGTATCCATCAGGTCCCACAACCCAGTAATCTTAAAATTGTATTCCAACAAGTGGATTAATTCACTAATTAGGTTACCATTCTCGTGATAAAATCATTTCACCTTTTGCATTAACACAGGAGCTTTTGGGGAACAGCTTATATCCAAACCATAACTGGAGCTATCATTAAGTAAAAGTGTTTGCTGACTTGGTGTTTGTTATGTTAAAAAAAAAAGAAACAAAAAAGTTCTTTTTCTTCTTTCCCATGTTTTGTATAGAACTAGTCTTGGTTTATTTGTAGATATCTTACATTTAGTCAATGATTTGGACATCTGTGCACTATTATTTTTGAGGAGATTGATTGATTGGAACTAGGGAGTGAATCTAGGGATGCTCTACCACTAAGCAACGTCCACGCCCTTGCCCCTAATTTTTTGAGAGAGTTTCTCACTAAGTTGTAGAAGTTGGCCTTGAATTTGTAATCCTCCTTCCTTAGCCTCCTGAGTAGCTGGGATTACAGATGTGTGTCACGACCCCTGGCTTATTAAGAGATTTAAAATAATTTTCATCACTTTGTTACCTTAAAAAGATCTAAGCCTGGATATTAGCTTTGAAAAAATGTATCGTAAAAGTTTTTTCTTTTTTCTTGATTGTATTTTAAATACTGTATTTGTAAACAATTGTATACTTTTGATCTTTGCCTGTAGGTTCTTTAGTGTCCTGTGACATTATCTACTACCAGTTACTTTTCTTACAAGTCATTGTTAATGATGCACCATTTTAGAAATAAATTGTATCAACATTTGAAAACTTAATATGTGGAAGACACTGTTCTGGGTCCTTTGTATATATTAATTTATTCCCTCCTTACAATAGTTCTGTGAGGTAAGTGTTAAATATCATATTTTGTAGTTGAAGGTTTGGCAAAGGGAAGTTAAACATGCTCAAGGTTCCACCTTTAGTTTATAGTGGAACTGGGATTGTATCCTGGCAGTCTGGCTCTAGAGCCTGGACCTTAATCACTATTCCATACTATCTTTGTCAGTTTATTTTTTATATGTTATTTATAGAACAGTGCAGGCACACAATAAGAGCTATAGAAGTGCTGGGTATTTTCAGCAACATTTAATCATATATAAGGTTGGCAGAGCATGTAATAGTATTTTTGATTTATTAATTTATTCTTATTATTAATTAAGCTCCACATTTTATTTGTATTTCTACTTTAAAAAATAGCTGAGTTCATTGGCATTTTAGATTGTCCAATATTATATAGCCCTGCTAGCTTTCAAAATTAGCTTTTCTCACTATTTGTCCAACTTTATTTCCATTCCCTTAGAAATGTGGTTAAGAACTGAGGCAGGTAGTCTGTCTTTCTTTCCCTTCTTTGTCTCTCATTGGTTTAGAAAGGCAGAAAAAACTTACCAAGTTTATAATATTGTTTGTGTATCTGGTGTGTGGAAGAAATACATTCTTATAAAATTATAAAGTCTTTTTATAAAGTGTAAAAATTTTTTTGGTACTAGGGATTGAACCTAGGGGCACTCGGCCCTGAGCCACATCCCCAGTCCTATTTTGTATTTTATTTAGAGACTGGGTCTCATTGAGTTGCTTAGCACCTACTGTTGATGAGGCTCTGTTTGAATTTGTGATCCTCCTGTCTCAGCCTCCTGAGCCGCTGGGATTACAGATGTGCACCACTGTGCCTCGCATAAACTGTAATGTTTTGAGAGTAGTATTACTTTATTATACTGACTTGGGAAATTGAATTGATCATTTACAATAATGAGAAATATTGGAAATTGTTTTAATGATAAATATTAGTAGGGTAGGGAGAACTTATAAGGGTAGGAATGGAATGAAATGGACATTATTACCCTAGGTACATGCATGATTGTACAAATGATGCTTCTTTACACCATGTACAACCAGAGAATTGGAATGTTGTGCTCTGTTTGTGTATGATGAATTGAAATGCAGTCTGCTGTTATGAACAACTAAGTAGAACAAATTAAAAAAATAATAAAAAATGAAGAAAATGAACTTGGTTAAAAAAAAAAAGAAGTTCTATGCAAAGGTAGCATATCCCAAGAGAACTGCTGTCAGCATTATTAAAGATCATTTTACTCTTAAAAAAAATGACAGCAAATTTAGCTAAAGCTTATCTCGTAGTTAGGATTCTGGGCATGGTTTAGCTGAGTCCTTCCTCAGGGTCTTACCAGATTGAACTCAAGGTGTCAGCTGGGCTGTTGTCTCTTCTGACGCTCTGGGTTCTCTTCCAGGCTCACTGGTCTTTGGCAGAATCCAATTCCTTCTGGTCGTAATGTTTGTGTCCCTGTTTTCTTGGTAGGTGTCAGACAGTGACCACTCTGAGCTTCTTATATTCTTGCCTTGTGGCCCTCAACGGTACAGAAATCAGTAAAAGTTAATGTGATATAAACTATCATGGCCAAATTTGTATGTGCACAGGGAATTGCATCTGGTTTGTGATTGCCATAGGGCAGACGGCAGTTGACAAGTACCATTGCCTTTTTTGTTTGTTTGTTTATTTATTCCCTGCTTATTTTCAGTCAACTTTTTTGAGATATAATTTATATACAATAAAATTCATCTGTTTAAAGTGTATGATTTGATGAGTTTTGGCAGTTGTTTGTGCCTGTGAAACCACTACCACATTTGAGACATTTTCATCATCCCCAAAAGACTCCCTTATGCCTCTTCCCAGTTCGTTCCTCCTTTTAGGATTGAACTGTTGGCAATCACTGATCTTCTTCTTCTTTTTTTTATAATAATAAATTAGTTTTTATTTTTCTAGTATTTAAACTGTTAGGAAAAAAAAGAAGATGGAGATAGGCTAGTCTTTATTTTTGTGTGTTCCTCTGATTTCTTTCGTTCCTGGAGAAGGTTTATTAGGGCTTTCTTTCAGTGTTTGGGTAAATGCTTCTCCTTGAGGTTTTCTAAACACAATTCTTGGGTATTCTTGACTTCAGTTGGCTCTCTTGACCCATGTATTGCTTGTATGCCTACCTCATTCATTTTTATAGTTTATATCAAGGACTGTAAACAGGTAATTTTCAGCTAGAAATTCTAAAATCAGAAAACTTTCAAAGTGTTAACTATTTGAGACTTTTCACTTGTCACTGAAAATCACCACACCCCCTGAAAATCTCAAATGTACTCATCTCAGTTTTGCTTGTTATGAATTTATATAGCAGTATAAATTTTAGGAAACATGAAAGATGTTACTCAGCCACTTCTTATTGTTGTTAGTGCTTGTTTCATGCAGCTTAGTGTGTGTATTGTTTTCCAGGGCATGAAATACTCTGGGAAATTTTCCTGGAGGATGATAAGAAGGGAACAAAGGTCTCAAGTAAAGTTCTCAAAAGCTCTTTTAACTGACATCCCAAATAACATTGTCCAACAGGAATGGAATGCATGCCATATAGCTCAATTTAAATTTCCTAGTAGCTCATTAAAATAAAAGAGAAACAGGTGACATTGCTCTTAATATATTTTATTTAATATGGTATATCCAAATATCATTTCAATGTGAAATCAAATGTAAACTATTAAACTTATTTGAGATATTTAAAAATTTTATTTTAATACCAAATCTTTGAAATTGTATATATTTTATACTTACAGAACATCTCAGTTTGAATATAGTTGTATTTCAAGTACTCAACTACCAATAGCTATTATATTAGTGCAGATATAGATTATGAACTATCTTTTGTTCTGTTAAAGACCAAGGCATGTTAATTCCACAAGAAAATTGACTTTAACAAATGTTTGACTCTGAGGTTAGGGCATGTCTCAGAATGTTTCTATGGTTGTGATACATTTTTTTTTTTTTTTTTGGTACCAGGGATTGAACTCGGGAGCTTAACTACTGAACCACATCCCCAGACCTTTTAATATTTTATTTAGAGACAGGGTCTTGCTAAGTTGCTTAGGGACTCAATAAATTGCTGAGTTTGGCTTTGAACTCACAATCCTCCTGCCTCAGCCTCCAGAGCCGCTGGGATTACAGGCTTTCACTACTGTGCCTGGCAAGGTTTTTAATTTTGTAAAGGTAAATTCATTTTTATATATTTTCATTATACAAGTAATGTCATTGTTGAAGAATTGGAAAAGTCTGCAAAAGAGACTACAAATTGTCTTTGCTTCCTCAATTCCAAGATAACCACTGGTAAACTTCGTTGAATTTTTTTTTTGTAAATGTTTCATCTAAATCAAAGAAAAAACATTACTTTTTAGTCTTAATTCCTTCTTCTTCATTTACATTCAGACATTTATTATTAAGTGTCATTGGCAATTTTGAACTCTTTGCTTATTGAATTTATGCATTCTTTTTTCACAGACTGTATCATCCAATAAGGCTTTTTGCAAGGGAAGCACAGTAATCTGACGGTGTTCCCTAGCAATAGGAAACATGATAATATTTATGTACTCATTATTAAACCAGTATAGTTGATTTCTCTTTTTTCTGTCTATAACTTTTTACATATGCCTCAACTATTTTTGTTACTGAGATCTACTTTGCATAACAGGAAATGTATCTTTCCGAAGTATACAATTTAATGGTTTTAACATATGCACAAAGTTGTACAATTTTACCACTAGTTTTAGAACATTTTATCATCCTAAAAAGAAACCCATTGTCCATCAGTGACTCCCTCCTTCTCCATCCCCACCAGCATCTGGAATCAATAAGTTACTTTATGTCTCTACAGACTTACTTATTCTGGACATTTCATATAAATGGAGTTATATAATATATGGCTTTTTGTGTTTGGTTTCTTTCGTATACCATGTTTTTAAGGTTCTTTAGTATTAGTTTATTTCTTTTACTATAAAGAAATACCTACCTCAAGTTACTTTTTAAGGAAAAGAGGTTTATTTAGTTCATAGTTCTTGAGGCTCAAGAGTATGGCTCTGGCATCAGTATGGCTGTGGTAAAGGCTTTAAGATGGATGGCATGATAGTGGAAGGAGCACATGTGAAGACTCCCAGTCCCTGCCTCTTAAAGGTTCTCCACCACTTCCCAGTCCTGCCATCTTGGTGCTAAGCTTCCTAACCTTTGAATCTTTGGATGACAAACTCAAACCATATCTAAACCATAGCACAGTACCTCACTCTTTTTCAGGGCTGAATAGGATTCCATTGTATGGAGATATACCACATTTTCTTTCTACGTTCATCACTTGATGGATTTTTGTGTTGTTTCCTACACTTTTTGGCTATTCTGAATAATTCCCAGCTTTTGAAATCACCTTTATTCTCAAGAACATTACTTTATCATATCATCCTCTATTTTTGTCAAAACTTTCACTATTTCCCTATTGTCAATATAACATAATAATTAGTTTATATTTGAAGTTTGAAAATAGCCTCCATCTACTTTCATATCCACTCTTATTTTCTACTGCATTTTTCTTTATTATCTATAAACTATGTGCTATATATGAATTATAGATTATGTAGACAATATAGATAAATTTGTCAATTGATTTCATATGATCTAAATTTTTTAAAATAAAGTTTTACATTGACAAACCAAGGAATTTACATAGTCTGGAGAATTTGAGAAAGGAAGGTATGAGAACAGAGTAAAGAAGAAACATAGTAAAACAATTTTTTTGCATTTGTTTATAATGTCAAATAGAGAAATAGTCATTTTCATATAATGTGAAAATTTACAAATAAATAAAAAAATGAAATTATTTGAATCAGTTTTTAATATACAGAAGCATTCATTTAAATAGTTCATTTTCCTAGTAGTTTGTTTTTATTGAAGCTTCAGTTTTTTTCCCCTTTAACCAGATGGAATCAGTCTTTTTTTCCTTTTGACATGTCTGTATAGTAAAAGTGAAATATTTATAAATACTTCCAAAATATTTCCAGAATGCCTCATACACACACACACACACACACACACACACACGCACACATACACACACAAACACAAATACAAATAGAGTATGTAGCACCACATAATGATTAGGACCCCCATCTCTTTTAAGTGACGTGCCATTATAGTGATATTTTCTTACATATTACAGAAAAGAGAGCATAGCATACTTTTTAGTTTCTTATTTCACTCTATGGCTTAGAGATCTTTTAATGTTAGTACATGTAAGACTTTCTCATTTTTTTAATATTATCTATTCCATGGTGATGGACATGCCATTGATTTTGAAACTAGTCTCCTAACTAGTGTTTATTGACACTGAGGATTGAACCCAGGTATCTTAATCACTAAGCCACATCCTCAGCCCTTTTTTTATATTTCATTTAGAGACATGGTCTATCTAAATTGCTTAGGGTCTTGCTAAGTTGCTGAGGCTGGACTAACAATCCTCCTGCCTTGGCCTCCTAAAATGCTGGGATTTTAGATGTGCACCACTGTACCCAGTGGAACTAGTTTTCTATTGATGGACATTTTAGGTTGTTTACAGTCCTGCTCTAATTTAGTACTGCAGCACATATGTTTGCATATACATAATTTTTATGTATGCCAATATTTCTGCAGGATAATTTCCCCAAAGGGAAATTGACATGTCAAAAAGATCTACTGGGTTTATAGGATGCACACCTGTAGTCTTAGCTACACTTTTTGGCTATTCTGAATAATTCCCAGCTTTTGAAATCACCTTTCAACGCAAGAGGATTGCCTGAACTTAAAGAGTTTGAGACTAGCTTGGGCAACATAGTGAGAACCCCAAATCAAAAAAGGAAAAACAAAACAAAACGAAACAAAAAAACACATACTTTTGAAGCATAGAAAAAGAGATGAAGGAATGTGAATGGGAAAGGGAAACCACGGGATCTTTTTTGACCTTGTTTATAGATGGAAGAAAATGAAGATAAATAATTGTCTGTTGGTTATGCAGCCAGCACCACCAGCAGAATATGGGGTGGGGTTTGGGATATAACCTAGTATTCCTGATTTTTAAATAAGTGCTTGTCCTTTCTGTTATATCCATATTGCATCTGATAAGCAAAGGGGGTGAGAGGTCCTATGACCTTTTTGGAGAGAAGTTTAGAATTCTACACTTCATTTTCCAGTTGAGTATTTTAAGAGGCTTTATATTCTGAAGCCTCTAAATGTGCTTTTCAGTTTTCAGAAGATCTGCTTCTATACTAAAAAGTATCATGAAGTATCAGTAAATAAAACATTATAGGATGGATTTGAGTTAAGTACTTTGAGATCTCAGAATTTTTAATAAATTTATCAAAGGCAATATTTCAAATTCGTGTGGAAAAATGAATGATATTATACATTGCAAAATTTTTTGACCATTTGGAAAAACTGCATGATTACTGTTTACATAAAAAATTGAAAAATTAAAATTTATGTTTAATATAGAAGGGCTTTGTGAGATGAGCCTTTTTACTAAATAGACTGAATTCAGTGTGTACAATCATGAACATTTCATTTTTTTCTCCCTAGTCACTGTCTTTTGAATTTTTCTTCATTATCCCATAACATTATCTTGGGTTAATTACGTAGTATGTTTTTAATTAAAGAACAATCTAATTCTGCCCCTTGACCTATTTTAGGCTTCACTTGTGGCTGGAGGAACCTTTTTGCTTGTTATGAACACAGGTAAAAAAAATATTTTTCATAACATGAAAAAAATTGGTAATACCTTCCTTTTTTGAATGCGGGAATTGTTCTCAAATTATTGTTGGGAGTTACTTTATGCAGCCATTTTAGAATGTAGTTTGATGGTATCTATTAAAATAAAATGTATATGCCTTTGAAATGGAAGTTAAATCCCCAGGAATTTAGTGCTACAGAAAGGCTCATGCATGGTTACTTGAATGGTGAGTCCTTTGGTAATGAAAGTTCTGTTCTGAGTGGAATTCAGCAGTAAAACTTTGTCCTGTTTATTGACAAGTGTTCTTAAGCTCATTTGTTAATTCTTCCACCGAAATGGTGACATATATTATAACTTATCAATACATGTTTAGATTGTTTCTAGTTTTTCTTTTGATAAATATAAAAAATGTTGTAGTGAATATCTTTGTATATATGTTAGCCATTCCTGAATGCTGAAGATCTTTCTCCGTCCCCCCATTTCTGTGTTTCTCTATGTCTCTCTTTCCCCTCCCTCCTTCTCTTCCTTCCTTATACCAGGCATTGAACCCAGGGGCACTTTACCACTGAGCCACATCCCAGCCCTTTTTATTTTTTATTTAGAGACAGAGTCTCACTGAGTTTCTTAGGGCCTTGCTAAGTTCCTGAGGCTGGCTTTGAACTCATGATCCTCTTGCCTCAGCGCCTGGCTGAGGAGGATGTTTCTTAAAAACTGTTTTTAGTAAAGTCATTTTTCTTCCATACATTAAGCGACCCAGGATAACTCAAGTTTAGATCACAGCCCAGTTGCCTAAACTGGGGTGCAACTTATAAGTCCTTTGATCCACCTGAGGAGGAGGTTCTGTAGTTTGGGCCTCTGGGAGCTATTTTATAGCAGTAACCTCTATCACAATCTTCGCCATCCTATAGGGTGGAATTGGTGTTTTTTTTTTTTAAAGTTGTGGATGGACAAATATCTTTATTTTGTTTATTTATTTTATATGGTGCTGAGGATTGAACGCAGTGCTCTGCATGTGCTAGGCAAGCGCTCTACCGCTGAGCTACAACCTCAGCCTGGGATTCGTGTTTTAAATGGGACAACCTAGCCGCACACTGTGGCACATGCTTGTAATCCCAATCCCGTGAGCTCGAGAGGCTGAGGTAGGCGGATCGTGAGATCAAAACCAACCTCAGCAAAAGTGAGGTGCTAAGCAACTCAGCGAGACCTGTCTCTAAATACAAAATAGGGCTGGGGATGTGAGTTCAATCCCCAGTACCAAAATAAAAAAGGACAACCCATTGAGTGATGGTCCTCTCATTCCTAATCTCCCTCTTCCATTGTGATGACATTGTGTCATAATTGTGTATATTTACTGATTTAAAAGGCAGCTTCAGTCATGTATATATGGCATAATTTGGCATGAACATACTTTATATATAGAGTTATGAAAAATTGTGCTGTGAATGGATAATTATGAATGTAATGCATTCCACTATTGTCATCTATGAAAGAAATAAATAAAAACATAAAAATCTTCATGGTTTAATGTAAAAAAAAAAAGGCAGCTTCAACATTCATTAAGGGAGTAGTACTGCTTCCAGTTGTGAACTACTATTATAAAAATTATAAAAGATTATTTGTGATTTTTTTTCTTGACTTTACTTTTTTTTTTTTTTTAATTTATTTTAGTTTTCGGCAGACACAACATCTTTGTTTGTATGTGGTTCTGAGGATCGAACCCGGGCCGCACGCTTGCCAGGCGAGTGCGCTACCGCTTGAGCCACATCCCAGCCCTCTTGACTTTCCTTAACCTTCATCCTTTTAGCAGGAAACAATGATAGTTTAATTCCACGTAACCTTAATATCTACTCTAAAACATGTTAATTTTGGTTTTTATCACCACAAAGTCTGGTTCAGTAGTAGTTTTTTCACAGATGCACTAATAATTTGATATCATATAAAAAGAATACTATTCTAATGAGCCAGCCTTGTTTTATTTGATTGGTAGTTTTACTTTTTTTTTTTATAGACTCATAAAAACGGTAAAAGTAGTGCAAAGAGTAAACTCCCATAAACCTGTCACCAAGCTCCCCAAATGTTAACATCTTGCACAATGACAGTACAATTATCAAAATCAAGAAATTAATATTGATGCAATACTGTGTTAACTCCAGGCTTTTTTTTTTTTTTTTTTTTTTTTTTTAAGATTTCTTCATCTGTCTTGCTAATGTCCTGTTCTCTGGTGCAGGACTATATCACTTGCATCTTGCCTTTTACGTATGACTCCTTAATTTTCCTTAATCTGAAACAATTTTACAGTCTTTCTTTGTTTTTCATGACTATTATACTTTTTTTAAAAAATATATTTTTAGTTGTTGATAGGCCTTTACTTTATTTATTTACATGTGGTGCTAGAATCGAACCCAGTGCCTCTCACATGCCAGGCAAGTGCGCTACTGCTGAGCCCCAGCCCCAGCCCCAACCCCATGACTATTACATTTTTGAAGAGCATTAGTCAATAATTTTGTAGCATGCTCCCCATTAGGTTTGTATGGAGTTTCAAAGTTTGTGAATCTTGTTGGGAAGCACATGATTCTTATTTGTCCAACTCTTGGTGTTATTAACCTTATTCCTTTGATTATTAGGTTTGTCCACTGTAGTTGCTCTTAGCTATGTTATTAATACGCATCCTGTGAGAAGGCACTTTGACAAAGTTAATTATCTTCTTCTCATATATTTTTTTTAAAAATATTTTTTTAGTTGTAGATGGACACAATATCTTATTTATTTTTATGTGATGCTGAGGATTGAACCTAGTATGCGAGATGAGTGCTCTACCACTTAGTTACAGCCCCATCCCTTCTTCTCATATTTTTACCTCCTAATTTTAAATTTCATTGATAATTCTTAACTGAAATGAATATTATTTTGTTTTTTTGCCTGGTGATTTTTTATTTGATTGTTGTTGTTTTTTTTTGAATTTATTGGTTGGCATTCTCCTGTAAGGAAGAATTTTCTATTAGTAGGTATGTATTTAATTTTTTATGAGTATCAAAATAGACTCACAAATTTTTTTCTGCTTATATCGGATGCAGTTAGATTCATATTCTGTGGGTTTTATCTGTTAATATTTTTTTGGTGCCCTGTTTATCCCAAGTTTGGCCTTTAGAAGTCTCTTAAAGGAGGCTCCTGGTCATTTTGTCACAACTCCATTATTTCTTGAGGACTTACTTTCTAGCAACTCAAAGATGTTCCAAACTCCTTGCTCTAGCTTTGAAATCAGCCATTTCACTAAGAAATAGTGGTTCATTTTACTGGAGATTGGAGGCCCTCCCGTTGTGTTTATATCTAACCTTCTCTTAAAAAATGTTCATCTTAGCTGGCATTGGTGGCCTGTATCTGTCATCCCAGCAACTCTGGAGGCTGAAGTAGAAAGATATTCAAGGGCAACTTGGTGAGACCCTGTTTCAAAATAAAAAGGGATGGGGATGTAGCTCAGTTGTAGAGCACCTCTGGGTTTGAATCTCTAAAACTGAGGGGGAAAAAAAAAAGAAAACAAAAAAGAAAAAAAGTTTGTCTTAAAACCACTTTAGATGATCTGGACACATAATCCTATGGAACAGAAATTAGTTTGTAGCCAATAATTCTTTTTGTAGTGGACTCTGTATTTCCCAGCATATTCTTTTTGTACCAGTTAATCCTGGAGGATTTTTTCACAAGTTACATTGTGTCATATATGTTGATATTTTTCAATTTAAAAAGTTTTCCAAGAGCTTCCTTCTAATGTTACCTGTATAAAAAATGTTTATATGGTTCACTCACATGTGGGAGGTGGGTTGGCCATCTGTCCAGAATTTTTTTGTTTAGACTTTACAATATTGACAAGATTTTAATCCTTTTCTGCTTATTTAATTTCTAAAACATACAGTTGCTCTTAGTATACCTTATATTCCAATATCCCAGTATAGTATAATATAATAGAATAATATACCTTAGATCTCTGTCATAAACTGCAACTTCCAGTTTTCAGTTTCTAAGGGGTTGGAAAAGAGAAAAATCGTGGAGCACTGTTTCTGACCCATCAGTTCCTAGTTTGTCTTCACAAAGTTGATTCATACTGTCCATTAATTTATTTTGATTTTTACTGCAAAATACCCTTATTGGTGATTCTCAAAATATGATCCCCTACCATTAAGTAGTATTAACCTTCTCATCATCTTTCTTTTTTACAAAGCTCAGATAAAGCTAAAAGAAAGTACGAATTTTTCAAATTTGAATCTAGTGATTTTTGATATTGTTAGAAAGGTTTTCCATATGAGAGGGAGTTGTTTGTTGGCTTAATTGAAGTTTCTTTCACTTTTTGCAAAGTATCTTTTGTAGTATTTCTTATAATTTTTAAACAAAATCTTTATAATTGAAATAATTTTATTGTTTACTATCTCTTTGGAAATTTAGTTTCCCACTTCCATTCTTCTCTCCTTCGTTCCCTTCTCTTCCTAGAATCCTAGCTGTTTTGCAGCTAATCAGAGTTATAAGCCCAGATCTGCTAAAAAATCATCTAAATATGTTTGTTGGACATTGAATATTTAATTCTAACATCAGATAAATAATTTTGTTGTTTTTCTTTTGACAAGAGTATAAACTTATAAAATTGTGTATTTTTGAATATACTGCTTAATGTTGCTCACTTTATTATTACAAATTTTTTTTTACACATAAGAAACAGCTTTTAATTTTGTTTTGCCACAGCTAATTGTAATTTTCATTCATTGTAAAATTTGTGACATCCCTCTTCCAGTCCCTCTGCTTTATTGTTCTAGCAGTGATATTAGTTTCCATGTCTTTGCATGGATATAATACTCTCTTTTTAATTTTAAAAATGTATCAATTTTTCTTTATTTTTTGTCCATTCATTTTAAAAGTACAAAAAGCATTTCTAAATTATATACAGAAGATACTGAAATTAAAAGAAATTGAAAAATATTTCAATTTAGTTATCAACTATGATTTGAGTAGGTATCATTGCAACTTGTCATTTGTTAAAAAAAAAATCTTCTAGTAAATGCATTACACCATTACACTGAGTTGAAAAAAATTCATTCCAACTGAGTGGGTTATGGCTACTGACAAGATCAGTATTATTTTTGTGTAATACTAGAAATTACAGTAGCCTGACATAAACAATATAATATGTAGTGCAGTGGTTACAATGAAAAATATAGTACCATCAAAACAATAAAACATTTTTTGGGCTGGGGTTGTGGTTTGGTGGTGGAGTGCTTGCCTCACACATGTTCGATCCTCAGCACCACGTAAAAATAAATAAATAAGGTTAATTAAAAAAATTTTTTAGTAGACATTTTATGTACTTACGTTTTTAAATTTAGATTGGTGATAATTAAAGAAAAAGTTCAGTTCCTGAAAACCCAGGAATAATCTCACTAAATGGCTCATGGTTCTTTCATGAATAAAAAAATGTTTTACCTAGACTTATGCAGCCTCATCAGGTTTATAACAAATTTTTTTTTTTTTTTGAAATGTGATGTTGGGGATTGAACCCAGTGCCTCACACGTGTTAGGCAAGCGCTGTATCACTGAGCCACAACCCCAGCCCTGTAACAAATCTTTATAGATTAGCAAATTCATTTTCATTTGACATGGATTGTGGAAAGATTATCAATAGAACACAAATGTTTAAAATTCTGAGTTAGATAAGAATATAGTCTTTTGTTGTCTATCTCAACTTTTCTATGGTTTTAAAGCTAGACGTGTGTATATCTCAACTAGTTATAACACCAGCCCTTTTTTTCTTTACTGCTTTGCTGTTACTCTTTGAGTAAGCTAGGCAGTAAATGCTCCATGTTTCTAATTTGCACAGAAATATGCAAATGCAATTGCTAGAGTTTATTACATTCTCATTCATGACCTGTGAATATAAAGAAATAGATGACTAAAGACTTGTTTTAAAAATCAGAAGAATAAACTGGGTATGGTGGTGCATGCCTATAATCCTAGAGATTTGGGAGGTTGAGACAGGAGAATTGCAAGTTTGAGACCAACCTCAGCAACTTAGCCAAACCCTAAGCAACTTAATGAGACCCTGTCTCAAAATAATAAATGAGTCTGGGGATGTGGCTCAATGTTAAGTTTCCCTGGTTTTAATCCCATACTCCCCCACCCCTAAAATCAGAAGAATAAGTTCATTAATAAAGAAGAAGAGAAGTTTCTCTTGAGAGAATATGTCCACTAGTTTGTTTCCCAAGTACATTTTGTGAAGTAGTCACTAGAGAAAGTTCTTTGAAGAAAGGTTCTGTGATAAAGTTGAAGAAACACTTTATATTTTAATACTGGCCTATGAAGATTCATGATGCACAAATGCACATTAATATGTTAAAGTTTCTGAGACATTTTTTGAGAAAGAAATTTGGTAAAGCTTGTTTGTCCTGCATTTCACACACTTCTTGCACAATGGAATTGTTTTCATTCAAACTTGTCTGTGGTAAGAAATGCTGCCCTCTAGAGGTATAAATTTAATTGTTCTTAAATTTGAGTACCAAAATGCTGTCTCATTGTAGTGTGTAAAAGTTGTGAAGATTAATACTAAGTACATGGTAACAAGATAACCAAATAGAAAAATTTTTTTACATTTATTTTATTTTTTATGTATTTATTTTTATGTGGTGCTAAGGATCGAACCCAGTGCCTCACATGTGCTAGGTGAGTGCTCTATCATTGAGCCACTACCCCAGCCCCCAAATAGGAAAGTATTAATTGCCTAATTTTAAGAAAATTTGGAAAAACAGAATAGCAGTGTGCAAATACCCACATTTTAAATTAGACTTGTTATATTTGTGGCTACTGATTATCTTTTGAATAAATTTTATGGAAATTATATGGAAAATTATGGACATGTAATACTGTATCTCTAAACTCCATTAGTGTCTCTTGTCAGCAGAGAAACAAACTAAAAAAGCCAATTTCAGTGGAAGTATCTTCTCCCACCTACAGACAGTAGCAGTCCTATTGCTTTTCATAAGTGTTGGCTCTGTCCTTAAAGTATTTCCCACTATGTTGCCAACTGAAGTGTCTTCTGGACCCCTAGATAGAGAATACTGGAGAAGGAAAAGGGAAAGTGGGTAAATGGTCACAGGGATTAAGCACCCTTCTTTGAAGATTCATAACAATCTTGCTTAATACATTTACTATTCAAGGAAAAAGTCAGTTTCATTATACCCCTTTCCTCAATCACTGTTTCCAGACCTATTTGAGCTGGATTAAATCATGTTGTACCAACATATAGTCAAACTGGTAAGAAAAGGTTTATATTTAATTAAAAGATTTCTGCTGTCATATCAGGAAAATGTGTAGAAGTCGTTTCTGACAATGAGATGGGGGGAGGGAAAAGGGGGGGGAAGAGAGAGAGAGAGAGAGAGAGAGAGAGAGAGAGAGAGAGAGAGAGAGAGAGAGAGAGAGAGAGAAGAGAGAAGAGAGAAGAGAGAAGAGAGAAGAGAGAAGAGAGAAAGTAATTTTCTTTTTGGGCTGTTGGAGTGGAACCCAGGGCTGCACATGGTGCTAGGGAAGCACTCTACCGCTCAGCTACATTTCCAGCATGCTTTTGCATTTGGGTGAATATACTGATATGGTATGATTGCAAAAGAGTGAATTTGTGTTTTAGCTCAAGTAGCCAGGAGTGGTTCCAGTTGTTTGCTTCTTTTATCTCAGATTTGGCTTATACTAAATGAAGTTGAATACATAAAACCTCCTGGTGTAATCTAAAGGAATAAGTCAAAAGATCAAGGAAAATGAGATTGATGGAGGGTATTTATCTCTGTGACCATTTACCCACCTTCCCTTTTCCTTCTCCAGTATTCTCTACAAATGGTCCAGAAGACACTTCATTTGCCAAGGTACTATGAAAAGCAGTAGGAATGCTGCTGTCTGTGGGTAGGAAGAGATACTTCCATTAAAATTGTCTTGTTTGTTTCAGGAAGGGATGGTGGAATTCTAGGGTGACGATAAGTTCTCTAGGCAAAATGGGCATCATTTCCATAAGGTAATGTGATAGCCATGATGATCAGAGATGCATTAACCTGAGTCTTCCATTTGACTGTGGTTAAATGATTGGGGGAATCCCTAAATTTAAAATAGTTAAGGTCCTACCTGATCTGTATTAATAAAAAAGAATTTAGGTCTCCCAAGTGAAGGCTTGCACTCAACTACAGTAAGAATGAGTTGTAATATTTCACACTGTTCTTTGATCTGAGTTAGATCTGTAGAATCTATTAAACGCTATTTTATGTAGCCCCCAGCCCTCCATTTTTCATTCTTATTCCACTTTGCAGTTCAGTATATAGGTTATAGAAAAAAACAGAAAGGGAACATCACTTGGAGATTTTGATAAGGAGCTGTGTGCAATAACTAATGAGACTGATTCTCATTTTCCTATGAGAAACACAGAAGGTTTTGTTTGTACAAGTCTTGGTTATTATTTGCCATGCCTGAAAATCTTATTTGGAGCTTGAAGTTTGGAATGAGTGTATATGTTCCTTGATAACCAAGACTTGGTCTGTATTTATGTCTGCTCATTTCAAATAACCTCTCAGTTTGGGGATATATGTATGTTAGGGGTTCAGTAGAAGTCAGAACTCAGTTTCCTGGCATTACTTGGAGCTAGGACCCAGGCATGTGTTCTAGGTGTTATTGGTTAGATACATCTATGTAAGACATGAATTCCGAAGAGAGAAATGAAAAGTAACACCTCTTGTCTGGAATTGCTTCCTAGTGTGGATGTGGGGTGATGAGGCATTGAACTTTATAGAGGTACCAGTGAGACTTAACTGCCCTTGGCTCAGCTCTCAATTGATTTCAAAAGTGGGATTAATTTAGTGGAGACACTGAGGTATTTTTCCTGACTGCACACCCCTAAGTTGATTCTTTAGCTTTTTGAGGAGAGTTTCTTTTCAATTATCTAATATATTTTAATAAAATATTAATTTTTTACTGAAATCACCTGAAATAGGTTCTGTTGTTTGCAACTTTGAACCCTGATGAGTCTACTAATTTTGCAGATTTTTTATAGTCAAAGTATTTTAATTTTCTAATATGATCAAAAAAATTTTTTTTCTTCCCAGAGGTCTACATTTCTTTGTTGCTATTTTTTCCTTAGATAGAACTCCATTTTTTTTTTGTACCTTTTGAATTTCTTTCTTGTTCTTCACTGATCAGTTTGAGCACTCTGTTGTGAAATCTTTCTTGTACCATATTCGCAGCCTGATGGGTTCTTTTCTTCCACTGGATTCCAATAGCACTTGTTGAAGTGTTAAGTGCTAGTTTTTTTTCTTTCTGTGTGTATCTTAGCTTTCATACTAGATGATAAGCTCTCTGTGAACTGGTAATTTCACTTTCTCTGTCCTTTACATTATCCTGCAATATGTCTTGCACCTATTAGATTCAAGATTAAGCTGAGGCTCACAGTGAAGCTAGGCTGAATCAGCTGAGATAATAAACTAGTTAGACTTGCTTTAGCTTGGTGTTACTGAAAAAATTAGTCTTTAAGACCCAATTTCCTCCTTCCTCAAGGAATCTGAAACTTGCCTCTTAGTTTTTATCAGTAGGTGGTAATATCTTCTGAATAACTGTTTTCATAATGTTTTTTTTTGTTTTTTCCCTTTGACCAAAGCCTATTTCTCTCCTATTTCCTAGTTCCTTCCATTGTACCCTCTGGAATTGCTGATCATCTTCAGCAAGATTATTGTTTTTAGTCTCTTAAATTTTTGTATAAATAATGAATAATAATTTTTAAAAAAGTACAAAAACTAATGTAACAGACACCTTGGTATCCAACCACAAGGTCAAATAGATGTTAATCTTTGGCCTTATTTGCTTTTTACTTTTCTCTTCTTTTGAAGTTCTCCCTCCCTATACTTTCCTTCCTCCTTCAGAGGTATCCAGTGGTCATTTGTCTGTTATTTTATATGTATAAAAACATTTATGTAAAACATGACCTGAACATTTTTTTATTACACCTTGTTTTCTAGATTATTCATTTTGACACATGTAGGTTTAGTTCATCCTTTATAACTGCTGTTTACTTTTCCATGTTGAGTAAAGATCAATTTCATGCTGAGAGATAATTAGGTTTTATCTTTTGGCAAATAATATTGTAATGCTTGTCCATGAGTACTTAGTCAATGTGTAGTTTGAACTAGGACAGATCCCTGAAGATAGAATTGCTGGATCACAGGATCTATGTACTACTTTATGTATTTCAGGTATTGCTAAATCTGGTCTATCATAGAGGATACTACTTGATTCTCACCAGCATGTTTACCTGCATCTTTATCAATATTTAATTTTATGTAGCTAATAATTTTTTCCTGTCTGGAAGATGAGAAATGGGATTTCATTGGTTTTGTTTTTGTTACTTTGATTTCTAATAAAGTTGAACATCTTTACATGGTTTTTGGTCAGTTTGGTTTTCTATTCTGAGCATGTTTCTTTGTGTTCTCTACTGTTTTTCTACTTTTTTTATTTCTGTTGGATTTTGACTTTTGTATTGGTTTGTGACAGTTCTTTTTAAAATCTGGATATTAATGATTTTGGAAATATGCATTGTTTTTTAAAATCTGTATTGTTATTTAAGAGTTTATATATAGAGTATTTTGTACCATAGTTTTATTTAATTTGTCTGCTTTGATGTAATTACCAGTTATGCTGATTATAACAGTTTTAATATGTTTGCTATTTAATAAGGTGAATCCTCTCTTGTAATGAAACCGTTAGGTCAGCTTGTCAAATTTCACCTCTTTCCCCAAAGAAAATCCAGCACAAAACAAACCCAAGTCCTATTGGGGTTGTGATTGGAATGTTACTGAATTTAGGGGAGATAGATATCATCTTTATACTGGATAACATCTGTCTTTCTATTTAGGTATGTCTTTCAATATAATTGTATAGTTTTCTTCATGGAGGTCTTTTTTATATTTACTTTTATTTTTATTACAAATAGTGAATTTTTATAAAAATGCAATTTGTGACTGGTGATTATAAACCAATTAGTGTGAGGAGAAATTGCTGTTCGTGTATTGATTTTATATCTAGCAACCTTGCTGAACTTGAATTCTAATGATAGATTCTTTTGGGTGTCCTATGTAGATAATCATGAATCAGTAAATAATGTTTTTTTTTTTTTTTTTTTGCTCCCCAAGCCTGTGCCTTTTTTTCTGGTGTCATTGACCTGTCTAGGACTCCCTTAGTAAAATCAGTATCTTCTTGGATCTTGGCTATATGCACATGGTAATGTGTGAAGGAGGGAGAATGATCTGAATTTCTGGCTAAAATTCCCATATTCAATCCTTGCGTGAGCTAAAGTCTAAATATGAAGGTTCTTACTAGCCACTCATTATAGGGCAGAAACATTACCAATGTGCAGTTTTATTAGTTTCTCTTTTTTTTCTTCTGTGTTACTGGCACTTAAAAATTTCTTTTTCATGGTAGCTGAAAGATTCATTTAAAAGAATGATTTTGACATCTTTTCTGAATGAAGTTTCTGTGGAAATTCTTTTTAGGTCATCTAATCTGTTATATTGTTGATATATTGGAAATGTGGTCATTTATGTTTTTTAAAATTGAAATCTTTATTGTTTTTGGAGACCCTCCATTTCCTGAACCCTTCTTGCCCTGGTTTTGATGTCTTAGAATTTTCTATAACTTAACTGGTTTAGGAGAACAACCTTAGATGTCTTAAAACTTCATTTTTTTTTTTTGGTAGTAGTATCATCATATCTTACCTTGTAGGTTATTATAAGAATTAAATAAGTCTTCACCTCCTGTTATCTGTTATCTACTGGCTTTCTGGTAGATTTTGCTTTATTCTGGGAAGACAACCAGTATATTGGTCATAATATCCTTGTACATTCCAGATCCTACAATAATTCTCATTAATATCAGCATTTATAAGGCTGACTCCCCAACATCCCTAGTCTTATTTCCCCGTTCTCTCCAAATCCAGTGATTTTTCTCCTTCAGTCTACCCTGTTAACTCTCATGGGAATTAGGGTGTTAATAACTGGTCTACATAGTAAATCATTAATAAATATAAATACCTTGGATCCTTCAAGGTTGCTTCAATAGCTATTCCCATTAGTCTTCTTCCAGTCATCAGCTTTCTCTATTTTTTCATTTCTTGTTTACTAAGAGTCTTGACTATTTCTTATCCATATACTCACTTCCCCTCACTTGTATGTATTTGTCCCACTTGACTGGCAAAGGTTCCCTTTCTGAATTAACACAATTATCTGATTCCTTCAGTCCTATACTACCTGAATGCTTCAATAGAAAATCCCCAAACAGGGAGATATATAAACCACAGTTGGTTACTAATATTACTTGTTGGCTGGTTCCCTCATCTTTGCTGTGACTGTTTCAATCATTCACTTTCTTCAGACCTCTCTTTGTGCAGATGACTTTTCCTATTTCTTCCCAGTGAAAATGGTGATAACCAGTGGGACTCCTTAGTTGCCCACTACCTGTCCTACCTTTTCTTCTTTCTTATTAAAAATAGAGGTAGTATTGCTTTCTATTAAAGTCTCTTTCCCTCCCTCTTGGGTATGTTACATTGTTGATTGTCTCCTACTTTTTTTTTTGTATATTCAGCATTTACACTCATCAGTATTTAAGCATTCTCTATTCCCACTATTTTAAAAACAAAACAAAACAATAAGGCTTTCATGGTATTACTATTTGTTCTCTTTACTAGCCAGATGGTTGGAAACATTGTTTGTTTCCTCTTTTCACCTTTGACTCACCTCTCAATTATTTAATTCTACCAGAATACTATTTGCTAATGATACCAGTGACTTCTGTGGCAATAACATTAAATGGATATTTTTAGACTTGTTCTTATTTTGCCTCTCTACTAGTGTGCTAGGGCTACTATAAAATACCACAGACCAGGTGGCTAAGAAAACAAACATTTATTTTCTCATAATTCTGGAGTTTGGAAGTCTAAGATCAAGGTATTTATATGGGTAGTTTCTTGTGAGGCCTCTCCTTGGTTTGCAGGAGGTGATATCTTCTCTTTGTCCCCTCACATGGTCTTTTCTGAGTGGGCCTTTTTTTTGTGTCTGGATTTCCTTTTATAAGGACACAAATCAGATTGGATTATGGCCTAGGTGATGAGTTTATTCACCTTTTTAAAGGCTCAGTTTTCAAATACAGTCATGTTCTAAGGTCCTGGGAATTAGGGCTTCATTATGTGAATTTTGGGGGCACGCAGTCAGACACCTAACAACCTCCTAGCAGATTTTAGCATTATTGAAAACCTTTACTTCACACCTTTTGGTTTTTATTCTGCCTCTCTGACCTGTTACTCCTAAGCCTCTCTCTCTTTTTTTTTTTAGCCAGTTTCTCTTATGCTTAGTCATTAAAAATAGAAATTTCTTGAGACATGGTCCTAGGCTGCTTGCGTTGATTTCCAGTTCTGAAGGAATTACATATTTGTTGTTCAGCACTGACTGATCCGAGATCTGGATCTATCTTATGACTCCACCGGCTATCCCAGAGGTAGCTCAAACAAAATTAATCCAAATCCCCATCCAGGCATTTGACCCTTAGTCTACATTCTCAGCCTTATCTCATGCTACACTCCTTTATACTCTTTGCTATATAGTTAAGCTGGCCTCTTAGGCCAAACATAATGTGTTTTTTTTTTTTTTTTTGCTCCAGAACAATTGCTTTTGTTGTTTTCTCTGTCGTTGATAACTCCTTATCCGTCATGTAAAAAACTACCAATTTTTAATATGTACCAAAGATACAAATATTAGTCATTAGGGAAATACAAATTGAAACTATAAGAATAATCACTAAAATAGCCAGAACAGCTAAAAATTAGAACAGCAACAACAAATTTTCCATGCCAATACCTAATACTCTCATAAATTGCTGGTATGAGTATAAAATGGTAAAGCCTCTCTGGAAAAACCTCTGGCAGTTTCTTAAGTATATATCTACCTTGGATCCAGACTTTCTATTCCTAGGTGTTTTCCCAGGAGAAATGAAAACATGTTCTCAAAAAGCTTTTTAAAAGAATGTTTACAGTAGATTTCTTCATAATGGCTAACAACTGGAATCGACCCAGATGTCTAATAGTAAGCTAATGGATAAAAATTTTTGGTGTAGTCATACTGTGGAATGCTACTCAGTAATAAAAAGAGCTACTGATGTACACAAAATGATGTAGCAAATGCAGGAGAACACAGTGCTGTATGACTCCATTTATATTAAGCTGTAAAACAGGCAAAGATAGTCTATGATTAAAAAAGTAAGAATAGTGAACAATTATTGCCTTTTTGTTGTGGAGAATGCTGATGTTTAGCTGGGAAGGGGCATTAAAGAGTTTCCTGAAGTGATGGGAGTGTTCAATATCTGACAGGTATGGATTACTTTAACTTTGTTAAAATCGTACAGTTAAGAGGTATGTATTTCAGAGTATACAGATTTTATCTTAAAATTATAAGAATAATTGAGTTGTAGAAGGAAGTGGGTGAAATAAATTAAACAAAAATTGCAAAATGGTTGATGGTTGCTGAAGTTGTGTGATGGGTACAGAAGCATTTATTCTGTTTATGTTTGAAATTTTCCACATGAAATGATTTTTTAAACCAGAAAGTTGTAAGGCACATAAATAGCACCTGTGTTCTCACCATCAGAATAATAAAAAACCCTTCCCAGTGTAATTCTCTTTTCTTGTGGACCACACTCTGCCCTATTCACCACTATCCCAAGTCTCTCTTCACCTTAAATCTCTATTGTGAGTCCAGAGGTCACTTCCATTGGGGAAGGCCTTTCTTGTCTCCAAATATTCACTAGGTTTAGGTGCCCTTGGTATGACCTTTCATAGTTTTCATCATAATCATTACTTATTTGTCGAGCCACTTAATATTAATTGCTTTCATTGACTGAGTTTTCAGAGAGCAGAGTGTGACTAGTGTTGCTGTATTGGTGCCTAAAATAATGAACTTATTGAATGATTGTGTTGGTGTAGGTTTTCCAATTAAAGATATCAAAATTGAAGAGTAATTCTATTATTGTTGTCTTTTATTTTTGTGTCTGTATGTTAAAAAGGTTTTGGATTTCTGATTTTATTGATAACATACAATAAAAGAACATTAATACTGTTTGTTAGATCTGGGAACTATGTTTGAAAGGCCTGTCAAATTATTCCCGGTGCTCTTGAGCTTTCTTATATTATCTTCATTTTTAGAAGTCATTTGACTAAAAGACCCTTTTCTTATTTACAAAGATTACTTGAAATACTTCCTTTTCTCATGTATTTTCTCTTGTATTTCTCCTTTGCCTATTAGTTTTGGTGTTTATCAGGAAAATTATCTTTAAGGGCTTGTATTTTTAGTTTTTTGTACTAATGAACAAAAAAAATGTTGAAAATTTAAACCTAGTATATGGAACCATTATTTTTATGTATTAATTGACTTTTCTTTTTGAATGGTACTAAGCTTAGAAAATGGTAAATTCAAGTTAGTAGTACAGAATGAATGTATAGTTATACTGAGATATGGAGTATGAATCACATTTGAAAATCTAGCATTCCTTGTACTTTTTTTTTTTTTTATAGTATTGGGGCTTGAACCCAGGGTTCCTCTCATGCTAGGCAAATGCTAACTACTGAGTTACATCCCTTGCCCTCATTTACGTTTGAGGAACTTGAATTTCCAACAGCTGTAGATATTCTGAAGTTTTTGAAAATAGGAGTTTTTTTATTTATTTACTTCACACGTGGTCTTTCTAAAAAACAGACCTGAACACTATATATCTCTTCTTATGACCTTTTAATGACTGCCCATTGCCTAGAATGAAGCCCAAATTTAGAGCAACACAAACTTGGCCCTTCATGAACTGACAGACATTTCCTAATAATTCTTTATATGCATAATATATATTGTTAGATTAGTTAACAGTCTGAATATACCATGTGTGGTGTTTGATCCATCTGCCTTTGTATATATGCCATTCAGTTCACCTAACCTTTATTTAGCTTCAAAAGTCTCTTCATGGAAGGTTTTATAAAAATCCTGTGTAAACTCAACTAATTGTATCCTTCAGAATATTATATTTAGTAGTTAACAGTGCAATAAACTATGTTACAGCAATTTTTCTTTTTTTTATACCTTAATCTAATTTATTTATTTTTATGTGGTGCTGAGGATCGAACCCAGTGCTTCACACATGCTAGGCGAGTACTCTACCACTGAGCCGTGGCCTGAGCCCCATACATTACAGCAATTTTTCAAGCTGTCCATTTTACTTCCTAAATTGAGTTGCTTGGGGGCAGGAGTGGTATATTAAGGTTTGTAGTATCTTTATGCCTTGCTCACTGTAGTTGATCAATTAGTGCTAATCAGATAAATGAACATTCATGCTTTTCATTTTGAGAATATGAACTAAAGGGTTGTTTCTTTAGTTGCTTAATAGAAAATGGCACATTTCTACACAGATTGACTCAATAGAAAAACAGAAGAGAATAATTAAATAAAGTAAAAATAGCTTTATCTATGAATATTTTTCTGTAGTTGGAATATGTTATTAAATTAGAAAGTTGAATTTTTGAATGATAATGTTGTAGTTGTTAAAGTAAATGGCATGCAAGAAAACTTTTAAGTTCATATGGCAAAAACGGGAAAATTGCAAAGTTAGAGTCTATGAGGTTTCTGATGTTTCATAGGCTAACAAAAGGTTGCTTTATCAGCTGCATTAATGAACGAATTGCTTTATTGGCTGAGGCATACTGGCAGCTTTGTCGGTCCAAAGAGCTAAGAGTTCTTATTTCAATTCATGATTATGTTAGAGTAGTGAAGTGAAAGCAGTTGACCTTCTCTTAAACAGAAAATAGAAAGTTTTCACAAATAGATTAAAGCATTTTTCGAGATGTAATGAAGATCTAAATTAAATTACTACCAAATCACTTAAAAATTTATGAGTTTCATATCTTTTTGTGTATCAATCTATTAATTGGTATTTAAAGTAATAACTTTAATAGGACAGTTTTGTAAAGTTAGGTCAGTGTGATTGATAAAACTGAATTAGGATTGGCAAGCTTTCAGTTCTCCAAATGTGTTAAACATTAAGAGGAGTACGAGATACAGAAATTATTAAACTAGAGAAGGTATAATTTTCCAAATTATTTTATTTAAAATTTTTTTCTTTTTTAGTTGTAGATGGACATAATATTTTTTATTTTTATTTATTTATTTTTTGTGTGATGTTCTACTACTGAGCTACAACACCAGCCCCCAACTTATTTTTTATTGAAGTAAATGAAATTCATTTTGCTTATTAGAATCATTTTGGAAATGCTGATTTGTGTCTGTTAATTTACACCAGAGATTAAAGTAGAGGGAGTCACTGGGGACCTTCATCTAAATTGATACTCTTCGAAATGATAGTTTTTAAACACCAGAACTTGTAGAGCTAGATACTTTATCCCTAAGAATTATATAGCAACAATATGTTTACAATTAAAAAAAAATTTAGTTGTAGATGGATCCAATGCCTTTATCTTATTCATTTATTTTTATGTGGTGCTGAGGATTAAATCCAGTGCCTCACTTGTAGTAGGCAAGTGCTTTACCACTGAGCTACAATCGTAGTCCCTATATTTGTAATTTTAAAGTGATGAAAATACTAAATGTAATAAAATACAAGGAAGATTATTTGATGTTTATGTATCCATATAGCCTAAATGAACAAATATTAACATTTTGCTGTCATTCTTTCAGAATACTTTTAATAAATATGAAAGAATGTGAGATTAATACTGATGTCTTCTTCTTTTTTTGGGGGGGGTATTAGGGATTGAACGGAGGGGCCACTCACTAGACCACTGAGCCACATCCTGAGACCTGTTTTGAATTTTTTTTTTTTTAAACTGTCTCACTGAGTTGCTTAACACCTTGCTTTTGCTGAGGTTGGCTTTGAACTTGCGATCCTCCTATCTCAGCTTCCCATGCTGTGATGGTGGGGTTACAGGTGTGTGCCACCGCTCCTGATCTAATCTCATTCTTTTACCTCTCTTCCCAAAGGTATGCAGAAGGTATCCTAAGTTTTTCATACTTTTATGCACATGTTTGTATAGAAATCAATAGTATTGATTTGGCTTTAAATCAGTAGTAAATTGTTTACATACTTCTGTAATTTGCTTTATTCATTCTATTCATTTCAAGATTTGATACTGATATTTGTATGTGCTTAAGGTTTGTTTATTTTAACTTCTATATTATTATTCTGTATGGTTAATTTGTTCCATTGTTTATCATAAGTTTGATTACTTGGTTAAGGTGGTGCTACATGATTTTTCTTTTGTAAAAGTGTCTTTTTTTCCTCATTGTAATTAATTATTAATCAGTGTAGAAGTGCCTTGAGAGTGAACAAATACTGTTTCTCAACAACCTTTCTTTTACCCAGTTATTTTAATATCTATTGTTGATTTTTGCCTGAATCGTTGATTAGGTTGATGCTTATAAAATGTTGATTTTTCAGTTCTGTTATTCTTTCCACATTTATTAGCTAGCATTCTTCTATAAGGGAGAGTTTCTACTATGCTTTCTTTATAACCACTGTGGACTCTTGGAATTTTCTTTTATTCATTGGGTCAGGCTCCATTTCTTAAATTTATTTTTTGGATGCTCAAATTGCTAAAATTTACTCAGTGGGAGCTCATTCAGTCTGATTTCTATGTCTTTTTGAACATGTCCTATCAATTTTAGTACTTATTTGCTTTCTCGTACACAAAATGTTCTCTCCTGACTTTACGCTTTTCCTGCCACAGAGATGGTATTGGCTGTTTCATTCATCGAGGACCTCAGTTCCTCTTAGTGTGGAATGGTATTTGCAAGCATCATCATGGCATGGATGAGTTCTGTATTACTGTGTGTCCTGGCTTCTTAGTAGTTCTTTCCATTGGATAGAGCAAGGAAATATACTTGAAAAAGCTGATAATATTTGTAATTCTAATCTAGCATCACAGGGTTCTTTTGTTGTTTTCCTGCTTATTATTTATGTCTTTTCTCATATTGAGGATTCTGGTTACCAATAACATTAATATATTATACTAAGTTTATTCATTTCCTCTGTCCTGTAATATAAGGGTTATAAGTGAATGACTACACCAACCCTGCTGCCAACAATAAATGCAATAAGTAAAAAAAAGTTTGTTCCTAGAACTGACTATATACCTTTGCTAAGCATGCTATGCTCATAAGTTGTTTCAATTGTAATTTTTATGTTACCGTTTTGATAAACATGTATTTTTATTTGTATTCAGTTTTATTCCTCCCATTAATGTATTTAAAATTTTTTGAGTATAGTAAAACAGTGACACAGTTAAAAGTCAAAATTGTATAAAAAGGCAAACTCAAGTCTCCCTCCCATTCTCTCTCTTTCTCTATTTCCACCCATTCTGTAGATAACCAGTTCATTAGTTTCTGGTTTAGCCTTCTTATGTGTGTGTTCATTTGTTCGTTTCTTCCTTTCATGGTGCTGGAGGTTGAACCCTTGGCTTTCTACGTGCTAGGCAAGTGTTTCTACCACTGAGCTTCATCCCCAGCCCTAAGTTTTCTTTTTGCAAAAATAATCATATTTTGTATGTACATGCATGCATTTATATTTGTACATATTATTCAACTCCACTTTTATACAGTTGGAACATACTACATGTACATATTTTTTGACACCTTTTATAATAAATCTTGGGTATATTTATACTAGAGCATAATGGTTTCAGCATTCTAGTTTATAGCTCTGTAAGGAAGTGTTACAGTTCATCAGACTAGTATTTAAAAAATTATTTTTGGGGCTGGGGATGTGGCTCAAGCGGTAGCACGCTCACCTGGCATGCATGTGGCCTGGGTTTGATCCTCAGCACCACATACAAATAAAGATGTGTGTCCGTCAAAAAAAAAAAAAATTAAAATTCTCTCTCTCTCTCTCTTAAAAAAATATTTTTGGATAGGTGAGTAGTTTCTGATTTTTTTTTATGTTACTAAAAAATGCCAAATAAATTTCTGTACATCTGTTCTCACATTGTTAGAGCTGTAACTTCAGAGCAAAGTACTAGGAGTGGGATTGCTGTGTTCAAGGTTAAGTTAACATATAGTTTCGCAGATAAGTAAGTATTGCTGACTTCCCTTCCATAGGCATTGTTTTGTTTTGCATTCCTGTCTGGAATTAAGCGAATGCTTGTTTCTTCATAGACTTTCCAATGAGGTGTGTGGTCAGTCTTTTGTATCTTTTTCAATGCAAGGGATAAATTCTTAGTGAAATTTAAAATTTGCATTTCTGAATGAACCTGAGCATCTACTTATTGAGTTCTAGAAAAATATTCTTCCCCCAAATTCCAAAAAGCTCCAAAAGCTTCTGAGCTACACAGTTAAAGAAATGACTCCACTTCTCAGTACCAATTTCTATTTTAGTCAGCTTTTTTCACTGTTGTGACTGAAAGACCTGATAAGACCAATTTTAAGGAGGAAACATTTATTTGAGGGCTCACAGTTTAGGGATCTCAGTCTATAGACTGCCGGCTCCATTCCCTAGGGCTCTAGGTCAGGCAGACCATCATGAAGGAAGAGTGTGGCAGAAGGAAGCAGCTCACCTGATGGTCAGGAAGCAGAGTGCTTTTGCTTCCAAGTCTCTAAGGAATGGCTCATCCAAATCATTCCACTGTTTATCAGAAGTATTGCTGTCTCAGGACTGCCATCTTTAATTCTGCCATACTTCAGGGCCTCCTTTTGTCTTCTTCATTAGCCAGTGATGTTATCTGCTGTCTCAAACATCTGATCCCAGTATTTTCCTACTGAATGTCAGACTGTCACTTTCTGGATATTATTTTATTTGCATTTCTCGTCAGGCTTCATTTTCCTTTTCTTTGCTGCTTAGTCTCTGTTTGATTCTTAAATACTTGATCTACGGAATTTTATTTCCTTCCCCACCTTATGATTAACTTGGATTTTGTAGTGACCTGTTAGTTACACTGTAGTTTATAGATGGTTTATTTGCTGTCTGTGTTGAAGCTGCCTGTTTTTGGCAAACGGGGTATGTATAGAAAGACTTGAATTTATATGGGCCTACTGTTGTCCAACAGAAACCCAGAATACAATCACTTGATTTTTAACTTTTTTTTATCCCTTTTTTAAAAATCTTTTTAAATTTGTAGTTGGACACAATACCTTTATTTTATTTACTTATTTATTTTATGTGATGCTGAGTATTGAACCCAGCGTCTCTACTGCTGAGCCACAACTTCAGCCCTGTTTTATCCTTTTTAATAGAGAAGCTTAAGGTTTTGATGATAATTACAACGACTTTTTCCTTATTTCTTTGTTGTTTAGAATAAAGTTTTCTTTATGTTTTTGAGGTTAACTATATTGTCTTTTTAAAAGTTTTAATTTTGATTTCCATGTTCAGAGTAAAAAAATTATACTTAGAATATCTTATCTGGAATATAATGACACATAATAAATAGTTACTTTTTCATATATGAAAAAAGATCATGAGTGTCATATTGTAAAATAGATCTTTTTCAGATCTATAGGAGTGGTTTAATAAATGGGTTAAACAGTAAACCTATTCAGATGGTTCTCGGATAATGAGCGGTTCAAGGCATCTAAATTGAGGTTGTGTTTTTATGTATCCTTGCTTATAGAGAAAGGGTCTTCATTCTAACTTTGCTCTGAAATTGTATGTGATGGACTGGTGTGAAGCAGGGAATTACCACTGATAACATAATATATCCTAATCTAGATCCCATTCCACTCTAAGGAAAAGAAAAGAAGGATCAGAAAATGTTATATTAGAAGTGCATATACAAATGTCTCATTTGCACCTGGGAACTTGGTTTAAATAATTTTAGTTGTTTGTTTTGATGTTATGCTTATTTTTAATATCTGTATTTTAGAAGGAGATTGGTAAAACTGAATGTTCATTGAATATTTTCCATATGAAAATAGTTGATAGAGGAATTGTAGGAGTAGAGACTTTAAAAGACTACAGAACTGTCCAGTCAAGATTTTTTTCCCTGGCCATATTCTCAAATATTTACATTTGTACAACTTTCTAGTTATATAATAGGGTTATCTAATGGAAAAGTTTGGAATCTGTTCAATATTTCTCTTAAAGACATAAACTTATATATATATATATTTTTTTTTTTTAGAGAGAGAGAATTTTTAATATTTATTTTTTAGTTCTCGGCAGACACAACATCTTTGTTGGTATGTGGTGCTGAGGATCGAACCCGGGCCGCACACATGCCAGGTGAGCGCGCTACCGCTTGAGCCACATCTCCAGCCCAAGGATATATATATTGACATGTGTTTTTTCTTCTTTAGGGCTAAAGTTTCAGTTCTGACACCTCAGGAAAATTTTCTCATGTATATGTAGATTTTCGTCATTCATAAAGCTATTCTTAAAGGTAGTAAAAAGGATCTTAATAATCAAAAATTGTAAAATGAACACTAAAAAGAATGAAACAGTAATTTAAAAAGATTATTTCTTTTAATTATGAAGGAAGACACCAGAATTATTTAGCAATTATCATAAATGTCCACTGTTGTCGTATTTAATATTTAAAAGATCACATACTATTTTCAGTTCCCAATATAAAAGCTGATATTTTGACAAAAATATTAGAACTTTGGTCTTCATGTTGGCTATTTTAGTTGTGTGCTCTTTGATGTTGCAGGTTAAGTGGAGGTGTAGGGGGATGGGTCCCATGTGGTGGGATAGAGTTATGTTTATAACTTTTACCCCCCTCCCCCCCCTTTTTTTTGGTAGTTGTGGTTTGTTTTGTTTTGCTGTAAGTACTAAACTGGAATGTTGTGAGAAGTATCGTCCTAAGGTATGTTGGCTCTTCATATGTCTCTGTGAATACTTTCTCAGTTTCTCAGTGTCTAGGATATCTCCCAGAAGTTAGTCCAGAGTGTACTTATCAAGGGCAAGACTTATTTATACATCAGCTTTTAATGCCTAAAAAGCCTTCCTTATCCTAAGGTATATTATTAGCACAACTTTGTCTTTCTTTTTCTAGATCTGTAGAATTTTGATTTTTTAAAATTGTTATTACTATGCTTAATTTAACCAGAATCCATGGTTTCTTTTTTCCATTTGTTTAGTTGGGCTTCATGCTTTTTTTTTTCACATTAATCTGGTATCCGGAGGAATATCTGCATCTGAGCATTTTAATATTAAAAAAAATTTGACGTTTGCCAGTAGATTTATGTTTATCTTTATTTTTCATTTTGTGTAATCTATTTTTTTTTAAAGAGAGAATGTGTGTGTGTGCGTGAGAGAGAGAGAGAGAGAGAATTTTTAATATTTATTTTTTAGTTCTCGGCAGACGCAACATCTTTGTTGGTATGTGGTGCTGAGGATGGAACCTGGGCCGCACGCATGCCAGGCGAGCATGCTACCGCTTGAGCCACATCCCCAGCCCAATCTATTTTTATTATAAGAAAAAATCCTCTATAGAGCAGTAGTGATGCAAAATAGAGTCCAGAAAGAGTGCAAATAATTAAATAGTGAAAAGGAAATTGTACACACACATGCTCACACATGTACACACACATACACACAGCAAGAGTTTATTTTGTTTTTTGACATAAAGAACCATATATCTAATAAGAGAAATAGATTCAAATCCATTAAAATGGAACAAACTTCTGAGAGAAGAAACATGATAAAGAGCTTCCACAAATTAACAAAAATTAGAAAATGGGTTATGAATAAAGACAACTCAAAGAATACATATGAATCCTATTATAGTATACAGGGATGCACAAATAAGTATGTATGTTAATTGTAGCATTAATTTGCATAAAGAGAAAGTTAAAAGAAGTATGACTGTCCAAGAGTAGGGATATAGTTAAGTGGATTGTACATCCATAATTTAGAGAATGAACATACTGATAAAGAAGAATAAAGTTTTTGTGTTGTGTTTGTTTTGTGTTGGCAAATCTTCAAATCATATTATTAATGAAAACATAGGGTGATCGGTAAAATTTGGTCTCATTTACTCAACATAGTAGCTCTATTGTTTATGGTATTTCTGAAACCATTTCATATATTGTATAAGATAAGGAATTTAATTTAATCTTTTAATATATTAGGAATCAAAGTTTTGTTTTAAGAGAACAAAGACAAATATAGGGAAAAAAGGCACCAAGAAAAATCTTCAACTATCAAATTAATTGAAAATATGAATATTTGTATCCATCTATCCATCTTCCCTAATTCTGTCTACCAGAAAAGTTTAAAAGTGTGAACAATCTCAGTAGTAACAGTTACACTCAGTATCCACATGTTGATCTTTAAGTACTATTCCCCAGTGAAAGGATCCAAGATTTACAGAAAAATAGATAATTGTAGTTCTTGGGGCCACACAGGAAGCAAGAAAACAAGGAAGTGCTCAAAAATAGATGGATTACAGTGTAAGAACCAACCCAAAGGAATTCCCACTGGTCAAATCTGGAATAACCTGAGCATCAGTAAGGAATGAGTACAATTGATAACGGAATTGAAAAAACAATCCTTGATTCCAGAATAACAAAAAAGAAAACCCCTCTCTGTAGATTTGAGAAGCAATGTAAAACTAAAAAAGTATTAACTCCAAAGAAATAATCTAGTCAGAAACATCAAAGGATGCCAAAACCTTAGGGTGAAAAACTATTGGCAACAGGATATTTACACATAATGCTTAATTATCATCCCACTAATCTTTTATTATTACAAAAGGGAAAAAAGTGCTTTTATGATAGAGTCTAGAAGGTTCTTACTTGAAACAAGTCATTAGCTCTTCCAGTGGCACAACCTGAATACCACATTCTTATGATGTAATGTAGAATGAAGTAACCTTTGCAGTATTCTTGCCCAATATGTTTATTCTGAATCCATTTAGATTTCCAAACTTATGTGTTGTTTCTGGGAAATACAGGGAATTGTCAAATCATACTTTGAGAAACAATGAGACAAGTCTAGGATGTGTGGGACATTCTGTTAAGAAAACTGGCTGTCTTGTCCTCAGTGTATCAATGTCTTAATAAAAACAAATCTTTGTGTAGGACTATTTTAGGGTGGGAGAGACCAAAGAGATGTAAAATCCAAATGTAAGGTATACATTTTGATTTGCTCTTGGATTTACTTATTCTCAAGGCTCAAAGAAAAAAAGATATCTTAGGGGATAGTTGAGAAAACTTGAATGCATTAAGTATTCAAGTTTTCTCAGCTATCCCCTAAGATATCTTAAAATACAACTTAAAAATTATCTTTCTTTTCCTTCCTTCCCTCCTTTCTTTCTTCTTTCCTTTCTTTTGGTTAGTTGTCTTATCCAGCAGTTTATTACATTTGTTAATAGGCTGTTTTAAAAGATACGTTTCACTCTTAAAGTAGTCTGTGATAAAATTAGTATATATAAAACATATATTTGTTATTTACATTTCGAAGCAGCACATTTCAGTTCATGAAAGACTATGCATAACTGTCTTCTAAAGTAGCTTGCTTAAAAGGACTCCCACCGTCACCAGTACCACATTCTAGTATATTTAATAGCTATATAACCAGATTTACTACTACTTTGTTTATTGTTTATTAGGTTACTGCTTTTAAGCCTTATTTTAGACCTTTAATTAGAGAATAGCAGTGACTAGGTTCACTACATTATTGTGAGGTTTTTATCTTGGAGAACATTCTATTCCTTTAATTTTCTTTTTCCAACTTAAAGTACGTGTTCAACAGCGGCAACAACAAAAACAATCCAGTTGTGATGTCTTCAGAAAATGGCTAACAAACACATAATGAGGCACAGCAACATTAGCCATTAGGGAAGTAGAAATCAAAACCACCATGAGAGATCACTTGGCTATTATAAAATACATGGAAAATAACAAGTGTTGGTGAGTATGCAGAGAAAATTGGAACGTTCATGCTTTGCTGATGGGAACATAGAAAAATTATATCTGCTATGTAAAAAGGCTTGCCACTTTAATGACCAAATCATTTTGAAATTCTACTTATAAATGTGTTCCTAAGATAATTGAAAGCAGAAATTCAGGCCAGTGTTCATAGCAGCATATTCACAATAATCAAAAGATGGAAATAACCCAAATATCTATGAACAAATGAAAAATAAATGTGGCATATAAAAACAGTGGAATATTATTCAGCCTTAAAAAGAAATGGAATTTTGTTACATGCTGCAACACAGAGGAACTTTGAAAACATTATGCTAAGTGAAATAAACTAGATAGAAAAGAACAAATGATGATGGTATATAGTATTTATATCTAGAGTATAAGTACTCTAGGTACTTATGTGAGGTATCTAGAGTAAGCACATTTATAAAGCCGGAGAATAGAGTTTACCAGGGGCAGGAGAAGAATGGGAAGTAATTGTTTAATGGGATAGTTTCTTTTTGGAATGATGAAAAAATTTTGGAAACAAATAGTGGTGATAGTTGTACAACATTGTGCTTGTATTTAATGCCACTGAGTTGTATACTTAAAATACTTTTTAAAAGTACTGTTGTTGTTTTTCTTTTTTTTTAATGTTACTTGTGAAAAATCTTTCCAGTGCACTGGAAAAACTTTACTTTGCTGATTTCTTGCTCTTTCTTTGAATCTGTATTAAAAGTCTTATGTGCCTCATGATGCATGTCTGTAATCTTAGCATTTCAGGAAGCTGAGAAAGGAGGACTGCAAATTCAAAATCAGCCTTGGCAACTTATGGAGGCCCTAAGGACTTCATGAGACCCTATCTCAAAATTAAAAGGGGGGAAAAAAAAGGTCTGGGGATGTGGCTCAGTGTTTTAAGTACCGCTGGGTTCAATTATTTCTGGCATTTCTCCCATTCCCTGTCCAAAAGAAAAGTCTTAGGCGCTTGGAAATGTTATAGCTGTATAAATGAAAAATAATATTAGGAATGATTTTTAATCAAATATATTAGAGGGAAAAAATCTTATGTAGTCATTCTTTCTATTTCATGTTATGTTACACAAAGTTAGATATTTGAATTTGTAGATTAAAAAGAAAAACTTTGTCCTTTTAGTCCTATAGAAACAAATCAAATTTGAAAAGGTTGTTTGTTTCTTAAGTTGTAGACATAATACGAGATCAACAAGACAAGTAATATAACACAGTAGATTCTTACTGACCTGATCAACTTTAAGAACACCCTAAAGAAGTAAAAATATAAGCAAAACTGGGCAATGCTGTGATGACATTTCAGAAATTCAAAATATAAATATATAGTGGTTGAGTGTTGGGGGGCTTATTTTATTTTCTTATTTTCATTTATTCTAGTTTAATATCTCTCCTTTCAAGTACTTTCATTGTATCTTTTTTTCGATCATTAACTGCAGTTGCATTGAGGCATTTTCATTTGGTTCTGTAAGGTTTACAGTGTACATGATATTTATTTATTTATTTTTATGTGGTGCTGAGGATCAAACCCAGGGCCTCACACGCGCTAGGCGAGGGCTACACCGCTCTACCTCAGCCCCCACCACCATATGATGTATTCAGAGAGGGTAAAGGGAAAAGGGAAACAGCGAGCATCACTGGTGACAGAGGTGATAATACTGGTGACTGCTAATATTCTTCCAAATAACCTTTTTTTGGAATCTTTTTTCAATATTGATTGTATACATTTTATTTGGAATTTAGAGTTACATTGGTAAGAACTGTGAAGAGTCTTGAGATTTTTGCACTTTTTTTGCAAGCTTAATAAATGTCTCAGCCATTGTTTTTTTAAAGAGAGAGAGGAGAGAGAGAGAGAATTTTTAATATTTATTTTTCAGTTCTCGGCGGACACAACATCTTTGGTGGTATGTGGTGCTGAGGATCGAACCCGGGCCGCACGCATGCCAGGCGAGCGCGCTACCGCTTGAGCCACATCCCCAGCCCTGTCTCAGCCATTGTTAATGGATGCTGGTAGAAGACATGGGCCTCCTGAGTTGAAACTGAAGGATAATTTGTTATTTACAGCAAGTGATAGCAGTGGCTAAGAGTACATATTAGCTGTTTGGGGGCCAGTTTCCTGTGCCCCAGTTCCCATATAGCAGTGTAAGTAGAGTCATAGGACTCATTGTACATTGCGTAACAGGAGAGGAATCCTTGGCTTGAGAACCTGAATGGTTTATAAAAGGAGGTAAGAATGCTGTTCTTTGCTGTAGAGAGAAATGCTGTCTGTTCTTTCAAGGTTGTTTACTAGGAAAATATCCTAAGAGTGCAGAGCACAAGTCAATGAGTTTCTTACTTCAAAGAGGTTCAGAAACTTTGGAGTATCACAGAGAATTATTTCCTAATGGTATTTTCTACTCATTTCTATATTGTCTTCTGGTAATATTCCCCAGTTTTGATTTGTCTATCTTAGAGAGGATAGTGAAGTACCAAATTGTTTGCTTTATTATTGTTTAGAGTTCTTGCTTGATTCTGGGTAAAGTATTTTGTCAGAAATATGATTGCAAATATATTTTTTTCAGCCTGTGATCTGTCTTTTCACTTTAGGTCTCTTTAACAAAGCTAACATTTCTAATTTTAAAGAAGCTATTAATTTTTTTTCTCTTACGGATTGTTTTACAAACTTTGCCTTACTGCATATTGTAGATTTTTCCTTTGTTTTCTTAGACATTTTATTATTTTATGTTTCACATTTAGATTTGTGATGTACCTTACATTTCTATTTGTGTAAGTCATGAGGTAGAGTTCAAATTCATTATTTTTGTTTATGGATATCCAGTTGTTTTAACACTCTTTCTTGAAAATACTATCATCCCTCATTTAATTACCTTTGTACTTTGGTCAAAAATCTTTGACCAATACTTTGGTCAAAAATTTGTAAGTATCTATTTCTGGATTAATTCTGTTTATTGAACTACCGTCTGTTGTTTCGCTTAATATATCATTGTCTTGAATAATTTAGCTTTCTGGTTATTACTGAAATTAGTGTAATTTCCCTAATTTTTTCTTTTTGTAAATTGTTTTGAATATTCTATTCCCTTTGTTTTTCCATGTAAATTTAAAAATCAGCTTGTTGATAATTAAAAAATAATTGGTCCTTTGTATCCACAGGCCCCCCCCCCCATCTGTGGATATAACCAATTGCATATCAAAAATATTTAGAAGAAAAATTAGTCTGTACTGAACTATATACAAAATTTTTTCATGTCATTATTCCCTAAACAATACCGAATCACAACTTTTTATATTGTATTGGGCATTAAAAGTAATGGAAAGTTAATGGTGCTTCGAATACTGTACTATTTATGAGAGAGCCGAGCATCTGTGGATTTTGGTATCCATTGGGGTTGCACCTGGAACCAGACCCCTCTCTCTATTTCCCTTTTACAGAGGGTTGACTATGTTCCTCTTGCATTTTTCATTGGGTTTTATTCTATATATCAGTCTGAAGAGAACTGATATTGTAACAATAGATAGCCTTTCAATCTCTGAATCTATTTCTCCATTTTTTTGGTCTTTGATTATTATCATTAGTTTAATAGTTTTTAGTCTACAAATTCTAAACATATTTTATAGATATATACATAAGTATTTCTTTATTTTTGATCTACTGTAGCTTCTACTGCATTTAAATTTTTCCCCACATTTTTTATTATTGCAGTATAGTTGTATGTATCAATGGAATTTGTTGTTATATGTTCATGCATGCATACATAAAAATTTTTGATGTACCAACTCATTGCTAGTATATAAAAATATAATGAATTTTATTGTATCTCATGACCTGTCAAAACTGTATATTAGTTTTACGACTTTTTTCTTTGGATTTTCTTTGTAGGTCATCATGATTTGGAATAAATAAATTTTTAAATTTTATTCTTACTTTCCTGAGTATTTTAAATCAGGAATGGATGTTGGATTTTTGTCTAATGTCTCTTCTGCAGCTTGAAATGTAGTTTTCTTATTTAGGTTGTTAATGCAATCTATTACGTTGTTTGATTTTCAAATGTTGAACCAGCTGTGTATTCCTTTGTTAAACCGTACTTGGCTATGAGATATTTATTATTCATTTTCTATTTTGTTGAATTAGATTTGCTTATATTTTGTTGAGGGTTTTTGTATATGTTCATAGGGATTATTGTCTGTTGTTTACTTATAATATCATGTCTCCCTTTGCTATTTTGAGTTGAGAACTATTCTCTTTTCTATTTTTGGAGAGAGATTATGTTTAATTGATATTTTTTTCCTGAATGTTTTGTAGCATTTGCTGTGAAACCGTTGGAGCATATTTCTTTTTTGAAATGTTTTTAACTACAAATTTGTTTTCATATATGTATATATGTGTCTAAAATAGGATAATTTATATATATACACACATATATGACAATTCATATTATCTGACTTTTCTTAAAAGCAGTTTGTATCTTTCAGGATGAAATGATTTACTTCATATTTTGTAGTCATAAAGTATTCCTTAATTATTAATGTTTCTAAGGTCTTCAGTGATATTTCTGCTTTCAGTCCTCATGTTGACAATTTGTCTTATTTTACGTTCTTGTTTTATGAGTTGGTTAGTCTGCCTAGAAGGTTTTCTATCAAGTTTATTTAGATACAGTTTTAAGGTTTGTGGAAATGTCAGAGAAAACATGAGAGCATAACTCTATCAATGTAAAGAACTAGCTTTTGTATTTATTTTTTCTTTTCTTTCTTTCTTCCTTCCTTTATTTCTTTCTCCCTTCCTTCTCTCCCCCTCTTTCTTTTTCCCTCCCTCCCTCCCCCTCTCTCTTTTTCTTCTTATAGTTCTGCCTTAATCCGTTGATTTCTACTCTTTATTATTGCCTTCCTACTGCTTGTTTTGAGTTTGCATTGGTCTCGTACACTTTCTTAAGGTGGGCACTTAACTTATTTGGTGCTATTTTTCTTTTCCTTTTTTAATATAGGCATTTAAGGCTATTAATTTCCCTCTAAGAACTGCTGAGACTGCATCTTATATATTACTGTAATTTGTAATTGTTTTCTTCAGTTAGTTCAAAATATTTTCTAATTTCCCTTGAGACTTTTTTGATTTACAGGTTGTTTAGATGTGTTGTTGAATTCCCATATTTCATATTTTTCAATTAATTTTCTGTCAATCATTTTTAGCTTAATTGCATTGCAAGCAGATAATATATTTTGTATTATTTCAATTCTTTTAAATGAGTTAAGGCTTATTTTATTTAGGTGAATGTTTTATGTGTACTTGGAGAGAATGTCTATTATATGGTTGGAATAATTTGTTTTTGAATGGAAAGAAAATTTTTAAATTTTCTTATAAGACTAGACCTTATATCCTAATTGCTTTGTTGCCAGTGGGGTAATTTCTAAGGGTACTTGGATTTAGAATGCAGTAATCTGTTGCTTAATGAGGGATATGTTCTGAAATATCCAGCAGTAGCAGGTTTCATTGTTGTGCGAATGTGATAGTGTGTACTTCACAAACCTAGATGTTAGAGGTCAGTCATTGAATTTGGCCTCTTGGTACAAACATAAAATACACAAGGCTGCTACTAGCATGGCAGCACAGTAAGGTTTGTTTACACCAACATTACCACAAACCTAAGTAATGTGTTGTGCTACACCACTAAGACTGCTACAGTGTTATTAGGCATTAGGAATTTCTTAGCTCTCTGATGTTCTTGTGAGACCCCCTTTATACATATGATCTCTTCTTGACCAAAACATTTTAATGCAGGGCATAATATTATTTGGTTCTGTGGTTGCCTTTTACTAACTATTATTTCAAATAAATTTCTATAGGCTCTTCATCCCTCTGCTGTGTTTGTTAAATAGTAAAGATGGATTTGATTTTGTAGAACTCTTCTGTTCTTTAGAACAGTATGTGTTGAATTTTGTAGTACAGGATTTAAGAGTTAATATGTTTACTCAGTTTTGTTTTTTGTTAATTTAATTTGAATAGTGTAATCTTAAGAGATTATGGGAGATATTAGGACTCCATAAAGATTTAATTTATTACAGAACCTGTTAATATCAAGGTGAACAGCAGTTTATGTTTCTAGATAAAGGTCATTTTTTTGGGGGGAAGGGGATTAGAACTCATCCAGTATTTTATTGTAGTAAATTAGTGATCAGTTGGGGCTTGAATTAACTTAAGGAATATGAATGTGGCAGAAGATGTAAATCACAGACTTTTGAAAATTTGCAATTGGTGAGAACTGTGAGGAATTTAGATACAGTTTTAAGGTTTGTGGAAGTGTCAGAGAAAACATGAGAGCAAAACTCTATGAATGTAATTATATAGAAATGCAGATAACTTATGTTGGTTTTGTTGTTGTTGTTACTGTTCGGACAATTGGAACAAATCAGATATTTTTTAGAAGTACCATGAGTTTACTTTTTAATTTGCTGGAGTGTCTATGAGAAAGTTGAGGAATTCCTTTCAAATTGAGGTACTGTGTAAGCATTCCTTTGCGGTTTTATAGCAATCAAGCCAGATGCTTGGGGATAAACACCAAATGCTGTGCCTTCTTTGTTAAAGAAATAGAAATGCTGCATGTGGTTTTTTTTTTTTTAAGTGAAAATTTACATCTTTTACAAAAATTTGTTATAGCATGAGATTTTTAAAAGACATTTGAAGAATATAAGATAATGAAATTCAATTCTATATAAGATAGAAGTAAACCATTGGTTTGTTTGTACTGGATTAATTCATGAAATTTTGTAAGTAGACTAAATCAAATGGGTGATGGGTAATTTGAGAAGCAGTTTTTAATATTTGTCCCAGGTAATTCAAGATCCGATCTCCATGAAACTGTAATATGTCCCTCTTATCCACAGGGAAAACATTCCAAGACCTCCAGTGGATATGTGAAAGCTCAGATAGTACTAAATTCTCTATATTGTTTTGTTCCCCCTAAAAGTTAAGAATTTTCACCTTTTTACATAAAGGAAGCACTTTATGGCTTTACTATGGTGTACCTGAATTGCCAGCACCACTACTTTAGGGTTTGCTTCCATCATTAAGTAAAATAAGGTGTTATTTGGAAATAAGCACGGGGATACCAGTTCTTTGCTCCATCTGATAACTGAAATGGCTGCTTAGTGATTAATGGGCAGAAGTGTACACAGGATGGATACTCTGAAAAGAGGGATGATTCACATTTCAGGAAGAATGGGGTTTGAGATTTCATCACCCATCTCAATGACTTGCAGTTTAAAAATTATAAATTATTAGGGGCTGGGATTGTGGCTCAGCCGCATAGCGCTCGCCTAACACGGGTGGGGCCTGGGTTCCATCCTCAGCACCACATAAAAATTAAAAAAATTACAAATTATTAATTTCTGGAGTTTTCCATTTAATATTTTTAGTGGCCAGAACTCTTGATGAGTTGGACTCCCTTCTTTTATATTCTTTACCAGTGTAGCTTCAAAAAACTTAAAATTGAAAACAACAAAAAAATAGCAGTCTCTTAAGAAAATAAATTATGAACACCATTCAAAGATGCTAGATTTAAATTCTTTTTATTATTAATTTAAAAAAGTTTAACACATAAAATGTATAAATATTTATGGGGTATCATGTAATATTTTGATATATGTATGTGTATATATTATATAATGTTCAAATCAGGTAAGCATATCTACCTTTTCAAACATTTACTGTTTCTTTGTGGTGGAAGTATTCAAAATATTTTTTAAACTTTTTTGAAAATAACAGTACATTCTGTTGTTAACTTTACCTGCCTGTGCAGTAGCACATCAGAATTTATTTCTGTAAACTGTAACATAATACCTGTTAAAGATGCTAGGTTTAAAAATAGTATTTATGTGATCATAATTCATAAACAGTCTTCATTAGATTATTGCTTGATGAACAGGGTGTAATCATTGAATTCATTGTGGTTCTTTTGTTTTAGGGGAAGATTGCTTTGCTTACATCCTTTTAGTCTTCTCTGGTATTTTTATTATTATTAGAAATCATAAAATTAGGTAATTTCTCTTAATAAACCCACATCTGATTCTGTGGACTATTTAGATATGGGATGGGACCTGTTGTCTTGACTTCATTTAGTCACTCTTGGCTTCAAAGTGGACTTTGAACCATGAACCATGATCCTAGTCCTTCTAGTCTTTTTTTTTTAATTTTTAAAATTTTTTTATTTTAAAGAAATACATTCTCTGGGGAAATTTCCTTTACATTCGGTAAGTTGGTTCTTCTCTTTTAGGAAGATAAGACAAACTTCTCATGAAGAAGGGATTTCCCCCTTTTTGTTCTTGACTACCTTTAATATTAGTACTTGTTCAAAGATTGCCCATGTTGGTTACTTTATTTTATTTGTGGTAAAAACAAATCTTTTAGAAAGTTAAGAACCTTAAAGAAGCATGTTTCATGCTTGGATGGGATGTGGAGTTAGACTGATTAAAAAAAAAATTAGTTTGGCAGTGGTTTTTCTTTTGTTCACTGTGTCTCAGGACTAACTGGATTGCTGGCCTTTTTTTATTCAGGAACTTGCCGATTTCTGGCTGTTGCATGTTAGGAAAGGAGCTCTCTATCAAGCTAGATTCATATAGATAACAAACCCCAAGACTCAGGAAAGTTCTTGTAAGGTTTTGATACCAAATGAGGTTTGACCCCATGAAGGGGTGCTAATCTGAGGGGAAACCTAAATTCCTAGCCTCTGGGAATTATTAAGAGAACTGACCTTTCCAGCCTTTAGGCCACCCTCCTCTCCTTCCTGAATTTTGTTATAGACTCAACAAAAACAACAAAAAATATCTGTCAGCCAAAGACAAACAGGTTGTTGTAATAAGTCACAAATCCTTATTTAAATCTAATAAAAGATTAATCAAATTACTTAATTTAGACAAAAGAATAGAAGTTTGTTAGATAAATAGAAATAATTGATTAGGTCAGTATAATTGAAAAGGTAGATAAGAAGAAATGGAACTTTTTATGTTTTTTATATAGGTACCATTGTAAATATCAACAAAAATTTTATGTTTATAAGAAGACTTATTTGCAAGGCTTTTTATTTTTCAATAGATGTAGAACACTTCTTGAAAAGGTATGGTTTAAAAAAATCTAAGTCTTCATTTTTTTTTTTTTTAACTAGTCAAAGAACTCCATTAACCTTTGTTTCAAGCATTATTACCAGGCTTTTTCAGCTTAATTAGCTGCATAGAATAAATGGTATAAATGAAAGCTGAAAAGAACTGCAGTATTCAAGGGGCTTGGGCTTAAAAATGTTAGAGATCTAGATTTTATCAGATTCATAAACAATTTTAAAAAACAGTTGTAGTATAAAATAGCAGCTTCCAGTAACTTCTTCAAGTTTTATTGGTCTTCTGAAGTTGACTCCAATCAGTTTACCTCATTTTTAGAATCTTATTAAAATTCTATACAAGATCTGAAACTTCTTCCCTGCCCCCACCCCTCCTCCTCTCCAGTAGCAAGTAGTGCTCTTCCATCCATAGATTGTTGGAGCAGTGCTTCAGTCAGTCTCTTTAATTCAGTCAGACTGTCTGCACCAAGCTGGTTTAAGATGTTGGGTAGCAGTTCTGACAGCTGCTTTTATCTTTGCATGGCCTGTGATATGAAGGTGTTTTCTGCCAGAGATGCCTGAACTTGAAGGTTGTTAAAGTGGATCATTGTTCCTTGGTTTGTAAACATATTCACCTCTTTCATACCAGAGAGGAAACTGTTTTCCCTTAACTTCTTTAAAGACAACTGAAGTTTTTTATTTTTATTATTTTTCTGTTTAATCTTGGTTCAATGAACCACCTTCCTTCTGCAAGCAGTTCCTTTCCAACCAGTGTGTACTTGTGCCAGCAGTTTGGCAAATTTTTCCTGGCTCATGGTAGCTTCTTTAATCTTGTCAGAGTAAAAATGGGGGTCACCTGGAATACCAAGGTTGTTGCTCAGGGGTGTCATAGGTAGACCACCTAAGATTAGGCACACAAGTAGGGACTCAAGGTGGCAAATGAGGGAGACTGGAAGCAATCAAAAAGTCTTAGATTTTGTAAACAATAGTGTCTAGTAAGTTTGCTTTAATGTTTTTATGAATGCCTGGCTTGGCTATGTGGTTGCTTTTGAAATCAGTGTTCAAGCTAGCTATTAATGATTTAAAGATATTTGTGCAAAATCACGTATCTATAAATTTAACTTGAGTTTGTTTAGGACAAGCATTAGAAAAATAGTTTCTGTAAATATCTCCAGTTGGAAAATATGAAATCTGAAATGCTAGAGTATTTGGATTTTGGATTTGGGGGTTAGGAATGTTCATGTGGTAAAGTTAATGCAGATACTTCACAATCTGAAAAACTATGAAATCTGAAATGCTCCTGATCCCAAGCATTTCAGATAGGGGACAACTCAACCAGTGATAGAAAATCATAAGGAATCCTTTGCTGGCAAAATTTATATTTGCATTGAAACTGCTTTTAAACTTTCTAGTATAAAATGACCAGCCATATTTAAATTACCTTTGTGTAATCAATAGAAATAAATTGGAATACATTGTTAAGAAATTTTGAGATTTTCAAATTAGTGAGTTACATATTATTAGTATGATGGCCTAGAATTATTGAGAAATAATTTTTAGTCTTTTTTTTAAATTTTAAAAACATTGAAGCATTATATGCATACAGAAAAGTATAAGTGAACTTTTTTATGTTGACGAACTTTTACAAAGTGAACACAATTTTTTAACCCCAACCCAGATCAAGGTATCAACTTCTCAGAAGTCTCCCTGTGTCCTGTCCCAGTCAATAATTCCTTCACAAGAAAGGTAATTAATTACTCTTCCTACTTTATAAACAGAGATATGTTTGGTTTATTGTTGAATTTTATAAGAATAGATCAGATAGTATGTGTTTTTTTGTTTTTTTTCTTTGCACTGGCTTCTTTGACACTGAGTTTTTGACATGTGGCATTTTCACTGTAGTTTAGGATTCCATTGTATGAATATACTGTGGTTTTTATTTCTCCATCCTAATGCTGTTAGATGTTTGGATTATATACAGTTTTGGGCTCTTAAAATAATGCTGATGTGATAATTCTTGAACATATCTTTTTGTGGGCATGTATAATTAGGAGTGGTATTGCTTGATCTTTAGGAATTATATTTTCAGTCTCAGTAGATACTTCCCAACATTCTCTGTTTGATCCATTTTACATTTCTGCTCTAGTTTATGAGAATGTGAGTTGCTGCATATTGTTGCTTACAGTTGTTATTGTCGAGTTTTTAGATAAAAAAAATTGTGGGTGATAGTATATATCATTGTGAGGTTAATCTGTATTTTTCTAATGATCAGTAATATTTAGCATTTTTCTTATGATCTTGTTTTTGAAGTTTTGTTTGATCTTTTGGGTATCTTAATAATGTTTGTGTTTTTGTTCTTCTCTTTATTGTGGTATTTAGGATTGAATCCAGGGCCTTATGCTAAGCAAGCAACCTTTATGCTATATCCCCAGCCCTTGAGTGGTCTTTTTCTTGTTGATTTTAAACTGTCATAATATGTTTTGGATGAGTCCTTTGTCGGACATGTATATTGCTAATATTTCATCCTACTCTGTAGGTTGTATTTTTATTTTTTAAAAAGATACTTCCTAGTTGTAATGAAATCCAGTTTGTTTTTCTGTGTCCTGTTTAAGAAATCCTTGCCCAGCTCAAAGTTGTGACAGTGTTCTCTTGTCATCGTTTAGCAGCTTTACAATTTTATGTTTAGCTCTCTTTTTCTTTTCCCTTTGTCCATGGTCTGTGGATAGATGTTGATTTGATAGATTCTGGTTTTAGCAGAAGTAGTCATAGGAAATCTATCAGGCTTACTCAAGAAAACATTTTTATTTTTATATGTGGTACTGCAGTTTCTAGTAATGTAACATTTTCTATTAAGATAGATGATTGTTATTCTGGTGATTCTTTAAAAGGAAATTTTAAACAGATTTTTTTCCTGACTCTGAAAGAGGCAGTTTTATTTCATAACATTATGTTCTGCCTTACTTGCTATGTTTTGTTTTTGAGGAGACATAATGGTGGTTTAAAAACATTGGGATGTGCAGTCAAATGCAGCTGCTATATTTAAGCAGATGACTTAGTCTATAAGGAATGAAGTGTTTAGAAAAAAGTCTGTACAAGTTTTTTTTTTTTTTCAGTTCAGAGTAAAGTGTTTGGCAAACACTTAGAGTTCCATAAATATTTTGTAGTACCTTTATTCTTAATTTTGATTAATTTGACTTGAGACTTGATTGAAAAGATTCGTATTCAAAGTTTATTATGAAATTATTTACAGCTAACTTTTATAATAGTAAATTCATTTGCCATTTTACATGTTTCTTTTTATTATGGACAAGGTATTTTGTTTACCTATTAACATAGAATGGATTTTAAAATGCTTCCTCATTTTGATCTTTTGATAAAATCACAATGAGTTTATAAAATATTTTATCATTTCATTGGCTCTGCTTTGTAGAACTTATTGTTACATTGTTTAGGTGTTACTTAAAAGGTGTTGCCAGGTACCAGAATATGACAGTGTGTATTCAGTGTTAGAAAGAATTGAACATATGACTGATACTCTAAGAAGTTATTAGTATACTTTTCCCTTGATCTTTTAATTATTTGTCTTACTTGTGATAGAGCTCATTCTTTCTGTGTTCTGTTCTAGTAAATGCTGCCAGTGTCTTGATAATCAGCTTTTCCATATGTTGCATATGAAATTTAAATTATTTTTAAGATTATGAAAAGTTTGTATATAAAAATTTTATTATATGCTCAAGTTTCAGCATATGCTTTGGGTTTTATAGTGTTATACATACAGAAATAACCCTAATATTAAATGGAATTCTTGGGTAGATTTTACAGAGTAGGTATAATTCTGAAGTTGAAAAAATATTTCTCACTTATTTATTTATTTTTTTATTTAGGGAATTTCTACCATCAGCAAGATTTTTAAAAGGCTATCTAAGTAGTTGGTAAGTATTGAACTCCAAACTTTGAATTTTAGTTAAATTTATGCACGCAATATAAGGACATTTACAATAACCAGTGTTAAATTACAATTATAAATTATATTGCTTTTAATTTTTAACTAGGTTCTAGAATTTTTTTCTCTATGCCTTTTCTGATCTGCTTCTGATTCTTTCTACATGTTGTATCCAGAACATTCTTTTGGTGTGCAGCCTAAATATTAGGAAGTCCTGAAAAGAAATAGTTCTAGTGGGTAAGGAGTGGTAATACTTTATGAATGAAACAGGATTTTCCCTTCTTGGGATTTTGTAGTAGTTCTCCTTTAGTTGCTAAAACTAGTATGGATTTTTTCTTTTGCCATCCATTGTTTTGTTTATTAGGTCCCATTTGCTGCAGTGTACCAACCATTAATGTTGTCAGGCCTTATGCTGTTTCCTGTCTAGATTATCCCAATTTCTTTGTTCCAGGATTGAAATATGAAAAATTTTATGGGCCTATAGTAAAGCATCTCATAAATTTAGGATTTTATTAGATAAAGCTTTTACTACTTAATTTTTTACTAAAGATTGGTTAATCTCAGCATGTTTTATTTCAACTAAAAGTGTTTTAGATTTATATACTATGATGATTATATAGACACAATAATGCGTTAGTTAATCTTGATAGATTTTAAAGTGATGAAAAATATTTCAAAGATAGGAAGAAAGTGCTGAGACATTGGATAATATTGTGTCATAGTTTGAGGTTGTTTTTAATATAGTCAAAAGATTTTTAGAGATAAATAGGTTTATTTGATTAGCTAAAGGAGATTATAATTGTATGTATATGAAGAAATATTTAAGGATAAGTATTGGTTTCTTTTATTTTTTAATGTGTTTGCAGTAATACATATTTGACCAAATATTGTTTCTAAAACCAATTATTCAACAATTATACTATTATGTTTACTATGTATTTATAAAATAAGTATAACATTTTTAGGAGCAAATGCTGTTGTAAATTGTTAAGCAGATTTCTACTACTTTAAAATGTAGTAACTGATTTCTGGGCACGTATTAAGTATAAAAATGACTTATTGTCATTTTTCCCTATTGATGCATATATTTCAGTTAGAGGGAATCAGTTGTCTTTGTATTACGTATACTTCTGACTCACATTTCATTTTTGCAACTTTATTAATTTTGAGTGACTTTTTTTTTTTGAGATTCAGTTCACATGCTAGAAAATTCTTCCCTGCGTATACAATTCAGTGATAGTTTAGTATATTCAGACTTGTAGGATCATTACCTCTACATAAGCTTAGGATGTTTTCATCACTCTTGTCATGTCCTCAAACCTTCACACCTCCACATCTCCCAGCCCTAGGTAGCACTTAGTAGACTTTCTGTTTTTATGAACATTTTATAAAAATAGCATCATAAAATATTTATCCTTTGGTGTCTGGCTCCTTTCACTTAGCAAAATATTTTCAGTTTGTAGTATGTATCAGTATTTCATTCATTTTTATGACTGAATAATATTCCATTTTATATATATATATATATATATATATATATATATATATATTCATCAGTCGTTGTATTGACTATTAGGAATACTTCTTCTGTGAATATACTTGTGTAAGTTTTTGTATGGATATGTTTTTATTTCTTTTGTGAACATATTACAAGGGAGGTTTTATTAAAAAAAAAACCAACCAGCTACAATGTGAAAAAACTTAAGCAAAATCAGCTATTGCATACCATAAAGGAGACATTGTTTGCAGTTTGAGTTCAGACAAACCTAATATAACAATACAAAACAAATACCAAATAGCCCTTTGATCTATATAAATGGGGTGGATTTTTCCAAGTGTTGGGATGATTTTTTGAGTGTTTGAGGAACTGTCAAAATGACTGTGCCATTTTATTCTCCCACTAAGTATGTGTGAAGAAGGTTCTAGTTCCTCCACATCCTTATAGTCGTCTATTACATTTTAGTTATCCTAGTTGGTGAGAAGTAGTATCTCTGTGGTTTTAATTTTCTTTTTGATGACTTTCTTTTGTGTGGTAGGAATCATTTCATGTGCTTTTGACCATTTGTTTGCCTTCTTTGGAGAAATATCTGTTCAAATCTTCACCAGTTAAAACTGGGTTATCTTTAAATGTTGAATTATAAATGTTCTTTATATGTTCTAAATACTAGACCCTGACCAGATCTGTGATTTGCAGTATTTCCCCCTATTCTGTGGATTATCTCTTTACTTTCTTGATGGTGTCATGAAGTCCAGAAGTTTTAAATTTTGATTAAGTTTAGTTTATCTGTTTTTTTTCTTTTGTTTCTTGTACTTTTGGTGTCATATTACAAATTTATTTTTAAATAAATATTCATTGACAGTCTAGATCTATGACAAGGGTTTAATTATTATAGGACTAAAAAAACACGGGCGTTTTCTGTGTTTGACAGTGAAAGCCCAAAGGAAGCAATTATTCTTGTATTTGTGCTTCAATTCCTCAGCTAATTGTATTCAGCAAAACCTTATGTTTGATCCCATGTGTGGCAGTGAAAATATTATTTGTGTGTGATTTGTTTATTAATATTAGTATTGTGAATTTATGTTTAGTTTTTGGACTGGAGAAAGGAAGGGTCTTTTTAAATAATTTATCACAGTAATTCTAACATTTGATTTCATATCTTAATCATTGCCTTTTAAGTTTAAGTTCTTTTTATCTTTTCTGTGAAGAGGGAATAGATATTTAGAATTTTATTGATTTTAGTTTTGTGCAGATTATGTGTACGCAAAAGTATTTTGAATTTTTGTAAGTTTAGCTATGGAGTAAATAAAAATTTCTTCTGAATTATTAAGTACATATCTTTTTTTTGGTACTGGGGATTGAACTCAGGGTCACATAATCATTGAGCCACATCCCCAACCCTTTTTATTTTTTTATTCTGAGATAGGGTCTCGCTAAGGTGCTCAGGGCCTTGTTAAGTAGCTGAGGCTGGCCTTGAAACGTTGGATCCTCCTGCCTCAGCCTCTGAGATGCTTGGATTAGTGTGTAACACTGCAACCAGCTTAAGCACATATCTTTAACATTTTTATAAGACCAGTTTAATTTCTTATTCTGATTATTATGTGACTTCTGCTCTTGAATGAGAAATGAACCACATGAGATTTGTTTTTGCCTCTTTTTTTGACTGAGTACATTTTTCAACTTGCATGTGGATTGGGTGGCTAAAAATTGGTTTGAGATATCAGAAGACAGAACATGGGGCTGACAGAACAGTTAAACTTTAGTAGAGAGAAACCCTGAAAGCAAGATAATATCAGAGGAAATGAGCCATATATCTGAGTATCATTTCTACCCAGTTATGTGGCTGACCACCAAATTATGAAGGGGCTGAAATATCCTCCAGGGTTTTTGCTACCCAGCCCTTAAAAGGTCACTCTTAATAGAGCTGTTTTAGAATGGAATTCCTTGTGTGTCCGTCTATATAATTCTCTGAAAGTAGAGATGGGACTGTGGTAGCATTCCAGCATTATATGATTATGTTCTCATTTTTAGTTAAGTAAATGGTTGTGTATGACATGATTTGCCCAATACAATACAATATTGTTTACTGAGAAATGTCTGTCTAGCCTGGCGTTCAGATGTGTTCACTTCTTAATAGTGTCTCTGTGCTATGATGGATCATGGACAGCTGATCCATTCTTTTTAGTCACCTAAGTGGATACATATCTTCTACCTCTGTAGTTCAGAATGTCAAAATTTGGCAAGTGAAAATTTTGATTAGATTGTCTCTCAGAGGGCGAAAATAGTTGTGCCAGTAAAGTTTATTTTTGAGCCCTTTGTCAGTCTGCTTAGAAATATGAATATTTTAAATATCAGATTATTGATAATTTCCTGAACATTTGCTCTCTTATAAGCATGGAGAGAGGGTAGGGGTAGAGGGAAAAAAATCCCACTGGAAACTGAGTACCATTCAATTTCATCTTGCATCTGAGAATCCTAAATTCTACAGTATAATTTTATCTTTTAAGTGTATTTTAGATTCTTTAATTCATTTGTCTCCAGATTGTTTATTAGGATTCTACCGTAAAAATAGGCTTTAGATTTTATTTTCTCTACCTCATATTCATCTTCTAAGTTTTAAATTTAAAAACATTTAGGTTTATTGAGATATAATTAATGCATAATTTGATGACTTATTTATGTGCACATGAAACCATCATTAAATTCAAGGTAGTAAGTGTGTACATTAACCTTGAAATCCTTTTTGTAACTTTGTAATGTCCCCCTTTCTCCCTTCCCAGGCAACCCTTAACTTGCTTTCTGTCACTATAAATTATTTTTCTACAATGTTATAAAAGTAGAATCAGATAATGTGTCTCAAGTCTGGCTTATTTCCTCCTGCTTAATAAATTTGAGATTCATTCATATTTTTTACATGGACTATTAATACTTTATTTTTGTTGGGTATTTCTTTTTTTTTTTTTTAACCTTTTTTCATTTATCTTTTGCTAAATTGGGTTGTTTACTGTTTTTGGCTATTACGGATAAAGAGGCCCCAAACATTTATATGCAGTTGTTATGTAGACATATGTTTTTATTCCTCCTGAGAGGAATGGCAGAGTAATACAGTAGGTGTATGTTTTCCTTTATAGGAAATCACCAGACTTTTCAAAGTGGTTGTATCTTACTGCTAAGAGTGTATTACTGCTAGCATCTAGTCATTCAGTGTCCTCAGAACATTTGTTGTGGTCAGTTATTTTAATTTTACTTGTTTTAGTGGTTAGGTCATGACATCCCATTGGGGCATTATTCTCATTTTTCTAATGAATAATGATGTTGCACATTGCTGCCTATGTGTATTTGCTATTCCTGTATCTTCTTTTGTTGAAACATTTTCTCAAATGTCAAAAAATTTTTTAGGGGGTTGTCGCTGAGGTGCGAGAGTACTTAATATAGTCCAGATATAAGCCCTTTGGACAACTATTTGCAAGTTTTTCTGAGTTTATGGCTAGCCTTTTCATTTTTTAAACAATGTCTTAAGTTCAAAAGTCTTTTATTGTTTTCCTGAAGAACAGTCTATACTTTTACTTTTGTCTTTTGTGCTTTTAGTATTGTATTTTGGTAAACTGAAAGATGTCCACCTTCTAATTTCCAAAAACTGTGTATTTTATCTTACATGGTTGAAGGACTTGAGGTGGGGAGGTTATCCTGGATTATTCAAGCAAGCCAGTGTAATCAGAGAGTCCTCATAAGTGAGTGAAAAGGTCAAGGCAGACAAGAGATGGGAGACTAATGCACAGGCTGGAATGATGTGCTTTTGAAGGGGGAAGAAGGGACCAAGAGAACTAAGGAATTCAGATAGCTTTCTAAGCAGTAACCAGAGCAAGGAAAGAGATGAACTTTGAGCTTCTGGAAAGAATACTGGTCTGCTAATACCTTGATTTTGGTTCAATCACACTGATTTTGAATATTTGGTCTTAAGAACAGTGTAAGATAATAAATTTGCTATTCCATGCTACCAAATTTGTGGTAATTTGTTACAGCAGCCATAGAAAGCTAATTTTAGATTTTGGTACCTATATGTGGAGCACTGCTATAACAAATGCCTAAAAATGTGGAGTGGCTTTGAAATTGGGGAATGGGTTTTGAGGAACATGAAAGAGAAAGCCTAGATTGCTTTGCATTTACTATTGGTAGAAAAACAGATGTTAAAGGTTTTGCTTGTGAGCCCTCAGAAGAGAGAGAGAAGCATGTAGAGAAAAACCATACCATTCTAGAGGATGGTGAAATCATCAAAGAACACTATTGGAGGAAACATGGATGTTAAAGACCCTGATGATGAGGACCCAGAAGAAAGTCAGAAGCATGGTCAAGAAATTTCATATATTTTTTTTTAAGAGAACACCTAAATCCTCATAAACAGAATGATTGTGGAAGTGTGAATGTTAAAAGTGCTGCCACTGTTGAGAGCTCCCAAGGAAATGAGGAATATGTTAGTGGAAACTGGAGTTAAGGAGTTCCTTGTTAGATACAAAAAGGTTACCTAAATTCTATAGTTTATACTAGCTTTATTCTGTCTTATGTTGGTATGGTAACAATCGCTTGTGTATAAATTTGTTGTTCTATCTGTACTTGCATAAAGTAGTTTTAATTAGTGTGATGGTTATATTTTTACATAAATTACACTAATGTTTCAATAACATTTTTTGAGCAAACATCTTAGGTAGACTGCATATATTTATTCTTGAAATACCTTTATCACTAAAGAAAGACATTTTGTAGCTTTCTTTCGTGTGAACAGATATGTAAAAAAGTAATTTGCTTTAAAATTCTGGATTTCCCTTTTCATTTAAGTATTTTGATTTTATAATTAAAATGATTATTTTGCAAAAATACATACATTAGTTTCGTTTAGCTTATTATTGAAGAAAATTATTTGGAATTTTGAGGTGTATTTTTAGAATAAGTTTAAATGGTTATATTTGTTAATGTGTACTATTTATTAGAGGATGTTAATTTTTTCTTCTGGATTCTAGATTTTATCTACTTGGTTTTTGGAAGGAGATATGTAAATGTAATAATTACTATATTTTGAATCATCATTAAGTTGAAATTCAGTGCTGAAATTTAAAGTAAAATTTAATGCTATTTAGTGTGGACTTCCTAAATATTATAGTTCCCTCTTCTGTCTTTTCTGAGCTACTGCACCATGTTAATTTTTTCAGATTTGTTTTTCAACAAGTGTTTCAAAATTACTGGTAGACTTAAATTTTTATTTCTCTGGAGTTAGAATTCCTGTGTTTGTTAATTATATTTCTGATGAGGTTAGAATTTGGAGTTTAATTATCAAAAGTTATTTGTAGGAAATATGGGAGATTGGGCTACAAGATAATGACACAAAACCACATGGACAATTACATAATTTGAGCAACAAAAATGATTTTTGAAAGTCAGTGACATGGAGGAAAAGAGGACCAATTGAGTTGCTTTTAAGATTTAAGATATATAGTAGCCTTATGCAAAGAGGGATTCTCCTTTGAATTCTGTTTAGATTAAGTTAGGTAGAAAAGACATTTTTGAGACATTCTGGAAAAGTTAAAAAATATTGACTTATTAAGATCGTGAAAGTACAGTTAATTTGTTGTGTGTGTAGGGTGATTTTGTGAGTATGAAAGGCTCTGGCCAAATTAAAGATCCGTAAGGATGTATGAGGGTGAGAATGGTATTGACATGATGCCTGGGATTTGGTTTAAAATACCTTAAAAAAGAATCAAAGATAAAGCAGTACTGGCACTATTTTGAATGAGTGTTGATCATAGATGATAAGTGTATAAATAGGGGTTCATTATACTCTCTTCTTGCAGATATTTGAAATTTTTCCTTTAAAAAATTCAAAATTTTATTTACTGACAACACATGTTTTTGCTGGAATTACTCTCAATATTTAAAAAATGTTCTTAAAAAAAATTATTTACATTTCGATCAAGGAAATGAGACTTCCTAGTCATTTCTTTCTTCCTCCTATATTTTTTTCTTCTTGGCAGTTGACACCATCTGCTGTAGTAAATATTTGTTTTGTTTGTTATGTATCTTCTCCCCTGGAAATAAGTTCAGTGAAACCAAAAGAGTTTTTTTGTCTCTCTTGCATGTTGCTACATCTTCATTACTCATACCTGGTTGGCACATGGGAGATACTTAAATATTTGAAGAATGAATGAATGAATGAATGAATGGGACTCATAAGTCTAGAGAAAACTTGGGGTTTGGCCAAGGAGAGGATCAAAGAGAGTCTGTTTGAGAATTAACAGATTCTCTTAATTTTGGTTATCTACTACTTTAAAAAAATAGATGATAGCACTTTTGTTAAATACATCTGATAATAATTGGGCTCATGTATTGAAAATGACAGCGAAAATTCAAAAACATTTTATATTTGATATCCTAAAATGAGTATTACTTTTTTTATAACAAATGTAAGCCTTGATTTAAGAAAAAATGTGTGCAAACATTTCTAATGAATCTCAATTTGTTTTGGTCTCAGGACACCTTTAAACTCTTACAAACTACTGAAAACCCTAAGGAGCTCTTTAAAATTGTGGGTTGTCTTTTAATATTTACCTTATTGTAAAATAAAAATAAAAAGTTTAAAATGTATTGATTTATTAAATTCATTGAAAAATAACATCCAATTACATGTTCATACAATTAACATGTCTTTTGGGGAAAATTACTATATTTTCCTGAAAGAAATGGGAAAAAAATTAATGGAAAGAATGGCATTCTTTTTCATTTCTGCAGTCTAGCTTAGTGGAAGACATTTGTATTCTCATTTGCCTCTGTGTTCAAACAGGTTGGATATTACATGCCATGTAGTCCGAGTAAAACTTTACTTTATATATACTCGTAAAATAGATGAGAGTAAAAACATAAGTGATATCTCAGTATTGTAAAAAATAGTTTTGATCTCATAGAGTCATAGGAACCCACAAGTCCACATTTTGAGAATTGTTGGAGTCTTCTCTCAAAGGGTGCTATATATGACAACATATGGTTATTTTTAAATGAAAGAATAATTGTTTTTTTAAATACAATAATATCAGATAAGTTTTTGACATTTAGAATTACTTGCAGTTAAGGGAGAAAGTATCTTTGAAATGCCATTAAGCTTATTGAAGAAGTAGCATGATACAATTGTCATTAATGAACAAATATTAATGTCTCCTCTACTTTTTAAACATATCTATGGCTAAATTTAAATACTGCTTTTTGGGTAAGCAATATTATACTGCTTTTTGGATAATTTTTAATGGTTATTCCTTGTTGGTTTGCTTTCTATCTAAATAGAGAATCAGTAGTACATCAAATTAGCTGACATGGAAGGAAAATTGTAAATGATGAAAATAGCTGTTATTGCTTATAAGCTAATTTGGTTAAAAATAATCTGAGAGACAAGGGATATTGGTGGGGGTGACAAGGAAGAAGAAGCATTGCAAGTCGAGATATTTCAGAAGCATTCTGTTCTTTTGGATATTTTATTTCATTGTTTCGTTCAGAAACAGTAGTGATACTGAGGAGCTAGTAAAATAACTTATTTTCATTATCAGGAGTATGTATTTGGTAGAGTTGTTTAATTGGTACTTGTCTGTTAATATTAGACAATGATTTATTTATAGGCTTCTGCTAATTATAAAATTCATAAAAATCTCAAGCTATTAAGGGCATGTTGTGCATTCATTGGCAATATAAATTGTGTCAGATTTTAATACTTGGTACTTATTTTTACATTAGCATGATGTATTAATTTTTTCATTACCTCTTTCAGCTTCCTCATCTCACACATTTGCTAAAGTAATGCATCAGCAGCAATAGGACCTTTTTCTCTAACGTGTCTAACATGTACCTGAGATTATCTAGAGCAGAGCGATAACTAAATTTTAGAAGTTCTTTTGTTAAATCATATAAGAAACTTAAACTGATAGTACTTCATGTTTTCCATATAAAGTGCTCTTTCGATGAATAGTTTGTATAGCAGCAGCACAGCAAAGGCAGACTTCTTGGCAATACCAGCACAATTGCATCTGCAGATGAGGCTTTAAAATTCTGTGCAGCAGACAGTACCTCCAGCAGGCGAGTAAAAGGTTACTGCATTATTTTGCTTGTTTGTTTCCATAGACCTTATCTACAAAAGTTTTTTTTTTTTTTAAATCAGTGTGAAGTGCATGCCTGTTTTTTTAGGTATTCTGGAAGAATTGATTTAAGTATAACATGAATATCAAAAGGGCAGTACAAGGTGAAGGCAGAGGCAATATTGGCTCTTTTAGCTTTAAACCAGGGAAGAAATTGAACACAATACATACACAAATGAGGAAGCTTTCAATGCCACAGAAAATATGGAGTTTTAAAAATATATATTTTAAATGGAGATGTTTTATTACATTCAGTTTCTTGACCATCTTTTCCCAAAAAGGTGTTGTTAACAAGGATTGGCAAGTCACAGGTCTGTGACTGTTTATTAAGTTATAATTATTTGAAGTATGATTATTTGAGATGGTGAAGTATTTATAGTAATGTGATATTCCTTGTTGTGGGTTATAATTACATGATGTAAATAATTATATTATTGGGAAAGGTAGAATGCTTAAATATAAAAGATACTAGAAAATGGCTAGCATTCTTAATACTATTTCTTATGTTTTTGAGTGGTTTGTGGTATTAAAAAAATCTAATGAAATGCAAATAACCAAATGAGAAGATTCAATAATCAAAACAGATTCTTGATGGCTTTTTACTTATTATTAATAACCTATCTAGATAGCCACATGTCTTTTTCTTCTTATTAAAACTCTTTATGATAGCAGGGGCTTCCTTGGACTATCTTGCTGTTTATTTTTATCATTATCTGCACTGTTATTTTTCTATAGGATTGTATTTCTCATTACTTCTCAAGTCTAAGCACAGTATTCAGAAGGATTTTTTTACTCTGCATCTTATTCAACCACCCTCCTGCCCTCTCCCACCAACCCTTAAAGATGAGCTACTTTGTGTAGCTACTACCTAAAATTTGTTTGCTAAGAAAATACTTAGGTTTATGTTTCTGTTTCTTACTCAATTTTATATTAAATAATAAGATTGAAAACAATTCTGTAAATTAATTTATAGTATAGAAATAAAATCAGTTGATTTTTCTTACTGTGAGTATTTGGCAGGCTTCTTGAATTGTAGAGTCATAAAAGGTTAGCAGTTCTGATTGGTAAGTTAAAGAATCCGTTCAGTAATTTGCTCCCTGTTGTTTCTCAAAGCAATGCTGCAGCAGTTCTTTTCCAGATATTGAGCGGTTCTTGAACGGTGTGTGTGGGGACAGCAAGGGGTGGGGCTCATTCCTGTTGGTTGTTGAAATAGTGTGCATTTACAAAGGGAACAGGTTGGATAGGCTGAGCTGAAGGAGTAGGCAAACAGATCTAAACTGATGGAAGACAGAAAGAGTGGTTAGTATAATTTTTAGGATGTCTTACCTTGAGTTTGTTCCTTTGTTAAGTACTTGGGCTTTAATATAAAACAGTTTGAAATATTAAAGCACCTTACCTTATGTCTGAAGAGTAGCCAAGAGAGTTCTGTTTCTAATATCCAGTTTTTCTTGGCGATGAGTTTGTGGCTGGTATCATCTGTGGGGAAGCTGTTGTTTTATTCTTTTTTAGCAGTGTTTCTTTTAGCCGGAGAGCTGCAGAATGAGGCAGTTAGCCAATTTTGAGTATATACGGGACATTACCAGTTCTGATTTTTTAAGTCAAATTCTCATCTAATGAGCAAGTCAATGTGTGGCTGTGGCTGCAGCATTATTTCTTCTTTAATGAAGAGGTTGAGCCGTTCGACCTGCTGCTCCGATCTTTTCTCTTGTAGCCATACATCAGACCAGTTGCAGAGATTATCCATCGAATGTCCCAGACAACCAAAGGTAACTACATAGATTTATTTCAAATAAAAATATACAATTAAAATGGCTGCATTATAACTAGGGCCAAATGATTAAAAGGAAAAGACCAATTAAAGATGTTCTTAGCAGTTTTCTTGACCTTGCAGTAGCTATCCAATATCATTTTGTCATCATCAGATTGTGTAGCAATGGAAATGCACTGCAGTAATTGATTTTGTAATAGGATCAGGTGATTTACTAGCTGCACTGACAACCACTTGCTTGCTTGCTCTGAGCTGTGGAGCACTCTAATGGATGTTGTGATTGCAGCCTGGAGTTGATCTGAGACTGCTGGTCACTTAAAGCAGCAGCAGCATTTATTTTTGAAATGAGAAAAGTTAAATATTTTTCCCTTATTTTCTTTTTTGCTTTAAGTTTTGGATAACCACAATAATTTCATAATTAATTTGAATATCCTCATGAAATTTTAGAAATTGTATGTTATTTCACTCATCAATTCATAAGAAGTTAATTGGTATGATTAACCTTGAATAGAATAAAACATCGTCTCTCTGTTTCCTATTTCTAGCTTACCATCAACATGTGTATCAACATACTCTGGTCTTGACATCAGAGCACGTGTCTTAAGATTTAAGAATTTATGTTTAAATATCCTGTGTTATCTAAGTGACGTAGAATATCCTTAACATTTATAGATTTCATCAGTTTCAAACTCTTAACTATAATTATAATGTTGGAATTATGATAAATTCTTGATCTAGCAAATTGTACTAGAAAATTGTTTCGTATCCTTTTTTGGTCTTTTGCTCTCAGTGATTTTATGGATACAAGAATATTAAGAAATCTGAGGTGTATTATTTCTAAAGGATACTGATGAAAACATTAGTAGCCATTTTAAAGTAATGTTTAAGGATATAGCAAATTCAAAACAATATGTTGGGTAATGTAATATCAAAATTATAAAATTTAAAGTGATTAATTTTGGGGGGACATTTTTTATTAATTTTTAATGGAATTGAAGATTTCATAAGAAGAATGGTATTAATCATGGTCTTTGGCAATTTTATTAACATGAACAACCTTTTAGGGAGCAAAACCTTCAGGCTGCCAAACATTTTAAGACTAGTTCCTCAACATTTTAGGTTAAAATATACACATTGTCTTTGTTGGTTTAGATCATAACATTTTATTTCTGTATTTAGGAACAGAGAGGTAGATATAAAATCTTGCAAGAAGTTGTAGGGATGGGAAACTCCAAAAAATCATGCAGCTCTGGTCTGGAAACCTGTTTTTGGTACCTACGGCTAAGCCACCTGGGAAAATCATAAAGTGATTATATTTTATTAATGTTTTTGTTTTCACCTTTCATGCTTTTTGAACAACTTATTAATTACAAATGTAGAAGTATAGGATTAACTGTGTCTGTAGAGTAGAATTACTGTTGTAGAAAGAAGTAAGACTCAGGTGCTAAGACCTTACCTACAATAAACTGCATTAGGAAAGCAAATGTCATCTCTTCCCTTTCCTCCTTCCCACACAACACCTCTACCTTTCTGACTAATATATATTAAAAATGTTTTGTACAGAACCAGACACATACAAATATGGACTTCTCTGTCATTCCCTATTTATGTTCTTACCATAGGATACTCTTTCCTAACCATGTGCAAAAACAAAATAACTAAAATTAGTAATTTGCCATGATAGAATCAAGCATAATATTGTCATTATATTAGAATCAAGCCACCATGTGAAGAGGGTGTCTTTCCTTTTCTGATGTAATCAAATCCTTGGCCTTAATATTTCTTGAAAGATGAAAATATTACTGCTATTGTTCTACACATTTTCCTGAATTTATATAGTTTAAAAATTAATTGAAGAAGATGGTAAAGTAATTTAAACTGGAATTTGTAATTGTTTATTATTTAGTAGGCAACTTTTTATCCCCCTCCACAATCCTCCGTAAAACTTCTGTGACCATTGATAATAGGAACATAAAAATGTTAATATCATTTTGAGATTTGATCAAGGGTACATTTCCTTTATGTAAAAGTAATGAGCTATTCACAAATTAATTATTGATATGTTTCACTGGAGTGGTTGGAGTGATCTGCCTTAGCGTATTGTTTATTTTTTTGCCATGAATTGAGGAAGAAAGAAAATACCAGTATATGTTGATTACTTTTTTTTAAAAGAATGATTATAAAAGACGATGTTATGATTGCTCTCTAATTAGACAGTCTTTCATGTAAACTAATGGAGTAGTAAACTTTTTGAAGTTCCTGCCCCAGTGGAGCTACCTTTTCTAAAGAGCCCTGAATCAAGCATTTAAAGGCTTAGATTGAATTAGGCTCTGCCACTAATCTGCTTGATGATCTTGATCAAATTATGAATGAACATTTTAAAGTATCCTAAACAGACTTTTAAAATGACCATTAGGGAGAAATAAGTTTACCCTTACCAGTGTGAGGTAGTTACAATAGTTGACCTGGAAGATATAGAAGTTGGAATTAAGTGGAAGGCTGAGATTTCTATTAAAGAATCAGGTTGTAGATGATGTTGATGTCTCCTTTTAATCTTTCATATCTTTTGGGGGGTGCAAGGATGCATAGTTTGCAAAAAGTGTTGGTTTATGTGTGTGTGTGTTTTTCCTCTGCTGGGGATTGATCTCAGGGCCTAGCACATTTAGACAAGCGTTGTACCCTTGAGATATACACCCAGCTCTTGTTTTACCTTTTATGATATTTGGTAGTCTAAAATAGAATAGTTATCCTAGAAATTGTCTTAGTGGTTAAAAGAACAGACCTGGGATTAAATTCTGACATTGGTACTTGTTCATGTGACAGTGTTCTAAGACAATTTTATTCAAGTGTTTATTCAGTACCTAGCATGTTTTTAAGTAATCATTTTTCTAAAAAACGGTAGGCTATTGTTATCAAAACTCTGTGTATGTTTATTAGATAAGCTATGTATAGTCCCCTTTGTTGCTGAGCCAAAGAGTCTTGTGGGTTGGTTGAATTAGGTGCTTTAGCAGTGCTGGTCTTGTAATAATAATAACATCTTTATTGAACTCTTACTTTGGACCAGGTGCTTTACTAAGCATTTCTGTGTTAATTATCTTGTTCATGAGAAAGGTACTCTTAATTATTATTTTTAAAGGTGAGGACATTGAGACTTGAGAAGATTTTGCTAGAGAATAGCAGAACCAGTAATAAAACTTATATTTTAAAATGCTTTTTACTCCCCAAATTGTGGGTAGACTGCTGTACTTGGTGTACTTTTCCAAGTATTTGCACTTTCAGTTAAGCTGTGACTGTAGAAATGAAGCAAAATGCTGGTCTGAAGACATACAGTTACCTAATTTTGTATTTTGAATAAGAAGTAAGTTCATTTCTTACTCAGCAGTAATTTATCTATAATAGTTACTCATGTAAATGAAGCATGCATTTACTCTAGAGTAGTTTTTCTCAAAGAGTGGTTCATGGGTCACTTACATCTGTATCACTCAGGGTGATGGTTAAAAGTACAAATTTACATCATGATCCATTAACAGAATCACTTGAATGGGATCCCGGGTTCTTCATTTTTAAATAAACTCCCTTCATGGTTCTTATGTATACCAGTTTGAGAACCATTGGTATTGATAATGTGTTCCTGGTTCACCTATATGCAAATTGTCCATCAGCTTTTCTTTCCTTAAGAATTCAAGGATAATTTTTAACAATCCTTCAGATTGTTAAAAACATGTAGTCATGTGAACGAATAAGCAGTCTCATATACTAATGACTAAATGTGAACTAGTTATTCTGTGCTAGTGATTTTAGGAACATGTTTATGTAGTATTAAAAGTATTCATAAACCTCGACTCAAGTCACCCTACCTTTAGGGATTTATCCTAAGGAAATAATCAGAGATTCACAGGAAAATTGAGACACAGGCATGTTCATACCAGTATCAATTATAATAGTGAAAACTGAAAACAATTCAGTTTCAAACATCAGAGAACCAGTGACATTATTTATTATATTCATTTGTTTGGACTACCACCCAGCCTTAAAACATCATATTGGGAAGATTATTACATACATAATAAAATGCTTATGACAGATATAAAAATCTCAAAGGAAGAAAGTAAAATTGTGATAATACTATATGTACTCAGTACATAGAGAGTTAGGTTAAAACTAAAATTAAATGAAATTGTCATTTTTGTAGGCCAGAAATGGTTGAATGCCAGCATTTTCATTATAATACAGCACTAGCTTTTTTTTTTTTTTTTTTAAGTTGTAGGTGGACACAGTGCCTTTATTTTATTTTTATGTGGTGCTGAGGATTGAACTCAGTGCCTCAGGCATGCTAGGTGAGCGCTTTATCCCTGAGCCACAACTCTGGGCACCCTGGCACCAGCTTTAAATGTTTGTATTCGTATTGTTGAGGAAAAGACAGGAAGGAAATACAACAAATTTATAAGGTAATTATCTCTGCATGGTGAGATTGTAGATAATTTAAAAATAATTCTTTACATGTTATTATTTTCAAGTTTTCTAAGTCTTAGATTTGACCCTTGTAATGAGGCAAAATAAATTTCTAACAAAAACAGTTATTGAAAACAGTTGGAAAGCTTCTGTGACAGCCCCAAGTAAAATTTTGGTAATCCTTTTAAGGAAGCATAAAAACCTCTCGGTTACTGATTTTTCTTAACTTTTTTTTAATTCGATAATGAGTATATTTATGTACATTGAACATATACACCTGTGTTAGACAGTTTTCTGTTGCTGTAACAATTACCTGAGGTAAACAATCTAAAAACAGGAAAGTTTATTTTGATTTTTGGTTTCAGTTCATTGTTGATTAACCCTAGCTTTTGACCCTGTAGCAAAATAGTATATCATGGCAGGGGAGTACACAGATGGCAGGCAAAGGGAGGAGGGGCCAAGGTTCCAGTATTCCCTTGAGTGCACTTTCCAATGACTTAATTTCCTTTCTCTAGGCCCCATCTACTGAAGGTTCCACCACCTCCCAACAGCACCACAGGCTAGCAATCAAGCTCAGTTACTTGGGAGGCTAATGCAGAAGGATCATAAATTTAAGGCCAGTCTGGAAAACTTAGCAAGAACTCACAGAAGTCTTTTATTGTTGAGTAATATTCCATTGTGTGTGTGTGTATGTGTGTGTGTGTGTATGTGTGTGTGTGTGTGTATATGCTACGCCACAGTTTATCTTTATTCATTCATCTATTGAAGGGCATCTGGGATGGTTCCAAAGTTTAGCTATTGTGAATTGAGCTGCTTTATACATTGATGTGGCTGTACAACTGTAGTATGCTGGTTTTAAGTCCTTTGGGTATAGACTGAGGAGTGGGATAGCTGGGTCAAATGGTGGTTCCACTGAAAGTTTTCTAAGGAATCTCCATACTGCAGATTGGTGCAACCAATCTGGATTTACCTTGGTGATAAAGCATTTACTTTGGGTTCAAACCCCAGCCTCACCAAAAAGAAAGGGATGGGGAATGAGGCGGGGGTGGGCCTCGAAGTAAGATATTAGTGAGGTAAAAACCTAAACCCAATACTTAATATGATCTGAGGAAAATCTGTAATAGTTTCAGTGTCTCCTCAATTCTAAAGTGAAGTTAATCGCTAATCAGCGTTTTGGGTAAAGATTAAAACAGATAACAGGGCTGGGCTTGTGTGGTAGAGTGCTTGCCTACCATGTGTGAGGCCCTGGCTTCCATCCTCAGCACCACATAAAAATAAACAAATAAAACAAAGGTATTGTGTCCAACTACAACTAAAAAATATTAAAAAATATAGCAATATAAAACACCAAATACCTGGTATATGGTAGATTTGTCAGGACATAGTATATATTACTCTTAAACCATAATTTTAAAATTAAAATATAAAGCATACTAAGGTGGAAGGGAGATGGATACCTTCCTTTCAGATTTTCAGCATGGTAATTTTCAAACTAAATATGACATAGATTATTAATTTAAGTCTATTTAATGTTATAAATTAAATCACAACTGAGATTTAAAATAATCTAAAAGGAAGATTTAAAAATATTTATTTGTTTTAGTCAGTTATACATGACAGCAGAATGCTCTTCGATTCATTGTACACAAATGGAGCACAATTTTTCACTTCTCTAGTTGTACACGAAGTAGGGTCACACCATTCGCACACTCATACGTGTACTAGGGTAATGATGTTCTTCTCATTCCACCATCTTTCCTATCCCCATACCTACCCCCCTTGCCCAATCCAAAGTTCCTCCACTCATCCCATGCCACCCCCTACCCCACATTATGGATTAACATTCATTTATCAGAAAACATTTGGCCTTTGACTTATTTCTCTTAGCATGATATTCTCTAACTCCATCCATCTACCTGCAAATGTATGATTTTATTCCCTTTTATTTCTAAGTAATTTTCCACTGTGTATATATGCCACAGTTTCTTTGCCCATTCATCTATTGAAGGGCATCTAGGTTGGTTCCACAGTTTAACTACTGTGAATTGAGCTGCTATAAATGTTGATGTGGCTGTGTAGCTATAGTATGCTGGTTTTAAGTCCTTTATGTTTAGACTGAGGAGTGGTATAGCTGGGTCAAATGGTGGTTCCATTGAAAGTTTTCTAAGGAATATCCATACTGTTTTCCAGATTGGTTATACTATTTTGCAGTCCCACTAGCAATGGATGAGTGTGCCTTTTTCCCCACATCCTCGCCAACACTTATTGTATTGTTGTTTGTATTCTTATTAAGCTAATAGCTGCCATTCTGACTGGAGTGAGATGAAATCTTAGAGTAGTTTTGATCTGCATTTCTCTAATTGCTAGAGATATTGAGCATTTTTTCATATACTTATTGATCGATTGTATATCTTCTGTGAATGATCTGTTCAGTTCCTTAAGTCCATTTATTGACTGGGTTATTTGGTTTTTTGGTAATAAGTTTTTTGAGTTCTTTATATATCTTGGATTAGTGCTGTATCTGATGTGTGTGTGGTAAAGATTTTCTCCCATTTGTTCGCTCTCTCTTCATGTTATTGATTGTTTCCTTTGCTGAGAAGAAGCTTTTTAGTTTGAATCCATCCCATTTATTGATTCTCGATTTCATTTCTTGTGCTTTAGGAGTCGTGTTAAAGAAGTCAGGTCTTAAGCTGACATGATGAAGATTGGGCCTGCTTTTTCTTCTATTAGGTGCAGAGTCTCTGGTCTAATTCCTGGAATTCTTGATCCACTTTGAGTTGAGTTTTGTGCCTAGTGAAAGAGGGAGTTAATTTCATTTTGCTCATATGGATTTCCAGTTTTCCCAGCACCACTTGTTGAAGAGGCTATCTTTTCTTCATTGTATGTTTTTGGTGCCTTTGTCTAATATGAGATAACTGTATGTGAGTTTGTCTCTGTGTCCTCTATTCTGTACCACTGGTCTACATGTCTGTTTTGGTGCCAATATCATGCTGTTTTTGTTACTATAGATTTGTAGTATAGTTTGAGGTCTGGTGTTGTGATGTCTCCTGCTTCACTCCTCTTGCTAAGGATTGTTTGGCTGTTCTGGGTCTCCTATTTTTTTTCAAATGAATTTCATGATTGCTTTTCTGTTTCTATGAGGCAGACCATCCAGTTATAAAACAATATATATGTCTCTGAAAAACACCCAGATTCTGAAAATTTTAGTCCCTAAAAATAGGGACAAACCACTCAGAAGCCTGTGCAACATTGTACTGTGTGTTCTAACAAACTCAGTAACCATTCTAATAAAAATATTAATATACTTAAACATTTGCAACCAACACCAGTTAGTTCTAAGTCCTGGGATTTATGTTTTCTCCTTTGACATTCATTTCTACTTATGATCAATTTGTCAGAATTCATCAGTTGATCCAGGATATGGTCTTTCATTCCTCCACCCTTTAAAACATAAATACAAAGAAAATATTTTCACAGCTTCTTTATCTCTACCTGCAGCCTCATGAGGTGGTTTAAATTTGAAGCCATTAATGAGTCCCCAGTTGTCCCTTCTATAGAATTTAGTTTATTCTTTAAAATCATGATATATTGATAAGGCTGTCTTAGTGAGAAAGCTTGTCTCTTATGGCTTTAAAACATCCCTGCGCTATGAAAAATTATGGGTCAAAGTGACTTTCACACTATACTGACCACATCTCTAATGATGAACGAATGAACTAATTCACTCTAAAGAAACATGTCTTGTAGGGAAATGGACTGTAGTCTCTCCCAGTCCCATTGTTTTGTTGTTGATGCTTCGTGTATTGAACTGTATTTGTGTATTTTCTTGTTTATTCTTTCTGTGATATTATTTTCAAGCATCTCTCCTGTGTGAGGAGGGAAGTAATTGTTGGTCGAATGGGCTTATCAGTACTAGTCATTCCTTACACTTACATGTATAGCTTTATGTTTTATAGGCTGTATGGGTTATCTCATTTTGTTGTTGTTGTTGATAATTATTGTGTATTACTTGTTTTGTTTTTGCAGTGCTGGAGATCATACCCAGGTCTTCTACATGCTAGGCAAGCACTTTCCCTTTGAACTCCATCACCAGTCCAGCTTGCTGTGTATGTCAAATAGTATGGTATTCATTTAGGTGTTATCATTCCCACGTAGTAAAAGAAAGGGTTTTACAGTTAGGCAAACTTGTGACTAAATCAAATTTATATTAAAGAGTTGTGGCTTTGTGAGGGTTATGTTGATTATTTGGTACAATTCTTTTTTTTTCTTAAGCTTTTCCCCCTTATTTTTATTGGTACATTGTAATCACAATATAATAATGTAATTTGGACAGTATCATTCCTCAGTTTTTTCTTCCCTTTCCCTCCCCTAGTTCCTTTCCTCTACTGTACTGATCTCTCTCCCTGATAGGATTCTTTTGAAAATATTAAGATATAATTAATACTCTCTTTACCTTTTTTTTTTTTTGGCCATTATGGTATATGTACTTGATTCACTTCCTCATCTGTCTTTTCATAAGACTTTTAGGATTAATTGATTTCTGGCTGAGAAACGAAAGTAAAATCATCCCATTCCCCAGTGGATTAGAATGGAAACTGGTAATAAAATCAAGTTTAACTCCAAGAGGGGACATTGAAGGAAAACCAAGCTGGGTCTATAAGGATTACACATGAAATGTTACACATATTTATGCTGAATCAAGGTTATGACCATCTTGTCACATCAAGCAGAAAATGTCACCACTATTCTGGATAGTTGAGAATATTTAATTGGGAATGTGAGCTTTCTTTTACAGAGATGATGATGTACTGGTTTTGGTTGGTTTGGTAATTAATCTCTGAAACATTTGAAAAAGAAAAAAGACAGAATTTATATAAAACACCTAGTACAATGATTTGAACACAATACATGTTTTTCATTCTTTTTTAATGATGAAAGTAAATTGTTCAAAGTGAATGGTGAGTCAAAAGTCAGATTCACTGACTACCATATTCCTGTCTTCAGTTGTATATGAAAAAAAAAAAAAACCCAAACTGTACTATAGGTTCAGAAATGCAGCAATAAAGATATATACATATACTCATGAATGCACGTATACATGCAGATGCTCTTATTGATTTAAGGTTTGTACTTAGTTGATAAGTTACATTCATTCATATTCTTTTCTACTCAGATATTTATGGTGATGATGGTAAAAGATTGGTAGGGAAACTCTCCACTTGATGGAAATTCTTGCTCTCTCATTAGACTACTGCCTCTTTAGGGTGAAGGATGCTGTACTTAAGGTTATATCATCAGTCTAATTCATACCTGTTTGCATTTTCCAATAGACTATTAAAAAAAAAGTTTTCCTAGCTCAGTTATAGCACTCAGGCATTGGCAAATTCATTGTTTACTTTTTAAAAAGCGTGGTGTAGTATTATATACACTTACATAGTTATCTTACATAAAAAACTTTTTTAACTGTAGATGGATAGAATGCCTTTATTTTATTTATTTTTATGTGGTGCTGAGGATCGAATCCAGTGCCTCATGCATTCTAGGCAAGTGCTCAGCCACTGAGCTACAGCCCCAGCCCCAGCCCCAGCTCCAGCCCAGTTATCTTACTTTTTAATGAAATAAAAAATCTTGTATTTATATAGTAAAAGTAAGAGTCTGATATTGTATATTTTGAATTTGATTAGCCTCTTTGACATCAGAAGAAATTCATTAAAGCCCAGTGGTTGGTCAGCGTGTCTAGTAGCCTAGTACACAAGTAAATTACTATGTTGCATACTAGTGGAATAGTGTAATGAAGAATTGTATAAAAGTAGATGAACTACAGTTTCAAGGTATATGTTGAATTCTCAGATTTGTTGAGTTTGTCAGACTGGGCGATTGTTATATGGCTAGCTACAGGACCCATGAGTCTGAATATTCTACTAGTTTCTTGAATTATTAAGGCAGGCATCATAAACTTTGTCAGATTCTTTCTTTCTGCTTTATTTTGATAAATTGAAGCTTATTTTGATGACTCATAATGAAAATCATCATTGAAAAAGTCCAGACAACTCTGATATGCGGATACTAATCCACAATGTGTGTGTGGGGGGATAAAGGTGCTTTGGAATAGAACTGGGGGAGTGAAGGAAGAGGGGAGGGGCCATGGGGTAGGAATGATAGTAGAATAGATCGGACATTATTACCCTATGTGCATATATGATTGCATGACCTGTGTAAGTCTGCATCATGTACAACCAGAAGAGTGATATATCAAGATGCATTCTACTGTCATGTGTAACTAATTAGGACAAATAAAAAAAATTGGAACTTGTTAAAAAAAAACACCAAAAAACGTTCAGGACACTGGCCCTCTTGCTCATGTTGCTGAAGGAGTTCTTATTTGATTGGCAGATCTTATCTATAATGTTTTGCTTTTATATCTATTTCCATTTTTTTTAGTAAACTGAAGATTTTTTTAAATTTTAATTTTTTTAAAATTGTTGATGGACCTTTATTTTATTTATTTATATGTGGTGCTGAGGATTGATCCAGTGCCTCACACATGCTAGGCCAAGTGCTCTACCACTGAACTACAACCCCAGCCCCAAATGCAGATATTTTTACAAAAAAATTTATACCTTGTATATTAAAATAATACATTCTTGTAACTACCACATCCCTCAAACAGAAATTTTCTAGCTATCTCAGATACTCCTCTACATGCTTTGCTTCAATCATAATCCTTTCCTCCAGGTAACTTCAGGTTATTCTTAAGGTAATTACTTTCTGTGTTTATGATTTTTATAAGCTAAGTAAGTTCTACTAGAGTCTAGATATCATTGTTTAATCTTGATTGAACAATGATATCTATGATATCTAGAATAACCTGAAGTTACTTGGAAAATTTAGCTGAAATTTCCAATTTTTTTTTTTTTTTTGTACTGGGGATGGAACCCAAGGGTGCTTATCCATTGGAAAACATCTCTAGCCCTTAATATTTTGTATTTTGAGACAGGGTCTCGCTAAGTTGCTGAGGCTGGCTTTGAACTTGCGATATATTCTTGCCTTAGCCTCCTGACTCACTGGGATTACAGGCAGGCGTCCACCACACCTGGGAATCTTTAGCATTTTTAAAGAGAGTTTTTACTTTTTTAAAGTCTCTTAATCTGTGGGTGATTTACTTTCCTTCCTTTTGTTTTTCTTAAAATTTATATTTGACATAGCTTTTAATAGTCTAGATTTGGCTGCACACTAATAATGCAGTTCAATATATGCAGTTTATCAGGCCTCTTTCTTTCTGGCAAATTGGCAGCTGATTCCAGAGGATTTATTAGACTTGGTTTGATCTCTTTGCCTAATGGGTAATGGCTTGCTCTGTAGGAGTCACCTGGTGTCGGGTTTCTCTCCTTTTGTGATTTTAGCAGCTGTTCATACTTAGTACCTCCATCCATTAATTTATTGGAGGTTGTAAAATGATGGTGTTCTAATTTTTTTGTCTACTAATGGGAATAATTTTATAAAGAAATGCTTCCCCTTGTTTGCCATTTGATCCTTAGTGGTATAGTTCATTCAAAAAAGGTAGTGATGCTATATTATTACTCTATCACGCACTAGTTGAGATTAGACTATAACTGATAGCCAAAACCCAATAAATTTTTGATGTTGATTAAACAACTATAATTTTATAAATTTTGGATTGGAGAAATAAAAACTTGCTAAATATACCTTGTATAGATTTTCCAAAATAATATCCAACAGTGGTTATCAAACTTAATTTTGGTACTCAAATGCTCATAAGAGATAGAGCTTATAAATGATTCTTTACTCTTGGAACTTTTACATAATAGTAAACTATGCAGCAGTGAGAATGAAAATCAACCAATTAAAGAGAACAGCATAGGTCAATTTTATAGACACAATGAAACCAACAACAAACCCCCCACCCCCATAGACCAGATACTAGCATATAAACTGTATTAGTCTATTTTTATATAGTTCAGAAATAGGCAAAACTAATCTATGGTGTTGAAACTCATTGTGGTGGTCATTGTGTGTGTATTTGTGTGTGTATATGTTGCAGAGGGGGCAGACAGATGACAAGGACTAGTCTCTAGGAGTTGCTAAAGGAGGTTCTAGAATAGCAATTCATGTTCTATTCTTTGATCTAGGTGCAGTTATTTTTTCATATATATGCTATATTTCAATAAGAAAGTCAAAAGTGAACACTTATGGTTTCCAGATTTTTGTGTGTGGGGGCACATCTTGGCTGTTCACTGAATTACTTAAGAGCATCTTATTAAAAATGTACTTTGAGATTCAGTGGTAGGGCCCAGGTTATTGCTTTTTAATGTTTTCCACCTACAATGATTTGAACATGGTCCAGGGAACATTACTTTGTGAACAAGAATTTCGGAAAAAAAGTATTTCTTTGAAATTATGACTAATGTGACAATCAGCATTTATTAATTTTAATAAAATGATATATGTTAAGTACAGAATAGCTCAATAGCCTAGAGCTCTATTTTGTAACTTTTTTTTTTCAAAAGCATCAGATTCTTAGGTCCTTTTTATTTTTGTCACTAAACAGGAAGTACCCTGCTTCCCACCTACTTTTTTTTTTTTTTTTTTTTTTAAAGCTCAGTAGAGAATTAAAATCTTGTTCGATTTCTCAACACTCTGCTGGGGTTGCTAAGTGTTTTACTTTGAGAAGATTGCTTAAAGAATTTCAGATTTGTGTTACAACTAAATTGCAGATTATATTGCATATATAATATTGCATATTATAGGTCTGTAGAGTCAAACCTCAAATATTAAAGCTAACAATATTAAGGATCCTAGAGTATTAAAATTAGTTATTAGGCAAATAATGCAACATTGTGAACATTAAATGATTGTCAGGCACTCAAAATTGTTTTTTTTTCCGAAATTTAAAATAAAGCTAATGTTCATTGACTTTGAAGATCATTGACCCTGACATCAATTGACTATGAATAAGAAACACCTAAGAATCTCATTAAAAAGCAGATTCTGATTAGGTAGATCAGAAGTGGGACCCAAGGTCCTGCATTTCTAACAAACTCCTGAATGATGCCAATAACTGGTTGAAGACTAAATTTTGAATAAAGTGTTTCTACTTTTGTGTTTGTAAACACTTTCCCCCGACTGCCATTACTGCTGAAATAAGTCTGGTACATAGATGTGACAGTATTAGCTCCCTGATTGTATAACCCCTTTGATGAGTTTTAGTCTCAAGTTCGTCTTCTTTAGCACAACACATAAAGGATTTTCGGGAGTTGGATTCTACCTGTCTTGAAGCTTGTCTCTAATTTCCAGCAAATCTGTATCCACCCAAACCGGACATCCTACTTATTCTAAGTCTTAATTATTCGTGTTTGTAATATATTTTTTCTAATCTATCCCTACTTGCCACAAGCTGTCCCTCGCGCAGGGCTCTATGTAGCGCTAAAATCCTCAGTGACTTTAATTTTTTTTCCTTCTATTTTTTTAAAAATTGATGCATTATAGTTGTACATGTTGGTAGGATTTATTGTTACAGTGACATTAGTGACACTGTGGCAGTGTGGTGATACTGTACAACTAGCTGAAGCAAACTTGATTTTCTCTGAAGCAATGTAAATTCAACTTAAGGCTCAAAGATTTTCTATAGATAAAGCTGTAAGTAACAATGTAGCTTGAGAGAGACAGATGAATAAAAAAGAAAAAGGGGTTAAGAGGTATAGAAAATAGAGTAAAAGATCTAGTGTGCATCTAATTTGAGTTCCAAAAAGGCAGGAAAGACTGGGGAAGAATCAGTATTTCAAAAGATAATTACTGTATGCATTTCCTAAACTGTTAAAATACACCTGTTATAACTGTTAGAAATAAATATGTAGTCAGACACAACATATTATAGCTATAGAATAGTTAGGTTAAAGAAAATATTTAAAAAGAACTAGAGAGTAAAGAAAGTTAATCTAAAAGGGAACAACAACTAGGTATTTTCTGAATTTTGTGTAGCAATAGTGGGAGCTAGGTGACAGTGGACTATTAACTTCAGTTTGCTGTCAGCCAAATTTTAATACCCAGTGCTACTATCTTTCAAGAAAGGGGGCAAAATAGAAACCTATTTGGAGGAAATAAAGTTGTGATATTTATATATTATTTCTAGGATGATTGATGCTTGCATTTATTATGACAGTTTGGACAGCTTTAGACCAACCCCTTAAGTAACTGCTGCCTCCCATACCAGAGATGTCAAAGAAGGATCTAACCTTCATGCTGTATTACCAAAGCTAAAGAATGATAGCATCTGTGTAAATAACAGGAATTATCTTTTTCGGAAAGCACTTCTTTTTGTATTGTGTAAATCTACTCTTAATGTTTCAGCATTATGCATTCAAAAAATTAATTCTCAGCCACAAACATACAAGCTTTTTGGTTAAAAACTTTTCTGTATAATAATAACAAAATGTTGCATCATTCAGAAATTTTAAGTATTACCCTCTATTGTAAAAAACAGCTACTTATTTTGAAAAGTGAGTTTAAATATTTAACTTTGTTAACTTTAAAATTAACTTACAACAGAAGTCTGGAAAGACGTAGAAACATAGTTTTTGGATCTTCCCTCACCACTACCTACAAATGAGCAACAAGACACCAAAACAAAAAACCCACTGGCAATATTTACACATGAGAGTATTTGTTCCCAGAACCCCAAAATACAACTGGGTAAGACTTGCTTGGTGTCAGTGAGGAAAAAGCAAAAGGAAGCAGTAGGGATCAGACCTGACAACAGGAGAGCTGCCCAAATACCTGGATGCTTGGCAGTTGAAACTGGTAGGTCTTCTGCCTACTTCAATGGGCCCTCAGCAGGAATTGTGAGGACAAGAATATTGTAGCCTTTGTGAACTGTCAAAACTGACCTGCCAGGGCCTTCTTTCATAATAGGGCCTCACAGTAACGAGACCTTGAGAGTGGAATAAAAATTGCACAGAGTAGGGATAGAGGAAAGAGAAGGGCCAGATGAAAGTTGGGAAGAACAGAACCAAGAAATCGCAGAAAGCAAGCTGCCCTGTTTATTTTTAATACTGTATATAGAAGAACAAGGATTTTTGTAAAATTAGAATAACACTTTACATTATTTAGATTGACCACATCCAGAGCAAGGAAAACTCAACTCAATTTATGCTGAGACCACCCCTGGAACGCTTTTAGTTTTTGAGTACTTCATTTTCACAGGAACAGTGTACTTAAGTTCTTTCAAAAAGGATGGTGAGGTGTTCAAAGTCATGCCACGGGAGAAATGATTTAATTAATCTGGGGGGCTGTGCTTGGAAAATAAACTACATGAGATTAGGATTAAATTTTATTTGTGTAGCAGCCAGAGAAATAGAAACTCAAGGAGGAAGATTTTGCCTTAGTAAAAGGAGGAACTTTGTAAATATAAAATTGATCAAAAAATACAATATGTTGCTCAGATAGTGGAGGCTGCTGATTACTAAAGATATTTATGTAGAGATTCCATTCTCTCTCATCAGAAGAACTACTGTTTATGGACTGCCTGCTATATGTCTCAAGTGCTAGTAAAAGCATTTGACATATATTAAATTAGCTAAATTTGAAGTAAATTATTCATATGGTATGTTCATGACCTAGTTAAGAGAACATGGGAACCTATGACATGGCTTCCAATTCATTCCTGCCATTTTTATTTATTTATTTTTTAAGTTTTTGTTTTTGCTTTTTTGCTATGTTGGGGATGGCATGGCATTCAGGGGCTTGCACATGTTGTGCAAATGCTCTACTACAGAGCTAGATTCCCCAGCCCTCATTTTTGCCATTTATTAGCTGTTGTGACCTTGGGTGGGGCACTTAAATCTCTAGAATCTATTCTAAAGCTGTAAAATAGGACTAAATGAAAATAACCTCTGAAGGCTTCCAGTTGAAAGAGTGTATTGTATGTATCTTCATATGATTCCTAATTCTCCTGACTACCTAGAACGGCAGTTTTCAGACTAGTAGATTGTAAGCCCCTTTACACTCTTGCAAATGATTGAGAACCCCAAAGTATTTTGTTATGTGAATTCTATCTACTGATAATTGTTGTACTAGAAATTAAAATTAAGTAAATTTTAAAGTGCGTGTATGATACTATCATTTACCAGAGCAGTAGCATCTTTACAAGTTGTATAGCTGTATATACTTGGAGGAGAGTGAGAATGGATAAGCCAGAACTTTTTTGGTGTTCTGAAAGTAGGTCTGACCTCTCAGATCTTCTAGAAAATCCCAGCATCTCCTAAGAATCCCCAGCCCACACTTTAAGAACCACTAACCCTATTCCTAATCTTTGAAAGGTTAAAGAATGGTTTTCTTGTCACCTAAAAAGAGTTGAAGCTGTATTCTTTTTTATGTTTTTGGTTTGGAAGATAATTTTTGTAGGTAAGACTCAGTGGAGTTAAGATTTGAATTAGGAAAATCTCTAATGACCACTGGTCTTATATCTTCTGATAGCACACATAATTCATGATAAAGCAGCATATTTTAAAGCTTTTTTTTTTTTTTTTAGGTTAAAGTACATTGTTTCATTAGAAAACATGTATCAGATCCTCCTGGGAAAACAACTTTTTTTAAAAATTTCTTACATACCTGACAATAGTAGAATGCATTACAATCATAATTATCCATTCATTCACAGCACAATTTTTCATAACTCTGTATATAAAGTATGTTCTCTCCAAATTATGCCATTATACATGAGCTCTCTTTTTTTTGCATTACAATTCTGAATACACCTTTATACCACAATTTATATGTTGACACCAAATTCACATCTTCATTCTTTTTTTTTTTTTTTTTTTTTTTTATTGTTGGTCGTTCAAAACCTTACACAGTTCTTAATACATCATATTTCACAGTTTGATTCAAGCGGGTTATGAACTCCCAACTTTACCCCGTATACAGATTGCTGTATCACATCAGTTACCCTTCCATTGATTCACATATTGCCTTTCTAGTGTCTGATGTATTCTGCTGTCAGTCCTATTTTCTACTATCCCCCCTCCCCTCCCCTCCCCTCCCCTTTTCTCTCTACCCCTTCTACTGTAAATCATTTCTTCCATTTGTATTATCTTGTCTTACCCCTCCATTACATATTTCTTGATATATCATATTTCACATTTTGATTCAAGTGGGTTATGCACTCCCATATTGCCCCTTATACAGATTGCAGATTCACATCAGTTTCACTTCCATTGCTTTACATATTGCCATCCTAGTGTCTGTTGTATTCTGCTGCCTTTCCTATCCTCTACTATCCCCCCTCCCCTCCCCTCCCCTCCCCTCTTCTCTCTCTACCCCCACTACTGCAATTCATTCCTCCCCCTTGTATTATTTTTCCCTTTCCCCTCACTTCCTCTTGTATGTAATTTTGTATAAACCTGAGGGTCTCGTTCCATTTCCATGCTATTTCCCTTCTCTCTCCCTTTCCCTCCCACCTCTCAACCCTGTTTAATGATGGTCTTCTTCTTGTGCTCTTCTTCCCTAGTCTGTTCTTAATTACTCTCCTTATATCAAAGAAGACATTTGGCATTTGTTTTTTAGGGCTTGGCTAGCTTCACTGAGCATAATCTGCTCTAATGCCATCCATTTCCCTCCAAATTCTATGATTTTGTCATTTCTTAATGCAGAGTAATACTCCATTGTGTATAAATGCCACATTTTTTTTATCCATTCGTCTATTGAAGGGCATCTAGGTTGGTTCCACAGTCTTCCTATTGTGAATTGTGCTGCTATGAACATCGATGTAGCAGTGTCCCTGTAGCATGCTCTTTTTAGGTCTTTAGGGAATAGACCCAGAAGGGGGATAGCTGGGTCAAATGGTGGTTCCATTCCCAGCTTTCCAAGAAATCTCCATACTGCTTTCCAAATTGGCTGCACCAATTTGCAGCATATTTTAAAGCTTTTTAAAAATTGATACAGATGATTGTATAATAGCTAATAAGAAAATAGGACCACAAGTTTCTGATTTGGGATTTTTTTTTTCCAGGTTTATGTTTGCATAGACCTTACCAGTTGAACATTCCTAAAATCTGAAACCTGAAGTGCTTTGAAATTCAAACTGTTTGACTGTTGTATTGATGTACAAAATCTTTCTGATTTCGGAGCATTTGGATTTTTGATTTTTGTTTTTGGGATACTCAACCTATGTGCCATACATGGCTTTTTGACACTTTAATTACATTATCTCTTGTTTAATTCTCACAGTGATTCTGTGAGATAAAGGTGCCATTTTAAAATCCTCTTTTGCAGATGAAACAACTGAGATTTAAAGATGTTGAGTAATATGCCCAAGTTACATAGTTAGGTACTAATAGAAATAGCGTATGTACCTTAACTACTAAACCTGGCTCTTAACCACTAGGTTTTACAGCCTGAATTTGAGGCAGCTGTTTCACTATCAGTTTAACTTTGATGTCATGCAGAAATCATCTGTTCCTTAGTGTTGTTTGTTAATATTAATACTACTTATTCTAACCTATATATAAAACTGTTCGATCTGCTGGAGCCAGGAATGGTTTCTCTTTGACCACAGCACTGTGTGACTTCTACTGCTCTTAAGAGTGTTTTCAAGAGATAAGAGAGAAGTTCAGAGGATGACTACTTCAGATATATAGTGCTTGAGAGGCAGGGTAGACACATTCCCAGCCTCCTTTCTTCATCTGTAATATGGAATGCATATCAGAGGTTTGCCTTATAATGAAATAATTATTCATATGTACAGCTTTTAACAAGGTGTGGCACAAAGTAAGTTCAGTTAGGAATATTTTGCAGTTGTGGTGAGAATTGACAGGGAAGTAAGATGATAGAGCTGGATAGATTCTTTGAGTTAAATCTAGTTTTAATTTCATTGTTTTGCCTAAAATCTTATCATTTCAGACTGCCAAAATATTTGTAATAAAATGTAAGTATAGAGCTATCTTTAAATTCATGTACAGTGTTAAGAACACTTTGTAACTAGTAAGCAAGAGTGATTAGAGTATGCATCTGAGTTTTCTGGTGGGATGCTGATACAAATTACCAAGACCCTTTATCCTAAAGTGAGTGAATTTAGACAAATCTTTTTGGATTTTTTTTTTTTTTTTTTTTTTTTACTTTCCTGAAGGAAGCCTAACGTTTTTCACTTATTTATTTGTTTACTTATTTGGCCAGGACCCACAGCCACTGTCCATGGCCCTAAGAGAAGGAAAGACAATGTTTAAAGGCCTGAGAAAGAGTGGCCCCTATTTTAGATGGAGGGGCTTTTCTGTGAAAGGGGTAGTCACAGTGGTGTCCTGTTACTGTCATTTGTGCCTTTAGTTTTCTCTTGCTCTATTTAAAAATATGCATTTACTCCATGCTGGAATGAGAGGTAGCTTAGCTTAGTGGATGGGTTCAGAAATATTTGAATTTCAGCCATGGGACTGAACCTTACTAACTATAAGTCTTTAGGCAAGTGACCTTAACCTGACCTTGTTTACTGTTTTGTGAACTGTGAGTAATGATTTCAGAGTTCTGGATTAAATGAATATGCAGTAGGTAGCATAGTGCTGGGTGGGCGCTGTGTAAATGGTTGCTGATTAAATGAATGCGGCGGAAGCATCTTTGCTAATTTGAATATAAAAACAGCTTCATACACATAAGGTTTTCTGCTCATATTTTGGTTTCTATAACTTGAATAGCTGAGTTGGTATTGTAGAAAAATGAAAACATATTTTATGGCTTTCTTCTTCTTAAAATTATTTCGAGTTAGTACTCAGATTTTGTCTAGGCAAGAGGAATAACCTCAGAATGAAGGAAACCTATCCGGAAACTTGAATATCTAAGAAATAGCTCTTTCAACAAATCTGAAAAATCAGTGGTTTTGGAGAGTAGTGACCACCATTATTGTCTTCCAATTTATTCGAATGCTGAGTTTAGTGGTTAAAATCCATCAGCAGCCCTCATTGTGATAAGGAATTCGAGTTGTGACCAACCCACAATGCTTCCTCTTAGTTTTAGGATGAGTGTACAACACAGCATTGTTTGTACTGAGAGTGAGGGTATTTTGAAGTTTGAGAGTGTTTTACAACTACTGCCTTGTTAGGTTTGTCTAGAAATACTGTTCTATAACCTGAAAAATCTAAAAAATTTCTTGTGTTAAAAATTACAGATCATTACATAAGGGATCTAGTTTACAGATTTTAATCATTATGACAGTGTTGCTTTATTTCTGCACAAATAGAGAAGATCTTTATATAAGAAAATCCTGATGTTTCTTGCCATTTGAAGATAATAGTGCTCAGACTATACTAAAAATGAACGAAAAAAAGAACAGTTTTAAGTAGACTATTAATATTTCTGGATTTTAGATCTAATGTTTCAGAAGTTTTGATTGTTTGGATTTTCCTGGCAGAGTCAGTACCATAGTATTGGCATGTGAGGACATCATTGGGTAGACATGGAACCAGACTACAATGCCGTTCATTTTGCTTGGTTTCTATCGTATTCTGTAACTTTAAGAAATTTTCTCATCCATATACCCTATAAGGGTCTCAAAAGAGTGGATGTTTTTTTCATAATTTAAGAAGTTAGTATCTTTAAGGTCACTTCTTTATGTTTATTTTGGATGTGGACTTATACCTTTGGTCAATATTGTATCCCTAGTGCTTGGTACTGAATCAAGTTTAAATATATCTCTTTTTCAATTCAAATACATGTTTTCTGAAACCACACTGTGTGCATTGCAGTTGAACAGTGTCTTCTTCAATATGTCTGCTCTGCCTTCTTGCCAAGATTTGAATAGGAAGATGGAATGATTGTTTCAGAGGGTCTAACTGTGAATAATGATTTTTCTGGCATATTCATCTAAATGAGATAATTGTTTTGCTTCATAGAGCTAGAAAAGAAATCCAAGCAGGAGCTTTTGAAATGAGTAAGAGATAAAGTAAAAATAGCATTTATTTATCTGAGTTCTAATTGTATGCTTAACCAAATGAAATTGCCCACAAACCTGTAGTCATTGGCTCTTTAGGTAATGGCTTCAAATGTCTTTCTAGTGTAGTTGCTTATGTGGTCCTCTCATATTCTTTAGTCAAAATTTTCTCTACCTGATAGAGAACATTTCACAGTGAACTGTGTGGTTCTTCAATACCAGAACTGTGGATTTTGGGAAAACTATCACATCACCTGGTGAAATGGAAAAATCAGTATTCTGGATTTTTGTCCTGTTTATCTGATATTAGCATGTCTGCTATTAGAGTAGGGAAGTTCCTATTAATGAGGCCAGAGCAAAGAAGACAACACCTTTTCAACATGTAACAGGCTCATAGTGGAAGAATCAAAGAAGGCAGAGAATTTTTTTTTATTAATTTCAATTAACATGTAATTTTAGTTTTTTTTTTTTTTGTATTGGGGATTGAACTCAGGGGCACTCAACCACTGAGCCACATCCCCAGCCCTATTTTGTATTAGAGACAGAATCTCACTGAGTTGCTTAGCACCTTGCTAAATTGCTTAGGCTGGCTTTGAACTTGTGATCCTCCTACCTCAGCCTCCCAAGCCATAGACATGCAACTCTGACATACATTTTTAAATTGCATAGAGTGCACAGGTGAGTTTTGAAAAACATGTGTATATATGTATCCAGCACCTCAATCAAAATATAGATTTTATCTCTAACTTTAAAATCACTCTCATGCCTAGTTTCAATCAATCCCCACTACACTTAGACAGCTACTGTTCTGATTTCTATAATTGAAATCATAGAAATTGTAGATTGGTTTTGTGGGTTTTTAAATATATAAATGGAATCATGCAGTGCTGTTGTTTTTGACATCCATGTTGTCACATGTATCAGGAATTAATTTCTAAATTTCTATTATGAATGTATCCAAATTTTTTGTCCATTTTTCTCTTCATGAGTATTTGAGTTGCTTTAAGTTTGGCCATCCTGAATAAAGCTTCTTGTACCAGCCTATTTGTGGACATTTCTCCTTGGTAAATACATAGAAATGTATGTACTAATTTATAGGGTAATAGTGTTTTTATGAGATACTGCCAAATCATTTCCTATGGTGTTGGTACCATTCACCCTGCTTCCCCAAATGATAGAAATTTTTTTTTTAACCAACATTAGGTAGTATTTGGTTTTAATCTTAGTAGTTTTTTATGGATGGAAAGTAGTACTGCATTGTGGTTTTAATTGGCATCTCCCTGATTGGCAATGCTATTGAACACTTTTTCATGTGTTTATAAAGCCTTCTTAAATCTTTTTTTTATCAACTGTTAGTCTTTTATCTACTTTTTCACATAAATAAAATTTGAATGACTTATTACTGAATAAGCACATGAATAAATTCGGAGATTTCCCTTTCTCAGACAGATATCAGGTTTGCTATGGAAATCTTGAAGTCACGGAGACAGCAACATTCTACCTGAGACCTGTAGGAGAGATCTATTTGTTCAGTCACAGGATTTTTTTCTAGTGGACTTCAGTTTTGAACTACCTCAAAGAAATAAATATCCTTAACAACTTAAGACAGACAATTATATTTTCATGTTATACAAATCTATGTTCATTTTGCTTCTTAGTTTATAGTCTGAGAAATGGTAGTGAGTTTTTTTAGGAAGTGAAAGAGTTGTTACCTTATGGATTTCATGTGTTATTTGTTGGTTAATGCATTTAGAAATTGTAAGAAGTTCTAGAGTATATGGACAGTAATAATGTGATATGGACAGTTGAGTATCACTTCCTGATTGTGGAAAAGAACCTAATATTAATTATCTTTGTATATGCCTGGGTATATCCCTGAATTTTAAAGTTCAACATTATATTTTTGAGATGTGGTGTCAGATAACATCAGAAAGAAGGGGAAAAGCAAACAGAGTTTTAGTGTTCTCTGTGGAGTTTTAAGATAAGACATTTGCAATAGCAAATATTCCCATTTCTAGCTTTCTACTTCTTATATTGTATATTAAAAAGATTATTCATAATATTTTAATTAAGTCTGTCCTGTGTATGCATTAGCTTACCCCCCTTTGTCAACATGATAGTTACTGCATTATTTTCTTTTACTATGTTCCTTGACTTTCTCCTGAATAAACATGATTTTCTGCCTTTTTAATAAGGGGAATGAGGAGATCCTTATATTTAATACTTGAGTTGGCCAAGTTTAGTAGTTCTGTGACACAGAAGAATAGAAGGCTGAAGAAGGTGGCTTACTTTGCCAGTAGGGTTAGTAAATGGTGGGCAAAGAATATGTCAAGGAGATCAAGAGATGTAAACATCATTTAAAGATACAGATATATGAGAGCATATACCATATTGGGAGAATATGATACACAAGGATAGTCGAGTAATGTACAGTTGTGGACAAACTGTTGTGTTCAAATAGAGGTTGAGAACGGATTGGGAATCGATTGTGTATTGTGTTTTGGAGTTTAGGTTTTGTGCTATAGGACTGTAACTTCTTCAGAAGTTCCTTAAACACTCATTTGCTAATTCTTCCTACTCCTCCTTCTCTTTCCCTCCCCCTTTAACTGCTTAATATTTTGCTTTCATTTCAGCTAAGAGTTCAGCATGTGAAAAGTATGGGAACCACACTTTGAAGTGGTGGCATTTCATGTTCTGACTAATGTATAGAGGATGGGTTATAGTGACAGGAGACAAAAGATGGAGGTGACTAGGGATGCTATTTAAGTAGTTCAGGCAAGAGACAGACGGTATCTGCTTCATTAGACATTATTAGAGAAGTGGGATTGATTTTCAACATCTTCTAAGTAGACTTAGCAGGAGTTAGTGATGATATGAGTAGTGACAAACGTGTGGGGACAAGGCAAAAGTAGCTTGTAACAAATGATGGAAACCAGAATGATGTCCAGATCATCCCTCTTTTTTTTTTTTTTAAACTTTCAGAGAAGTTCTAAATATAATACTGAGAACTTTCTTTGCCCTAGACTATCTGATAGTAAATTGCCAACATGATGCACCATCATCTCCAGCACTTAGTCGTGCATTTCTTATAAATAAGAGCATTTAATTACAAGAAAAGTAAAACATTGGCATTTATATATTAATGTAATATAACATATAATATTGACATTAATATATTAATATGATGTAATAATACATTAATGTATATATCAGGCCCCCTTTGTGTTTTACCAGTTGCCCAAATAATGTCTCATATGACAAAAGGATTCCATTCAGAATTATGTGTAGGATTTAGTTGTCATGTATCTGAAATAGTTCCTTAATCTGATGTTTACTTTCCTTTCTTTAACAGATTTCAAGATTATAAGCTAATTATTATGTATAGTGACTCAATTTAGGCTTGTTAATGTTTTGTCATTCACAAATTCAGGTTATACCAACATTGACTGGAATATCATGGAAGTCATATTATGTTCCTATTCATTGATTTGTTATTAGGTAGGCAAACAGTTTGTTTCATTGTTCATACTTGCTTTCAGCCTTTTTTAATCCTTACATCAGAGGAACACTTAAAATAAATTTCAGATCTTATCCTTATTCCTTATCCTTCTCACAGTCAGACTTCCAGACACTTACTTTCTGTCCCCCACATAAGCTGTCTTCACTATTTTTGTACACTGACTCCCCAGTTTTGAACTCTTGCATAAAATTTTTATGTTTGTAGTTCATTGTATATTACCTTGCTCAGTAAGTTGCAGATAGAATAATTCATTGATAATTGTCATTGCCTCTTAGAGCAGAGATGGCTCTTTTTCTATGGACCTGTTAGCAGTGATGAACCCAACAGATTCCTTCTTTTTTACATTGCTCCCTCATCACAAAGGTTACTGGTTTGACTGCTCATTAGAGCAGGTAGAGGGAACTCCATTTTTCTTTTTTTTAGCCTTACTTATGCAAGTAGGCCTTACCACAAATTTCTTGGTATAATATCCAAATGCAGTATGGTATATGTAAGAGAATTCTTTATCCCATACCTAAAACTAAAAATGACGTTTAAGCCAACTCTTTTTTTTTTTTTGAGGGAAAATACAATCCTCTTATAATTTAAGTTTAACTTACTGTCTCTAAAATTAATCTCATATTTTTATAAAACTTGGCAAGTCATAAGAAATGTAACAAGTTTAAGTAACTAGCTTAAACCAAAATGAGACTTAATTTTTCTTACTGTGGGCTTAGTACACATTATAAATTGGATTTTACTTAATGTTATTTACAACATTATAATTTATTGACAGTGTTAAATAGTAAAACTTAAGCCAACCACTATAAATAAAAATATAGCCTAGACACAGTTTTATATATGACTCTGGTATTTCCTTACTCAGTAATGTATAAGTTGAAATGTAGGCCTAGAAGTTATAGATTGCTTATTTTATATGCCCATTTCTTACTTTTTAATCTTAAAAATAAGAAATGATAATTACTTCTTTAATGTGAATTCCCCCCTCTCTTTCAGTACTAGGGATTAAACCCAGAGCTTTGCACATGCTAGGGAAACACTGTACCACTGAGCTAATAGCCCAGCCCTCAGTTTATAGATGTGCTTGTTGTTTGTCTTTTTTTTTTTAATATTCATTTTTTAGTTGTAGTTGGGCAAAATACCTTTATTTTACTTATCTATCTATCTATCTATCTATCTATCTATCTATCTATCTATCTACCTATCTATTTATTTAATGTGATGCTGAGGATTGGACCCAGGGTTCCGCACGTGGGAGGCGAGCCCTCTACCGCTGGGCCACAACCCTAGCCCTATTGTTATTTCTTGCTGCACCAGTAATTGTGGGTTAAACACAAGATAGCAAATCATGCATATTTTATTTCCGACTCAAGTGAGATTTTTTTTGTATGTGCTTATTTCTTGATGTTGGTTGAATAAAAGAAAGATTGTTCTTATGTATGAGTAGTCGAGAACTGCAGCATAATGTTCTTGTTTTCCTATGAATTGCAGGATAGTCTTCACAGAAATCCCAAACTCATCTTGAATGTATAAGACTGTAGCTCTTCTTACTATTTTTTTTATGTCAAATGTTCATAATTGGAATATTCAGAAAGAGGATCATCCCTTGCCCCATTATACGTAATATATATATATATGTATGTACATATGTACACTGTTCAGCTTTGTTCTACAGTTTCTCTAGGTCGTTTCCATCTAGTAAGTATCTTCATTCTGATGCCCAAGCAGCATTAGAAACCTTCAGGATTTCCTTTTGTGACATAATATTTTTAAAAGCTCATTTTTCCTTTTAAATATAAGAATCTTATCCCCTGAAGTAAGAACAACCATCATTTTTTTTATACCTTATAGACCCTGAAAAATAAGTGCTGAATAGGTTAGTTTCTTTTTCCATTCTTTACCTTCTAAGTGTTCAACAAAATCTTGCCTATTATTTTCTTAAATAGGATCCCTTTCAGCTTTATTACCCTGTTCAAAACTTTTCCTTAGCCTAACCACTGGATTTCTTTGTGTGGTAGATGTTCTTGAGTGAAATGAAATTTGTTTAATGAAGTTCACTTTTTTTATTTGTTTCTAAAAGTATCTTTTAGAAATTCTTAAAATTTTACCCTAAGAGAGTTTACCAGTCCCTCTACACAGATGTCTTCTGTGTCAGTGTGGATACTCCAAGAAACGGATGTCAAGACAAAATTTTAATGTGCAGGGAACCCTCTGCCCCGACTCCTTTCCAGGGTTGGAGCAATCCCATTCTGATACTTTGACCATGCTCATTAGTTTGCTGGAAGAAGCCCAGAGGCAGCATGGACAGCTTTGTTCCTTATAGCAGGTGAGGTTGAAGGGATAGATGAACTGAGTACATACTGTAGCCACCACACCCATTTTATCCTACTCAGACCTCAACACTATTTTTTTCCATGTGGACATCTTTCTTTTTTTTTTAATGTTTATTTTTTAGCTTTAGGTGGACACAATATCTTTATTTTACATTTATGAGGTGCTGAGGATTGAACCCAGTGCCTCGTGCATGCTAGGCGAGCGCTCTACCACTGAGCCACAGCCACAGCCCCTGGACATCTTTCTTATCCTGCCCATGTTTAATATTCTACCCCACCCAGATGAATGTTCTTACTCTGTTTTGTCTTCGCCCTTCTGGGCTTCTCCACTGTATGCATCATTCCTTATCCTTCTCACAGTCAGACTTCCGAATACTTACTTTCTTTCCCCCACATAAGCTGTCTTCACTATTTTTGTAGACTGACTCCCCAGTTTTGGACCACCATCCTTTCTCACACACATTTTTCTAACTTGCTTTAGGACTAAAATATTGCAGGAGGAAAAGACATTCAAGTTTCTTACATCTGCAACTGGCTAGAATATGGTTCCATTCATTGACACAGAGAAAATAGGAGTAGCTGAGAACAAATTTTGGACCTCAGGGGTATGTATGTGGGATGTCGGGGTAGAAGTTTGGGGTTCCAACCAGAGTAATTTCATTAAACTGAATGACTCAGCAGAGGAGTCTAACTGGAGATTGTCAAATGAGTGGTTATTTTCTATGTGACAGTTGAAATCCTGGGTTTCAAAGAAACTGCAGGGAAGGAAGAAGCTAGCAGTGAAGAGCAACTACTGGGCTACCTGAGGGAGATAGTATAGATAATGTCAAGGGAAATTGAGGGACTGGAGACTTGTAAAAGGGAGTGAGTGTCTCACAGTGTAAAAATTACAAAAACAAAACAAAACAGTAAAAGAGCCACTGGATTTAACCATCAATTTAAAATTGAGGTATAATGAAATAAGTCCAGATTATAGGGCTAAAACAAAATATGAATATAGGTTAAGTAACTTATAATGTAGATGTTGTCACTGAGAAATAATCTTTTTCAGTAAAGATATATTTGATTGACTAGGTGAGTGGATTTAAATTATTCAGTTCAGATCCCTAAAACTCTGAATTGATTGCTACTTATTTGATGATGTTCTCAGTAATGCCCATTTTATTTTGATTTTGTTAATATATATCACTGAGAATGAGTCTATTTTGCAGTCCCTGATTTTTACCTTAATGTTGTATGTTTGATTTTCTTGTTAAGTACAATATAAAAATAAGAAACCAGAATTATTCAAAAAATGATAATTATATTTGGAGTATTAATCTTTCTTTCTTTTTTTTTTTTTTTTTGGTACTAGGGATAGAACCCAGGGGCACATAACCTCATCCCCAGCCCTTTTCATTTTTTATTTGGAGACAGGGTCTCACTAAGTTGCTGAAGCTGGCTTTGAACTTGTGATCCTCCTGCCTCAGCCTCTTGAGCTGCTGGGCTTACAGGCATGAATCACTGCGCCTGGCTGGAGTATTGATCTTTTTGGTTACCTAATTGTTCCTAGGCCTTTTAATTTTTATTTTGAGATAGTGTCTTACTCAGTTGCTTAGTGCCTCTCTAGGTTGCTGAAGTTGACTTTGAACTTGCCATCCTTCTGCCTCAGCCTCCTGAGCCCTGAGATTATAGGCATGCATCATCGTGCCTGGCACCTAATTGTTTTCTGTTTTTGGTACTGGGGATTGAATTCTGGAGCATTCGACTACTGAGCCACATCCTTAGCCCTTTTTATTTGGAGATAGGCTCTCACTGAGTTGCTTAGAGGCTTGCTTTTGCTGAAGCTGGCTTTGAACTTACTTTCCTCTTGCCTCAGCTTCCCAAGCCACTAAGATTACAGGCCCATGCCCGGCTGGCACCTAATTGTTTTTAATTGCCTGTGCTAAAAAACAAGAAACTTGATAAAGTAGAAAAATGACTTTTATGACTTAGAAGATTATTTATAAATTAATGGTAAGGTATTAGGATTTATACCCTAATTAGTTTCAAAGGTACCATAAGTGACTTGTTGAACACAGAGTACAACTTTTTCCCTCACTGCAGTGCTGGCGATGGAACCCAGGGTCTGGCATGTAATTGGTAAGCAAGTGCTCTACTGCTGATGCTGTCATCAGCCTCCGGATTACAACTTTTAAAAATGTGTTTTAAATAATTGATATTGTGTTTGTGACGAGGCTTGAATTTCTTTGGTGAAGAAGACATTCTCAGTGCAATGCTGGCTTAATGAGTTTTAAATAATTATTTACTCATGAAACTAATGTTTTGAGTATAGATTGAATTGGATATTTTTTGTGAGTGTTACTGATAACAGTGTCAAAAAATGAGTCTCTTTCCTGAGGAAGCTTAAATTCTAGTAGTGGAAGGCAGATAATACATAAGTAAATGGGTGGATAGATAGTATGTACTCTTTAAACCACAGGTACTGTTTTAGTGCTTTTATATATTTAGAACTAGAGGGAAGAATAAAGCAGCGCAAGGGGAAAAGGAAACATGGTGGTAGAGATGTAGTTTTTTTAAAAAATATTTTTTAGATGATTAGACCTTTATTTTATTCATTTACTTATCTGTGGTGCTAAGAATCAAACTCAGTGCCTCACACATGTTAGGCAAGCACTCTACCACTGAGCCACGCCTCAGCTGCAAGATGTAGTTTTAAATGGGATAGTTAGGGAACATGGCATTGACAGGGGACCTCAGCAGGGTTGGGAAATGGAAAGAACCATGCAGATACATGGGGGAGAGCATTCAGACAGAAATAACCAGAGCACTGTGCTGTCAGGTTGCAACATACTTTATTCTTTGGAAGAGAGCAAGGATAGAAAGGGTGGAGCAAAGTGAGAAGGAGAAAGTAGGACAATAGGCATTGAGAGTGTTAGGACACATGTAGGTTATTTATAGGATCCACAGGTGACTGTAAAACATTGCTTTTTCTTGGTGGATTTTGAGCAGTGGAGTGATAAGATATTACTTACTTTAAATCTGTTTCAGGTACTTAACTGCTAATTAGCTTGACCATAATAATCAATCCACAAATTATTAATTTGGGATATAGAAAGTTCAAAATGAAGAGGGAGTGTGGGATGACAGGAAATGGCACTTCCGGTCAGTAGGAAGTGTCTTTTAGGATTCAGTGAAATTCCCAAATTGTTTGAGTTATGTAACTCCAAACTTTTGAGTTTTTCTTCCTGATGATTGTACAGTTTGGCTTATTTTCTTGTCATCTGTGTTCTAAAGATTCTTAACTGCCTTTGTAGCTCAAATCTAATGTATCATGCTTGCTGTGTGACTTCTGAAAGTGCTAATGTTGCACTGTTATTTGGATGCCTTAATAATTTACTTAAATCATTCCCTGTTTTATTAGTATACGCAGTATTCCTAATGTCTGCTGTGATTTCAGCGTTAGCCTTTGTCTTGGAATTTTTCTTGAGGTTCATGACTCTAGTTTGGTTGAAGACAGGCTTTCTGAGCTTCAAGTTTGCTCATGTACTATGCTCACATTTATTCCATAAACATCCTAAAATAAGCAGTTCAAATATTGTAAGAGAAAGATCTTCTGAAAAACAAGGCTCATGAGAAACTAGTTGCAGAGTTCATCATACACACACACACACACACACACACAGACACACGGTCTGAAGTGTCACTAAATCAACAAGGAATAGTGGCTGTAAGTTACCCTGCATTTTTAGGACTTTTGGAAAGTCATAAAGTAGGTCTTGTTTCTCTGTATAACCTTATTTTTAAATTTTATTGAAGAATAAAATTTTAATAATACTTCTCTTTTGTCTGGAAGGAAGCTGACCATAAGTATCTTTTTTTTTCAGGCATTTTGAGGTCAGAACCTCTTTCGATCTCCCAGTACTGTGAAAGACACTGCCAAAAGATGCTTTTCTCTTCACTTACACAAGGAGAAATAATGTACCTTCTCCTTTTCTTTCTCTACTTATTGTTCTATGTAAAGTCCAACTTTATTTTATTTGAGCTATCTGAAATTTTATTTTAAAAGTTTAGTGATGAATATCTGTGTTGAAGCTTTTAGTTCTCTGATCATTTGTCTTTTGTTAGATTAGCAGACTGTAACAATAGGTGACATTGGTGTCAGAGTGCTGTGTGACTCTTGCATTGCAAGCAGTGCTCCATCTAGAGGATTTAGATGAAGTATTACAGTCCACCCTAATTATCCACAAATTTGCAAATATTATAAATTTATAAAATTATAAATAAATTTATAACATTCAAATAAATAGTTGTAGCACCTTCACAGTCATTTATGGACATGTACATATCAGAACATTTGATCGAACTGACATGCATATTTCCAACAAGGAAAGAGGTCAGGAGGATGCTGCTCTGCCTCCTTGTTTAGCTCTCATACTATGAACAGTGTCCTTTCCATGGTCTGTAGTAGTACATTTTCTCTGTTATTTGTGTTTTTTGTTGGTGATTGTGTTGCTTAAAATGACCCCCTGGGGCTGGGGCTGGGGCTCAGCAATAGTGAACCTGCCTGGCATGTGTGAGGCACTGGGTTCAATTCTCAGCATTGCATATAAATAAATAAAATAAAGGTCTATCAATAATAAAAATATTTTGGAAAAAAAATGATCCCCAGGCATACTGCTGAATTACTGCTTAATGAGCTAAGGCTCAAGAAGTCTGTGATGTGTACCTTATGGAGAAAATAATGTGTGTTAGGTAAACTTCATTTAGGCATGAGTTATAATGCCATTGACTGTGAGTTCAATGCTAATGAGTCTGTAATGTATATTAAATAAGATATCTTTAATCACAAACACACATAAAAGAGGTTATGCATTGATTGGTTGATGAAAATGTGACCAGAGGCTTGTAGGATCTGTATTTTTCTCTAGGAGGAATGGCTCAGTATTTGCTGATTTCGTGATTGCAGTAACTTCATGGAACAAAATCACTGTAAATAATGAGAATTAACTATTTATTTAAGCATGGTGTTTTATAGAGTCTTAAGGTATTGGAAACATCTTGTAATTCTCTCCCTGTGAAACTATTGTTGCTGGTATGTTTAAATATTTGTATGCAACTTTACAATGTAAAATCTAATGTTACTGGGGGTTCTGGTCAAAAAGGCTAAATTACATTGGTTAATATTTAAAGAAAAGCTGTGAATATAGCTCAGTGGTGGAGCACCTGTCTAGCATACACGAAGCTTAATCCCCAATACCATCCCCCACCCAAGTAAAGAAACATTTCTTACGTTAAAATTTTTTGGTAGTACTGGGGTTGAGTCTAAAGAGACACTAAAGAAGGCAATATCAATGTTAAAGAATGATGTTCTTCCAGTGGCTCGGAAGGCTGAGACAGGAGAATCTTGAGTTTGAAGCCAGCCTCAGCAATGGTGAGGTGTTAAGCAACTAAGTGAGACATTGTCTCTACAAAATAGGGATGGGGATGTGGCTCAGTGGTCAAGTGCCTCTGAGTCCAATCACCGGTACCCAAAGGGAAAAAAGCATAATATTCTTTTAGGATTTTATCATGTTGTTTTTGTACAGTGAGGTAGGTACAAGAAAGAAGACTTGGTTGTCAGATTTTTGTGTTTGTTTTACATGAAGCTAGTTGTAGCTAACTAGCTTGGGAAATTCACGTGAGTTCTTCTAGCCTTAGTTCCTTGAGTGTGAAGTGAGGAACATTTTCAGTTTGAAAATTCTGTGGTTTTCTTTTATCAGTATTATTCCTGACCTTGAGTCAGTTCCATTCTCATCAGATTGCCAAGGAAATAGTACAATTTAATGTCAAAATAGGTTAGCCATCGGATTTTATTTTACTGAACTCAAGTTGTCTCATTAGTTATTGATAAAAACATAAGTTATGTATCTGATATGCTCGATATTAGGTACTTCTGCTGGTAAGAAGAAGTAAAAGAAAATCCTTGAATTTTTGATGGATTTTAGGGTATAGGAATGTGTTTATTGACATTTGTGTTTTATTTATATGTTCTAAATCACACAAAAAGTTTTCTCTAAAAACAAGATCATAATTAGAGTTTTAAAAGAAAAAAACACTTGCACTTTGGACAGAACTATTTATTAGCTTTATTAAAGTTTCAAGTTTTAGATCATGAGTGCTTAATTACTTTTTAATGTGCCTAGTGTGTTGGCATTATTTGGGTAACCTCGAACATGTCCATAGAGATACAAAGGATGAAGTTTAGGAATGAAGCATCTATACTACCAATGCCTAAAAAGCAATTTATTTTGAAGTATTGTTATCTAGTCTTCATGCAGTTTAAAAAAATCATACTGTGGTTATGTAATTACCTGAATTTTTCCCCTTAGCATAATATTATATAAACATCCATGTTTTCACAAAGTTTCATGAACATCATGTTTAAGGATTATACTGTATGTCCCGTCTCACAGAATTCTTTTATCTTGAACATCTGGGTTTTTATTTTTATTTGTATTCTTTATTGTTTCTCTATTTTTTTTTTTTTTTTGCTTTTGTGGATAGAGCTGCAGTGAGCATCCTCTGTATAATTTTTTTTTTTCTTTCTGTTTTAGGATTACTTCGTTAGGATAGATTGCCAGAAGTGGAGTTACTGGGTCAGAGGGTATGAACTTAAGAAAATTTTTCCTTTTTTTAAAAAATAAAAGTATTTTGTTTATTTGCTTCCCAGTTGATTTATATTGTCAAAAATGCAAATCATAATGATTATATTTGTTACCTGTCAAAACACTGTGTCTGAGACAAGATTCTATAATCAGAGAAGTTTGGGAAATTCACAGGATACCGAGCTTTTCAACTTGATTTACCTTTGCATTTTCTGAACTTGACTGAGCACTGAATAGTTTTTTTGTGATACACTTCATAACATTTTGTGGAAGTTTTACACAGGATACAGTTTATGAACTACTGATCTAAAATTTAAAATCATTTTATTGGTTAAGTTATATTTTATTAGCCAAAACAAATTAAATTATAAAGTTTTAAGCTAAGAATTATTAAAAGAAAGATGTTGCAATAAAGCTGGTTGCTGTATAATTTGGGGAAATTCTCATATAACTTTTATAATTTAAACTTTCTGTATTGATTACTAAAGAGCATCTTAATGACTTGATGACATTAGATATTTTTTACAATCTTTAATGATATTTAATATATATATGTGTGTGTGTGTATAATATATATATTTGCGTGTGTGAAATTAGAAGATAATATGGATATAAAAACCTAATTTTTCCTCCCATTTTCCCCTGCAGAATGTGAAAACCTTTTCATCTTCTGATAGTCTAGCCAAGGTCCAAGAAGTAGCAAGCTGGCTTTTGGAAATGAATCAGGAACTGCTCTCTGTGGGCAGCAAAAGACGACGAACTGGAGGTTCTCTGAGAGGTAACCCTTCCTCAAGCCAGGCAGATGAGGAACAGATGAATCGTGTAGTAGAGGAGGAGGAGCAGCAGCAGCAGCAGCAGCAGCAGCAACTGAGACAACAAGAGGAGGAGCACACTGCAAGGAATGGTGAAGTTGTTGGAGTAGAACCTAGACCTGGAGACCAAAGTGACTCCCAGCAAGGACAAGTGGAAGAAAACAATAATAGATTTATTTCAGTAGATGAGGACTCCTCAGGAAATCAAGAGGAACAAGAGGAAGATGAAGAACACGCTGGTGAACAAGATGAGGAGGATGAAGAGGAGGAGGAAATGGACCAGGAGAGTGATGATTTTGATCAGTCTGATGACAGTAGCAGAGAAGATGAACATACTCATAGTAACAGTGTCACAAACTCCAGTAGTATTGTGGACCTACCCATTCACCAACTCTCCTCCCCGTTCTATACAAAGACAACAAAAGTGAGTATAATCGATCTGTTAACCTGAAACACTTTACAACTCTATTTTAATTGCAGTGAAATTATCCTCATGTCTTTTTATTACTGCAAATTAATTTTCACAAATATAATAAAATGATTTAATTTTTGTTTTACAGAAGTTATTAGAAAGTATTACGAATAGAAATACTAATAATGGGACAATCTTATCACAAATGGGGAGATGGTAATTGGTTCTGTCACTATGAAAAATTATTAACATCAAATTGTCTTCTAAAATTTTCCCTAGCACAGGGATTAGCAAATCGTGTTTGCGGTGTAGAAGGTTGGGGGAGAATATAATTTTTCTAAATCAAGTAATGAAGAGTTTGTTTTTTGTTTTGTTTTAAAAAATAAAAGCTGGATGCTATGGGCTGTGTATCTACAAGTGGTATGCTAAGGCATGTTACTGGAAGTTGCCTCAAATTAGTTATTATTATTTTTTTAATCATTGGAAAATTAGATAACTTTTGCACTGCTATGACAAAATACCGGACAAGAACTAATTAGAGGAGAAAAAATTTATTTATTTGGGGCTCACAGTTTCAGAGGTCTCTTTTACATAGATGGCCAACTCCATTGTTCTGGGCCCAAGTTGAGGCAGCACATCATGAGTGGAGGAGACCAGAGCTGGAAAGCTGCTCAGCTCATGGGGGAGTCAGGAAGCCCAGAGAGAGGAGGGAGGGAGAAGTGCCTTCCCCTTCGGAGGTGCATGGCTCCTCTATTAATACCCCACCTGCCTACAGTTACCACCCTGTTAGTTCATTCAAACTAAGATGGTCTGATTGGGTTACAGCTCCTATAAACCCAATCATGTCGTCTCTGAATATTCCTGCATTAACAAGAGCTTTTGATGGTGGTGGGGGGATACCTCGTATCCAACCATAACAAATAGAACTCATAAATACCTGTGTATAATAGACATCTGAGTTTTAGTTTGAAATGGAACATTTTACTTTGAATAATAGCTTATTCATTTCACAAAACAATAATATCTGTAGTAGTTCATCTTCTAATCCTGTTTGCTTGCTTGCTTGCTTATTTATTTATTTATTTATTTATTTATTTATTTATTTATTTATTTATTTATTTATTTATTTATTTATTAATCCTGTTTGCTTATTTGTAAATTTCACAGTGAATTGTTGTAGATGATAAGCCACATATACAAAGAGATGTAACATCATCTCCTTTGACCTGGAATGCGGTATCTGACGCACTTGGATTAAAACTGGAATTACTAAATCATTTTTGTTTCAGCTTGTAAAACTTAAATTCTTTCTAAAACACGTTTATCCCTAATTTCCATGGCTTGTCCACAAGTTGGATTTTATTTAGCTGGTGATCTTCTAAGAAGGAAGTGGCGTCTAGTAGCGGTGTCATCCACTTTGTCATCCACTTTGTCATCCACATCTCAAAAAGTTGAATAGTTGCTTTGAATTTCAGCCAGGTGGATCCATGACTGACAACTTTAGCCTTGCTTTGTTAGTAAGGCTCAGGTCTTATATACTACCATTCCCCCAGCTTTTGCCATCTGGTATTCCTCCTCCTCTTCTTCCTCTTCCTCTTCTATCTCCTTATCTATTTTATTTCCATTAGAAAAACATTATATGCATAAAATTTTGGTCCACTCTCTTCTCGTTTACCTCTGCCATTCAAGTTGGAATATTTTGCCCAAGTAAAAGCAGAATCACATATTTGATTTGAGGGCTGAATATTTCATATCATTAAATTAATAGGACTTAATAAGTTTGGTCTTTATTATTTTTTAGAAACTACAACTCATCTTTCCTACGTGTTATTTTCCTTGTACTTCTATTTACTTGAGTGACTATGTAATGAGTATCTCTTCTCCTATATTCAGCAATATGAGTGTACCGAAGTATAATTGTATCATCAGTAGTTGGATTCATTATCTAATATTCAATGTTGTCAAATCCCTCAATGATATGGTCTTTCCATGATAACTTGAGATATTTTAATCACACATTACACTTTCTAGCATCCCTTGTAAAAATCACGATGTTAACTTAAAGACGCGATGAGAACAACACTGCCCATTTACACACACACTATATACTGCTGTGAGAAGTCTTTGGACAACTACTGCTTGAGTCTCAACCCAGCCTTCTTTGGATAAATCAGCAACCTAGTAAGCAGAACAATTACTCTTGAAATTCTGTTTGTAGATTTCATTGCTAGTATTGAAATCATTTATGTTGGCCAGCCAAATAGTTGCTTTGAGTGCATTAGTGAAATCACAGCCTGCAGCTTTTAGAATTTCACCCTTAAAGAGCTTGTTTAGCTTCTGCTGCTACCCATCCTAGTACAAGTTGTCTGCTCGAAGGGTCCGTGCTTATCTATAAGTCCAGGGATGTAAATGGTCCTGTTGACCAACACTGCTTGACTGTGGTATCTGGGGAAGTGCCTTTTTGATCAGGGCTGACATGACTAGTCTTTCTTTCTCATGCCCCTCTTGGAGAAGAGACCCTTACACCACCCCTGCCCAGTTCTTATCCAGTGACTGACCAGCCTCAGGCAGGCTACTGGAAGATCCAGCCCAGGGAAAGCTCACTGGACTGGTCACTAGTCTTCTGCCACTCCCTTAAGGTTACACATATCAAAAGAGGAAGCTTAAATCTCCCTTTTTCTAAAAATTCAGGTAGAGGAATGGGTATTTAGTACTGAAAATGCAATGCATTTTCTTATTTAAGAAAGAAGTTTAATCAAAATTAAGCCCTGATGAACAATACAAAGCTGTTGCAGATTTCTGTTATACTTTAAATAAAAAAGGTATCTAAGCAAAACATCTTTTTTTGCAAAAGGAGAAACTGGCATAACATTCTGTGGGAAAACTACCACTACACAGGTTTGACAGATGCTTTGACCTTCCTTTACTTTAAAGATGAAGCCATAAACAGAACTTTAGGTATATCTAATATAGTCATACTATTATCTCTTAAGTACACCCAGTTAATGGAGTGTTTTCGTCCTTGTGATTCTCAGTCTCACACACACACACACACACACACACACACACACACACATAAAATTACTGGGTTATACCTACAAGATAGCAGCAGAGATGGACATGTGTGTACATATGTGTTTTTATATATATCTTGGATATATTGTTCATCATGAAGTCATTTGTCTTCATAAATATGACATGAAGACTGTAAAGCTGTTGGATTCCCAACACAGCAATACCTTTCTACAGAGTAGAATTTCAGAGTAAAATTGATCTGAATGTTTTTCTTTTTGTCCATTCATGAAAGTCATTTTTAAGTTCATTTCCAGAGTGCTTTTTCAACATTTTTAAAAGTCATCTATTACTGCATTGCTTTAGAAGAAAATGTCAGTCATCCATGTACCTAGTTTTTAAAATATGGTGAATAGGGTGAAACTCTCACTAGTTCAACTACTTTATTTGGGGAGATCTTTAAACTATTGATCATTATAAGCATAAGACAGTTTTATAAACATTACCCTAGATCACAATTTCATCCAATTCTTATTAAACATTTACTTTTGAGAAGAATAGAGGCTATAAGATCATTTTTAAAAAACCCATTTTAAAATTTTAATACAGGATTAGCCTTCTACAGTTTTATCTGGTGTGCTTTTTGTATTTTTTCAGTCTCCTAAACAAACCTCATGTATGGCTAGACTTATTTATACATCATTCCTGAATGTGTAACATTTGCATATGATATTAGAAAAAAACTTTTAGATTCTTCCTTGCCTTGGTTTATTCTTTGGATATTGAAACCTGTCAGAACTCTGAGGGCAATCTCTCTTCCCTTCATTACTTAACGTTGTTTTTATGGGAATCTTTGGCAAACAATAATTTTTTGAAATATTAGAATGTTAGAAATTCTAGACTGTCCTGATGTTAAGTCAAGAGTGGTAGTCGGGAATTGCTGTTTGTTAAGCTCATAGTGTGTGCAAGATCCCACAACAGATTAGTGAACTAAGACTACAGAGAGGCCAAACGCTTCACCCCAAATCATACCATAATTGGCAGCTTTTAATCCTGAACTGTCCAATTTCAAAAACACCCCTTTTCCTTCCCATGTATTATGCTGCCCCCTATGGTAGAATTTGGCAAATAGTACTAAACAAGGTTTTCAACAGAACAAAATCAAAGGTTCTAGACTCTGGAATAGCATGACTTTCTAATATTATGTCACATTTGCAATATTCAGAGTTACCCATTAGAAAGTAGAGAGAACTCAGTCAAGGATTTTTCTTTTTGGTATTTAACAGATCATTATGGAAAATATGGGGCCCCAGGGCTAAAGTTGTAACAGGAAGAAATGACAATGTAAAAAAGAAATTTGAGACAAGATTATACAGATCACTAGGTGCCCTCAAATGTGCTTCTTAACCATAGGTCGATTATGTACTGACTGTTTCTCTTAATTTGACTAGTTTTCCTGTAAATTAGAGTCAGCTTGCTTCTGCAGGTATGAATAATATCTTTACAGTTTTAACTCTGTTATAAGAGTGTTATTGTATTTTTAAAAATTGAACCTTTGACATGCTTTTTGAAAAGTATCGACTTATTTTCTTTCTTATTGTTTTAATTTTGCCAACTCATTTTTTACTAATATGAAAAGCACATGAGATTACCATTAGGACAGGTTTAGAATCTGCCTGGTTTTTTCATGAAAAGCAGCATATTTGAGAATTAATTTCTGATGCTTCTATATCTGTCTTGGTGTCTTGCATCTGTGACTTCATTGCTCACCTAAATGTTATTTATTTATTTTTCTGTATCCTGATTGTTACATTCTTCTTGGTAACTAAGCAGTTTGTTTTCCTGTTTTAATATGTATATTAAAAGAAATAGTATGTTGAGTGTATTGGAATCTAAGGGCTAGAGATACTTTCTTGTCCCTGGGTTCTAAATAATAGAGGAATTAAGCATAGGTATCAGGGGATCAACATAACAGTTTTGTTTTGTGTCACCATCCTTCAACCACCCCCTAGAATCAGAAATGCTGGGAAACTTCATTGGATAATGTGGCTAACATCTGAAACCTAATAGAGCTTTAAGTTGCTCTAGAGAATGATGACTTCCTCTGAAATTCTCTGGTATAGTCTACTTGGAAGACAATGATGTAGTTCAAATTCTGTTTAGAGATGCTCAGGAGAATAAAGAATACTGTTTAAAGCAGTCATCTTGAATAATATCCACTAGTAAGCATGGCCCATGAATACTCATGTCTTCTGCCTTTGTGAAGGAGGGAAAACTAGAAACATCAGCTCTGTCTAGTTTAATTGAATTTTAAACCTTTGTGAGAACCGTGGAAATGGGGAAAGGGCTTAATGGATGAGTTTCCCCCAACATAGAAGAGTGATAACTTTTAAGATCGGAGCTTGAATTTTCTATATGCCACTTATTATATGACCATATGTATATAATCTCATTGAGCCTGTTTTCCTCTCTGTAAAAAAAAAAGACTCAAGTGCCTATTTCTCAGGGTTTTTGTAAGAATTAGATGAAATAAAATATGCAAAACAAGCAGTGTTGTGCCTGGGAATTATAGTAGTTTATAAATATAGGCCTGTTACCTCATTTTGTTTACTTGTCTCTGGTCCCTCATACATTACCCCTCAAAATATACACCATTCTCAGTGGCTGATAAAAATCTATATTTTTCCATGACCTCAGAGTTTAGTCATATCACCCTCTAGTGGAAAAATGATAGAAATGAAAAAAATAGATAAATACTTTAAGAAAGATATATGGGAGGTGGGAGCATACCCTAATTAAATTGTCCCTGGGTTCTAAATAATAGAGGAATTAAGTATAGGTATCAGGAGATCAACATAACAGTTTTGTTTTGTGTCTCATCCTCAGTAAAAATAAAAGTATGACGTAAGTTTCCAAGGAGATGCCATAGGTCTTCCCAATTAATAGATATGTACCATTTCCTTTCATTAAAATGTGTCAGTTTCTCCAAACTTCTTCTGATTTTTAAACTTAAACTTTTGTACATTTAAATGCTTTCTAAATCTTACATTTGGATACCAAAATGGATTTTAGTTTACAACAAATTTATTAAATTTCTATTAGTGCAGTTTTAAAATTTTAAAATAATGCTATTTAAGTATTTTGATTATAAGTTTTCATTTTGAACTCAAGAATATTTTTTCCACGGAATGGAGAATTTTAAAACTTTATGTACATTTTACAGATGATAGACTTCTGTTAAGTATCCTGAAAGTGTTTCTGAAGCAGATTGATTCCTATATGTGTAGTTATAATGACCTGATATTTTTTAATGCTATTGTTAGGTGGTAGGGAAGATGGGATGAAGGAAAATGATAAAGGCATATATCATGATGGATTCCGTTTTTACTTTGGTTGGTAACTCCAGAATTATGTCTTGAGCTCCCATCATTCACTATGGCCTTATTTCTGCACTTCTAGCTGTCTGTTGGATAGCATGTCCTGAGTGGTCCACTAAGAACTGAAACTATTATTTCTTTCCCCAAACCAATTTTTTATTTTTCTCCCCAGGTTTTCTTATCTTTCTTAATGTACCAGTCTTCTGGTTACTTGGTGGAAAAATGGTTTGACTCTTTCTTATCATCTTAAATACTCCCTCCCTTTTACTCCAGGCACGAGAAAGATAAAAATTGAAGGGTCAGTGTTTTAAAATGTTCGAGCATCTTTGCTTAGATTTCTACTTGTACTATGTTATAATGCCATGTTTATGACAATGAGCTGGCAATATGAATGTTTGGATTAATTTTTTTAAACATGATTCTTTAGCTCTATATAAATTGGTAAGTTCCATATAAATATGTAACCAAATCCACATGCAGACCTTTTTTTTTTTAAATGTTTCAAATTTTTACCATTTTTTTTTTTTACCCAGTTTTATCTTGGTGCCTCTTCATTTGCTTTGAGTGGCATCCTCCACATCCTATCAGCTAGCCAGAAACTTCAAAACCAACCTAAAATTTCATCTACATTGACCTGTAATTATCACCCAGAATTTATAGTTTTGATTTCATTCCTGATATTACATTTGGTTTGGACAGATACCCTAAAAATCCTGAGTTTTGTGTTTTCATCCATCTTTCCCCCAGCTCCTATTAACTACTGATCTTTTCACTTTTTTTTTTTTTAATTTTATGGTGTTTCTTTTCCTAAAATGTCATGTGGTTGCAGTCATACGGACTGATTTCTTCTTCTTCTTTTTTTTAAAGATATATATTTTTTAAAAAATATTTCTTTAGTTTTTGATAGACCTTTATTTAATTTATTTATATATGGTGCTGAGAATTGAACCCAGTGCCTCACACATGCCAGGCAAGTGCACTACTTCTCAACCCTAGCCCTAGCCCCATACCAGCCCCAGCCCCAGCCTGACTTCTTTGACTTAGTCAAATTCATTGAAGTCTCTTCCATGTCTTTTCATGATTTAATGGCTCATTTCCTTTTAGTCCTTAGTCAATATTCCTTTCTTTCTTTCTTTTCTTTTTTTTTTTTTTTTGATGTACCATGGTTTATCCACTATATGCTAAAGGGCATCTTGGTTGCTTTAAATTTAGTCGGTCTTGAACAAAATTGCTGTGAATATCCATGTACAGACTTTTTTTGGAACTTTCCATTGATATTGATGGGAATATCCACATACAGACTTTTCTTAAGTTTTCAATTCCTTTGGGTAAATCACAAGGAGTGCAGTTGCTGGGTTGTATGGTAACAGTATGTTTTGTAAGAAACTGCCAACTGTCTACCAGTGATTGTATCATTTTATGTTCCCCAGAGTTCCTGTTGCTCCACATCCTCACTAGTTTGGTGGCATCAGTGTTTTGAATTTTGGCCATTCTACTACATCTGTGGTATCACGTTGTTTTAATTTGCAGTTTTCCTAATGGCGTGTGATGGTGAACATTTTTTCATATACTTAACATGAATTTATCTTCTTTGGCAAAGGGTTTGTTCAGCTCTTTTGTCTATTTTTTAATCAGGGTTTTTTTAATGGTTGAGTTTTATTAATTTTTTGTGTATTTTGAATGAGTTGTTTATCAGATAGAAGTACTTTTGCAAATATTTTGCTCCAGTTCATAACTTGTTTTCTCATTCTCTTGACAGTGTCTTTCACAGAGCATATATCCAAGGTCAGCTAGATTTTTGTCTATGTTGTCTTCTAGGAGATTTGTAGTTTTTCTCTTTACACTTATATTTGTGGTCCATTTTGAGTCAGTTTTGTAAGGCTATAAGGTCTGTGGGTTCTGTTTTGTTGGTGGTGTTATTATTGTTTTGTTTTTTTATTGTGGATGTCCAGTTGTTCCAGCACAATGGTGTAGAAAACTGTCTTTTCTTCATTGTATTGCCTTTGATCTTTTGCCAAAGATCAGTTGACTACATTTATGTTGATCTCTTTCTGGGTTTTTGATTCCGTTCCTTTTTTTCCTACTGCTATGTTGTCATGATTACTGTAGCTTTTATAGTAAGTCTAGAATTTGAATGGTGCCAGTCTTCCAAATTAGTACTTCACTTTTGTATTGGCTATTCTAGGTCTTTTGCCTTTCCATATAAACTTTTGGAACATTGTGTCAATATCCACAAAATAACTATGGGATTTTGTTTGGGATTGTATTGATTTATATGCCAAGTTGGGAAAAACTGACATCTTGCCAATATTGATATTGTGAAGAATATTATTCTTGTTCCTCCTCTATAGGAACATGAAATATATCTCAATTTATGTAATTCTTTGAAATCCTTTACCAGAATTTTATAGTTTCTTGAATAAATATCTTGTACATATTTTGTTCATACTTGAGTATTTCATTGTATTAGTGTACATGATATTGTATTTATCATTTCACATTCTACTTGTTTATTGTTGGTATATAGGAAAGGACATTCACTTTTGTATATTAACTTTGTATCCTACAACCTTTCTATAATTGCTTATTTTTGACTTATTTTTTTTTACATAGAGGATTATGTTATCTATAAACAATATTATTTATCGATTATCTTTTCTTCCTGTTTTTATTATATTAGCTCAGACTTCTAATATGATGTTGAAAAGCAGCGGTGATAGAGAACACCTTTGGTCTTCTTCCCGATCTTAATGGAACAGTTTCAAGTTTCTCATGAAATATGATTTTAATCATAATTAATTTACATACAGCCTTTAGCAAGTTGAGGAAGCTTTACTTTATTCCTAGTTTAGAGAGTTGTCTTTTGTTCTTTTAAATATAATGTCATATATGTGACAGATACAAACAGACATAAAAATTTAACCTCAGCAACATGACTTTACTGAGTGTTAGAGGAATTCAGGGCATCTTTATACCTTTGTTTAAGCCTTTTCCATCTTTTAAATGTCTTCCTTACCCTATAGCCTCTGACTTATTTTCTATTCTTAAGATCCACTTCCTATTTCATTTGCTTTAACTATATTTCACAGAATTCTGAACAAAATTCTGTACCTTTATTTGCTCTTTGTAACATATTGTAGCCATTAGTTACAGTCCGCCTTGTTTTACTTGTTTAAGTGAACAACCTTGTGTTGTTTAACAGCAGAAATATGTTCTGAGACATGCAGAATCTTCTCCAGTGATTTCTAAAGTTTTAACTTTAATTGAAGTTACAGCAAATGAATAACAAAGCCCTCAGTAAAATTTATAGTTTGCTTTTGTATCAGTTCCGCCTTCTCCCTAAACCCCCCAAGTACAAATAATATATAAAATATATAATAATATACTTCTAAAACCTATAAAAAGTACATTCTGAACTTAGTATTTCACTGGCTTTAAACAGTAATATTTCAGCAGTGATTGCAGTCTTAGAATCTTATTAGTGAGACTCTTCTGTTCATCGGTTTACCTTTTATTTTCACTTTTGTCCAAAATCTCATTTTTATCTTTGACATCTCTTCTGCAAGCACATTTTCATATACTCAATCTTTTTGCTTGTTATAATTATAATCTCTATTATGTATAACTTTTATATAATAAGGAAATAATCAAGCTGGATGAATTACAGATGTAGACTACAGAGAAAAAATGATTTTTAGGGAATTTAGTATTTTAAGTACTTTTGGTTGATGTGACACTGTTCTTTTAGTTTTATTTCTTCTTTGAAACTTGCACTCAGTACTGTTTAATTCTTCATTGTATTGCTATATTTTTTATTTAGTATTTGGTTTTTTATGAGAAACAATTTTAGAATTCTCCTTTACTGAATATTATAAATATGAATGGTAATTCAAAAGGAGGCACAATTTAGTTTTGTTTAGAAGTCATACTGGTACATTTAATATACTTAGGAAATTATTTTTATTATGAAATATATATAGGCATATAATTACCTAAGAATTTTTTTCTTTGCTGAACACTAGAGGGCCATATAGTACCTTATTGCTATTGATAGAGCTGCTTTTCATGTATTTTAAATCTATTTAGTATGTGCTTGTTTATCTTTTACTTTGTGTTCTTGTGTACCCTTCGGAATTAATATTTAGAGTAGTTATGTGCTTTTTCATATAATAGGTAAGATACACTTGGGTTTTTGTTTTTGCTTTTTTAGTAAGTAACTAGCATATTTTCATTTTACTATTTAATAACAGAAAGTGATGAAAGAGCGAATCTTGGGATAAATGTACATATGTGTGCAAACTTACTGAGTACTGTTTTGAAATTTTCTCAAGGACTGAGCGATTCCCACCTGAAATTCCAACTTAGGAGGCTGAGGCAGGAGGATTCCAAGTTTGAGGCGAACCTCAGCAACTTAGTGAGACTCTGTCTCAAAATAAAAAATAATCAAAAGGAAAGGGACTCCAAGTGCAATGGTAAAGTGCCCCTGGGTGCAATTCCAATATCAAAAAGAAAGATGGGGGTTGGGGGAGGGAGAGAAGTGAAAGAAAGAAGGAAAGAAGAATTTCCTCAAGGATCTGTGTATAAATGATGCATAAAAGCAAATAATCTCCCATTGTTAGGGAGCAGCTCTGCGCTTCCTAAGCATTAATGTGAGAAAATAATGATCTCTCTACTGAGTCTTTCTCGTCTAAATTTTCTCTTGTGTTGGCATAAAAGGCAATATTATAGGGTATAACTACCCAGTTATTCTAGGTAAGGAATATATGAATAGTTGATATAATCTTCCACAATTTGCTTTGGGTTTTGGGGCTAAAAAAAATGAGAAATAAACTATAGGCCCAGAATGGGTAGTGAATATGTGGAAAGGGTCATGAACAGCCAATAAGACTGCTCAGGCTCTTGTAAACTGCCCAAGACATGCCCTCCCTGAAAGATATTAAATATGCAGTTAAAAGAATACCAAGAAAAACATGGTGCTGACTCCACCAAACTGGCAGAGGTACTCTGAACCCCTGGATTTCTATTTTGACAGCTTTTAGAGTGAAAGTTTAAAATCTAAAATAGAACCCTGGCTAAAGTTTTATTTTTTCCTTAAGTTTATTTGAGAGTGCAAGCTTATGATCAGTGGTAGTTAATATGCTCTCTGAAGTCAGACTGGGTCTTTCAAGTACCATCTCTCTCACTCAATGGCAGTTTGACCTTGAGCAAGCTGTTAACTTATAGAGTTAACTTAGAGATGGTAGTAGCGCCTACCTTATAGTGTTACTGAGAGAATTGAGTGAGATAATTGTACAAAGTACTCAGGACAGTGACTGGCAGATAGTAAAACCTTAATAAAAATTAGCTATTTCATAAAATTAATTATTGTAATGTTACAAGGCTATACTAAAACTAGATTGACTATCTAGTTCATTCTGGATGGTATACTGTGGAAAATATTTTTAGTTTTGAGGATATGCCCCTAGTTATGGTGTTAAATTATTCCACTGACTTTAGTCTAAATTATTATGACTTTTAGCATAGAGTTCAGCTATTTGATATTGTAAGTTTTGTTAGCAGCATGAAGCACTCTTGTTGACTGACAGGTGTTTTCCCATAATGGATTGTTAATGCGGAACCTAGAAGGAATTTGTAAAAGACTAAAAGAAATTTTCAGTAATCTTGGGTCTCTCTGAGTCACTACATGAAAATGTTCAGAAGAGATGAAAGTACAGGTTCTGTTCTGTGATGATAATTGGTGTCCTTGAGCTGAATGGCTGGAACAGAAATAAATGGAGAGAATGGATCATCTTGGCACAGCTTAGAAATCCTAGAATTGTTGCTTAGTACTACAGAAAATACCTAAATTTTTTCACAGTGAAGAAAGAGATGATTATAAACAAATGAAACAATAGTTTCAAGAAGGTTGAAATGATCTCCATTTAGGATATATTTTAGAGAGCACTCTTTGTAAACTGTTGGTATAATTACTCAGTATATCTGACATAGAATATTAACTTGATTCCTCCTAATACTAAGTATTGTTATCAGGGTTGCATCTTGCATGTAAACTGAAACTGCTCATTATAGGAAGAGTAAGTAGAGGAGTGATGTTTGTTTTTTTGGGTCACTAGAAAAAAAAAAGTATAAAACAATTTATACATTTTTATAATGTATAAATTTACACATTTATAAATATATATATATGCTATATAAATCTATATATGGAGTAAAGGAGGGGGGAAAATGTAATAAAGATGAAATTTAAAAAATGTATATATATGTATGTATATATAAATTTATAATGTATAAATTTTTTATATTTTTTTTTCCCCTAGGAAAAAAGCCTGCTTTATTCAACTTTGTCTTGTCCTTCTGTCAGGTGGTCTGTGCTGATGTAGATTTTTCAAGGTGGCTTTTCTGCTTTAGAAATAGCCTTTGCAGGCTAGACATGATGGTGCATGCCTATAATCCCAGGGGCTTGGGACTGAGGCAGGAGAATTGTGAATTCAAAGCCAGCCTCAGCAACTGAGCGAGACCCCAACCAACTTAGTGAGACTGTGTCTCAAAATAAAAAATAAAAAGGACTGAGCATGTGGCTCAGTGGTTAAGCGCCCCAGGTTCAATCCCTGATACCAGAAAAGAAATAGCAGTTGCTTTTAGGAGATGCTCTACTTTCAAAGTGTGAATGCTTTAATTTTCAGTGTTCTGGTTTGTCTTAAATGATGGTTTCTGGCTATTGAAATCAGATGCAAATGGGGACTGGAAGTATGATGAAGTTACTGGTGAATTCAGGAAATGCCAAGAGTTTCTCATTTGCTACAGATGTTCCTTCTATTTGTCTACATTAAAAACTTAATTGTCTAGAATGGATTGTTTGTACTAACCAATGTGATTCCATCTGTCTTAAGAGTTCAATGAGTGAAAATTTTAAATATGCTCAAGTATATCTGTACTGCTTATTAAAGTTTTAGTTTGGAGTTTATTTCTCATTATGTCACTCTGTTGACTTGGTATAGAAAAGAAGATTAACTTTAAGACAGTTATTCTGTATCAGTTAGATACTACTAATTTGTGTGTGCGTGTGGTACTGGAGATTAAACCCAGAGGCCTTCTCCCTCTTAATCACACCCCTAGCCCTTTTTATTTTATTTTGAGACAGGGGTCTTGCTAAGTTGCCCAGACTGGACTTGAACTTGGAATCTTCATCAGCCTCCTGCATCACTAGAATGGATATTAATAATTTTTTATTTCATCATTATTACCTTTTCCCCCTCTGCTTTACTCCAGAAGGGAATAGGACAGTGGTTACCAACTGATGTTTCATCTACCACGCGGCCTGCGCAATGGTTTCATTAATGAGGTTCTAGGCATAAAGTTAGTTAGAAGAGATCGAAATAAAACACACAGACTCAGTTACCTTATTTATGTTGCTAGGTCCCAGACGGCTCCCCTCTCTGGTTCGCTCCTCTAGCCGCCCAGCAGGGCAGCAAGGATTACTCAGGGCTAGCAGGAGAGAGAGAGAGTGAACACGCCTGGAGTAGCCTTTTATTGGGGAACAAGAGATTCAGGGGAGAATTCCATCCAATGAAGGCTGAGGGGGGGCTGCACTCCAAGGTCAGGGTCAGTGATTGGGTCCCCGGGGTCAGTGGTCAGGCACACCCCCACACGGATGGGCTCTCTCATCAGGAAAGGGTCGGGGAAAGCTTCGACACAGCCAAAGCGCCTCAGGCCCTTAACGGGAGTCACCCAATCACGTGTTAGAATAGCTTCCCACAGTTTCATACACTATTTGTTTTAACACATTATTAAAATTTGTTGCCCACATTTAGAAAAGCAGAAAGTTCATATATAAAAATACTGCTTTTTCACCTGCCTTTGAAACTATGAAATATCTGGCCTTACCGGGCCCAGTGATTACATGACCTATCTAGTGCTCCTTTTGAGTAGGCTTTCCAGGTCTTTAACCTGACTCATTTCTCTCTGTTATTTTACTGCCTGGTCATCTATAGTCATTTGAGTCTGTGAAATAAAGACAAAAAAGCATATGATTGCATGTCTGGGTCATAGCTCAGTGATAGAGTGCTTGCCTAGCACATATGAGGCATTGGGTTCCATCCTCAGCACTACATAAAAATAAATAAAATAAAGGTATTGTATTCACCTACAACTAAACTTATATGCATATATATACATATATATATATATATATATATATATATATATATATATATATATATATATATATATGAGAAAGGATAAATCTAAAAAGAAAAGTGCATGATTGAAAGCAATTTTCAAATGAGTTAATTTTCTTTGTCTTGTATCAGGCTGGTTTGTATATAAATTCAAGCCGAAGTACTCTATAATAGATGTTAAAGTTTTGTCTTGAAATTACCTAGAGACTTGCTAAATGCATCATTTCCAGTGGATGTTATCAGTATTGGAAATTGTCACCCAAAATTTTGCCATCCTCAAAATGGCCACTTACCTTTTGAAGAGGATCATCCTTTGTCCTTTCCATTCTTGTTAAATTTTCAAAGTAACACTCCACTAGAATCATAGGTATTACAACAAACCAATGTTCTTGACAAACTACTCCACAGCTTTGTGACTCATAACAAACAAAAATGATTTTATTTATTAATGTTCATTGTTCCTGTAGGTTAGTAATTTAAGCGCTTACCTGGCCATTACTAATTCAGGTTTACAATCAGATTGTTTCTGGAGGTGAAACAGCAGGAGTCTACAACAGCTGAGGGATGACCAAGAATCTTTTTCTCTTCTAGTCTCGGGACTGTTCCATATGTCTTCTTTTTACTGGGGCTAGTTTGTGCTCTTTCTCTGCATAGTGGCCTCTAGGCAGGGAGACTACTTCAACAGCACGTCAGGGCTACCACCTGTTCCAGCAAGGTAGAGGCTGAATCCCTCCCAGCCACACACACACCCTTACTCGGGATTGAACCCAGGGTTGCTCTGCAGTCCTCTACCCCCTCCCCCACTTTTTGAGGCAGGATCTTGCTGAGATGCCTAGGCTGGCCTTCTCTTTTCTCAGCCTTCAGAGTTACTGAATCTCTTTTTTAAGGACTTAGCATGGGGATTCACATGTCACTTTTACCATCACTAGTGGTTGAAACAGTCACAAAAGTCTGACCATTTCTTAAAGGAAGAGGGCATGGCCTCTACCTCTCAATGGAAGGAGTGTCAGAGTCACATTGCAAGAAGAGCATACAAGATGGAAGAAAATATTGTGACCATCTTTGAGAATACAGTTTGCTCTCAGCTGTTATAATATTTTTGTTTTTAATCCTGTTTTCTTCCCTATTTGGACTTTATAAAAATTAGGTATATTAAACAGAGTCTATATATAATATACATGTCTTCTGCAATGCTTTATTTCAATTATCTACAGTTTAGATATCTGGCAAATTTGCATATCCAAAACAGAAATAAGTATCCAAACAACTAGGTTAGGAAATTTCACAGCTTTCTTATGATTAGGACCAAACATTTTCTAGAACAGATATTCTATTGCAAAGAATGAGTTTAGGAATTAGACCTACTGGACTTAAACTCTCAGTGCAATTCATTGTTCCAATCTGAAATGAGACAAGTAATTCTTAAAACTTTTACAGCTGCACACTTCTTTTATATATCCTGTTAAACCCAGTAGTCTCTTGGTATCCCTAGACGACTTGTTCTTCATCCCCAAATCTTTCTATTTCAGACATTCTCCAGAATTGCAAGGGTAGGGTTTTTGATTATTCATTTTTAATTTTTCTGGATAGCCAGTTAGTGTTTTACTTACTGGAAAGAATAGAGACTTAAACTTCAGCTGTAACATTAATGGTGATGTTTATCAGTGTACTTTGTTCAATATGTAATTTCAGTGATGTCAGAGGCCAGTGGTATCACCTGTCAGCCCGTCCAGGAATGAGGCCCTAGATGTGTTTTCTATACCTTTTTTTTTTTTTTTGAGAGAGAGAGAGAGAGAGAGAGAGAGAGAGAGAGAGAGAGAGAGAGAGAGAGAGAGAGAGAGAGAAAGTTTTAATATTTATTTTTTAGTTCTCGGCAGACACAACATCTTTGTTTGTAATGTGGTGCTGAGGATCGAACCCAGGCCGCACACATGCCAGGCGAATGCGCGACCGCTTGAGCCACATCCCCAGCCCCTGTTTTCTATACCTTTGTTCTATAAGTATTTTCTGTGTTTAAAGTAATCCTATACTTAAATTCTATGAGGTACTTTTAGTGAATACTAATAAATCTTTTGCTTTCATGATATGTTGGTGAAAATTATATAAATTATACTATGTCTTGCCCAAAGTAATTGATTTGTATTCATAATTGCATCGGAAACTCAACAGCGTAGAAAACAGTTCAGTTATCTCCTCCCTCTTTACTATGTTACTTTCTCAAATTGTTAATGCTGTCAGATATTTTACGTTTCAATAAATTTAGCTTTTTAGTTTTTATAGGAAAAATCCTTATGATGTGTTGACTGTCAGTTTGTTGAGCTTTCTGAATTGTAGCTTAGTTTTGGTTTAATTTTGTTAAAGCTCTACCACAAAATCACCTGTATTACTTACTTTTAACTAACTGATAAACCTTAAAAGAGGTACTATTCTTATTTATGACTTACTGACCTGTAACAGTCTTTAGAATTTTTACAGGGGATTATATATTAATAAGTAATATTTATTTATTTATATCAGGGATTGAACCCAAGGGCACTTAACCACAAGCCACATTCCCAGCACACTCCCTTCCCTGAGCCTTTAAAATATTTTTAGTTGGAGATGGACACAATACCTTTGTTTTATTAATATTTTATTTATTTTTGTGTGTGGTACTGAGGTTTGAACCCAGTGTCTCATACATGTGAGGCAGGCACTCTACCACTGAGCTACAACTCCAGCCTCCTGGCCCTTTTTAATTTTTTTTTTTTTTTTTTTTTTTAACTTTCAGACAGTGTGTCACCAAATTGCTTACAGCCTCACAAATTTGCTTTGAACTTGTGATCCCCGCTGCCTCATCTTCCAGAGCCAGTGGGATTTGAGGCATGGGCTACCATGCGAGGCAATAAGTAGTATTTATATTAACTGTAAGATTGATCAACTAATTTTTGTTTTAACTCATTCATAAAAGTAACTTAAATGAGGAACCTTAAAAAACTAATAGTTTTTATCTTACACGTAAATTTTGAGAATTGTAGAAAATAAAGTTGCTCAATCCACTTATTCCATCATCACAAGAGGTTTTTGCATGTCTAAAATACCTTTAATTACTGTGTCATTTTTGTCATAGTTGACTTAAAGATATAACTATAATAATCATCAGCTAAATTCTTGGTGAGCAGCTGTGTAAGGCCAATTTAACAGCTGGGGTAACCCAAAGCAGACTGTAAGAGTTAAAGTTAATCATGAGGTGAATTATGTTATAGTCATTGAGGACTTCATACAAGGCATGTCTGAAATACTTATAAAATTTAATCTGATAGTTGAATTTTTGTTTTATCTGAAATATTTCTTTAAATGTCTAATGAAAGAATGGGGGAAAGTATCATTTTAGAGTTAACAACTAGAACTAGGGACATAGCTCAGTTGGTAGAGTACTTGCCTTGCATGCACAAGGCTCTGGATTTAATCCCCAGTACCACAGAAAACACACACACACACACACACACACACAACTAAAGTTCTTATACACAAATATAGGAGTAAAATCTGAAGCTTGCTTACTTAAAAGATCAAATATACTTTTGTCACTGTTTAGATTACTGTGGTAAGTGGGAGAGAAAATAAAAATATGCAAATTACTATAATAACGTGGAATCAGAAAAAGTCTGCTGTTTTTCTTGATTTTAATAATGGTTTTAAATTATCATGTTTATAAATTTCTTCCATTAATTTTTTTAAAATATACAACACAAACACATATTGATTAATAACACATGCATGATGCCTCTTTTTTAGAAGGTATACACAAATGAATCCAAGCAGAGGATTTCATTTGGATGAAGTTTGTAAGAACACTTTACTGTTCACTGAACTATAATAAAGTAATGGTCGTCAAGTTGACAATCCAATACATTATAAATAGGCTGTATATATACCTGATACTATTAGAGCTCAATATACTTTTAAAACCATAAGGAACTTCATTCTAAGTTGTCTGGCCAAGGTTCCTCATTGTAGAAAATCTTAAGTCTGAAAAGAGGGACTTACCTAAGGTTATAGTTAGTGGTGGAGCAGAAATTTGAATTTAAAATTCACCCACTATTCTTTATACGAAGGTGAGTTTACCTGGAGTATAAACTCCAGGTAACTTGGGCTAGAAGTTGGTTGTTGGCTAAATCAATAGTTTAGTCAAAGTATAATTTGGTTGTAAATAAATTAATAAATAGTTATTTATTTTTTAAAAAATCTTAGAGGTTTTGGTGTGCTGTGGATTGGTTTTTTCAGCTTTAAACTGGTCATTTTTAGAACTTATTTTAAGTTTGATTTTCTGTATTTTAATTTATAACTGATTTGCATCCAGTCACTTTGAAATAATTGGGCATTTCCAGAAATTGTAAATGTCTAATAATCTTGCATATACATCAGATAGTTGAAATACTTTATGTATCCTGGTAGTGTCTAACATTTTTATTTTGAAAATGTTGCATATACATGTATGTACATATACACAATGCTTTTATTTTGCAAAGGTCCAGTGATGAGGTCACATTTTTATAACACCTATATATATGTACATGCTTTTCCAGAACCAAGTTTGATTCTCTTAAGTAGTTAGGGTCTTCCTTTGGTTTCCAGATAAAATTAACAGGGAAGCATAATAATATATTGTGATTCTTTAAATGTTTATATAAGTGTGATATTTCAATAACATCATAACTGAAAGTCATAATGTTTATTATTGAGTACTTTGAACATGTAAAGTTCTTTAGAAGTTTTTTGGGCATCATTTTTAAATGACCTTCATAAAACATTTTTATTCATTTGACTTGTGCTTTTTATGAATGTTAAAAATTTAAAGGTATACCATATATTTATTATTTTCACATAAATATAATTAATTATATTTATTTTTCTGCAGTTGAAGTAATGATATACTTCAACTGCAGAAAAATACTGTTGGATTTCTTCTATAGATATTACTAGCATAAGCTTGATGGGTCATTTATTTTTAAGCAGAGAACTAAGGTTTTTGATAATTGCAAGGTGCTAGGAAAGATTAAAAACTGATTCAGCACAAAAAATAATCTTAGTCTGTATCTCTAAATAATTGAGTATACTTGTTCTCTATTAAAAGAATATTGATTCTGGCTTATTTTCATTTAGTAGTGATGTAATTTTTAGCATCTGACATATTCTCTTTCTATGAAAGTAGGTCTTGTTGCTTCAATTCACAGAATCAATGAGGAACATCGGAGTATTATGGAACTTATGTTAATACTCTCCCTGTCAAAGGTTTTGAGGTGAGACTCTGGAAACTCTTGATATAAAATCATTTGTTCCTAGAACTGGAGTGATGGTGCCTGGCTGTGTTTCTATCTACTCTCTGGCTTAGTGGGGAGAATGGCTTGTGGCCCAGGAGTTTGAGCCATGTCTGGGCTACGTAGCAAAACCCTGGCTCAAACAAAAATAAAACAAATATCATTTGTGCTTGTAGGTAAACATATGTCTTCCAAGTGATTTGTTTTAGCTGATTCAAGAAGAATTTCTGGAAAATGGAAAAGTGTTTTTGCATTCCTCATGCTGTGGCCCTTGGTCAAGAGTAGTTGAATCCTAATCTTCTGTGTAATACTACTGAATGAAAGAAAAATAAAATGTGGAAGTCCAGAGTAAATTGCCATAATGGCATTTTTTGTTGTTGTTAATAGAAGATTGGAAGCTGGGTGTGGTGACGCATGCCTGTAATCCCAGCAGCTCAGGAGGCTGAGGCAAAAGTATTGTGAGTTCAAAGCCATCCTTAGCAACTATGAGGTACTAAGCAACACAGTGAGACCCTATCTCCAAATAAAATACAAAAAAAGGGCTGAGGATGTGACTCAGTGGCAGAGTGAGTTTAATCCCTGGGACCCCCCCCCCCAAAAAAAAAGAAAATTGGAGTACATGAATCTGTGATCTGAATACCATACTAGTGATACTTTGTTATATGTAACATTTGTATATAATGGTGTCTGCCAATGCAAACTTAGAAGAAAGAAAATCAGAATGTGATGAGTAGGCAAAATAAATCACCTTATTCAGAGACCTTTTCTGAACCACAAACTTTCTAGTTTTAAACTCTTCTTGGATGGTATTGTTAAGCTGGCATCTTAAAATGCCAAGACATCACAGTTAAGATATTATAGCTTCATTTTTAAGGTGAAATTATTGAAGGAATTAATGGAAGATTTCTGAAAGTGATAGATATTGTTTTAAAATATTATACTCCAGAGTTATTTTGGGTGGATTTTAGAATTCCTGCTTTCTTTCCTAGTTACTTTAGAAATTGATTTGTAATTTACAAAGCTCCATGTGATCCCTGCCACCACCACATCAGGAATTGAATGTAGGTGCACTTAACCACTGAACCACATCCCCAGCCCTTCTATTTTTATTTTTTATTTTAAGACAGGGTCTTGTTAAGTTTCTTGGGGCCTCACTAAATTGCTGAGGATGGCTTTGAACTTGCAATCCTCCTACATACATAATCCTCAGCCTCCCAAAGTTGCTGGGATTATGTATGTACCACCATGCCCAGCTCTATGTGACTTTTGATCCCAATAATAGTAGTAGTGATCATGATGAAGCATTTACTAGAAGTGAGCCATTATTCTGTATGTCTGCACAAACTCATTTAATACTTGCATCTGGTCATGAGGTAGATACTGTATAGGTGAAATGGAGGCACAAAGAGATTAATTTAAAGTCATCCCTGATACCAAGGTATACACTAATGCAGTTTGGCTTCAGAGTTCATGCTCCCACCTGCTATTGTAGCTTTAATTCTTGTAGTATCATCTGGAGGTAAAGCAGAAGTTAGTAGTGGTTGTTATAATTATGAGTATCTTAAATATTTTTAAAAGTAGAATTGAGACCAAGACTGTCTTGTCTTATACCCACAGGACTAGCTCCAATGTAAAGTATTAGGGGGCTCTCATCTATATTGTCTATGATTTCCTTTATTGATAGAGTCTTCTTTTATATTTAAATCCTCAAAGATTTGTTGTTTTCCACATGTTCATGCAAATAGAAGTACTATTACTTGAAGTCCTCCCCCAAATATGAAACTTGTATATACATTTGAAAGTTAGCACTCACTTTGCTCAATTACTTAAAAATGACTTTAAAAAATGATGTATTCCATGTTTGTATAAATTTTTCAAAATACACTCTACCATCATATATAACTAAAAAGAACAAATAAAAGATAAAATTAAAAAAAGACACTGTTAACAGACATATAATTCCATTTGATGATAATTTGCTGCAGTTGCAGTACCCCCTACTATCCAGTTGAGGGCAGCTATTTACCAATTTAAAAAAAAAAAAGTTGAATTAGAATGTCTTTACTTTGTGCTTACCAGAACTTGATGTCTAGTATTCCATTATCACCATAATAGTTTCTTGAAAAGGGGAAGTCAAGTTTTACTTCATAGTAATTTTTACCCCTGAAGACACTGGGGAGTGAAAACCATTGAGGTTAGTTTTAATTCTCCCTAAGTTCTTTTCAATCCCCAAACTTTTTTTCTTCATTAGGATTAGGCTCCAAAGATGCATGTAAATACATATGACTTTGAGGTTCTTTGAGACATTTAAAAAACAATAGTAAAAATTTATAATTTTCATTTTGCTATCTTCAACCCATTAAGTGAAAGATAAGTCAGAGCTGATCTGTTTTTATTAGTTTTCTATGCAAATAAATATTAAAGTTATGGAATGTAGGGACATTTTTTTCTGGTTCACTTTTCACATAGTTTATATCTGTGATTCAGAAAAAGAAATTTTGGGAAGAGGTTAATGAACTGATTTAAAAGATTATAATTGATAGATTTTTTTAGAATAAATCTCAGTTTACATAAAACTCTATTGTAATACTAACAAAGCAGATGGTGATGGTAACTGGGAGGAGGATTATTCCTTAGGAGCTACTTTTTTTTTTTTTAACAAAAGGGATTTTTAAATGAGAGACAAGATATGACTGAAGGTTATATTATATAAGTGAAAAAAATTATAGGTCTTAGGAAATAAAGTGAACTTCAGAGGAGATGCTGAAACTAGAATGAGCCTATTCTGAGAGGTAGTAATACCCTGGTGGGGCTATAGACTTATGTATCTTGAATATCAGTCTTATTTTCCCCCCTACTTTATCAAGTTATAGATTTCCAGTACCCTAATACTATCTCTTCTCTCCCAACCCTGGACCTCTATTGAGATTTTTATTGTGTGATGATTATATTATTAGTCATTTACTTTTTAAATTTTAAGATATTTTTTAGTTGTGGTTAAATACTTATAATATATAATTGAATATCTTAGCCATGTTAAAATATATAGTTCAGTGTCATTAAGTTCATTCATAGTGTTGTGTGACTGTTACCACTTTTCATCTCCAGAAATTTCTTATTTCCTCCACTAAAATTCTGTACCACTTACACTGACCCATGTTCCACTTCCCCCTGGCCCCGGCAACCACCCTCTACTTTCTATGTGTGATTGCACTATTCTAAGAACCTCGTGCAAGTGAAATCATGCACTATGCATCTTTTTTTTTTACTTACTTTACTTAGTATAATGTCTTCAAGGTTCATCTATACTATAACATGTTTAGAATTTCCTTCTATTTAAAAACTAAATATGTATTTCATTTTATGTATATACTGTACTTTGTTTGTCCATTCATCAGTTGATGTTTGGAGAGGTTGCTTCCACCTTTCGGTTTTTGTGAATAATGCTGCTATAAGTAAGGATGTACAGATATCTGTTCAAGTCCATGTTTTAAATTCTTTGGGGTATATGTCCAGAAATGGAGATGTATCAACTCTGCCAGTGACTTTGCATTTTCAACTACATTTTGAATTGTGATATAAGAGAAAGGTCTTCTATAAAAGCATGGCATCAGGTTAGGACTGGGACTATTTCTTGTGTATGAATATCTCCCCAGAAGCCCACTTTATATTCACTAAGATGGATCTCTCCAAAGGAAAGAAAGAAATCACCCTTTTCTTCCAATCTCCTTTGTAATTCTTTCCCTATCACATTCTAACTTCCCATAATAACGTTCTATTAAAAGAGAAGGAGAGATAAGTGAGATGACTGGCTATTGGAAGAAGAAAATAGAAGGAGAGAACAAACTAGTTCACTGAAAATTGTGAATAGATAGTTCACAAATTGTCTACTACCTATTAGGACTATCTATTCTTACATTGAGCTTTTTTCCATATCTTTATAACAGTGTAGTTCATAGGCTTGAATATAGAAGGAAGTATAAAATTAATTACCACGTAAGTGGTTAATTTAGGAAAATTATTTGAGGTAATATGGGAACAATTAATTTGGGTTCATTTGAGGAGTTGTGTTCTCGAAACTTTTTTTTCCCCCTAGTCCCAATGACTAGGGGAGCTATTGAAAGTTCTTGAGGAATAGATTTTTTTTTTAATACCACATTTCTGTATTTTAGGAAGATTTATCTGTCTATGTTGCATTGCAGAAATTAGGCACTATGGATTTTCAATGAATTAGCTACTTACTATCCATTTTACTGTAGAGTCATGTATTGCACAGTATTTCGCCTCCTATATGAAGGTAGTCCCGTAACATCTTATCACTTAGTGACATCACAGCTGTCTTAGTTTGTATTAGTACACTCTGTGATGTTCACCCAATGACAGGATCTCCTAACAGCACATTTCACATCACATATATATCCCTATTGTCAATGGCATATGATTGTGATTACTGGCCTTCGTAAGTTACTTTATAAATAAATAATCTTTTAATATATCTTTAATAAACCACAAGACTATTTTTCTTTCAAGTAAAATCAATGAGTTTTCCAAAATCATAGAAATTGAACTAAGACTGACCAAATTCTGTAGGAAGATCAATCTGAAGCATTATTAATAGTTAGAGCTAGAGTGCATTTACAGTCTATGTGAGTATAAGATGAAGAGTGGTATGTAGAAAAAGAACATGCTCAAGATGAACACTTGGAAATAGTGCTCATTGCAGTATATCAAAAGTAGAACACGCTTATGTGTTATATATATATATTTTAGCATGCATAAACCCCTCCTTAAATTTGAAACAATTCAAAGCATTCCTGAAGTATTAATGCTGATATTTGGATAAGGAAGACTTGATAAGATATCTAAGAGAGGATACAGTGTGGGGTTTGTTTTGTTTCATTGTTTTTATAAAGAAAATAACTACTTAAATTCTCTAGGAACCACCTAGTTAGTTGGAGAAACATTAAAAGGGGTTCCACAGCACAGCTCTGCTTTTGGTCGTATTCAAGTTACTGACTTTGTATGGGAGGTTCACCAGCTGTTTGACTGGCAGGAGCAGGAGCTTTCACTTCAGTAGTTTATAATTCCTGGCTATTCTAGGATAGTTTGCTCTTCACCAAGCCTCAGACAGGTCAGGACATTTGGTAGGAGAAGGTTGAAAGACAAAAGCAGCAGGCCTTGGGTTCTCAGCCTTTTAAAACTACTATTAAATATATATATCTATATATATATTTTTTAATTTGGTGGTTAGAGTTTTTAGTAATGTGCCTGTATTACATGTAGAGAGTATTCATCAACCAAGAAGAGTTTTAAAATGTCAAAACCGGGAAAAGCTACTCTAAACCATGGCTTGGTTCCTGTTGATCTTAAAAGTGCAAAAGAGCCTCTGCCACATCAAACTGTGATGAAGATCTTTAGCATTAGCATCATTGCCCAAGGCCTCCCTTTCTGTCGAAGACGGGTAAGTCTTACATGTTTGAAAAATATGAATGTGTATTTAAATTATATACTTCTGCTTCCTTTTTGAAGAAATGCTTCAAATTGCAATTGATATTTATAACTAAAACTAACGGTGTATTGTATATCCAGTGAAAACATATATAAATGATAGTTTTACAGATCTGATAAAGAACCTAAAAGACATGATTACCTAATCCACCTTTTTGTTTTTTCCACCATTTACTTTTTATTTCAGTACTATCCTGTAAACTTACTTGAAATTGGTAAATGTGAAAAGTTTTGAAAGATGTTAGCAAATATTAAAACCCTCAAATTTATGGCTTTTATTTTGTATGAAAAGCAAAAATCTGGTGCTACTCTTTTTATACCTGGGAAAAATTTAGTATTTAAATAGCTCAATTAAAGAGCATTCCAGATCCTTAAGTTTATTTGGCCCTTTAAGCTGTATTATTTTTAAATTGCTGTTTTTTAAGTTAAAAGTAACATTTTAGAGACATTACTTTTTGCTGTTATGTGAAAAAAATAGCATGCCATTGGGTAGCAGTTATGATTTAGTATACATACAGACCACACTGAACCAACAAACATGTATACTCAAGTTACAATCTAGTGGATGTTTTTCAGGACAAATTTCTCTCCCCAACCAAGCTTTTAAATATTAGAATTTGTTTGTATTTTCGAAGTTAGTTGGTATTCAGTTATTTACTAGACATTTGCTAGCTTTCAGTTAGATTTCAGTTATTTACTAGGTCTAAATATTTTAGATCTAAAATAGGTCTGTGGTCCTTAAAAATATTAAACCAACATACACAAAAAACATGTCTGGAATTAAATGAATGTGTGTGTGAGATCAATGCTGTTAGTATCCTGGCCCCCCACCTCACCCCCAATACCTGTTTTTAAATACTAAAGGGGAAACAGACTTAAACAAGTAGAATAATCCATAATAATAATAAATAAGGAAAAAAATGTTTTTCCTCCTTATAAAGAGGCACTTCTACGTAGTTTGACTTAAATAACCTTTGTAAAAATACATTTTCTAATTAGCTTAGTTCCTTTTGAGTGGCTTCTATTTCTATTCCAAAGAAGTAGCAGCCATGTTGGAAAACATTTTGAGTCAGGTTATAATATAATATAAGTTAAACATTGAAAATGGAATATGAATATTCTTTCACCTTTCGTTTCTTATTTACTGTGTCTTCAGAAAGTACTGCTTTTAAAATTTTGTGGTCTTTTACCTTGTCAGTTTTATAGCTTTTGCTGAATGAGGTCACTGCTCTGATTTAAGCATTTTATACATAGGCCTCTGATAATTTTAATGACATTAATTTTTTAATACTTCTGTAAAAGAAAATACCATACAAATAAATTTAAAATTTGAGGAATTAAGATATTAAGTCAATTTTGTTCTGTTTTGTTGAATATTTCTAATACATTTAAGTACAATATATGGGAAAATTATTATGTCTACCTTTGTCTTCTACCTCTGTTTTCTCCCTCTATCTTCTACCTCTTTTTTCTTTACATGTAATAGATACTACGTGTAAAGGGCAAAGGAGGAGATTCTATAAGACAAATTAATAGAGGCCCACAAGGCTTTCACTGAAGGTTTCATAGATTCATTATTCAATTTGGCTTTTCTAGGTTACTGTGTTACATTAAATTATACCTTGCTGATGTAACAACAGCATAGAACTAAATATGAAAATGAAATTCCTACTAGAAAATTTCTTAAAGGTTTTAAAAGTTATTTAAAAAGCTAAGTTAACATGTTCAGTATTTGCCTGCCTGCCAATAGTTTACTATTGCATAACTCATTGACACTACTAGAAGTATTAGAGGGAGTATGAAACTATATCCTCACTCCTTTTTACAACTGGTTAGTTTAGTTAGCTTTAAGTTGATTTATATCCTATTTGTTACATAATTTACCAACTTTCCCCTGTTAAAGTTTATGATATGCATTTTTTAAAGTGTTTTTCTAGATCAAAGATTTAAAAAAGACTTTTTATATGATACGTAATTAATCTTATTTGTGTTTAATATGTTATCTAGCTTTTGCTTTAGATATATTTAGCTTCTTTGAAGCAGATGGCTATTTATGATAGCCTATATTTCGCAACCTACTTTTTTTCTTAGAAGTAGTGAGCTGAATGAAATGTATAGTTACTACCTATAAAGCTGTATGTAGGGGCTGGGACGATAACTCAGCGGTAGAGTGCTGTGTGAGTGCTTGCCTAGCACGTGTGAGGCCCTGGGTTTGATCCTCAGCACCACATACAAATGAATAAATAAAATAAAGATATTAAAAAAAAATCCTTCCTTAAAAAAAATGCTGTATGTAGTCTTGATCTAAATTGAAAAGCATAATATTATCCCTCTATCCATCATAGAGGATAGAGGGATAATATTAAGATGGTAATACTATATTTCTTAAATATTAACTGCTGAGTCAGTTAATATTTGCATGGCCCATTAATATTTTATGTGCACATGCAAATAATAGTTGGGAAATTTGGAAAAATTTTAAAATTAATAGTCATAACTACAATTCAACCTCTTCAGTGTTTTTAGGAATTTTGCTTACTTTGACTATTAAGTATAATATTAATACTGCTAGTTTAATTTATTACTATATATATTTTTTGGCTCTCTTCTGAAATATATAAGCATTGGTTTAAATGCTACCAATAGAAAATAAACAGCAATCTAGCTATTAATCAGTTAATCTTAAAATGTTTTTAGTGTTGAGGTCCTCATAATTTATATTTGCTAAGATTTAATATAATACCAGATAGAGTACTTGTTTAAAAGTTAAGTCTTGCTGCTGTTTTTACTATCAGAAAAAGATGGGATTGAAACTCCCAACTTAAAAAAACCTGATTGTCCTTTAGGTGGAAGAAAAGCTTTATAATAATGAGTTATTTAACCTAAAAAAAATAATTGAAAAGTTATTTTATTTTTCCTTTGAAATTGTTACACCTTTAAAGATGGTAATACTATATTTCTTAAATCCTAAGGTGCATTATTTTTCACATTTGAAACTTGCTGAAATAAGGATGCATCTTGTTGGAACTTTGTAGTTTCTTTTCTAAAAATATTTTTTTAGTTGTAGACAGACACAATTATTTAATTATATGTGGTGCTGAGGATTGAACCCAGTGCCTCATGCATGCAAGGCAAATGCTGTATCACTGAACCACAACCCCCAGCCCATAGCTTTTTTGTGTGTCTGGGTGTGGTTCTGGGGATTGAACCCAGGGCCTTGTGCATGCAAGGAAAGCATTGTACCAACTGCGTTATCTCCCCCAACCCCTCCTTGGAACTTTGTAGTTTCTAGTTTTTTTTCCTTTGTAGTACAGAGAATTAATGATACATTTTATAATTAATATTATGTTCGTAGAAAATCACTTAATGCTTAAATCTTGTTTTTTTTTCACTCATTTTGTTTTATTTTGAAGCACTTTTAAAGCTTTTAGAATATTCTTTTAGATATTCTTCAGTGTTAGTGTTTTGGTGGAGAGTTCCACGTGGCATTCAATTATTGATTTATGTAGGACTTTTTAATACACTTTATTGACAATATTTGGTTGTAGGCAGATACTGTTTTTAGAGTGCCTCATACATTTTGGGGGTTTAGGTAGCATGGGCATCAGCAACATGGAACACTAAGTAAATTGAGGTAGACCTCTGGTGGGAAAGATGTAGTATGGGTGTGGAACAAGGACTTGTGTATTTGAAATCCAGGAACTCAGGTAGCAGTGAAGTATATAACTGGAATTTCTGGTAGTTTAAAACAGTTTTGTAGTGATTATTTTCTATATCAAGCTCTATTCTCAAATACTATATTTAAAATACTTTTCCTTTAAAATAAAATTTAGAGTATTTGTGATTTCAGAAAGTGTTAATAGCATTCCTGTGTATTGCCATCATTTGAGGATAGCTTAAACTTGTCCACAGACTTTTTTGCAGAGGGCCAGTAAACATTTTAGGCTTTGTGGACTATGTAGACTCTTGCAACCACATAGCTCAAATAGCTGTAGATTGTGGGCATGACTGTGTTTGAATGAAACTTTACTTACAGAAATAGTGAAAATAGGTTTTTTTTACTGTTATATTATCAGTACTCCAGTAAATCTTGAGCCTTTTGCTTATGAATAAATTTCTGCTTCTAGCAAATTTTTAGAATAGGATAGGTGGAGGTTTTAAGCCATTCATTCCTTTAAAATTCTTAATCCCCTTCTCAGATTCTTTGGTAGTGATGTGGTAAAGAATTTTATGTGTGTGTGTTTAATCACTGGAATCTTAACATGGTACTTTTTATTATTTCTCTTTTAAATGTTTAGTATTAGTTTAATAATTCTATAAATGGTTGCATTCATTTCAGAAGAACCTACTATGTATTCTAGGCATTCCTTCCTTATAAAATGTACCTACTCATTTGATTTTTTTTCTTTTTGGTACTGGGTATTAAACCCAGGGGCACTTAACCACTAAGCCATATCCCCAGTCCTTTTTACATTTTTATTTTGAGACATGCTAAGTTGCTTAGGGCCTCAGCAAGTTGCTGAGGCTGGCTTTGAACTTGACAATTCTCCTGTCTCAGCCTCTTGAGCCACTGGGATTATAGGGGTGCCCTGCTGCGCTTGGCCTCATTTGATTCTTAAATGCTTTCAATGTTAGTTAAGTACTGTTACCTAAAGTATTCTCTCAGTAGATGAGAAAACTGAAGTTTAAACAAGCTAATTCTCCCAATTTTCCTGGTAAATAGTAAAAGTGGTATTTAACCTCAGGACTCACTAATACTGCAGGTACTAGCCATTCTTTCTGTTGTTTTGTGGCCTGTTTACATTTTTTTCTTATTAATTCAACACTTTTCTACTACTAATATATTATTTTGGAGGGGAAATCTATGAACCAAGCACTGTTATACTATTTCTTTGAGAAAATACATTCTAAGTTTCAAACAATGGACCTACAAATAATTTTTGATCACACAATCCACTTATGAATTTAGAATTTTCATGTAACTTTTTGAAGATATTTCTTTTAAAAAGTTGTCCTAGCTATTATGTAACAGTTTTAGCAAATTAGATACATTCAGACCTTATGCTTGCATATTCTCTTTTTGTAAGCTGAGGGATGATATCTTAGGGCTTGTGTTTGGCAGAAAACAGTTTGAGAACAGGGTGTCTGACATATTATCCTCAAACTGCATCACAGTACCTACCATTCTCTTCATTTTTTTCAGTTAGTACTTTTGACAGTAATGACAAAAACAACATAGCACCTGTTTTAGTCATACTATGTTGGGTTAGATAGAGGTTTTTCTTCATTATTGAGTATTGATTATAGATAAGTCCATGTATAAAATTTTAATTTTCTCATTGAGACATAATTAATTTATTATTTTATATGAATAGTTGTCTGTATGTAATTTTACTCTGTTGTGATCCTTTAGTAGACTACTGACCAATCCTTTAGAACTTTTCAGCAAAGGTCTCCTAGAATTGTTAAACAACTGTATTGATTTGTTTCAGAAAGTAATGTTTCTAATTTTTTATCTTATAATAAAATTTTTATGTATATGAAGATTCTGTGTCTTCCCCCAAAAATGAACCTTCATAAGCTCTATTGGTCAAAGAAAATTTAGAAGTTATTATCCTCCCAAATGGATATATAGTGAATTTTTCCCTTCAATATTTAATTTTTTTTACTTCTCTATAAAAATAGGACATGATCAACATATAAAACTAAAAAATATTTTTCTTTACAATTTTCTAAATGACTAGTAATTTCACTGCTAGGAAATAACCACAATGGTAGTTTTAAATATTTTAATTATTTTTAAATAAAATTGGCACTTAGACCTATCTTTAATATACTGCTAGTGTTTCCCTATGGCTGTAGGTAAAAGTGTAAAATATGTCATATGAATGTACCTTAAATTTCTTGGTGTTGTTAATTTGGATAGTAAGCTGCTTTGAACATTTTTGCACTAAATCTTTAATAATATCACAGATTTCTAGAAGTGGAATTATTTGGTCAAGTGATGGGAATTTCTTTAGATTCCTGATAAATATTGCTAAATTATTTTCCAGAAAAAATATGTCAATTAAAAAAAAGAACATGAGGGCCTTCTAATGTTATTAAAACACAAATCATATTTTAAGCAAATTGATTCCTACCATGGCAAAGTTTTGTGGACTTCACTTGGTGAATTCTGTATCGTTGAATTTCCCTATTTATTGTAGGTTTTCCATCAAATTAATTGTTTTCATTTTGAGAAAATAACTGTTACTGTTTACTTAAGTCTTTATGAGGAAGATATGTAAGTAGATCAAAAAATTATCTGTTTGTTGTGATTTTGGTTTTTATTCTTATGGAAAATAATATTTGCCTTAGACTTGTCACTTGTATTATTTTCAACTATAATTTTCTCCTGTTACGGTTTTAAAGCAGAGATTTATGTATGTTTATCTAAATAAAATGACCCTCATGTATGATTTTATAATTGATTATTGATTCTACATATTAGTCTTCTTATACCTTGTCTCAGTTTTTGTCACAGTATTGATTATACTTTTACATTTCTGAATTTTAGTGAGATAAGTTTACAGTGTAAACAACAGCCTCTCCCAGAGTATATTGCTATTAATAATCTCAACTATAAGAGTACTTCTCATGCTAGCAGGAGCAGCTGCCAGAAATATTTGCCTCTTTCGTATTTAGCACTATTACTTAGTCTGACATTTCTGTCATAGCTTTGTCAATTAGCTGCAGTCCAGGTTAACCTTTTTAATTTTTTAAAATTCTAGTCTAGCCATTATTAATTCTCATTTTAAATAGTTGAAGCAAGTTTGCTCTTCTAAAATATCTTGTACCTAAAAGGGATTGCATGAAACTCAACATCTATTTCATGGAACTTTTAGCCAAGTAGAAATATATGACTTTTAGAAGCTACTGTTGTGCCCCTCTTCCCTGCACTAGTGTATTTAGAGTTGACAATTTAGAGTCACATTCGAGCCTCTGGCTCTTCCCATCCTTCTCATGTCTTTACCGTCAGTCCACCCTCCTTTCTGCTGAACTTCCTCCTGGCACTGACTTCAGACAGGGTCGTCCTCGACTGTTGTGGTGAAATGTACTCCTTGACAGTACCTGTGGAACTTAGGCCTATTTGGACTCCTCAGTGTTGACACATGATAACTTTGTATAGATATTTTTGTCTTCCGGGTTATAAACCCTTAGAATTCAGAAGTTATCTTTAGTATCTTTTTGTGCTCTCAAGTGATATGGAGGAGAACATACAAATATTTGTATAGCTAATTCGTTGAAATATATGTTAAAGCTTGGAAAATTCTTTAAGGAGTTTTTGTACTTTTTAAGAATATGGCATGTTTTTGTTTACTAAATGTTTTTAAATGACTGCAGCTGTGATTTTGAATATTTCATTTTCTAAATTTAACTAAACTCAGATACAGTTTGACACTTAATTTTAAAAGTAATTACAACTTACCAATTTTAGAAGTAAGGGAGAAACATGGTGTAGTCATTTAGGACATACTTTTGAGAATCTACAGTGGCTAGAAAATGTCATCAAATAATAAAAAAAAAAAAAAAAGAGAGAGAAGAGAAGAAAGAATAGACTGGTGGTATGAGCAGATCCAGAGAAGGATACAAGTAGGATATCTGATCTTTTTGTATTTTTAAATTTAATTTTATTATTGTTTTGGTACCATGGATTGAACCCAGAGACACTTGAACCCAAGCACTGAGCCACATTCCCAGCCCTTTTTATTTTTTTATTGTGAGATAGACTCTTGCTAAGTTTCTGAAGCTGGCTTTGAACTGGCGATCCTCTGACGTCAGCCTCCTGAGCTACTGGGATTACAGGTGCACACTACTACACCCAGCCTTTTTATAACTTTTGAAGAAACAAAAGTGTTTCTTCCTAAGCTCCTCTTTCACACACATATGTTTTATTGGAACATGGAAAACATGAGCATTTTCAGATCTTCTGATGTCATCTCTTATGGTCACGACTTATTTTATCAATAAAGGAATTAGTTATATCAGACATTCTATTTTAAATCCTATGTCTTTTTTGGCTTAAGATTGTATCATGCATCATGCATAAATGTGTAAACAAAATATAAATTGTGAGTTTTCTTGAGATCTTATTCTCTGTACTTTGCAAGGTACTGGCTACAAATAAAATGTTGCTGACCCCCTGTGCCCTTGGGTGTATAAAAATGGAAAGAAAAAAAAAACACAGTCCTTTAAGCATCTTATTGTCTAGTGGTAAAATCACAAATTGTCCACTGTAATACATAAGTAAAATTCCTTATATGGAGCTATTTACAAACTATTATGGGAGGAGAGGAGGCACCCAGGTCTCATTGTAAATGATTAAGGAAAGGCTTCTCTGTATCTTTTGATTCAAAGCGTGAAGATTTTGGTAAACACATAGTAAAAGGAGTGATAGAGGGAATATATCATTGCTTATATCTTGTTTTTCACATTTATTACATTGTTGCAAAGGATTCACTTACATCTTGCCATTAATTTATTGTATTAATATCAGCCAAAAAATATTAAGCATCTAGAATGGAATTGGTGAATTTTTCTAGAACCCGTATGTTTAACAGAATTACAGAGACAAAGGTCATGTCTGCATGGAGCTTATTGTCTCGTTGCAGGAGACAGAAAATACTCTTGTTAATGCTGATGTTTTGATGACAATAATAAAATAGAGTCTAATTTGCTATGTAGAGAAGGTGCTACTCTAAGAACTTTCCATATAAAAACTCGTTTAATCCTTGGGACTGGGATTGTGGCTCAGTGGCAGAGCACTTGCCTAGCACGCTTGAGACATGGGTTTGAACCTCATCACTATAAATGAATGAATGAATGAATGGATGGATGGATTTAAAAAACTCATTTAATCCTTAAAATAGCCTTATAAATCAGGTTATATTTATATTATCCCTATTTTACAGATAAGGATTCTGAAACATAAGAAGGATTAATACTGGTCCCATAGCCAGTAAGTGATGTAGCTTATCTGGAATAAGCAACATATTTATCTGGAATAAAGACTTACTAAGAGTAAACAGATGGTTTCAAGGTATTTTAAGGGTTAACTTTTGCCATATAGTTCTGGGATTTCAAGTATATAATTCTCACTTCCTTCCATAGTTTATGATAATCTCAGTATCTACTGATAACTGTGCTTTCTAGGCATTTTTTTGTTTTAGTATCAGGTGTGCCTCAGTTATCCAATATGAACACAAAACAGATTAGCACATAATCTACAGATCTACAACCATGTTGGGAAACAACTTCCATGACTTACAATTCCTTTTGATAATAGGGAGTAGTTTGTACAAATGTTTCAGTAATTGTTTTGTTTTCTTTTTGAGGTACTGAAGATTGAACATAGGGCCCCACATGTGGTAGGCAAGCACTCTACCACTGAGCTACATTCCCAGCCCACAAATGGCTTAGTATTTTTAATATCACAGGAATTCTTTTTAAATTTGTAGCTTATGTTTTACAGAAAGTAACTGCATATTAAGACTTATAGTAGATAAGACACTTCAAAATTATGCTAAAAATAAACATGGAACTAAGCTCCTGGCAAGGTAAATAAATGTAATAAATCTACAGTACCTTGTCCATACACCAGAAATCTAACAAGCTTTGAAAACTAAAAGTTTTAAAATAAAGATAGCAAAACCTAGCTAACACTAAGGCAGTCTCCTTTATTTATCTGAATATTTTTACATTTTGCTGCAGAAGTATTAGTTTATAATGTATATATTATCTTATAAAATTTAAATATAATGTGATATATTATCTTACAAATTTTTTCTGAATTTAACAATAGTTGCTACAGAATTGTAAAACTCATTTCATAGACCTTTGAGCTTTACAACTGTCTCCCACATATAAAAAATGGAATTCATTTTGAAATGTCAAAATACTCTCAAGTTTTATTTTAAATCTCTGTGTACTTGCATATTTAAATGCTGTAAGACATATAAAGGAGTATCTAAACTTTATTAACTTAAATATGGGCAGCTCCATGTAACATAATGATATTTTAGAGCTTAAATATGTTATTTTTCATTGATGAGGATGCTGCAGATTTATACTTTAAGTGAGGGATGAAAACCCTAACCACATTTTAAAATTCTCCCAATATTTTCATGAGACATAAATGCCACTAAATCAATTTTCTGCTAACACATATTCTGCATGCTGCCTATATGGGCTGCTGCTGTTACAAAGATGAATAAGGCAGGTCACCTTCCCTTAAGGAGGTCACCAGTGCCTTTTTGTCTTGGAGAGACCTGTCTAACTGCCCTCATTCCATGGTTCTGTAGCAAAACCAGAGGAACATGGGTTCATTCATTCATGCATCCAACAAATAAGCCAGGCACAGTCTAGGCACTTATATACATCAGTGTATAAAAAAGGAAAAAAATAATCCTACCTTATATGTAACAACGTATTAGTGACCCTGAGAAGTCTGTCTAAGCCTGAGGCAGCATGTTCAGTTTGTGCCAGTATATAGTATGTCACCAGGCCTCTTTATTAAACTATATACCTTTATTTCTAAATTAGTTGGGATAATTTGCGTTTCGGTTTCTTCATAAGTATATATAGATAACTACTTATATATACATAAATATACACTTTACCTGATTTGGTATGATTATGTTGGTAACCTTATTGAAATGTATAATCTGGGGGCTGGGGCTTAGTGGCAGAGTGCTCGCCTCACATGTGTGAGGCCCTGGGTTCGATCTTTAGCATCACATAAAAATAAGTAAATAAAATAAAAGTCCAACTACAACTAAAAAAATATATTAAAAAAGAAATGTATAATCTGTTAGTTTTCAAATATTGCTAGGTATAGTATTCAGCACAGGATATGCTTTTTTTTTTTTGATGTTCTCAAAGAATATATATGATTCCATCTTACTCTTTCTTTTCATGATTTTGTAAGAAAAACTTTCTTCCAGAGTCTTTAATACCCTGTCAGGCACACCTTAGTGATTTTTTTGTTAATTATTCCTGGGTCAGAATTGGAGTTCTTGCCAGGTACAGAAGGGCATATCTGTAATTCTAGTGACTCAGGAGGCTGAGGCAGGATTCCAAGTTTGAGGTCAGCCTCAGCAACTTAGAGACCCTATCTCAAAAAATAAAAAGACCTAAGGAGGTAGCTCAAAGAACTACTATTTGTAGTAAAGCCTATGGTATTATAAATGTCAGTTACCTCTTTTCACATGTACCTGTTGATGCAGTATATCTCTTTATTTATGTAGTGTTTTATTCCTTAAGTGTAAAAGATAAAATAATTCACATGGGTTTTTAAAGTAAATTTGATGCTAGATTAATAAAATTGTCTCTTATGACTTCAGTAATGTCTCTCTCGGTAAGCATCTATGTATGTATAAACTATGAAAACTTAACTATAGATGGAAAACATTCAGCAGTGTTTCTTGAACACTAATATTATTGTCATAATTATATTTTCTTTATACTGGATACTTTTTGGAGCTAATTAATAACAAAATGGCAGACTTTCTCATCGGGACAGTGGTCGTTTCTCAAGCATGCACCTCCTATTACATTACATTATTTGCATATTTGTTTTTCTTTAAAGGATAGACTAGTTCAAAGTAGCCATTTGTAGTAGCCAACTTGGAAATACAGGTAATGCCCGAGAGCATTGTATTGATCCACCATCAGATATTGAGGTAAATAGTTGAAACATGATTTTGTAGTGAAATTCCATAGTATTTCATTCTTTAGAAATTTACTTACAACTAAATCGAGACTTTGAAATTGAACCTCCTTCCCCAAATAAATCTAGGCATAAAGAAACCAAGATAGATAAGGGCAAATATTGATTCCAGAAGCACATGGCTATCTAACTTTTTCTTCATTATTTTATGATACCCTATTTGGATTATAATGAAATCTGTTTTAAGAGGGGAAAACTATGGTAAATTTAGATGAAATTATCTTAATTTTTTTTTCTCCTTTACTAATCTTGCATATGAAAATTAAAAATTATTAGTTATTCCTATATTTAATTGCATTTTTCATGCTGTGGGTGATTCAAAATAGTTCATTTGGGAACAATTTAAGCTTAAACAGATTTTCAATAATCCACAGAAATCTCTGCATTATTACTTTAGATTTTAAAATATCATTGTTACTTCTAGTATGAACATGTAGGGGCAGTAGAGTACTATTTCTGTAAAACTTGTCTGAATTTGTGACTTTTTAAAATATCTGTTACTGTTAAAGTTTGCTCTTCTGAGAAAATATCTTTTTAAAGGATAGTTGGTACTACTTCATTAAGTTCAATTCAGGTACTCTTGTGATGAAAACTCATGGCCTTGGTTTCTATTTGAAATCAAGGAATATGTTAAGTTAGTTACAAGAAAAAATGCACTTTTATAGTCAGATGATAAAAATGAGAATAAATGAATTCATGAAAATATTCAAAATATTAAGATTCAAGCAGTTTTGTTCTTATTCTATACCAACCTTTCAAAATGAATGCTTAGAGACATTTTTTAGTGAGTTGTAGTTCTTCAACATGACAAGCAAATGAAACAGATTACTAAACAGTCTTATTTCAAGATTCTTTAATTGGCAAATACTATTTTTTGCATCAAAACAGTTGAAATTATTACAGATATTAATACAAAATTTGGTAGAATTTTTTCCCTTGACTCACATTTAAAAGAAAACTGAACAGTGTGTCTTCATCTCTTCATTTGCTGTGTCAACAACTCCTGTAATCCAAGAGCTACTTTAGGTATTTGCAGTACAAAAATGAACAAAATAGACCCAAATTCTCACCCTTGTGGAGTTTATATTAGAATAGTAAAGTACTTAAGAGCATGGATGATAGAGCTATTTAGACCTGGGTATAGGTTCTTTGCTCTACAACTTACTAAGCCTCATCTGTAAAATGAAGCTGATAATAGTAGCGCTTACTTCACAGAGTTGTAAAGGCAAAATGAAATAACCTTTAGCAAGTATGATTATGTAATAATTCACTATCAGGAAGCCCACAAGACTTTTAGGTGTGTTGGTAGAAATTGTAATTAATTCTCGCGCTATAGTAGTACTTCTTATTTTTATGCAGGGTAATTTGAAAATTTTTCACTTTCAGTTTCTTCAACTTTTGAGAGAAAATGCATAACACCAAATTCGAATAGTCAGTTTTCTTAAACAACTTCCTTAGTGACTGTTAATCTTCTCTAAATGGAAGGATTCTACATGTGAAAAGTTAATGTGATTTAGTTTTACTTACATTATGCAGATTCATTCAGTGTGGCTATCATATATGTAAAAAATTAACCCCATTATGCTAACCTAAATGAAGAAAATGATATGTGATATGTTGATATTTTGTTTAGGACTCTCATATGTTCAGAATATAAATGTGTTGGCTTCAAAGGCCATTAAACTAGTATTTTAAAAGTGCTATATGATAATTAAAAACAGTTTATTGACTTACATTTTATATTTTCTGTAAATTCCATTATGACTTTTAAGTTCTGACACCTTTTCTTTCCCTAAAGCCCCCAAATTTGGTAATTAAGAAACAGAACATACTTGTTAACATCTTTGAAAGTTGTCTCGCCAAAATGGCATTCGTTACTATATAAGAATTGAGACTTAAGACATTTAAAGAACAGATCCACAGATTTTAACAAAAATACTTAGAAATTTAGACCTTTCTTTAGTACCTTGTGCTCTCTTGGTTCTGTTTTCCAGTCGTGTGGAAACCCTGTGCTTAACATGCTTGTGTGTATGAACCCCTTTTCCCCGCAGATGCCCCCCAAAACAGTTCTACCTCCACCTCCTGTTTAATAGCTTATCAGCGATGTTCATGTTGCACTGCTTCCTTGAGAGGGAGAGCTGCTCTGCTGTTTTCATATAGCTTTGTTATCATGCAGTATTTTTCAGCTGCTCATGCTCATTACCATACAGCTGGTATGTAGAGAGTAGAAGGAAGCAGGCAGAAGTTGTACTGGCTACAAGAATAAGCAGCTCTCCTGCAGATGGGGTTCTGGCAGATGGGGCATGTGTTTGAACAGGTTTTACTAATAACAGAGTGCATTAAAAATCATTCTGAGAAAGTCGAAGGTCAGTGCCATGCATTCAGAGTATGAGAGGTTGCTCAGCTTTTTGTAGACTCTTTTAGAATATTAATTAACTCTGATACAAAAAAAAATTATAAACCACAAGCCACAACCTCCTCAAAATATGTGATGAATTTTTTCTTTTTGGTGTATTTTAAATGTAACTTAAAGAAAAACATTATTCTGTTAGCTAGTGCCATCAATTTGCACTGTCATAATCTTTTAATATGTTTACTTTAAATTCCCAGACCCTGTTTCAATATAAAAGCATATATACTTTGAGAACTATATTAACATTCTTCAGTTTAAATATATAATATTAGATTATTTATTAGAAGATGAAGCCAAAGATTTGAAAAATCTATATGTATAGTGTTGACCATGTTAAAGATTAAGTTGAGGTATGTTCTCTCCGTATTCAAAGTTAAGAGTGAATGGTATGCTCAGAAATGTATCTGTTACTGTTATTCCTTATGGTTTTCATCCTCACAAAACCAAAGTGAGACATAATTGAAATAACTTTGAATAATTTTTTTTTAAAGTGTTGCGCTGGGATCTTAGTCCTTTTGATCTTTTTTTATTAGCTTTAATGTTCAGTATATCCTGTCTTTGGAGGCAGAAGGTGATAAAAAGCAGCTAAAGAAAACAAAGCCAGGTAATTATGTAGAGTTATACAATATTCAATTTAATGTAATAGAACTATTATTCTGTTCTCAGAGATTAGAATATATAAATGTGTACTATATATATGAAATATAAATAGTGAAAGATTTTAAAGCTAACATTAGTTATAATACTTTTGGAAATTGTCAGAACATTCATGTTTCAGATTGTTACTAAAGTGAAGTACAAAGTACTGTCTGTTAGAATAATACCTATGAATATCTGGAATGATTTAAATAAGATCTGTAGGAGGTGGTATACATTAAGAAGCTTCATTAAAACTGTATTTTCCTTTAAGGAGTTCAAGTTTTTATTCTGTTGTTCCTTTTTAAAGGATAAGAGGTGCTAAGCCTTGCAATTGTATTTTCATTATACATCCAACTCCATATTTTCTTCTAATTTAACTTATTAAGTTAGATAAATACCTATAAATAATGTTTTCTTTTCTCTAAGGAGAAAATGTATAAACACAAAAGACTATAAATATATAACCTAATAAATTAATATAAAAGGTCACCTATATCAATCACCTTTTTAAGAACTTTCCAAATTATTTTAGATTAACATTTTAACATTTTTTTTCTGTAGTTGTCATTGTTGCTTAGTCTGTATCTTACATTATTCATTCTCTCTTATAAATTACTTATTGATACTCAACTTGTGTATGTGCAGGAGCCATATGAAGAACTAAGATACTACAAGAATCAAAATAGAAGTGGTCACTGCACTGATGGAACATACAGTCTAATGAGGACAAATCATGTACTAACATTGTGATAAGATTTTGGCTCAAGCACTGTGATTGACAGCTTTAGAATAGGGAGAAGGGAAAGAAGTTAGAGATAACCTATATACAGATGACTCACCTACTTTCATCTCCAACTCTGACCTTCCTTCTGACTACAGAACCCATTGGAGCATAATATTCTCACCTGGATGTGTTAAAGTCTGCTTAATATCCTCCTTACCCCTGCACCCCAGAAAAACAAAACACAGCTGATCCTTGTTCAGGTCCTGTGTCTTTTCCCAGTTACACAAATGAGAAACCTGGTGTCATCTTTGAAACTTCCTCTCCTTTATTTCACACGACTATTCTGTTCTAAATCCTATCAGTTTTTTGTCCTGAATGTCTCTTAACTATTCACTCCTATACATCTCTGTTGCCACCCATCTAGTCTAAGCCACCATTATCTCTTGCCTGGTCTAGTAGAATAGCTAGCTACCTTATGTATGGTCTCTCCATATCCACTTTCACTTACTTCCTTTCCCTTTTCAACGTTAAATTCAGAATAATTTTTCAAGATATATCTGATTTCTTCTTTTCCTTGACTAACATTCAGCATTAGCTTTTCATTGCTCATATATAAAAATCAAAAAATTTTATGAGGCCTTGCATAATGTAGCCCTTGCCTACTGTAGGCTTCATCTTGTACCCACTGTAGGACCCTCCAGCTCAATTCTCCTTTGGGAGAGATGTCTCTGACCCGTGACCAGGTCAAAACCTTTATATTATAGAGTCTTTAAATATTTGAAAGCACTTACACAGCTGCAGTTTCGCTTTATTGTCTTCATACTTCCTGCAGTATGAACTTTAGCCATGAAGCTGAGAACATACTTAATTTAGCTGATATGTAATAATCAACTAAATAAACATTATATTGAATGGATTAGTGTATCTATGGGAGATTAAAATGATCATGTAAATCTACATTGGTTGTAACTAGGAATAAAGGTAGAGATAGCTGGGACAGTAAAATATAGGATAGAATCAGAGATATGCATATAGTAGCACTAATGTGTTCTGCTAGGAAGTGATAACCCCAAATGGATCAAATTGACATTTATTAAAAATAGGTTGACTCTTAGGAAAAGGACTTAAGAAACAACGCCAAAGTGATAACCATCTTACATACTCTGTATGTGCCTGTATTTTGCATGTACTTATGTGGAAAATCTTGTGAGTATGTGTGCGAATTAGTTGATTAATGAAGCAGGTTTAGTCTGTGTATGAAACTAAGTGTTTGAAGTCATGGGGAAGTTACAGACCCTTTCAACTGTACTTAAGTTGGAGTAATCAACAAAGAATATTTAAAAGCAGTTTCTTCAGTAAGTGTTATGATATATAATTTCTGTCAGTTTCCTGTAAGGTTCAGATCATTTTGGTAAAGATTAAAAAAAAAAAAACTTTGTAGTTTCTTTGAAAAAAACATTTCAGCAGAGATCTTTTTGGAGTATTCTGTCCTTAGCTTTCATTATTTCGTGTTTTAGAAAAATAAAACAGGGGACCATGAAGGAGTGAGGGTAGAACATGAAAGTTCTCAGAACTGGAACAAACCCCATGAGTTCTTGTAAGCACATTTCATTGGACTTTCTTCCATTCTGCCCGCTGATACTGACTATCATTAATGTGTCAAAGATAACAGGAACAATTCTTAGCCAAGGAGGCATCAGCAGTAGTGTAACAACTCTTTATGAGGTTACTTTTGGAAAATTATCAGAAACGGAGATGTCAGAGTACCCATTTAGTTGCCTAGTTTGTCTCCTCTCTGTGACTGCAGTGGCAGTAGTACAGATCTCATCTGCACATCACACATTTGCATACTGAAATAGCTCAGAAAATATCATAGAATCTTTAAACTGCCAATATCTCTTGCCTTGTATCTGGAGAATCCTATTTTGTTTTCTGTAAACTGGAGACCACAGTCTGACCATGTTCTGCTGCTTTACTTAATAGTTGTATGAGCTTGAGGAAGTTAAATTCTCTGTACTTCTTTCCTCATCTATAAAATAAGTATAGTCAATACAGCTTCTGTGAGTCAAAGCAAGTAAAGCACTGCAGAGTACCTGACTTACGTTACAGAAAGTGCTCTTTCCAGAAGAGTTTATTTTCCTAAGAAAACATCTTTTTTAAAGGGAGTTGCTTACTCAAAGTTGAATTAAATTTATGGCATCTTTGACAGTGGGTGCTGAAGGAGCACTTGACAGTTTAAAATTCAATGTTTATTTTTCCTTTATTCTTTTGGTTTCAAACATTACCATGTGCATTTCCTGAAAGATTGATTTCTCACTTATTCTTTCTAGCATGATGTATTGTCAAATAAGTTCAGTAATTCCATTAATTAATTACAAAGTTTGTCTTTTTTTCCCACCTCAGTGCTCAGTTTTGCATCCTTTTTGCTTAATGCCTGATTTTTAGTAACCCTGGCTGAATTTTTCTAAAATGTGATAGATCTAAATAAAAAAATAACAATAATGTTTGAATCACTGCTTAGTCCCTCCCCCTTGCTTTATTGTTTACAAAGTAGAGAACCATTATATCACTCAAGATTCATTTTAATGAGACTGATAATCCTGATCGAATTTGGGAATTAGAAGATCACTATAAATTGTTCTCATAGTAATTACATTTTCCTGTGCTACCTGTGTATAAACAAATATAGTACATTTCAAAAAATTAAAGTATTTGAAATAAATGGGGGTAGATTACATATTGGTTTAACAAAATTTGTTTCTTAAAATTGTTAATAAAAGTCAGATGAATAAAAATATCTTAGGAAATATCATTTAATTTTAACCTTTGCTGCTCATATTGTGATCAAGGTGATTAACATGTCTTCATTTATCATCTCTTGAAAAATATTCAAAGTTTTTCTTAAAGTGCATTTTGTCTCTTGACAGAAAAGAATGGCTTAAAGTGAAGAAGGAAGTAATCTTTATCTTAAGGGCTAAAAAAACGACAACATGATTTTAAAATATACTAAAGTTTGACATCTTTTTGCTAGTTTTGAATTTGTATTCCTGGAGTAGATTTTAACTATCTCATAAGATTTTTTTTTCTTTCAAATTCAGAACATTTGGGGCTGGGATTGTGGCTCAGTGGTAGAGCGCTTGCCTAGCATGTGTGAGGCACTGGGTTCAATCTTCAGCACCATATTAAAAAAATAAATAAATAAAATAAAGTTATTAAAAAATTCTAAACATAGACTTATGAACTTACATTTCAAAAATTTAAGATTTAGTTTGTAAAAGTAAATTACCATATAGCAGCTCTCAATGGTCTAGCTGTATGCCCTTGTTCAGATCCAGCGCTCCTCTTAGAGTTGTAATGTATGTTTATTAGTGGTGATTATTGTCATTACATACCATGCCTTCACATGGCTTTTAGGAGACTCATGAAACCCATCCTGCATTAAGAAATTTTGAGAGTCCTGTATCAAATGAGATAGACTTTTCAAAGTTAGTTTTTAGGGCTGGGGATGTGGCTTGGGCGGTAGTGTGTGTGGCCCAGGTTCGATTACATACAAACAAAGATGTTGTGTCCGCCAAAAAAACTAGAAAATAAATATTTAAAAATTCTCTCTCTCTCTCTCTCTCTCTCTCTTTCTCTTTAAAAAAGTTAGTTTTTAGACATTTGGAGGCCTCAAATATTTGTTGATAATATTTTTAGAATTATATGCTAAAATATCTTCTAAGTTTTTTTAAAGAAAATGAATTAGTAAATAAAACAATTCTAAAAATTTTGTGAGGATACCAAAGTGCTTCTAACTATCAGTCTTACATAGCTCACTACAAATAAAATACTATTATATGTCAAACACCTTTTTAATAGTTATTTTGAGACTATTTCCAAGATAGGCAAAACTACATCAAACCTGCTTATAACCCACTTATTGCTTCTTTGTATTCAAATTTTATTTACCAAATCTTCATTCTTTTGGAATCTGGAAAGATAGGGGATCATGTAAGCATTATGCTAGTCTTAATTATTGAGTTTTGCATAGCAAAGAATGCAGTTTGTCAAATTATATATATAGTAATTGCTTTAAAATGTAAATTCATGTTTCTAAAATGAATATTTAGAATCTTCACTTTTAAACATATTGGGGGCATGATTATTGAGTTCTTTCCTACTTACTTGACAGCTATATCAAACACTTGAATAAATAGCAAACGAGAATTTGATTAAAGATAAGTATGTGTATTTTCTGAAGAACCCAGTGTTACTTCTGTTTCTTACCCTCTAGCACTAGTACAGAGTAAATGTTCAATGAATGATTTTGGGTAAGTTAAATAAATTTGAATTTACAAAATCTGATTCATAAATCAAGTTCTAAAAGATTGGTTAAAGTTCCTTATTATTTTGAATTCTTCTGGAAAATTAGTAAGATGCTTGAGATAAAAAGAGCTGCCTTTATTTTTAAAGGTTTAAGAAGTTTGAGTCTGGAGTTGATGTATTTTCAACTACATGTTGGTAATTGAACATAGGTATCAAAATCTGTGAGCCCACTAATTGAAGATTACGATATTTTAGATTAAGCAAATCTGGATGACTGCGTGGTTGTACCTAAGGATAGGATTAAACTTTGATTGAAAGCTTTTCCCCATCTTTTAGATTCTCTGATTACTTTCTGGGTTCTTTTATGGTCACAGAGACATTTTATAAAGTGTCTTCAGCTCCAATAAATAATAGTAACCACATCTTTCACTGTAGTGTAGATATTTGCTTAAATAAAGTAGGCAGATACATTGATAGTCTGTAGAGATCCAAGCCCAGTCTCTCTTTCTCAAAAAGAGTAAATTATCAAATGGAAAAACAGAACATAGAAAGTGGAAGAGCAAAGAGATAGAAAAATGATATAGTAGATACCTCTTCATTTTCATAGAATTGAGTCCCTAGATCTAAAGCATGGCACATGGTACATGGGAATTAAGGGTTACCTGCTATTCCAGTTCTCTTCCTCTTCTAAGTTTTGGGGACTTTTGGGGGATAGATTTGAGAGAGAGTTTTGAGATGGGAAATAATGAAGAAAATGGAAGAGTCATTGCTATTTGGAAGATTGAAAGGAGTTCAAATACTTTTGCATATTCTTTTCTCTGTATGTAATTTCAGCAAGTGAGAATTGTTTTAGAGTATTCTTCAATTTTGTATACATTTTTGACAATATTAGAAATAATATGGGCAAAGATTATGCAGAAATTGAGTTATATTAAATTATTCCTATTTAGAAAATTTCTAATTACTTCACATTGCACTCCCAAACTCTTGACCATGATCTGCAAGAGCCTGTGTGATCTGGCCTGTGTTTACCTATCTGACTTCATCTTTTAACTCTCACTTCACCCCAGCTAAACTGCCCTTATTCTTGCTGCTCTATTTTGGCTTAAAAGTTGTTACCTGGATGATGCCATTCAAAACTAGCCATACTTTTCTATTACCCTAACTATTCACTACCTTCATAGCACCCTGTTTTATCTTTCTCCTAGAACTTACATTATGTGAGATTATTTTGTTTATTAGTTTTCTTACTATATATCTCTCCCTTTCCAGAATGTAAACTATATGAGGGAATAGAACTCATCTCCATTGTTCTCAAACCTATGCCTAGTACCTGGGAAAGTTGCTAGTACCTACTAGCTCAAAATGTTAAGTTTGCTTTGGATAAGGTATTAAGGAAACTCTAATTAATCCAGTTAGATAACCACTGTTAAATTTTTATATATTTATCTAGGCTTTTCTCTCCTACCCAAGGACTATTATTGAATCTCATGTATTTTCTAGTTTACAGTAGCTTTTCTAGTTCTGGATGTAATGAAGGTGTTTTCTGCAACTTAAAAAAAAAAAAATGTTCCATAGGGAAGTCTGTTTCTTAGAATGAGGCTTTGAGTCTTGGTGCTGTAGGGCAGAATAATGGGGAGAGAGGGCTAAAAGTGGAACAAGAGGAAAAGTCACACATTTTTTAATAACAGAAGTCACATATTGGTGAGAATCAATGAATCATGTCCCTACCTACTTTCCTGAGTTACATTTTTTACTCTTTTTTAAAAATTTTTTTCTGAGGGTATAAGGTTTTAATGAATGTTTAAGAATTTCTCTGCTCTATTCCCCCATTCCACTGTATTCTAGAATGCAACTTGCTTGTATGTGTGATTTTGGGTTTGAGCATCTATTGAAACAGAAAGGCCTTTTATTAATGAGTATTTGTAACCAAAATAAAATGTCAACAGTCTTTATACTGACACAGTAAAGTTCTCCTTGTACAGAAAGATACAGAGCTCTAAAATGGAAAGATGAGTCATGACAAAGAGTCATTTTTGAAAAAACCACTACCATTACTAATAAGTTAAAGAATAATGATGTTTGACACAAATGTTTAAAATGTAAATGTAAAATGTTTAAATTGAGAGATAGAGCACCACATTATGTTATTCTGCAAGGACCCTTATAAGACCAGTGACTATTAGAAGTCTTAGACATTATTACTCCTAGAAGTTGATAATTGTGGTATTTCCACATATATCTCAGGTCCACAGATAGTAATTTCTTTCTTCCTCTTTAACCCCTGCTAAACTTCTATCTTTTAAACTCAGAATATATTTTTTATGAAATCTTTAGATTGTTTAAGTAACTTCTTCATTTTCTGACCTACCCCATCCCAATTTGATGGTTGCTATTTAGTCCAATATTGTTCTCTATTAATTTCTAGTGCTAGCAGCTGAATTTTAAGTATCTTGGGAGGAAAGCTATCACAGTGTTTTTGTTTGTCTTCATTGCATTTTATACAGGTTGGGATATAGCATGTGATTTTCTTTCTTTCTTTTTTTTTTTTTTAAAGCAATCTGATTTATTAGCTCAACTAATAGAAATCAGTTGATCTTGGGGACCAGAGACCAAGGTTCTAAAGACAGCTGGCTGTTTAACCCTGAGAAGGCACTTCATTTTCTACCTCTCCTTTCTCACCTATTAATAACAGCTACTGTCTATTTGTAGCATACAGGGCATTCATTATGCCCCCAGTGACTCTAGGGCAGGTGGGTAATGTTGTAGTATTACCATTACCAATTTCAAATAAGAGAAAACTGGAACTCATAAGAGTCCAGTAGCTGACTGAGGTTACGCTCTTAATAATAGAAAAGCTAGTGTTTAAGCCTAGGTTTCTCTGATTACAAAGTTAGGTACATCCCATACACAAAGAAGAATAAGATTAGATAACTTTTAGGATTACTCTATGGCTTATGACTTCCTGTTATGTTTTTTGTTGGTTCAGTAGATAGCGCTTTTTTCCCTTAGCCTTTTAAAAATTTTTTTTGTTGTTGTCAATGGACTTTTATTTTATTTATTTATATGCAGTGCTGAGAATCAAACCCAGAGCCTAACACATGCTAGGCAAGCTCTCTACCACTGAGCCACAACCCCAGCCCTAACCTTTTGTTCTTTTTTCAAAACTTTTGTCATGGCTATCAGCTACTAAATTAATTCCAGAATTTAAAAAAGCCCTTGAAATTAATACAGTATAAATTTACCGGCCCATGAAAATTTTTTCTCAAGTCAGAAAGATATATTTGAACATTACAGACAACCTCAGTAAATATAGAATTGAGTAAAGTAGAAGAATGAGTGAGACTCTAGACCTTACATTGAAGGAAAGTTGATTTCTTGCTCTATGCATGTTAATTCTTTCCTGAGTGATATTTGTTATTTTCTGTTTTTAAAAAGCTTTTAAAAATGTTTATCCATGATATTTTCCTTAGTTTACTAAAAGTATTACCATAAAAAATTTACAAAAAAATTTTAGAGGAAACTTTTGCAGACAAATTCAAGACTTACAGTTTATTTTGGATGTGAAGCATGGGATATAAAGATTAAATGCTTTCTAGATAAATCAGGGTAACTTGGGTAACTTGCACACTTTTTTGTCAAATTATTGTACTGCTGATGGTTCCCTGTAAAAAAGTAATGTAAAGAATGTTAACAGCTCTATAGAAATATAAATTTTAATAAAACAAATAAAAAAACTCACATTTTTATTATTTTCTTCTATGGCTATAGTAAATAGAACTCTTAACTTGCATTATTGTGTGCAAATTCTGTGTGTATGTTTATATATTTGTAAATACATTGGTGCATATGTTTTACTCTTTGAATAACATTGTTATTGAATTTGTGTCAAATCATCAGGGGGCCACATCTTTGTAAAGAGGGTTTTAGGTTAAAATTCAAGAAAAAAATAGTTATTCCTACAATTATACTTACCTTAAAATTTAAAAAAACCCTGAGCTATGATATTTTGATTCATACTTTGATTCACTGAGGTTAGGATTTTTTATATTATTATAAATATCCACCCCCCCCAAGAAAATTTATTTTAAGCAAAGCTAAATCATATATTGTACTATTCGTGTTTGGGATTTGTTTTCTTATGTATTGGTATTATAACACTTGTTTACCTAGGTCATAATATCAAACTAGATATGGCTCATTATTTTCATTTTATATTTTTAATATTTTTTAGAACAAATTTCATTTGGAGTTTGGAGAGTCAGATATGTGTATACATTACCCTATTCTGTGTCTTAAATTGACTATAAATTTAATAGAGGAATAAAAAGTGTCTCAAATTATATACTATCCTGTACCTGACACATAGTAGGGGCTCACTAAATCTTAATGAATGAATAAATGTAGGAAATACTGATCAATGTTGTTGCCTACTTACATTGTTGAAAATGTAGATGCTGGGCATGTGTACTATTTTAATTAATAATGCCTGTATAGAACAGATTTATTAACTTGCCAATTTTAGTTATGAGCCTTTTAATAAGACCTTAAATTCTACAAAGTTAATGACAGTGAGTTAGAGGAGTTTCACAAAGTTTGTTTCAGCCTCAACATGCTTGACATTCCTTTCTTTGATGTTGAAATTTTGAACTGTCTCTGATCTAAATTCTGTGCTCAGGGCAAGACAGCTAACTGTGGTAGGTGGTTTCCTATTCCTTTCTAGAGTAAAGAGTATTGTCATGATGATGATTATAAAATCATTGACATAGGAGTATAAACACATTTTCTTTATTATAAAATGGAAATGTATTTGAAATGTTATCAAGGTAATGAAAACCAATAGTATTCATAATATCAGCAACTAATTATAATAACAATTGGTAAACATTTTAATACTAATGATTTTAATATTTTGTACCTTAAAATATGTATTTGTTAATTTATATTATACTTACTAAATAATGCTGTGGTTGCTCTTATTTGCTTATATAGCCAGTTATTAAAAACTCTTTGTTATACATCATTTTTCTGAATGCCATACAAGTAATGTTGAGTAAGCTGTGAACCTTCAAGGAGTATTTTAGGAGAGACAGATATCTAAAAATAATGACTGAGCCATGACAAGTGCAATAATAAAGCTATGTATGTAATGATGAAAATAATAAACTCTGAGATCAAGGAGAAAGAAAGTACTCTTAATTACTTCCTTTGTATCAACACTGTGTATGCATACTTCTAAAGTCGCATGATTCGATGAGGACTATTTTTCTGTTTATGTGTAGATTGTTTTTTGTTTCTGTTCTTCATCACAACTTGCCTTCTAACAAACTTAGCTATCCCAATAATTTCTCAGAAAGAGCCATTTCTCTTGTACTAACTCATGGGTTCATTGTTCACTCTACTGTCTTTTCAATACCCTATAGGCTTATATTCTGGGGCAGTACCTTATTATATCTTAGCACTATTTTTTCTCTCAGGTTACTGCTACCATCCATTTTTATTCACCTACCTTAATGGAATTGTGATTAGATGAACATTGGGTCTGAGTTGGCAGATGGACTGTATTCTAGGACCTTGTCATTGGTCATTCCCCTTACTAATGGATTTTCAATAATGCTTACAGGCTGTCAGTCAACACAAGAAATAATTTTTTATAGACTGGAAAAAATTATTACCTAGCTGAAATTATGTGAAAATTTAATTTATTGTAATGAAATATATTTAATACTTTGACACGCTTAAGTATTTTCTTAGTGAACTTACATAATGTTTTAGCATAAGGTATAAAATACTTTTTTAAAAAAATATTTATGTAATATATAGGCTGATGTAAGGGTAAAATATTCCTGTTTACCACAGGGTAATATAGACATAGATAGCAACACACAAAGGGTTTTTTAAAATATCATATTACTGAAAATTTTGAATAAGTTTTAAACATCTATATTTTAGCCAAGGCTACCAGAAATAGGAAGTTGAGAATGATTTTATTTGCATTTTCATGTAAGATTTTGATGGCAGTAATATTTTTCATTGACAGTACTATAGAAAATGTTAAAAATAATTATTTAATTCTACTACTTTTAAGTCCAGGTAGAAGCTTAGTTGACCAGCTTTGTTTGGCAAATTCTTTGTTCACATTTAAATTAAAATTGTAAACAAGATACAAGGGGGAATTGTTTAAATATGTGGGAAAATAATGTTTCTTAGTAGTTAAAAGCATATACATTTCTCACTTAAACGGTAAACATATTAATAAAAATCATTTTCAAGTCGGAACCTTGGTAAATGGAGGATATAAAAAACTTCTTAATGTGTAGGTTTTTTTTGTATATATCATTTTAAATTTTGACCCATGTAAATATTTTACCTATTCAAAAACAAAATATGTATATGCATACCTACATATAAGCAAACTTTTGTGGAGGTTTTCCTGTGTCTTCATAGACATAAGTAGAAGCCATGTAACCATGAGAACATTCCTTTGAAGATACAAAATCAAGAGAGATTTTCTTTTTAAACATCATCCAAGGTTTTGAGAGGATCTTCCTTACTTTCTTAAAGTTGGTCTCAGTTTTTATCTTGGTAGACTTTGAAATGATTAGTTCAACTAGAGATAGAACATGATTTCATTTGAGTCAAAGTATTTACTTTGTAGTCTTATGACAAGTTACCATGGACAAATTCTAGAGGAAATTTCACCATATTCATTGTATACTTTTCTTCACATAGCCCTGGACAGGGAAGAAAATCATTATTGTTCTTCTTTTTTTCCTTTCCCAAATCATGAATGTTCTAAAGTCTCTAATAAAAAGGGTTTATGAGTCTCTTATTAATAATTAGATTTGTTTTTTTAGAGAAAGAGATTTCAATTAAAAAATAATTTCCCTGTGAAGTGGGCTAATTGGTTATTTAGAAAACTAACTTCTGAGTATGTGTACATATTGTTTCTGAGGGGAAGAATCAATTTAAGAGCCAGGTGGAGTTTTTTTTAAAAAATAATAGACAGTAGGATATAATTTCCAGGAGAAGATCTAAAATGTGCATCTTCATAAGTTTTATATTCTTTATAATGTTTTAGTAATAGAAGCATAAACATTTAGTTTTTAAATCATGATTCTATTTTATGCAATATTTGGAATCATTTTAATAAGGAAAGTAATTTCCTATCATAGCAGAGTATTAAAATTTATTAAAATCCATATAGTTTATTCCTTTTTTCTGAAGAAACTTTCTAAGTACTTTAAATAACTATAGACACATAGGTTACTTGTAATGAAGAACACTAATGGGAAGGGTAAGAGTTAATTAACTAGACCCTTAATAATGGGCCTTTCTAGTCCAAAAAAAAATCTTGTAATTGCCTCTGAAGCTAGTTGTGTAGCAAGTTGCAAGATGAAATATCTAGATTGTAGTAGTCATTCTAAGAAAAATGTTGCCTTCAGGCAATCTTTGGTACATTTATTATTATGTAAAATGCCTTTTTAATGATAAGCAACTCACAGAGTCCAAATAATTTTAGAAGTAGAAGTCCAGTGTCTCCTCTTTGCTCAAGATTAAATTAGTGTGAGCCTCTCCAATGAGCACAGCTTTTGCTCCCTTTGAAGAAAGTAGCCCTTCAGACAAACTTTACATTTGATTTGTTTGTCTTAAAAAGATATTCTCATGATTAGTGCCGAGAGCTGGTAACATGTGTGGTAGTTTTCTTGAAAATTCTATTTAACAGAATGAAATGGAAAAACCTAGGGAATATTTTCAGGAAATCTTAATAGAAGAGACATGCAACTTGAAGTAGAACTTATATTACATAATTCTGCAAATGCTATATGCACCAAACTGATTTACCTTATTGTCAGTTTCCCCAAAGGATATTTAATTTTTCCCTTTGGAATTGCCCATTTTGTACCCATCCAAGCTCTTCGAAAAATCTTATCAGTCTATGCCAGAACTACAGTAGAATGACAGTTAATGAAAATAGCCTGCCTTGCCACTGCTGGGGCAGGGGTGGTGGGGGGAGCTGTATGAAAATATATTTCATTTTCAAAATGTTTCTGGAAGGACTTATTTATGGAAATGTTGCTTGTTATTTAAAACTCTTCAAAAATGCAGTTTTCACAAAATACAAAAAAATAATCTCCTGGAAGTTTGAAAGGGGTGAGGGGGCTGTCATGTGGGGGCGGTCTCTGTGCTGCCCACATCCTCCCTCTGTTCCGTGCGTTGTGTGCTTACGGGTTCCCTGGAGCGGATCACCATATAATTGATGTGCAGTCTGCATTGCTGAATCCTGGACTGCACCATTCTGTGTTCAAGGGAAGATGTAATCTGATCCCTCTGCTGCTGAGGGAGGAATCTGTTCAGTCAAGGCTTTGACAGGGCATAGTCTCCTCCAATAATCTTCTCCGTTCTCTCTCATTATTCCCTCGAGTTCTTCTCAGTCAAGCTGCATGTATGTATGTGTGTCCCGAGAAGCGGTTTGATACTGAGCTGCATTTGCCTTTACTGTGGAGTTTTGTTGCCGGTTCTGCTCCCTAATCTTCCTTTTCTGACGTGCCTGAGCATGTCCACATTAGAATCTGTGACATACCTACCTGAAAAAGGTTTATATTGTCAGAGACTGCCAAGCAGCCGGACACACGGGGGCACAGAATCACTGAAGGGAAAAAATACAGAAAATATGGGTTTCTACGGCACATTAAAAATGATTTTTTACAAAGTAAGTAATCTGTTTTCTTCCTGTGCTGTGTGATTGTGTGTGTGTGTGCCTGCCTGAGAAGGAAAATCTGTATCATCAGAGATGGCTGCAGTATCCTCTAATTTTGGTGGGTGGTTGGATGTCTGGTGTTCTGTTTTATTTCATGAATGTAAGCGAATAATGGAAAGACAGCGTGAGCTGAGAGAAGCTTTATATTTAAAATAAAATGTATATTTGAGTCTGAAAATTTTTCACTAAAAATACATTCAGACTTTAGAAATGTGGCACCGTTTAATGCTGACCTGGAAATACTCTATCCTTAGTTGGTTTTTAGTGAACCTTTTGCCTTAAATTTTTCTCTATACATTATATACATATTTTTATCTTTTTATTAGGTGATTCTTAGTGTGTAGAATCATTAGAATATTTGGTATTTATATTTAGAGAGGTCATATTTACTTTCTGTTCCCCTCAAAAAATTTGCAGAATTAATTTTTGATTCTAAAGTCAGTATTTTTTGTAAACAGTACAGTATTTAAAAGACTTTTATGGTCATTGAGAAGGTGCTTTATTTTATAAAATAAAAATAAAATTCTTTTTCAGAGGTTTCCTTCATACATATTTTTTGTACATTTTTATTCTTTGAAGGATTTCTAAGATGGAAATAAAGTTTGCTTTTAGTGGCAAATGGCATTTGCACCAATGTATTTACAAGATATCCTGGGAAGTTCTGAAACCAGTATTACAAAGTTAATTAGAATGAATATCAGAGTTTCTCATAGTATTTATGAAGATAATCTGTGAAAGTTATCAAAAAACTTGATTTTAAGGTAATCTGTACTGACTAACCTTCCGGATAGATTCATTTGTGAATGTGTATGTATATTTCTATAAATTATATACATGGAAGCACGTGGCTACTTATATATTATAGCTTTTTATATTATATTTATATAGTCATTTGCTTTTTAATGCAATTATTTAGGAAAAGAAAATAATGGATTTTGAGAGAAATCCCTTTAAAACAATGTAATGAGTAAGAAACTTCTGAAGGGAAGAAACCAGACTATTTTTTTCCAATATGTATTTCATGAACTAAGGTATAAATTGTGGATAAGCTGGTTGTACCCCTATCTCTTACTCCTAGTATCATAAAATCATCCTGTATTGATTAGAAGACGTCTTCATAATGATAAAAACGAAGTCTTTATTATCCAGTGTGGTTCAAAAGATTTTTAGAGTCTCTTTGGTTCTCTTTAGTATTTACACTGTATCATGCTGAGTTATGGTGTTCCTATGAGGCAATAGGTAGGAAACTAAGACTACTGCAAAATAAGGGTTTTCACCCTACTATCAAAATTAGGATAGCTACACGTCACTCTAGGTGTTCCCCCCAACTTGTAGTAATACAGTTAATAAATGAGTGGATGCAAATCTGAAAGAAGTTGTCAAATTAGAGAAAAGTTGACTCTTATTAGATGTTATTTTCTAGTTTAAAAATAAACATATGTTCATATGACCCCAGTTGACTGATAGTGAAATATAAAAATATTTCAATATTGATATGACAAAATACAATCCTGAGTATATTTATAGTGTTTCATGGCATAATGAAACACCTTAAAAATATAAATGTTGGATGTATCTTATAAAAAGCGTGATTCATTTTCCTCAAATCTTTTTGTTGTTGTTTCAAGTTAACATATTTGTCCGGATTGTCAGTAGAGCTATACTTTGTATATATAGCAATTGATGACTTTTTTCTTCAGCTGCATTGTACCATCTCCAGATTTCTCTGATTATGGATTTACCATTTTTACTGATCTTATTGCCCATATAAATTACTTTATGCTTTAGTATGATTTGTATTTAAGATTATTTTATTTTCAGTGCTTTCTTTACCCTTTTATAATGATATGGGTGTTTAAAATTCAGTTTCCATTCTCATTTCTGGTTTTGAAATTTTGAATTTTGTTATTTCTTAATTTTTTAAGGAAAAATGAAGATCAATGAGGAAAGCATGTTAAATGTGGTTCTTTTCTGTATGGATTATCATGAGATTTTTCTCCTTATATCGGTTGTTAAACTGAAAAACATGAAAGGTATTACTCTTGAAGAATATGTATGATGAATGTCAATTTTTAAATCACCATACGCTGTTATCTAGAACATAAGAGCATTGGGGGGGTATATCTTTGCAGTTTGTAAGCATAAAACAAAGTAGAACAAATAGAGGAAACCAAGAAATACTTATTTTTGAATTAATTGACTACCTAATTTCCATTGTAGACATATGAAATTTTAAAGAATTTTTTTTATATTAACAGTGCTAACTCAAGATTTGATAGCTTGACTGGTGATTTTTTAAAAAAATATATCTTGTTTTACCTTATAGATGAAAAGAAAGTTGGACCATGGTTCCGAGGTCCGCTCCTTTTCTTTGGGAAAGAAACCATGCAAAGTCTCAGAATATACAAGGTAATATTAAATATAATAATTTATTCTCTTGTGGTTCTCATATCTTTTAAAGCTGATAATTCTGAAAGTATCTCTTTCAGTTTATTTCCATAGAATAATAATGTTAACAGTACTACTGACTCTTTAACATACTTCAAAATTACTGAAAATTGGGAAATATATCATTTTAAATAGGGGGAGGAACAACTACCACTGTAATTTATATTCTGTTATTAATACATTAAAGTAAGATGAGCAGAGGTTCTCTTGTGAACAAAATTTTAAAATCACAATTTTGAAGGAATTCTAAAATGTAAATCATAAAATATGAACATGAGCAAATGTATCTTGTTACTATAGCAACAACTGTTCTAAGATGGATATTTATATTCACAAAATTGGAGATAAATTTATTAGCAGTGAAATAAACACCCCAGTTACTAACTAAATCTTATTTCATGAAATTAATGTGTTAGAAATTCCCTTTTATTAGCTTGGTAGGTCTTATGTCTTAACACATACATTTCTACACCAGTAGGATAGTTTCCATAACAACTAAATACAATTGTAGTCTTGTTTCCTGCTTCAGTCCATCATTTTTGGATTTTGCATCAGTATAAAACTTTTACCACTCTCACGCTAATTAGGCCAACTTAAGTACAATATCTATTACCCAGCCAATTAAAAATGGCTTTGGGCGTTACTTGGAATGCTGTATTTTCAAATTTAAATGACAAAAGTATCTTAAGAACTTTTTTTTTTTTTTTTGGTATAATTGTCTCTTCAAATAACTGATCCTGAGATAGCAATAAGAACCCTAAGAACTCCTTAGTTATAATACAGTTCCTTCTTTTTCTCAAAGTATTTTGACTTAGAATTATTTTTGTTCTGTAAGGTAAAAAAAAAAAAAAAACATTGCCCAGATATAAGGCTTTTTAAAAATTGAACATTATTACAGATTTTCTCTCTTTCTCCCCCCTCCCACCGTCTCTGAATCTTTACAGAAACAATTCATTCTTATTTCATTCAGTTATAGAAAATATTTCTTTCAAATGCTTTTTTTATGAAATTTCAAAATCATAATAATTAGAATAATTATACATATAAAATACAGGAGAGATGATGCAAAGGCTAAAAATAAAACTATCTCTTAGTTATTTTGGAGCTGCATATCTGTGTGATTTTTCTCATGTTGACTGTCCCCCTCTTTACTCCTTGCCTTTTGACAATTTTACTATTTTGGCACTTCCACCAGAGGGTGTGGAGGGATAGAGAGACAAGCAAAACTATTCACTTCATTTTGCTTCTAACCTTAATAAAGTATTTCTTAGATGAGAAAGTTAAGTTGAATGTTGAGCTAATTGTAAATGGTCTTTTATAAATGTATAGAGTCCAGTAAGCCATATTATTTTAGTCTTCTATTACTATGGCTGAAACTAGGACAAAGATATTAAATTGTTCAGTTGTTTCCAAGGCAGCTTATCAAAAATAAGTGTTGAATTTTTATCATAGAACACATAAAGTTTGTCTTTAATTGTTCACTTTTTTATTGAGAAAACAACTGACTCTTAAATAAAATTTACTAACGCAGAATTAGCCCCAATGGGATATTTCGTGTTTATTTCCATGTCTTTTTTTGGAGATTTTGTCAGTTACTAATGTATGTATTTGGTGTTTTATTTTTCACAGATAATAAAATGAAACTCATTTTTCTTTTTTTCTTTTTTTTGTCTTAGAAAATTTAAGTTATAAGCACATTCTATTATTGTGGAGAATGAGAAAACTGAATTTACCTTTGAATTTAAAAGAAAAGAGGATAGACAATTATTGAATATTAGAGATTAACTTAAATGTGTGTTAAAAGATTCAAAGATTACAGGAATGAAGATTTTTATGTAAAATACATTCAAATACATTTCATATCAAAAAATTGAAGAAAACATTGGGGAAGTTGTGTCACAAGTAATTTAACAGAGCTTAACACTCGACTATTATGATACAATACGTATGTGATTTTTGGATTTAGAACACTATTATAACTCAAGAAATTAAGGATTATTCTAGAAATGTAATTTTGTTAACCAAGCTAAACCATCTTCTCCTTTTTTTTTTTTTGGTAATATCTCTAAAATAGAAATGCTCAATATTTGCCTTTAGAGTAAATAATTTAATTGGATACAGAAATTTAAAAATAAAGTTTAATATATCAATAACATATCTATGTTCTTCCTGCTATTAGTTGTTTTTAGGAGAGTTAGACAGTTTTCAAGCCAGGTCATTTGGTCTTAACCTCTTTCATTTTATACTAGATGCAGATAAGTTCTTCACACTTAATTTGAATAACTATACATCTAATCAAGGCTGATTCTTATCAACTATCAGACCAAGCTTTATAAATAAGAGTTAAGAATTAGATAGCAACAGCTTAAGAGTATAATTATGAAAGCATCTGGGCAAACTTAAGGAATTGTTTGACTAGTGATATCCAAAACATTTGAATATTCTGTTTATATACTGGAGTTTTTAAAAGAGTCTCAAACTCCTTTTTATAAAGAAAATTTAAAATTTAAACTTTATGTCTTAGAAGAGGGCCTATATATTCTAATGAAATATTTGATTGATTGATTGATTGGTTGATTGGTTGATTGGTTGTGGCTGGATATTAAACCCAGGGCCCCATGCATGCTAAGCACATATTCTAAATTGGAGCTACATCCACAGCCCTAAGGAAATATTTTACCATTATTTGTATGTATGTATCTGTGACTTGCAGTTTTGCCATAGAGATTCTGTTATTTGGTTGCAGTTAGCATTGCTGGGATAATAACAGGTGGTTATGTAGGAGGGAGGAAACTTACTCCAAGAATAGCAAAATGGGTTTTGTGTACTCATGTTCTCTGGGAATAAGCAAATAAAAGGAATAATTGGATTGATGTTTGAAATATGCCCAGGTCATCATCCTTTTTATTAAATAAGCATTCTTTATTTTTAAGAAATATATATCTTTGCTTCTACTGTGTGTGTGTGTGTGTGTGTGTGTGTGTGTGTGTATATATATATTTTTTTTTTTTTTTTTGTAGTACCACTGGGCTTGTGCCATGTTCAGCAACACCAACAACTTTTGGGGACCTGAGAGCAGCCAATGGCCAAGGGCAACAACGACGTCGGATTACATCTGTCCAACCACCTACAGGCCTCCAGGAATGGCTAAAAATGTTTCAGGTAACATTTGTACACACATTACTTGAAATGTTTTACTTAACTGCTACAAAAAATAAGGGACATTCACCCATCAAAAAAGAATGAAGTTACATGTAACCCTGAAAATGAGCTGAGGGAACATTATACTGAGTGAAAGAAACCAGACACAAAAGGCCACATGTTGATTCTGTTTATATGAAATATCCAGAATAGGCAAACCCATAGAGACAGAAAATAGATAAGTGGTGGCCAGGCAATGAAGGGAGGAGATGATTGAGACTACCTGGTACTAGGTGTAGAGTTTCTTTGGATGGCAGAAGTGTTGTGGAGCTAGATAATAGAGGTGATGGCTACATATCAAGGTGGGTGTGCTGGGAACCACCTAAGTGTGTCCTTTGAATGGCGAATCTGTGTGACATGTATCTCAATAAAATGCTATAAAAATAAGGGAGCTCGTTTTAATTTCTAAATGTACTAATTAAGAAAGTCTAATGCTTATTTTCTGATGTACATTTGCATTTTTATAGATTATTAAGCAATAAGACCATTTTTCTTTTTCTTATTCATCTTTGGGTCTTGGGTTGTTGAATGTACTCTTATTTTTTAAATTGCATTGCTTGTATATTAGGGACTTTCAATTAATTTAAGAACTCCAGTAATCACTGGAGGTGACTTATTTGTCACAACAACCCCACTGGAGTTGATGAATGCATCTTCTTCTTATCAGTGACATGCGTATATATGACTCAGCATGCTCCATTTCCACTAACTGTCTTTTACTAGTATTTAAATTCTTTGAACATTTACTGGGTAGATTGGTTGCTACCAAACCTTGAATATTATGAATTTTATAACTTAAGATAGTGATATTAAATTGATTTATCTCTTCTTCCTGTGAGATAATGCATATGAATCAAGTGTTTAGCAAAATAGTTGGCATGGATTAAGCACTTGCTTAATTATTCTTTGCAAACAGTAAATAGAAATGATGTGAAGATCTGATATTATCTACCATACTAATGTAAAAATGAATATATTTTACTACTTCTGGCTGCTTGAATTGTTGGGTACATAATGAATGCACAAGGAAATAATAGTTGAAAACATACTTCATTTGCTATTTCAGATTTTTAAGATGTCATCTTATGTAAATCCTACTATTTCACATACCTAGGCAAAAACAGAATAAATATCTCATTTTTTTTCTGGGGGTGGAAAACTTACTTAAAGCAATGTTGCTTTAAGTGGATTTTAAAATTTGTTTTCTACCCTCCAGGTGATTTCAAAAGCACTAGGATATAGCCAATTTGAGGAAGGGATGGTAACTGAAAGCTTAGAACGCTGATATTCAACAGGGTTCACCTTCTCCCCTAGTTGAGAGAGCAGTGTCTGAAGACACTTGTGGTTGTTAGAACCGTGGGGGTGGATGGTCACTGCTGTTATCTAGAAGGTGGAGGCAGTATAAAAGACAGCCTCCCACAACAAAGAATTATCCAGTCCAAAGATTAAGAGTCTCTGGGTTAGAGAATTAAAGTTATATTTAATTCTTATTAAAATGTTATGAAGCCGGATGCAGTGGTGCACGCCTCTAATCCAGGAGACTTGGGAGGCTGAGGCAGGAGGATCACAAGTTTGAGGGAAGCCTCAGCAACTTAGTGAGGCCCTAACTAACATAGCAAGACCCTATCTCAAAAAATAAATAAATAAAATAAATTTTTTTTAAAAATTTAAAAAGGGCTGGGATGTTGCTCAGAGGTAAAGTATACCCCTAGGTTCAATCTCCAGTACTAAAGAAAAAACAAAACAAGTTATGAACCCACTGCAATTACAAAGTGGCTTTTTTTTAAGTAAGTTTTCATAGTCATTTGTTCATGAAACATACCTTTTCTGCAAGAATTATTCCTACCCATGCCCTCCCCCTACATTGTTTTACCTCAGGTTCAGGTTTTTTGAATTTTTATTTTTTCCCGTGTCCCCAGAATTCTGAGTGTTTTATTTTGTCCCATTCTTGTAAAGGAAATTTATACATCAATAAGATTTGAAAATAAAGTACAAGACATTTATATATTCTTTTAAAAAAATATTTATTTTTTAGTTTTTTTAGGTGGACACAATATTTTATTTTTATGTGGTGCTGAGGATCAAACCCAATGCCTCATGCATGCTAGGCAGGCACTCTACTACTGAGCCACAACCCCAACGCCTCCCCCCTTTAAATATTTATTTTTTTAGTTTTTTAGGTAAACAAGACATTTATATATTCTTAAAGGAATATTTAAAGATTTCTATTGTCTCTGATTAAGCCAGGAGATGGGTGTGTAGGTGTGTGTTGCCATGCTTGTAGGCGAATGTCAGTTTACAACACAGCACTGAAGAGGATTGCAGAGCTGATTTCTTATTTTTTTGTACTGGAGATTGAACCGAGGGGTACTTTACTATTGAGCTACATCCCCAGTCCTTTTGATTTTTATATTTTGAAGCAGCATCTTGCTTAGTTGCAGAGGGTCTTATTAAGTTGCCAAGGCTGGCCTTAAATTTGTAATCCTCTTGCCTCAGCCTCCTTAGTCACTAGGATTACAGGTGTAATTCTGCCGGATTCATATCATTTTTGCAAGAATATACTAACATGATTGAGAATTACCCTATTAGCAATGGTTTTATCATCATTGTGGACAGCTTTTGATTGTATGTGAAAAGATTTATTTCTTAGAAGGTTATTTAGAGTTAAGATTTATTTTCATGTGATAAGGCCCATTTTTTTCCAGTGTTTTAAAGTACCAAAATATTTTTTGCAAATCAGTTAGGATATTTGCCAATTTTAAGGGAACTCTTTAATATTGATCTATAGTTTAGGGCATTTATGTTTTATTTTGCAGTAAGGATATTTGAGAGAGTTCTTTGATACAATGTTTGTTTGTTCAGTTAGCTTATGCTTTCCTTTATCAATTGTCCAAATGTTACCACTTGCTATATTTCATCAAATCTGAGACTGTATAGATCCCAATTTCAGAAATATTAATTGTAAAAGCCAAAATGAGAAACTGTTTTGTAGAATCAGTGAGACTCAATAAACTAAAGAGTGTTAGCCAGCTTTTGGCCCAATAAAAGTATTTGTTCATTTGAGAAGTAGGTACAGTGAAGAAAACCTGTTCTTAATTAACAGGAATAACATGGAATTATCCTCAAAGATAAAGAACCATAATTTTTTTTAGAAAAATATTATTTAGCAATCAAATCTATAGCAATAAAGAACAATTTGACAGGTAGATCAGGACCTTAATCTTCTCAGTACCATGTATGTCTTGTAACACAACCAGAACTTCATTGTCATAGATTGCCCCCCTTTTTTAGGGCTGATGCCAAAGTAACTAGAAATGAATCATTTACCTAAAGGCTTACAATGCTTTAGTGCCTAACTTATAGGCAGATATAATTTCATAGTAAAGTGGGGGAGTCATGAATTGACCTATGTGGTACAGTTGAGGGATAATTAAACTGGCACGATTTCTACAGATATGCTGTGGCGACATTTAATGATGACTTTTTTGTTTCATAACAAACAAAATGGGAGATCTTGTACTCTTACTGTCCTCCTATTGCTCCTAAGGCAGTGATACAGCGTTGTTTGGGTCCAGCTCCATCTATTCTAACAAAAGTATTGTGTACTCAATTTGTATATCAAATGAGAACAAATGATACACCATCATGGATAAGAGGAAATTAAAACACAGTGCTACTACAAAATAGAAGTGCAAATTAAAGACAAAAATTTTAAAAAACCACAAGTTTTACCGTTTGAATTTTCAGTAGTCATGGATTTACTTTCTACTTTTATTTTGCAGCCAAATTGAAGCTTCAGATTGTTAATTTTGAGGGAGATAGTTGGTCTTTTATGGTTTGTTTATATCCTTTGAGTATTAATATATGGTTTCTCACTTGAAGTGTTTAGATTAGGTAAAGACTAATGGCATGAACATTCTTTTTTTTGGTAAAATTTATGTTCCCAGGCATCCTGAAAGAATAAGCATATGTGACCTAGATGGAAAAGCTCTTAGTTCCAATTTTGGTTTTGCCTCTTAATAACTGGGTAATTTTATTGGTGTTATATAACCACTCTTCCCTTTATATTTTTACTCCATAAAACAAATATAACACTATGAATTTATCAAAAGGAAGAAAACATATAGGTGTATTTAAAGCTGTCCTTGGAATTACAGTGGAGACCATTAAGTTTAGCTTTCTCCACTGGTCAAGATACAGCCTTTGTGGGCCTCAGTTTTCTTGGTCTTAAAAGGGGCTGTCAAAAATAGTAGTTTCACATCCTACCATGAGGATCAAAGAAATATGTGGAGGAACTCTAACATTGTATAAATGTCATTAGTTTCAAAGTATTTTAATCAAAGCATATTTGCATTGAAGCTATAAATGTCTTTTGAAAAGATGTTACACTCAAAATAATAAAAATGATAAAATATAAAGTACTTCTGTTTTGATATCTAAATGGGAGTCAACCCCATTTAGATTTAGAAATTGAAGGATTTAATCAAGTTTCATGCTAACATAGAAGCTGTACATATCTTCTGATGTATTTTATACAAATCTTGTTTGCTAATCAACAAAAGATTAAAACCTACAGGATAGTGCCCAAAGAGGCTAAGTTCATTATTACTTTGAAATTTTATTAGTTATAATATGAGAAACCTTGTTAAACCTTATGTGGGTGAGTTGAAGAAAATCATGTATTAGACCAGAGAAGACTAAAGGAGAATTTCATGTCTTGAATATTTGAAAGACTTTTGCATTAAAAGTAGAAAGAGGCTGATTCTTGGTTTCTTCAAAAAATAAAACCTGTGTTGTGTTCTCTGGGTCAGATTTTGATGTTAAGTAGAACTTGAAAATTAGAACTGGCCCACAGTGGAATGGTGGAAGTACTATAGAAGTCAGTTATTTCCCACATGCAATTCAGGCCTGGACCTGACTAGGCATTAAGGATCACCTATACCAACATTGGATGAGTTGCTTTTTTTAGAAAAATAAATATCCTCGGCTGCATCTTGACCACTGAAGCAGACTCTCAGGTGGTAGATTGTGGGACTATGTGATTCCTGTACTCATTGGTCAGCTTTGGGGGACCACTGGTCCAGACTAAGCCCTTATAATGTAGGTGGAGTTTCTGAAACTTCATCCACTTGCACAGTGAGTTTACTGGTAAAGTTTGGGCTCCTGGTTACATTTCCCTGCCCCTACTACTCTTCTGTACTACCTGTGTGCTCCAGTTCCTAAAATAAAATGATATTTCCATGGGGAAATTTTCAAATTTGTATTTGCAGTTTTGCCCACAAATTAAAATTTGTTTCTCTTGAAAGGAGGATGGGAAGAAGACAGGCAGGCCACCTTATAGGTATCTAGAGTAGAATGTGATAGGGAACAGCAAGTGAAAGGCTCCCAGGCAGAGCATGCCTGGAGTGTTTGAGGCCTAGAAAGAATGTGTGTGGCAGAAAAAGTAAATAAGAGGAAAAGGAGTAGGAAATTAGAAACTTGTGGGCCAAGCAAAGACTTTTTATTTAACTGAAGTGGAAAGCCAGTAGAAGGTTTGAAGCAGAGGATTACTGAGTACTGAGTGGAGAATAGAAGGAGCAGGGCAGAGGTAGGACGCTGGGAGTGCAGCCAGGGGGTTATGCCAACAGTCCAGGTGAGAGATACTTATGGCTTAGACCATGTAATAACAGTCAGATTCTGGGTGTGTTTTGATGTTTGAGGCCACAGAATTTATTTGGGTCAGAGCCATCTGTTGGTGAGAGAGAAAGAGGAATCAGGGATGACTCTAGTTTTTGGCCTGAGCAAGTTGTAGAACAGAATTGTGTTTTACTGAACCTAGCAAGACTATGGAAGTGGAGATTTAGAAGGAAAGATGGAGGAGTAAATTTCATTTACTATAGTTATAGCTTATGTTCCTAATCCTTGTTAGTGATATACTTTTCAATAAATTAGCTCAAAGTAACATTTACTGAATGTGTATGTAATTTGAATTGAGACATAATTTAAATTTCATTTGACTCTTGTTAAGTCAAATATTCTTTCAAATCAAAATATTATCCAAAATACTATTTACTCTTAGAGACATTTTGCTATCCAGGCCTAAATATTTTCATGAACTTTCTCTTAAATATATAGAAATTTCTGACACAATTTCAAACATTTACTTAAGAACTGAATTATTTATCTTCTATTCTGGTTTATTATTCTATTCTACACCTGTCTATTAAAAGATTTGATAAAAGATATTTCTCTTCTATTAGCATCATATACTTTGTATTGATATTATTATTTTTCTATTCTTTTAAAAAAATCAATAATTCATTAACTGGAAAAAAAACATTGAACATGTATGGCTTATTACCTTAAATTAGATATAGTATTTATTAATCAAATGCATACCTGTTTAACATTTAAAGTAGTAAATACATTGAAAGATTTTTCACTGTCTTTTTACTATAGAAATTTCTATGGAATGTCTTGTTAAATCAAAATTTTTTTTAGATATTTATTTTTTAGTTGTAGTTGGAAACAATACCTTTATTTTATTTATCTTTATGTGGTGCTGAGGATCAAACCCAGGGCCTCGCATATGCTAGGTGAGTGTTCTACCACTGAGCTACATACAGCCCCAGCCCCTTAAATCAAAATTTAATCATGAACAGATCCAAAAATATTTTTAAAGCAGGCATTCATATAGGTGAAGATTAAGAGGTTTATTCTAAAATTATTCTATCAAATGCCTTTCTTTAAAGCCACATTTTAATTAAGTCAGCAGACTTTTCCATCACCCGAAATGAGCATGTCCTTATGGTAGCAGTGTCCACAAACCTCTATGAAGTAGATTTGAGGGAAAACACATTATAAAAAGCCACCGAAAATCCTGCAAGGGATGTACATCAGTAAGTCAGTGAGTCTACAGTGTGGGTGCTGAGTGGTCAGAGATGAGTAGAGATTGATCAGATTGTCAGATAGGCAAGTTTTGGGTCAGTGTTTAAAGTTATATGAGGGAAACCAACAAAATTCTTAGATGGTTGTAATTGACCATGTGTGTGAACACATGTATGTAGTGTTTTTCATTTTTATGTGTAAATCCTCACTCTGACCAAAAAGTATATAAGGTACATATTTGATGAATGTTCCGAACATATATGTTGAAGTAAAAGGAAAAAAACCCCACAATTTATTGGAGCCTGTGGTTCCTTATATTAAGTGGTGAAATGGAGTATATTATAGAAATAGCTAAATACTATTGAAATATTTCATAGTATTACCATAATCTGTACTTAATGATAGGAAAGAAGACAGGTTCGTTATAAATTCTAAAAGTGTAAATACTTTAAAAATGCTTTAGGAAATATTCTGAGTAAGGCTTTTTGGATGCTTAATATATCTCAGTATTTCAAATATAACAAAATCCAAGAAATGGAGTATCAAAATGCAGATCTTTCTAGCTCCAAACCTCTATTCACTCTGCTTCTGAAATGGACATTATAATTCACAAAGGTACTCGAGTAGGCATAGATTTACAGAAGCAAAGGCTCACCCAAGGGTGTTTTTTCACTTAAGTATCCTTAGTTATTTAAATATTTTGCATGATTATTGTTAAATTTTAACATTTTAAATTATTTACATGGGTTTTAAGTTTTTCTATAAGAATCTTGGCTTTTCTATGCAGGTGCTCCTCACTGGGGGAGGGGGGTAATTTAAAAAAAATCCTTAATGTCCTTTTTTAAGTATAATAATGTTTTTGTTTTTCTATGGTAATCACATTTTGTTTCTTATTCTCATTTGGCCTTTGCTTATATTTTGAATAATACTGTTAGCTATTATTTTCTATTATTTGCTGTTTTTGTCTGAAATTATTTTCATAAGACAAATCAAATCCCCTTTATTTGTGAGAAGTACTTCTCAGATATGCAGAATATCCAGTTATTAGTTCTTCTCTAAATGATGCTGTCAGTCTCCTCTTAGGTGAGTGTCTTATGGAAACCATCAAATTTAATGGTGCCTACTGGAAAGAATATAGAGAAAAAAAAATAGTCAAAATTCCTTATGTACTCAGTTACCCAAATTGATGTTTCTGGAATAAAATTTTGGTATCTCAATGGTATCATAGTTGTAGATGAACAAATAACTATCATCATAATGTAATACAAAAATATTTTCTCATGACTTTTAAAGCTTTGATAATGTAAAAAACAGTAAACTTCAGACTAAATCATATCACTTCAGTGGATTCTGGAGAAAATGTGATATAAGCAGCCACTTTGTAACATACAGAGTGCTTGCTTACTTTGTTCAAGTGTGGTTGTGTGTTTTCCTTTATGAGTTTCTAACTTGGAACATCTGTTAAAATAATAAAAAATTCTAATTCCTCTTTGATAGAGCTGGAGTGGACCAGAGAAATTGCTTGCTTTAGATGAACTCATTGATAGTTGTGAACCAACGCAAGTGAAACATATGATGCAAGTGATAGAACCCCAGTTTCAAAGAGACTTTATTTCTTTGCTCCCTAAAGAGGTAAGGATGATCAGTTACAGTGTTCAGTGTGTGTTTTTTGAATATGCAACTCAACTGCTACAACCTTTAAACATTGTAATACTAATTGTGGTATTCAGCATTTTCAGTTTAACACTCTCAATTTGTGGTCAAGAGGGCTTTAAGTTGGTAAACTGCCATGACTTAATAATGTAATTATCAAATTAAAATATGCTTATGAACTAAGTTACTTCTTTCTACAACTTGATTAAGTCAGATATATGAGACTAATCATTGAGTTTCATTCATTTTATTGTTTCTTTACCAAGATTTTTCCCTATGTTATCTGAAGCCCAACGTTCAGTTTTCTTGGTATGTTCATTATTTATAGTGTGGATTTTTAAAAAGTTCTGATTTTATCAAAACAACAATTTTTTTCCTTGTTTTGTCATTTATGTATCCTAAGTCCCTTTAAGACCAGTAGTTTTTTTGATGCTATTGAATTGTGGCTCTCTGGTACTTAGATTATATAATTATTTTTAAATGTATAGAATTCTACATGTATATCTTTTTCTACTACTCATTCTCCTCTTTGACTCCATTACACACACACACACACACACACACACACACACACACAAACATACACTCATACCAATTACATGTTTTAAAATATTTTTATTAGTTGTTAATGGGCCTTTATTTTATTTGTTTATATGTAGTGCTGAGAATCCAACCCAGTGCCTCACACATGCTAGGCAAGTGCTCTACCACTGAGCCACCAGCCAGCCCTCCAGTTGCATTCTTAATAGCACTTTCTGGAATTATTTGTGCCCATTTCTTTCTTTCTTTTCTTTTGTACCAGGGATTGAACACAGAGGCGCTTAACCACTGAACCACATCCCCAGCCCTTTTTTATATTTTATTTAGAGACAGGGTCTCACTGAATTGCTTATGACCTTGCTAAGTTGCTGAGGCTGGCTTTGAACTTGGGATCCTCCTGCTTCAGCCTCCTGAGTTGCTGGGATTACAAGCATGTACCACTGCACCTGGCATCTTTTTTGGTTTTTGTGTAAACTGATATTATTCTTTTGTCATGGATTGATTATGGTCATATGGGCACTCTTGACTGAACAAGGTATAGTAGATATAGTGTTGTTATTGATATTATAGATTTCATAATTTCATTTTTGTCAGCAGACAAATAATATAACATTAAATAATTGATGTCCCCATGATTTATATTTGTACCAATTATCATGCCACTAATTATATGTCCACCCAGAAGACAATATAAAATTATCCTGAAGCTTCAAGTTTGAACAGAAAAGGAGTTGATTTTTTTCAGATAATCATTCTAAATACCCTAACAATATTAAATAGTGCCAATTATAATTTTACATTGGTTATGAATAAAATAGTGTTATATTTAAGCATAACTTCAGGGAGAAGCAAAATTGATACAATATCAATTTCTTGAAATGTTTTTTCTTTGGAGTGTTTTTTAAAATGACATTGATCCAGAAAAAAATTTTTATTCTTGGTAGTTCTTTCTAAAACTGAATCTTCTCAATAGATTTGGCTTATAAAAGTGACATAAGCTCTCTTTGCTTCCAGAAGGGCATTAATAAAAGGAAACACTTTCATAAGTATTTGACTGAAAGTAAATGTATTCATCTCTGATATATTTTTTATGGTTTCTTTTGATATCCTCCTTACTTTGGAGGGTAGCATTTTTGTTAAAATGTAGTTTTCAGAGTCTAGTTTATTCCCTTATCTCTGAGAATGGAGAGGGTTTGTTTGTTTGTTTGTTTGTATGTATGTTTTGCTTTGCTTTATTTTCATTTCTGTAGTAACTTCTTAATACACAAAAATGTGATTTACACTCAATAGAATTTTGAAAGTATTTTTAAAGAGTCCAAGAACTTAGCACAAATTATCAATATCAAGGGTAAATCCAGTAAAGATTCTGTTGGCTTAAATGTTCTTTTAAAAGTTGCTTGAGGATAAAGAAGTGAAGCTAGAGAGGAGAATAAAAGAGATCCCTAGCTTAGCATATTATCTGTGTTTTTCCTTTTGTTTTCAACTACAGAATGCTTCCTAATTTGAAAAATGCTTTATTTTATACATGAAGAAATAATGGCATAGATCTGCCCTTAAATTAATTAGCTTTATCTAGTCCAGAGACTCAGTATTATCATTATTTAAAACATTATTACCTCTGTGACAGGAGATGGAATTATAGTGTTTTTCTTATAGTTATTTGGGAAGATCTCAAAGCTATTTACCAACATTTACTTACTAATCTTGAAAAACCTTGACAAAAATGGCACTAGTGTCATAAGAGAAGCTTGTGTTAAATAGCATTCTCCTTATTTTGTGAGTAAATACCAAGAGAATCATAGTGGTATAACAGATAATCTAGAACAAAACCTGATATTCTTGAAGTAGGATTAGCCAACATTCTCTTTGTTCATTTAAATTTTTTTCCTTGACAGTACACTGAAATATAGCAAGCCTGGGAAAGTATTAGTCACTTCTAAAGTATAAAATTGTGGTCTGTGTCCCCTAATAAGGATCCTGTCTTAGTTCAAGCTACTGTAAAAAGTATCACAGACTGGTCATCTTATAAGCAGAAATTTATTTCTGACAGTACTGAAAGCTAAGAAGTCCAATATCAGGGCACCTGCATGGTTGGGTTTTGGCGAGGGCCCTCTTCCAGGTTGTAGACTTCTGTCTTCTCATTGTATCCTCATAAGGTGTGGCTGAAAGAGGGTAAGAGGGTTCTCTGGGTTCATTTTCTAGGGTACTCATTCCATTCCTAAGGGTTTCATTCTGATGACCTACAAAAAAGCCCCACTTCCTAAAAACATTACATTGGGAATTAGAATTTCAACATGAATTTGAGAGGACACAAACATTCAGACCCATTTCAGAGCCCCGTATGACAGAACCTTGATTCCTTTGAGGAATTGGTACACTTCTCCATAATACACAGTTAGGATCATATAACTTATAGCTGTTCCCTCTTTACTTGACAGTTTAACTCAAAACCCATGTAAGACACTGTTGCTAGTATATGCATGATCTACTTTCCCCTGGTTTAAACCTTCTTTGCTGATTTATGTTTTTCCTGGCTTTTTTTACTCATAGTTTTCTGTTTTGCCTTGAATAGTTTCTCTGTTAGCTATATGTTTCAGTTGAACTAGCTGTATGTAAATTGACAAACATATAATAATTGCAAGTTCAAGGTTAAATTGGAGCCTCTGCTCCTTTAAAAGACAGCTTGTCAGTTACCTATTACACTAGCACTTCAGCTTTCCTTAGCACTTGAGTGTTGCTTTGCATTTTTCTAATGCATCCAAACACTGGACTTGGATGAAAAGAAGGAAATTTTTCCTTTTGGTTTGAAGAGGTACTTTTGAATTCTCAACTATTCTCAATTTCTTGCTTCCTTGTCCCTAGCCTTTAAGATGAATTGAATGTTTCTGTAAATTACTTGGTTTCTACTTCAGTCTGATAACTCAAGAAAAAGAATAGACTTTTTCATGTGAACCATTATAATATCTTGGACATTAATCAGCATCTCTTTTGCACAAGTATCTTTGTGCTGGACAATATCTATATTGAATTACAATTTCACATAGATTAATAATATGGTAACTCACATTACTGTTCCAATGAAACTAAACAAACTTGCCTAGGCTTTGATTGATGGGTAATTTTAAAATTAAGTAGCTTGTAGAGTACCCGTTAATCAAATAAAATGTTGAGAGATGTATGTACACATGTTTATATACACATGTATATATAGGTTATTGAATATAATCATGACCTTTTATTTTAGATGAACTCGGTATGTGTAGGTAAAAATGATCTTCTGATAGAATCAATTAATTCAAGAAAAGTGTTTCGCTTTTATTCATCGATAGTAGTATTAAGCTTAGTACTGTCTAGGTGGAGTGTTTTGTATGCAGAATGTGCTCAGAAAGTATGTGATTAGAAGTGAACTCCATATATATATAAAATCATTAGGAAACCTTAATTTAAATCATGTAATTCTCATTTAGCTTTGAAAAATAATTCAAATCATACTTTCACTTCCTATGTAATCTTTGGCACTTTAAATGGTAGTTTGACTTAATCCTTGCCATTTAGTTTATAAACACTAGACTTTGGATAAATTTTCATTCTAATATTGTAATTTAAATTTGTATGTGATGTGTGAGGCTACTTGAATAAGCATGGTCAAAGGCCATCACTTCACTTCTTTTCCTTCCTTTTTCTTTACTTGACTTGGTTTCATACAATGGAAAAAAATGATGGTTTGCAAGTATTATAAACAAATATTTTAAATTAATAGTATTCGAAAGAGCTAGCTGAAATATACAACTCTCTGTGACCCATCAAGAAAATCCCCATAAGCAATGTAAAGTAATTAGAACCCAATTACTTTTATGTGTCTGTGGAATGACTTAATAATTGTCTCATTTTGTCATTTATAGTCAAGTGTGTAAATGTTTTAGAAGTTTATCATTGTGATAAATAGTTTGATGTGATGAAGAATCACTAATTGTGATATCTGCCTATCTGAAATGATAAAAAATTATGTAGAACTCTCATTTCTTACCAGTCAGGCTATCAGGAAGGCCTCAGGTTCTGTCTTCAGTGAACTTGCATTGTAGAGGGGAGAGAACACAAGTATATGTAATTACATAAAAATTAAACTTATTGTGGTGAGGTTCACAGAGCAAAGGCAAGAACAGAGACAGAGGTTTAATCATTATTCTATAAAGAGATAAAGAGTTAGTGCAGTGAAATTCATAAAAGCCAAGAGGGTGTTTTTGTTTCTAATCTAGTTTATATTTGTTAAAATTGGAGTTACTGTCTATCATAATTTTACAAATTATGTAATTGCACTTATATCTAAGTGTTTTATCCTGTGGAGAATAATTAACCTTTAGTTCTATAATTAAAAAATATATATATGGGTATCCTATGTTTTTCTTCTGTTCAATAGCTGGCACTTTATGTGCTTTCATTCCTGGAACCCAAAGACCTGCTACAAGCAGCTCAGACGTGTCGCTACTGGAGAATTTTGGCTGAAGACAACCTTCTCTGGAGAGAGAAATGCAGAGAAGAGGGTAAGGTTCAAAATTACACAGAGAATATGCTCATGCTTTGAAAAGGCAAAGTAATTCTGGGAACAAGTAGACAACATAAAAACAAGTTTTATGTGCAGCTAGAATAAAGTGGATAAATGAGTAAAGAGAACTTTGGTAGCCTATCAAAGAATGGATCTTCATTTAAGGGAAAGAGTCAAGATGAGGATGATTTAAAGGCAACCCAAAAATTATATTATCAATTAAATACCCAGCATTGAGTATTCTATTTTTTTCATCATAAATATGTATTGAATACCTCCTGTGAGCTAGACATTCTTAAATGCTGAAGATATAAAAGCATCTTGCCTTTTTGATTTTTTTGTTTGTTTTTCCTGTCCTGGAGCTTATATTCTTAGAACCTGTTTAAAATCAGAAAATCTGTTTTAGTAGAAGAGTAGGCATCATCCATATTAAAAGGAGTATTTTTCCCCAGCAGCCTTCTAGAAAATGAATTATTTGGACAAAAAAATATGTAAAAATATCATTTGCCTCTGAGAAGCAACATTTTTGTGAAAGAATCCTAGAGGTACGGGTAGCCATATTGGGGGGACTCCCTAACTGTATAGTCAAGGAGAGCATTGATGATTGGTCTGGGTTAATAATGCCTTGAGGTGAAGCTCCACACTTGATTTCTAATCCTGATTCTATCAGACCCCTGTCTGAATCTTGGATTAATCAATGAAATTATTCTTCTCATGTATGCATATATATAATGTAGGATTAATCAACTCTGCCCATCTCTCAAAGAATCATATTTTAAACTCTTCAAAAAAATTGCATAACATACATAATAAAATTTATCATTTGAACCATTTTTAGGTGTACAATTTAGTGCTGTTAAGTACACTGGCATTGTTGTGCCACCATCACTGTCCATCTCCATAGCTGCTTCATCTTATCTAGCTGAAACTTGGTACCCATTGAACCTTTTTTTTTTTTTGAATATTTTAAAAAGTTTTATTTACTAGATAAGAGGAATTAAATAAAATGAAACTGTCATTACTAACAAAAAGGACAAATTATATTAGACAATACAATGGGAAGTTTAGTTGTTTATATATGAACAATATTCAGGGTTTTTATTTTTTCTTTTTCTTTTTTTTATTGTTGGTTGTTCAAAACATTACATAGTTCTTGATATATCATATTTCACACTTTGATTCAAGTGGGTTATGAACTCCCATTTTTACCCTGTATACGGATTGCAGAATCACATCAGTTACACTTCCATTGATTTACATATTGCCATACTAGTGTCTGTTGTGTTCTGCTGCCTTTCCTATCCTCTACTATCCCCCCTCCCCTCCCCTCTTCTCTCTCTACCCCCTCTACTGTAATTCATTTCTCCCCCTTGTATTATTTTTCCCTTCCCATTGAACCTTAACTCCTATTCCTCCTTCCCCCTAGCACCCAACAAATACTTTGTCTTTATAAATTTGATTAGTTTAGATACCTTTGGTAAAAACACACAATATCTGTCCTTTTGTAATTGCTTTATTTCATAATGTCTTCAAGGTTCACCCATGTGGCAATATCTCCTTTTTTAAGATCAAATAATATTCCATATGTGTGTATGCCACATTGTTTATCCATTTATCTGTCAATGGATACTTGCATTTCTCCCAGCTTTTAACTATTTTGTACAGACATCTATTTGAGTCTCTGCTTTTAATTATTTTGGGTTTATACTCAGTACTAGAATTGCTAGATCATATGTTACTTGTATATTTAATTTTTTTAAGCAACTGTCAAATTATTTCCCACAGCAGCTAAGCCGTTTTATATTCACACAAGCAGGGTACAAACATTCCAATTTTTATATATCCTCATCAACATTTCCTAGAATCATTCTGAGAAAGAAATGAAATAGTGAATACAAAAATATGCCATATAGAATGTGAAGTCTACATTATTATTGCATACTTTATAACAGTTAGAAACTAGACAGTGTCCTGCATTTTTTTTGTTTTGAGCATAGAGAAAATGAGATATATTGTAAAATATGAAATTTGTATTGTTGATGAAGAGAATTATTCTTTTGGAATTCTTTTGATACTTTAGGGATTGATGAACCATTGCATATCAAGAGAAGAAAAGTAATAAAACCAGGTTTCATACACAGTCCGTGGAAAAGTGCATACATCAGACAGCACAGAATTGATACAAACTGGAGGCGAGGAGAACTCAAATCTCCCAAGGTAACTGGACTCTTCCACAGAAATCATTACTCTATGGTGTAATACCTAATGTATTGTTTTACTTCTTGATGAGCAGTATAACTTCATGCATATCTTTTGTGGAAAGAAAATTGTGTTTTAAAATAACAGGTGAACTGATTGTCTTTCTCTCTTATGTAAATGAAAATCTCTGAATATCCTTTTGAATTTTATTGTGTTATATACGTTCTCCCTCAGAATTTGCCAGTTCCCTAAGACTACATTCCAAATGTGATTTTTTTTTAAAGGACCTAGATTTTGATTTTTGGTGGCTTTTCTATGTTATATTTTTATAAATTGAAGCATAATTCTGATATTCTGTATATTTCTACATTGTGTTTTAAGTATGTAAGAGTGGTAAAAATGTTAAAATTCTTAGATATATTTTTATAATAAAAAAAACAATTTGGGGACACTCTGTATTAACATATATACACCATGGTAAGTTTCTTTGTTTTAATTTGAAAAAGCTGATGACTACTACTATTTTCTTTCTAGTTAGTAGGTGCTTTCTTTTGTTCTTGTGTATTAAAGTTGCAAAAATAAGATGCATTTGCGGGGGTTAAATAGGTAAAATAGATGATCATAAAATGTATTTGTGTTTAAACCATCTTTATGAGGTCTTGACTCAGTATTTTAATAGCAGACGTTTCAGTTACACAAATAATAGAATGTGGAAATAATAAAATGTTTAATGCTTGATTCATTATTTAGGAAGGATAATGCTGCATATTATATGTAGATTTTTTAATATAGATTTTTTTTTAGTTGTAGTTGGGCACAATACCCTTATTTTATTTATTTCTATGTAGTGCTGAGGATTGAACCCAATGCTAGCATGTGCTAGGTGAGCGCTGTACCTCTGAACCATAACCTAGCCCTGTGATTTTAATTCTAGAACTAGATGATGATGTTGTTCCCATTTTTGGCTTCATTTGTCTTTTCACTGGTATTTTAAAAACATAATATAATGGCTTATTTCTGATTTATACATCTGTTTGATAGGTGCTGAAAGGACATGATGATCATGTGATCACATGCTTACAGTTTTGCGGTAACCGAATAGTTAGTGGTTCTGATGACAACACTTTAAAAGTTTGGTCAGCAGTCACAGGCAAAGTAAGTTTACTTCTTTGTACACCTCATAAATTTGCCATTGTGTTTATATCACCACTAGGATCAACCGGTAAAGCAAGGATCCTGTTTTGATCCTAACTTAGCTCCCCCATAATAATGAAAGTCTCCCCAGCATGATGATAGTGATGTTTTCTTTGATAGGGATGTCATATTTTTCTTCATTTAAATAGTTTGTCTGTTTTTCTGACTGGTATTTTAAAATTTTTCAGATGTGTTTTCTTTTTCATAGCTCAGTTTTTCCCACCTTTCCCATCAAATTATACTTAATTTATTTTAAATATCTTTCAAGAACATGATTGAGTGATATTTATTTTTCCTTGTAACCTGTTTTGTTGATAAGTTGCCTATAATTTAGAACTTAAGTATATCTTGCTCATCTAGAGTTATCTCAAGCTCTCATGATATGGAAGTTAAGCAGAATGGATATTTAAATATGGGTTTGAAGAAAAAAGACCAAGCAATATCTTAACTTCATATAATATTATATCCTTAAGTATTTATTATCTAGTGAATATTTATTGTTATCATCTACAGGAGAATATTTTCATGAATTAAGTAACTGACCACCTAAAAAGTAACAGAAGAGTGTGAAAAAAAAATCCATGTTTTACAAAATGTCTTTACCATATTGCTTCTTGGACAAGAATCTTATAAATATTACAAGTCAGATGTTAAAATTTTTTAAAGCAGCTTCATATTTCCATGGGGTAATATTAGTTTTGGATTTATTTCAAGGTTTTAATGTCTGTCTTTACTTGTCTTGAAGTAACTTGGCTAGCTCTTAACTACTGCTTGGGGCATATTCAGATAAACTGTGGTATGTAGCCACACCCAACTCTGTTGGCTTACTATCATTGAATCTATTCCCATGGAAGAAACCAAGTTGTAATTTTAGTAATATTTCATCAAGAAGGCCAGGCTGGAGCTATCATGCTTTGCTTTCATCTCATATGTTTGCTTTCTGTTGTATCACATGTTTTATATTGTATGATTCTTATCATATGTTTCATATCAATGGTTACTTTCTACATATTTGTTTCTCAGTTGTGTGTGCATATTTAAGTATGTTATTCTACTGAATAAACAAAGCAGTATAGACTAGTGAGGTCTTATTGTAGTCATGAGTAAATTTTTTTTTCTGATGCTTTATCAAATTGATAAATAACTTATTACAGATTTTAATGAGCTATTATAATAGCATTTAAATTACTTTCCTTTCCCCCACAAATTAACCACCCTAAGTGTTTTTCCAGTGTCTGAGAACGTTAGTGGGACATACAGGTGGAGTATGGTCATCACAGATGAGAGACAATATCATCATTAGTGGATCCACAGATCGAACTCTCAAAGTGTGGAATGCGGAGACAGGGGAATGCATACACACCCTATATGGGCATACTTCCACTGTGCGCTGCATGCATCTCCATGAGAAAAGGTAAAGGGAAAATCCAACATGGTCGGGACTTTTTCCTCTGTCACTTGTGAATTTGGTTCCTTTCTGTGTGACGTTGTTGAGATTGTGATAATGAACTCCTAAATTAGACTTTGATTATTAGACTGTAGCTGTTTCTAAACTGAGAAAGCCATAACGTATTGGCTTAAAATTGGGGGTTCGTCTTTCAAATTCCTCCTTCATTTGATTCCTGGGCTTCCCTCAGAGACTCTACTCCCTAATCGTTTTCTTATTCTTTGATGATTCACCATCTTTAAACAAAAATTGTTTTCTCTCTGGATATTCATGTTTTTGCAGATGGAACAAATTCAGTCACTTAGGCTTCAGTTTAAAACTCTGCATCTTTTTAGTTATCCACTCACCTTCACCTCACTGTATCACATCCCCTAAATCAAGAAAAAATCTAAGACCTGTGGGTTATTTTCTCATTTCCTGTCCTCAGAACAGTAGCCATAGTTTTCAGACGTGGCCATCTCATCTTTTCTACAGCTGACAGGAAGCCTTTCTATAATTATGGTAGCATCACTGTCCTCTTCTTACATCTCTGGGAGGCTACAGTTGCTACTGTTAAAGGAAAAAATCCTCAGTGTAGTTTTCACAATGCTTTCAGCTAAACTGGACTGCTTGCCTTCTCCTTCTTGGTTCTTTTCTCCTCCTGGAACACATCCTGTTAAATCCGTGTTTTTGTTGATGTCTTCATTATTAAGTAAATGTATTTTTAAATTTATTTTTAATTGGTGCATTATAGTTATACATAAAACTGGAATTCATTGTGATATATTTATACACACACATAACATAGTTTAGTCAATTTCATTTCTCAGTTTCTCCTCTTTGCCATCTGCCCTCTATCCCTCTGTCCCCTTCCTCTACTATACCATTCTCTCTTCTATTTTCATGAGATCCCCTTTCTTTTCTTTTTGATTTCTTATTTCTCTCTAGCTTTAGTATGTGAGAGAGAACTTTTGACCCTTGACTTAACAATATCTTTTCCAGTTCCATCCACTTACCGGTAAATGACATAAATCCATTCTTTATGGCTGAGTAAATTCCTTTATGTATGTATACCAAATTTTCTTTGAGCAGTTATCTATTGAGGGACACTTAGGTTTATTCCATAACTTGGCTATTGTGAATTGCTCTGCTATAAATATTTATATGCACATATCATTATAACTTTAGTTCTTTTGGATAAATATCAAGAAGTGGTCTAGCTGGGTCATGTGGTAGGTCCATTCTTAGTCTTTTGAGGAATGTCAATAATGCTTTCACAGGGGAAATTGCAAGCAAATGTGTTTTCTATTTCATTTGTCAAAAAAAAAAAAAAAAAATCTCCTGAAGTGAATTCATTGCAGTCTTCACTAGCAATTCCCCCTCCCCCACCCAATGCTAGGATTGAACCCAGGGCCTTGCACATGCTAAGCAAGTACTAAATACCATTGAGCTACATCCCCAGGCCCTATCCACTGCAGTCTTCACCTTAAATTCTGTCCATAGCATCTTCTTTACTAAGTAGACTTGGCCCTAGTTTTGAATATATTCTGGGCTTTCCCACGTCCCATTCCAATCAGAATAACTCAATACCGTGTTTATGAATCAAGGTTTTGCATAGGATTTCTTGTGAAAACATGTGTTTCTGCTTAAGAAAAGAAAAAAGAGTTTAAAAAACATTAACTTCATCTGTCACGTTTTCTGATGTTATTAAAATTAAAAAAAATTTTTTTTCTTTTTATCCCTTTACAGAGTCGTTAGCGGTTCTCGAGATGCCACCCTTAGGGTTTGGGATATTGAGACAGGCCAGTGTTTACATGTCTTGATGGGTCATGTAGCAGCAGTCCGCTGTGTTCAGTATGATGGCAGGAGGGTTGTTAGTGGAGCGTATGATTTTATGGTGAAGGTATGGGATCCAGAGACTGAGACCTGTCTACACACGTTGCAGGGGCATACCAACAGAGTCTATTCATTACAGGTAAGAGATCTTATCTCCCCATCCCTTAGATGCTCTGCTGATGAGTCATAAGATTATTTTCCTTGGATAATCACTGTCAAATTACTGATCCAATATTGTCCAAAAAAGGTGAATCCAATTAATCTGCCATTTACATGTACTTCAAAATTAGCATGAAGTACATTTCTGTGCTCCATTCTCCCTCTAAAATACACATGCTTATGTTGGAACTTGAGACTTTGCTGCCCTAAGTTTGCTGTATTAATTAATAAGTAGTCTCATAGGAGAGTAACCTGGATTTTAATAAACTCCTTAGCAGATGATTAATTTGGCCAAAAGCTGTCCCTTTGCCTTGATAGTTAAAAGTTGATGGACCATGTAATTGTGATTACATCCCCATTCAGAGTAGAAGTGGAGCCTTTCTGTATAAAGCTATTCCACTGTCCCAGGGCCACTGATTTGCAGTCATAAGAAGTAACTTTGACTCACCTGATTTTTTGTTTATTTAACATTTGAACCTGACATCCATGAATAGTTGTTAAATTTCAAGATAACTGACTAATAGTTTTAGTTCCTAAAAGGCAGTATTTTCAATTTAAAAGTAGCTTCTATTGCTTAAATAGTTTATTTACTAGTTACCACCCATTAATGGTCAGGAAATTAGTACATAATCCCAGTACTGACATTGCTGTTCTGTTCTTAAGGTATTTGTTTCTTAACTGATAGGATACTGTTCCTACCATGTAAAATTGATACACGGTAAATATGTTTGTCAAAATAGGAAAGGTGATGAATTTGAAGCAGAGGGAATTAGCTGCATTTTTTTGTTTTGTTTTGTGATATGCTCAGAACCTGGTATAGCTAGGAAGCTGGAGAAGAAATGCTGTATATCTTGCTTTTGTTATCAAAATGCCACCCCTTCTAATTCCAGATACAATTATATTTTGGCATATTTCCTATTTAGTTTTATGTTCTTGTAAATGAAACTTTTATTTTACATGCAGTTTTTAATAAAACTTTCTTGTGACCATCAAGCAAGTTACCTCTAGCCCTTTTCATGATTCAGGTACTAATCAGCACCCTCTTTATTGTAAGCCATGTCATTAGGTGCAACTTCCTGTGGGGAAGTAAAATGCAGAAGGAATCCTCATTGAATCATCCATGGTACAAAGCTACTAAGTAGGACTAGGTGATCCAAAAATAATGTTCATATTAGGCATTTTGTGTTCTTTGTAAGTTATTTTTGCATCTACTTTGAAGCTACTGGGCATAAAATGCAAGCGTTCTGATAGATGTGCCTGAGAACCTGCAGTGTATCCTTTCTTGATGACATTCATTTCACCATGGTTGCCCCTTAGTCCTAGTGCCCTGTTTTGTTCTTGACCTTGCATGTTGCCCACACTGTCCCCTCCTCCCCTATTAGAATTAAGGTCAATAATTGATAGGAAGCATATCCATACTGCTGCTGCTCTAATAAGCTGTGTCTGTTGTAGTTTGATGGCATCCATGTGGTGAGTGGATCTCTTGATACATCAATCCGAGTTTGGGATGTGGAGACAGGGAACTGCATTCACACATTAACAGGGCACCAGTCGTTAACAAGTGGAATGGAACTCAAAGACAATATTCTTGTCTCTGGGAATGCAGATTCTACAGTTAAAATCTGGGATATCAAAACAGGACAGTGTTTACAAACATTGCAAGGTAAGTGTTGGCTATCCACCTTCAATTGTGTTCATTAAAAAGGTGATTGCTGCTCAGGCAGAAATGCTTGCTCCAGATATGTTTATGATAATGTTCACTCTCACACCACTAGGCACACTTGAAAAAGTGTTTAAAGTTGTTTTAATATAAAATGGTTGAAGTACTTTGTACCTGTTTACTTGACTCAACCTAACCTTAAAGAACAGTGAGAAGAAAGAACGTTCTTGGCTGTCTCACAGAAGCAACATACTCATTTTAGTTGTGGAGTGATTATTTTATTTTGAATTTAAACATCTTTGATAGAAAATTGCTTTGACTTCCACTTAGCCACCTGCTAAACTGGAATGGAATAGAATAATAGTTCCCATTGAAATAGACAGGGTACATGTGAAAATTGTTAATAGCAGATGAGATATACCAACAGTAACTTCTTCATGATGATCTTTTTCCCCCCCCCTTTGGTGCTAACCCTTAGAGTCTTTTCATTGAGGCCATGTGGCAGGCAACTTTGCAGCTTGTTGTTGGTTGATTTTACCTCTTCCTCAGAGATTGATAATAGTATCCATTCAGCTTTCATCTTTGGTCAGTTCCAAGTGGTGATAAATCTGTTAGGCTCATTTGTCCCTCAGCAGAACATATGAAGCTGCAGTGCCTACATCACTGCCAGCAAATGCTCTTATTCACACAGCCAGAAAATAAAATGTGTGCCTGGTAGCTCACCAGGCTTCCTGGAAGACAGAACTCTTGAAAGTTAATGTTATAGTTACAGATAGCTGCCAGATTTTCTTACATCCATGCTGATCCTAAAATACTCATAACAAAGTTTCTAAATATGTAACATTTTAAATGTTGCATTTATTGTATATTCTAATGTAGAAGTCTGCAAATTATAATGTAACTAACCCATAGCCTTGATTTCTAACTAGCAATCAAATTCCTTTGGTTTTGTCTAGGTCCCAACAAGCATCAGAGTGCTGTGACCTGTTTACAGTTCAACAAGAACTTTGTAATTACCAGCTCAGATGATGGAACTGTAAAACTATGGGACTTGAAAACGGGTGAATTTATTCGAAACCTAGTCACATTGGAGAGTGGGGGTAGTGGGGGAGTTGTGTGGCGGATCAGAGCCTCCAACACAAAGCTGGTGTGTGCAGTCGGGAGTCGGAATGGAACTGAAGAAACCAAGCTGCTGGTGCTGGACTTTGATGTGGACATGAAGTGAAGAGCAGAGAAGACAAATTTTGTGTAGACGATATACTCCCTTCCCTTCCCCTGCACAAAAAAATAAAAAATAAAAAAGAAATAAAAATAAAAAAGAAATAAAAATTTAAAAAAGAAAGAAAGAAAAAACAGAAAAAAAGAAAAAAGAAGAGAAAATGAAAAAAAAAATCCCTTGTACTCAGTGGTGCAGGATGTTGGCTTGGGGCAACAGATTGAAAAGACCTACAGACTAGGATGGAAAAGAGGAAGAGAAGACAAACCGAAACTGACAAGAGAGGCGTCTGCTGTCTCATCACATAAAAGGCTTCACTTCTGATTGAGGGCAGCTTTGCAAAAGAGACTTTCTAAAAACCAGGTGCAATTATTTCTTTATTTTCTTCTCCAGTGGTTGTTGGGCAGTGTTATGCTGAAACATCGTTACCAATTCTGCTCGCCTGTTCTTTTGCCACTGTCACCTAGAAAGGAGCTGCAATAATATCAAAACAAGTACTGGTTGACTTTCTAATCAGAGAGCATCTACAACAACCACAACAAAAGATTCTCCAGTGGAAAAGCTAGGAAAAAAAAAATTACTGTGAATTGTTTTTGTACAGGTATCATGAAAAGTTTTTTTTTTTAAATTTTATTTTTATTTTTTATTTTTTTGCCAACCATTGCCAATGTCAATCAATCACAGTATTAGCCTCTGTTAATCTATTTACTGTTGCTTCCATATTCACTCTTCAACGCATATTGTTGCTCAAAGGTGGCAAGTTGTCCTGGGTTCTGTGAGTCCTGAGATGGATTTAATTCTTGATGCTGGTGCTAGAAGTAGGTCTTCAAATATGGGATTGTTGTCCCACCCCTGTACTGTACTCCCAGTGGCCAAACTTATTTATGCTGCTAAATGAAAGAAAGAAAAAAAGCAAATTATTTTTTTTTATTTTTTTTCTGCTGTGACGTTTTAGTCCCAGACTGAATTCCAAATTTGCTCTAGTTTGGTTACAGAAAAAAGACTTTTTGCCACTGAAACTTGAACCATCTGTGCCTCTAAGAGGCTGAGAATGGGAGAGTTTCAGATAATAAAGAGTGAAGTTTGCCTGCAAGTAAAGAATTGAGAGTGTGTGCAAAGCTTATTTTCTTTTATCTGGGCAAAATTAAAACACATTCCTTGGAACAGAGCTGTTACCGCCTGTTCTGCGGAGAAACTTTTCTTTTTGAGGGCTGTGGTGAATGGATGAACGGACATGAGAAAACTGACAGAATATTTTAAAAATTGAAATAAAGTTGCTGGTCAGTCTTAGTGTTTTACAGTATTTGGGAAAACAACTGTTACAGTTTTATTGCTCTGAGTAACTGACAGAAAAGGAACGATTCAGTCTCTAGTGATGGCGTCACGCGCAAACCAGCGCGCCGAGTGACAAGTCCAATGGTTCGCCTCCTTCTCCAGGAGCCACGACTCAAGCTGAACTGTGAAAGTGGTTTAACACTGTATCCTAGGCGGTCTTTTTTCCTCCTCCTGTTTATTTTTTTTTGTTGTTGTTGTTGTTTTATTTATAGTCTGATTTAAAACAATCAGATTCAAGTTGGTTAATTTTAGTTATGTAACAACCTGACATGATGGAGGAAAACAACCTTTAAAGGGATTGTGTCTTTGATTTGATTCACTTAGAAATTTTATTTTCTTATAACTTAAGTGCAATAAAATGTGTTTTTTCATGTTAGTATGCCTGTTTCTTCCACCAAGGTAATACTATTTCATAAATATTTGGGCTCTAATATTTAAAACAGCACAGTCTTGTTGGTTTCTTCACATTCCCTATACGGTGACACAGAGATGATTACTTCAAGCCTGTTTGAAGCAGCTAAAGTAAGGGTGAGATACTAAAATGAGGTTTGATATATCCCCCTACACTATAAAGGAGGACACTCCACTGTGCTTCTCTGTGATATAAGAATATGGTCCCCTCAAAGAGTCACAAAACTTTTCTGATAGTTACAACTGGACGTTGTATTAATAATAAGTACATTTGAAAATTATCCTCGCATTTGGTGCTTGCCAGGTACTTGCTATGTATTTTCTCTCAAGCTCCCAGCAGCCCTGAGAAGTAGGTACTAGGACCTGCATCTTAAAGAGGAGCTAAGAGCTGCAGCTTGGACTGGTCAGGTGATTTGTTAGTCATATACAACTAGCAGAACACTAGGAGTCACACTGTTGTAAGGACTAGATGTCTGATGTCCTGTAAGAAATTCTGGCAAACTAAAGTAAGGTTTGAGGAGTTTGTCATTTTTATGATACGTTCAGACTCTTCTGGTTGCCATTTTGTTCAATAAATCTAGTAAAGGTGGGGGGAGTTCAGTTATTGAAACTATGTAGCTCTAAATATATTCAGTATCTCAAATTACCTGGGGATGCTCAACACACTCGATAATCTCAACTATGCCTGCCATAGACTAAAATCTCAGCATTAATAAAAATGGATTCTCATTAGAATGAGTTTCTTACAGTCATAAAGCCTGTTTTCATTACTCTTTGGAGCCTTATTTCCCCAAGGCTACTGAGTAGCACATCTGGGTCTGTGATCTTGGAGTAGCCAACATCTCTGGTCCTCCGTCTTCAGCTTTCTCCTACACAAAAGCAGAGATGTAGTGGCCAGGGAGGCAACCATTACTGCTCACATCCTGAGCCCTAAAGAATCTACATTTGAACAAGCTCACCAGGAGAGTTATAGATGCTGTACTTGTAGAACCAGTGCCTTAGGTACCTGTGTTCTGGTATGTTTGGTTTATTTGGCCTCAGCAGATTGCAAACATAAGAACAGATGGGAAAAGTGGTGATAAGGGAGAAGAATGGAAAACATCATGATCAAAAAGCAAGGCAGAAGTCATGATGGTCAGGCCAGGTGAGCTGGGAGAGCAGCCTTGCCCCCCCTCCTGCCCCCAATGTAGGGAAAACCAGGCACAGCCCAGAGCCACAATTGCTGTTTCCCTTGATGACTCGAATTGGCAGAAGCTGTAATTCTATTTGATGGTCCTTGAAACTGCTTGATTTTTCATAATACCATACAAATGAGGCTTAACTATAATATAATTGAAAAAAAATCTATTTTTTGAACATCATAGAAAACAGAATGAGTTGACGGGCTTTATAGACAACCAGGACTAAGTTCAAGTAGGCCCAGTTCTAATACTGTTCTGTTACTGGGATCCTTATCAGGTTTCTTCACCTCATGTGTCCTCGTCTTGTAAGATGTAGAAGAGTCCCATCTCTTGAGGTTCATGTAAGGATTAAATGGGATGTTATAAAGCACAATAGCACTTAAAACTAATGGCACTTAAAACCCTGAAAATGATAGCAACTATTAAATAGTTCCAGATGGAGAACAGTGGAATGCTTGTAACTCATTCATGAATATAAAAAGATACATAGATACATATACACATATATAGGTATATATGTGGCATTTATATGTATTACGTATATAAAACTAACATACCATATATCTATAGCAGTTTGCATTCTTTTGAGTCACACAGTCTCATGGAGTCTTTTAGAAACTTTGTGAGAGAAACTGGTACTAAGCACCTAATAGTGACATTGTATATACCCTGGTATTCAATAATATTGTTTTAGGAATTCATGAATAATGTTTATTACAGTGAATTTGTTCCTAAACCTTATTCTAAGGTTCCTAAACCTTATTCTAAAAAAATTTATTATAATTTTAGTAAAATAACAAAAAATCATTAAGGCAACCTCATATTGTGGCTTCCATGAAGAAATTTACTTCCTTATATAGCTGTACAATTTTAAATCTTCATGATAGAATACACACAGTCCTCACACAGAGGTGTTAAAGTTTCTTAAAGACCAAGCATTGCCTGAAACTAAAGCTAAAATTGGGACACAAAAGTAACCCATGAGCATCCATAGCAAGTGCTTAGTAAGTACTGTTGAATACAGTAAAGAGAGTGCACTATCTTATTTCTTACTGGAATTGTTCATAATTTTGACATTTGGAAACCCCCTTACTGAGATTCAGTTGCCACAGCTAGTGTCCTCCAACTTTCAACCTATTTAATTTCAAAAAAGTAATTGACTTTGTTTGTTTGTTTATAGAACTAGGGGTTGATCCCAGGAGTGCTGTACATCTGAGCTATATCTACAACCCCTTTTACATTTTATTTTGATACAAAGTCTTGCTAACTTGCTGAGGCTGGCCTCAAACTTGTGATCCTTCTGCCTCAGCCTCCCAAGTGGCCGGGATTACAAGCACACTCCACCTCGCCTGGCAGTAATTGACATTTATTTAATTACTCATATTTAATATTTTTAAGTCATTTTCTCTGTCCCTTTCAAGCTAGTCAGTTATAAAGTCTTGTATTTCTCTGAAGTGATTTGATGCTACAGTCAAACCACATAAAAGACCTGTATATTCTCTTCTCCCTGAAGTGAATGGGGTCACGAGTGGCTCCCCAGACCCAGCTTTCCTATTTCTCTAGACCCTTCCTGGAAGCAAATTATTAGACACATTATGTGACCCTGTCTCTGCTCCTGTAACTCCTGTGTGAAAACCAAAAGCATGCAGCCCTGCCCCTTCACAGAGGGGGAGTAGATGCACATGCCGTTAGTTTTTCCCCCTGATTGAGTCCCTCGGGATGGTGGAAAATTTTTGAAAACTTTCTTCTCCGTCAACAGCTTCCCCCAGACAGATTTCTTCCTTTTCTTTCTCTTAGTCATCTCTTATCATCCCAAATAAAAATCAGGGATGTAACCCATACTCCCTTGGGTTCATCAGTCAATGAAGGATCCAACCCCGTCATCCTGCGCAGTCCTGTGCAGGAGAGTGTCCTGTGTTGAGCCCATTCCATGATCCTCCTAACAAGAGAGCTCTGTGCTGCTGACAGATGAGTGAAGTTAAATGAGTGTTTCTGACACAGTTATTTCAATGTTCCTGCCTGACTGTATTTTGAAGATTGTGTTGTGCATGTGTGTGTAGATATACTTCTGGATATAAGAATATATTGGAAACTAGGAATAAGTCTCTTGTTCTCAGTGAATCATAGTCACAACATCATCCCTTTATGCCTTTCTTTTCTTCACCCATCAAAAAAAAAAAAAAAAAGAATGGGTTATATAAAGGGAGGGGCTGGCAGGAGGGGACCTCCCAATACTTTTCCATGGTAGTCTAGCGGCCCCTGTGTCTGCAGAAGGCTTTGTGTGCATGTGTTCACACAATGTTCCTGGAATCCCATATGAAGCAACCTTATGGTGATTTGAAAAACTGGTATACAATTTTTGATTTTGGCATTTTCTTCTGCCCAGGAGACAAATACTAAGTTAGATCTTAGTGGCTGCAGCCAGTCCCTTTCTTGGGAGCGCCTAGTTGTTGCTTTGAATTGCAAACAAACAGCATGGTCTGGCACTGTAGCCTGGCCAACGTATCTCATTATCCATTCCATTAATACTGGTGATGCCCAAATGAGTGAGGCTCTTGCCAACCTGGTCCCTCTGCGACCTTCTCTCTTTAGGTGGATGAAGCAAAAAATATCAAGGTAATTTCAAAGGTTCTTCAAGGAAAGGAAAAGCACCAAGAGCTGAAAGAACTCACCATGTACCTTTCCCCAAAGTGTAAAGTATAAATAAATTCTAGATCTGGTTCCTAGGAAGACTCTTATTGCTGAGACGAAAGCTTGGCGACTTCCCAATTTGCAATTGAGTATAAAAATAGCAGAGTTTCTATTTCAGATGATCTGATTCTCCCCAGGATTCCTGAGGACAAGGAACCACTGAGTGGACATTTTGATGTTTCGATATCTGGTGGCAAAACCTTTGCAGGCTGCTTATCGTTGAGTTTGGTTTTGCTTCAGCGGTCATGCTCTGCAAAGAAAAGTTATTTTGAAATTGCTCTTGCAAATCAAAGGTTCAAATATAATAGACTGCAGAAAAAAATGTATTGCCAATTTCCCCTTTTTCCAAGATGTTCATAGATTATAAAAGAGACATCATTAAGCCACACCTCAAGATAAGAAGGTTATGCACCAGACTTTTAAATTTATATTGCTGCAGCCCATTAAGACATTCTCAAACCCCTTCCACTTCAGAAAAGCAGGGAGCCTTTCAACTTGGATGCTCTCCACTCCTGTAAAGGAAGTTTGAATAGCTTAAATACATCCAGCAAGGATGCAATAAGATGTAAAGATGAAAAGTGAAACTGTATACGTCTCTGGTAAAGCTTGGGTCCAGTTTTGTGGGGACCTGAAGCTTACAAACTTAAAAACACATGCACACACAAAATTAGATCCAAAGTGAACACTTAAAATAACAAATCGCTAAAGCCTTGGAAATGCAGATTCTTTTGAGATTTCATTAGGCAAAATTACCAGATTTGCTTACTAGAAATACTTCAGATTGTAGCCTGGCTTCTACCCACCCGAACACAACAGCACTTCCCTGCTCTACAGGGATCTGTTAAATGAGGGATCCTAAAGCTTGGCTTCCTCAATTTCAAGGTGAATCACATCTGCCTCTCAGATATAAATGTAGTGGTGTGTTACAAGGACCACATGAGACAATGTATGGCAAGTTCTTGTCATAGCACCCAATACACACTACTCATTAAAGGATTGTAATTATTACCATGATCGCTGTAATTGTGCACTTAGTACTTGTTATTATTCTAAGTATTTTAAAATATTACTCATTTAATTTCAACTGTCCAATGGAACACTACTATTACCTATGACCCCATTTTACAAATAAGGAAAACAAGACACAGAGATGTCAAGAACCAGCTTAAGAACACAGAGTAGACAAGCAGCGGAGGGACTTGGAGAAATTGGGATTCAAGCTGAGACATTGGGTCTCCAGGGTCCAAGCTCTAAACCACTGTTAAATACTGATTCACAACTGCCTGCAAATAGGGGAACATTTAGTGTCTCGGGTCATACCAGACAATGATGTCATCCTTAGCCTCAGCCTTTCAACCAGGAAGTCACAGAAGCAAGGAAGGGCCTGGTTTTCAACTGGGAGGCCTAAAGAACCCATATGCAGTAGGTTCCTGGAATGGCTTGGGTGTGAATTTCCTCTTTGCAATTGTAGGAACCACAGTGAGCAGCCTAAGAGGGAAATATTTAAGAGATCCCCGTAATAGTAAGACTATAGGATAAGTAGGTAAAATAGTGTATTATTAAAAGAAAGTCTGTTTTCAGATCATTTGGCAGGGGTGGGGGTGGGGGTTGCTATTTTTATAGAAGGCAAATACTTCAGATGGACAGATATGTAGTAAATCCTCAATAAAGGGTAGCAACCGTTATTATTGGAATGAGGAAGAGTTGAGTTCAAATTCCATTCAACAACTTGTGTGACTCCGAAAGCTTTTGAAAAATGTTTCTGAACCTCTTTTCTCATCTGTAAAAGGGAAAGTAACATTTGTGACTCTTATGTGAGATCATATACAGCATCCTGTGCAGCGAATGGCAAATCACATGTCCAATGCATCATAACCATGTTTATCATCATCGGTACCATGTAAGTATGTTGATGACTGTTTCATGCCACCATTTTACACTTAATCTGGAAGAAGTGATCTGAAAGATTTCCCAGACACTGTACCCAGACTACCTCCAAAGTGTGCCAGGAACCGAAGGGAACAATCTCAGGTCCTATAAGAAAGGAATAGACAATTGAATCTCAAATGAAACCTCATCTTCTCAAAGAACTTACTTAAATAAAATAGAGGGATTAAAAAAGGCATAACCCCAGAACATTAGGAAGGAGAATTAAATAGACGAAATAATTCATCAACCTAGGATACAGAAAAGCAGATGAGGAGTGGATTGTTTCAGATGAGTAGCTTGCAGAAACTAAAATCCAAAGTGCCTGGAAGAGGAAGGTTCCAAGGAGAAGTGAGCTCAGGGTTAAGCCATGGGCTGAAAGCTGTGGGACACAGAGTGTGGCAACAGAGCACATGCTGTAGCTGGAGCCCCACTTCCCCTTCTCATCTTGCAGCTGGGGGACCACCTGCCCCCAACACCCCCCGCAAACTGAGTACACAGCCACAGCTCAGAAACAAGAGCAGAGGTTAAGTTGCAGCCTGTACTTCTCCCTAACCTCCTCCTAGAATGCCAACTATCAGGCCTGTGCCAGAATATTCTGCCCTAGAGAAGTGAATGGCTCAAGAGAAAATCTCTGCATGCTGGCATTGGACAGAGAGGCACTGGCTTTGGGATTGGCGTGTCCCAGAATTCCTCCAATGAAACTGGTTCCCCCAACCACCATCACCCAAAGAAGAAGCTCTTCATTCAGTGAGCCCCCAAAATGAAATAAATTGTGAAAAAGAATGAGAACTAACACCCTCAGAAAAGGTAAGATACTTTATTTTGTAGTGTGGGGCAGGATGCAGCTGCCTCCTTTTGGGCAGCACTGGGGAGAGAACCCGGGCCTCACACCTGCTAGGCAAATGTTCCACAACTGAGTTCCATCTCCAGGCCCAGATGCAAACTTTAAAGAGAGCTTGTGGAGACCAAAATATGATAGAAATTTTTACAGAGAAAGAAACCCCTTTAATTGAAAATGAAAATTGAAGACGACAAGCAAAAATGAAAGGAAAAATGGAAATTAGGGGTATCTAATACTCAAGCAACAGGTATTTCAGAAAATGAAATAGAGAATAGAGAGAATAAATTATTCAAAAAATAATCCAATAAAAATGAACAGAATCAGGGAACAGAAAAGCCCTAGATTGGAAAGTCCACTCAGATACCTTTGAATGAGTGAATGGAAAAAGCCACCCATGTCATAGTTCATCATTAATGAACTCTTGGAACACATGAGCTAACGAGAAGCTCCTAAGCTCTTAAGAGAAAAATCAATGCTGGGAAAAATAAGAATTTTGCACTTCTCAATGGGCAACACCAGATGCTAGAAGACAAGGTCTTCTACAGGCAAATTATTTTCCATTTAGGATTCAACATCCAGCCAAACTGTCAATCAAGTGAGAGGGAGAATAGATACTTTCAGATATGCAAGGACTCAAGGCACTACACCTCTCCAAAACTCCTTGTTACAGAAGAGGTGGGGAAAGTTCTGGGGTGCTGACATATAGCTATCTGGACTTGAGAACCACGGGTTGAGGTCTGAGCAGTGAGAGTCATGGGAGAAAGGTCTCAAGCGTTCAAAAGGACAGGCTGAACCCTATCGCCATCATGACAGGGCATTTAGAGAAAAGACACTTCTCAGTGTTCAGGAGTTCTGGTGATACATTTAGAAACTAGTAAGAGCTTCCATGGAAAAAAGGTATGCGGTGGATAAAAATGAGGCAATTATTAATTCAAAACAGTACGGGGAAAGGCATAATCACAGTGCACTATTTAGCCCTCCAGAACACAATATTTAAGTAGCTATGAAAATGTAAATATTGACCAATGATTTTGATAAAATGTATGGGGGGAGGGGAAGGGAGCAGAGTGGAAGGAAGGAGGTTTAATTTCTCATCTACCATAATTAAAAATTATCAAATAAAAAATGAGGAATGAGATATAATATAAAAATAGAAAATATATCCCAGAAGAGCTGGCTAGAGAGTTTTAAAAATATTTTTAAATATAAAATACAAAATCCAATCAATGTGGGGGCACCACATTTTGATATACTTTGATTTGGGGGTATTATTTTGCTCAAAAATATATTAATTAAAGCAAAGCCAAGGAAGTTAATAAGGCAGATTTCAGAAATGGTGATGTTTCTTCACCCATACCCATCAGCCTCCAACAACAAGGCACCCATCCCGCTAGTCACATGTTACCTAGTCCCGTGTCACAAAGAGGGGCTTAGGCTTGTTACCAGAGGAGTCTGCAGCAAAGCAGGGGTGGGGGTGGAAACCGTGTGGGGACAAATTACCTCAGCTCCCTAGTCTCTGGCAATATAATAACCCTAACCTGCTATAGTTCAGATCTGGAAGGTCACCTAAAGGCCCATGAATGGTTGGGCCTATTGAGAGGTGGTGGGCCTTTTAAGAGTTGGGCCTAGTAGTAGAAGGAAACTGGGTCAGGGTCACTGGGGGCATGCCCTTGAAGAGGATTAGTGGAACCCCAACCTCTTCCTGTCTCTCTTTTTTCCTCTCTCATGAGATGAGGGCTACCTCCACCACATACTCCTGCCATGATGTTCTGCCTCACCACAGACTTAAAAGCAGGGGCCAATTGCCCATGGAATAAAACCAGGAGTCCAAATACACCTTTCCTTCTTATAAGTTGCTTACCTCAGGTATTTTGTCAAAGCCACAGCAACACAAATCCTCAGCAGACCACTGGAGAACAAAACAAATGATGTGTTTTGTAATGTGCTTAGCAGGGTCTCTGGACCATAAATTCTTGACATAGGGTACTTGGTAACATTATTCCAGCATTCCTCCTCAATCTCAAGGAAAAAAACTAATGCACATTAAGATCTGGAACTTGCAGGATCCAGAGTTTGGAGTTTCAGTTCTGTTTGGAGCATCTGTGAGTGGATCAGCCAAGTTGTAGCACGGCACATCTTTTAAGAGGAATTGCCACTTAGAGTTGTTGTGGTTCTGATTGTTGTTTTGGTGATACTGGAGACTGAGCCCAGGGATGCTCTACCACTGAGCTACATCCCCAGCCCTTTTTATTTTGTATTTTGAGACAGGACATCCCTAAGTTGTCCAGACTGGCCTTGAACTTTGTGATCTTTCCATCTCAGCCTCCCAGGTCGCTGGGATGACTCGTGATGGCTGACTTGCTACTATGGAGCCTCAAGGTTGTAGTCTCCTTCTCCCTTCCCCAGCCTGTTTTGCCATCACCTCATTCTTATGCTGGAGTTTACTTCCAAATTCTCCCATCTGGTATTTTAAGGTGTTTTCTCTACTTGGAAATATTTCTTAGCAAAAGAAAAGTGACTGAACTTTTTGGAAAGTGAAGTTGAGGGTAGGTCTTTGGAGCTTTATTTTTCTCTTAAAATTCTAGATCAAAAATTCACAACGGCCAGAGCAGGGCTTCTAGAAGAGTAGCATCCGTGAGCTGGAAGAACTTGTGTGGGCCTGTCTTGGGTCCTGCTACCTGAACTCCTTGGGCAAGAGTGCAATTCACCCACGTCCAAAGGCCTCTTTGTTCCTGGGAAGTGCACAGTATGAATTAGTCTAGGTGG